>NC_136151.1:4360060-5012341 GCF_965212315.1 Lampetra planeri | reverse complement strand
CACCGAACTCTACCTCCACCTCGAGGTGCTCACAACTCACTCACCACTCACTCACCACTCACTCACCACTCACTCACCACACTCACTCACCACTCACTCACTCACCCACCACTCACTCACCACTCACTCACTACACTCACCACTCACTCACTCACCACACTCACTCACCATTCACTCACCACTCACTCACCACTCACTCACTCACCACTCACTCACTCACTCACCACTCACTCACCACTCACTCACCACTCACTCACCACTCCCCTGTCCCCTGTAGGTGCTGTCCGGCTCCCAGCGAACTCGTGCTGCCATTCTGCGTGCGGGAGTGAAGGACGTGATCCACACTCTGCTCGCTCACCCCAGTGACGACAACGTCACCTGCTCCATCAAGATGCTCAAGGTGTCTTACCGAGCTGCTGACATCCCCAGCGTTGAACAGCGCTGCTGTTTTGGGCTTTTGTTTGTACCTAGATAAGCTTGCCGAGGTGCATCAGCTGTTCCTTCCCTTCTAGCCCCTCCCACTTCCCCTTCTAGCCCCTCCCATTTCCCCTCCTAGCCCCTCCCACCTTCCCCTTCTAGCCCTGCCCACCTTCCCCTTCTAGCCCCGCCCACTCCCCCTTCTAGCCCCTCCCACTTCCCCTTCTAGCCCCGCCCACTTCCCCTTTTAGCCCCGCTCACCCTCCTCTTCAGCCCCTCCCACTTCCCCTTCTAGCCCCGCCCACCTTCCCTTCTAGCCCTGCCCACCTTCCCCTTCTAGCTCCGCCCACCTTCCCCCCCCCCTCCCAGTCCCCAACTGCCACATTTAGATAAGCCCCTCCCCCCTCCCCTGAACCACTATTTAAGATCTTGTCTCTTGGATTTCTCTTCACTTGATACAGTAAATCTGGCTGTGACGGTTCCACCTGAAGACGGAGACTCGCGTTGCCTCCGAAACGTCGTGATATATTATTATTTAATTTTATTATTATTTTATACCTACGTCACTTTACCGACAACACCTAAGAGTTTGCTAAAGATTCTAGATTTGAAGCTTTCGTGACTGCAAGGATTCATATTCTTGGGTTTTTTCGGTAAAGTCACGTAGGTAAAAAATTAAAATTAATATTAGTAAAATAAAAAAGTTAATGTTTTACCTACGTGACTTTAGCGAAAAAACCCAAGAATAAAAATGTAACTTTTTTATTTTACTTTTATTAATTTAAATTTCAATTTTTTACCTACGTCACTTTACCGAAAACACTCAAGAATAAGTATGCTAAAGGTTCATCATGGCCGGCTTCACTCACACAGCGCTCCATCCCTGCGTCACTCTGTGTGTGTGTCTCTGTGTGGGGAGCAGTAGTGCAACGGTTAGCGCGCTGTGCTATGAACCTGGTGACCACTTTGGGGCAGGAAACTACCAAACAACAGGGAGTGGCACTTCTTTTGAACATACGAATGAAGGGGGTTATCTGAACATGGCAGTGAGGTGTGGGAAGCTGTAAGCCCCAGGCTGCTGTGGGCTCGCCTCCCCATCAACAAGAGGTGAGGAATGGTGGTGGTGGTGGTGGTTACTTATGCCCCCACCGAAGATGAACATCTGTGGAGGGATGCAGGCAAGGCCGATGAGTCAGACGCCTTCTATAACTTGCTGTCACAGGTGCTGGCTAGAGTGGCCCATCGGGATAGAGTCATCCTGTTGGGTGACTTTAATGCCCGAGTCGGTCATGATGCTGGCACCTGGTCTGGAGTGATTGGAAGGCATGGGCCAGATCAGCTCAATAACAACGGTAGGAGGCTGCTAGATTTTTGTGCAGCCCATGGGCTTGTAATTACCAACACGCTCTTCCGGCATCGGCCCATCCACACAACATCATGGATGTATGCCGGGTCCAAGCAAGAACATCTGCTGGACTACATAGTGACGGAACAGCGGATGCGGGCCCATTTCCTTGACACCAGGACCTACCGTGGAGCTGATCTGCCCACTGACCATCGACTTGTCATCTGTAAGATGCACCTGCCATTCTTCCACTCCAGTGGTGGGTGTCCATCTAGGACCCCATTCAAACCCAAGGTGGCATGGTCTCAGCTAGCTGATGAAAGTTGCAAGCAGGAATTTCAACATCGCATGCAGCTGGGGTTGGCATCGTCCCCCTCCCCTCATTCTGATTGATGCTGAGGGGAAATGGGCGAGGTTCAGGACTGTGGCTCATGCAGCTGCAATTACTGCATTGGGTATGCGGTCTAGACCTCCCCAGAGACCCTGGCTGAAGGAGGAGGTGTTCCTGCTCGTTGAGAATGAGGAGGCTTTTACTGCAGCCTTCGCTCGGGGATTTGGAGAGCCGTGCGGCGCTGCAAGGATGGGTGGTGAGCGTGGGTTGCTGTGGAGATGGAATCTGCCTAAGTAGCCATTAAAAAGTAATTTGCAGCGCCTCGCCTATAACTTGCAGCGCCTGACATATCTTAAGAGGAAGAACGGTAATCCGATCTCTGACATACAGGTACAGGTCTGCAGGTTTGCAGAGCATTTTTTTGAGGCCTTGGTGGAGGGGAATTCGATCAGCCCGGACAACATCATGGGGCAAGTTGGGCACGATCCTGCTTGGGCTGCGGTGCCTCAAACATTGGCGGAAGTAGCCACCCCTTCTCAATGGTTGGCTGAGGTGCCATCTGTGGAGGAAGTGTCTGAGACCAGGAAAAGCCCCGGGCAGAGACGATCTCCAAAAAAAAAATGCTGAGGGAGGGTGGCGTCTGTGTGCAGACTTCCCTACATGACATAACAGTCTGGACCACTGGATGTGTACGGCAATATTGTCAGGATGACTGTGGTCTATCTCTTTAAGAAGGGGGACCGCACAGACTGTAACAACTACAGGGGCATCTTGCTCCTCAGTGTGCCGGGAAAGGTCCCAAAACCGTCCCTGGTGTAGACCAATCAGTTTCAAGGACAGTGCATAAATTATCAGAATGTGTTTTTTGTTTGCATTTTGACCACAAGTATTGTGGTTAATGCACTGACATGATTCCTTGTAAAAGGTTTCAGTCTTGTTGCCATAAAAAGGGGAAAAACCCGCTATTATTATATTTTGGGACTGGCAAAGAAGGTCTAATGATGTAGATGCTCACCCCGAGCCCTCGTTACTATGATGGTGAATTGTCTTTGAGCTGTGTAACGCCTTTTGGTGTCCTCTGGTCTAGCACCAATTGGGTCGAGGCTCAAAAGAAAGTCGTCTCTGGTGTGTGGACCAATCAGTTTCAAGGACAGTGCATCATATTATCAGAATGTGTTTTTTGTTTGCATTTTGACCGCAAGCATTGTAGTGAATGCATTAAACATGATTCCTTGTAAAAGGTTTCAGTTTTCTTGCCAGAAATAAAGGGGAAAACCCTGCTGCTATTATATTTTGTTACTGGCAAAGAACGTCTAATGATGTAGATGCTCACCCCGAGCTCTCATTATTTTGATATTGGAATTGTCTTTGAGCTGTGTGAGCCTTTTGGCGTCCTCTGGTCTAGCACCAATTTGGTCGAGGCTCAAAAGAAAGCCGTCTCTGGTGTGTGGACCAATCAGTTTCAAGTACAGTGCATCATTATCAGAGCGTGTTTTTTTTGGCATTTTGACCACAATTATTGTGGTTAATGCACTAAACATGATTCCTTGTAAAAGGTTTCAGTTTTGTTGCTAGAAATAAAGGGGAAAACCCCTATTATTGTTTCTAGATTTTAAGCTTTCGTGACTGCAAGGATTCATATTCTTAGGTTTTTTCGGTAAAGTCATGTAGGTAAAAAATTAAAATTAATAAAAGTAAAATAAAAATAAAATAAAAATCACGACGTTTCGGAGGCAACACAAGCTTCCGTCTTCAGGTGGAACCGTCACAGCACGATAGCTGTATGAAGTAAGAGAAATTCCAAGAAAACAGTCCCTGTATATATACTAGTATGTGAAGACGGAAGCTTGTGTTGCCTCCGAAACGTCGTGATTTTTATTTTATTTTTATTTTACTTTTATTAATTTTAATTTTTCACCTACCTGGTGACTTTACCGAAAAAAACCTAAGAATATGAACCCTATTATTAAATTGTGGTACTGTCAAAGGAGGTCCATTGATGCATCTGTCTCTGTGGGTGAAGCTGTGCGGGTCGGTGCTGGAGGACGACTTCCGGTTGGAGGGGAAGAGCAGCATGGACGAGCTGATGGAGCGCATGAAGTCCGTGGTGCTGGATGGGTCCTGTGAGCGGTAATGCGCAGAGAGAGAGATACACAGAGAGATACACAGAGAGAGATACACAGAGAGAGATACACAGAGAGATAGAGATACACAGAGAGAGATACACAGAGAGAGATACACACAGAGAGAGATACACAGAGAGATACACACAGAGAGAGATACACAGAGATAGAGATACACACAGAGATAGAGATACACAGATAGAGAGAGAGAGAGAGAGATACAGAGAGAGATACACAGAGAGAGATACAGAGAGATAGAGATACAGAGAGAGAGAGATACAGAGAGAGATACACACAGAGATACACACAGAGATACACACAGAGAGAGATGGAGAGATAGATACAGAGAGAGAGATACAGAGAGAGATGGAGAGAGAGATACACGGAGATACACAGAGAGAGATACAGAGAGAGATACAGAGAGAGAGAGACAGAGATACACAGAGAGATACACAGAGAGATACAGAGATACACACAGAGATACATAAAAAGAGATGCATAGAGAGATTAAGACATACACAGAGAGATACAGAGAAAGATACACACAGAGATACACAGAGAGAAATACACACAGAGATACACACAGAGATACACACAGAGATACAGAGATACAGAGATACACACATAGATACACACAGAGATACACACAGAGAGATGCAGAGATACACACAGAGATACATAGAGAGATACACACAGAGATACACAGGGAGAGATACACACAGAGACACACAGGGAGAGATACACACAGAGACACACAGCGATGGATACACACACACAGAGATAAGCAGAGAGATGCCAAGGGGAAATGGGTGAGGTTCAGAACCGTGGTTCATGCAGCAAACCCTGGCTGACAGAGGAGGTGTTCAGGCTGGCTGAGGCCCACTCTCATCGTCTTCAGCATCCCACGTCGGAGAATGAGGAGGCTTACCGCAGCCTTCGCTCGGAGGTTCGGAGAGCCGTGAGGCGCTGCAAGGATTGGCGGTGGTCGCGGGTTGCTGAGGAGATGGAGTCTGCCTCAGTAGTGCACGATCACAAATCACTATTTAATTCCACCGTCAAAAGGAGCGGCCACACCTGTTACCGTCATTAATGGAAAGAACGGCGATCCAATCTCCGACCCCCAGGAACAGGTTTTCAGATTTGCTGAGCATTTCTGTGAGGGCGTGGGGGAGGGGAAATCCCTCAGCCAGGGAAACAACGTGGGACAAAGTGGGGATGACCCTGCCGAGGCTGCGGTGCCTCAAATATTGGAGGAAGAAGTCACCCCCTGTGAGTGGCAGGCTGAGGTGCCATCTGTTGAGGAAGTACTGAAGGTGATCCAGAGTCTGAGACCAGGAAAGGCACCGGGCAGAGATGATCTCCCAATCAAAATGCTGAAGGAGGGTGGTGTTTGTGCACAGACTGCCCTACATGACATTATAACAACACTATGGGAACCTCATTTGCCAGTAAAAATATAATAATTGGTTGTTTACCCTTCTATCTGGAAACAAAACTGACACCTTTTTACAAGGAGTCATTTTTGCATAGACCGCAATACCTGCAGTCATAATAAGAGTTATGTCTTTTGTTTGTATTATGACTGCAGGTATTGGGGTTTATGCAAACATGACTCCTTGCAAAAAGGTGTCAGTTTTGTTGCCAGATAGAAGGTTAAAAAAACAATTATCATATTTTTACTGGCAAATGAGGTTCCCATAGTGTAGATGCTTGCCCCGAGCTCTCATACTCTGATGGTGCATTGTCTTTGAGTTGTGCGCCTTTTGGCGTCATCTGGTCCAACCCATGTGAGACTAGGCTCTAAGGAAAGCTGTCTCGAGTGTGGACCAATCAACTTCAAGGACAGTGCACATTATCAGAGTTATGTCTTTTGTTTGTATTATGACTGCAGGTATTGCGGTCTATGCAAACATGACTCCTTGTAAAAAGGTGTCAGTTTTGTTGCCAGATAGAAGGGTAAACCAATTATTATAACAACAGTTATGATGTCATAACGGAAAGAACGGCGATCCCATCTCCGACCCCCCAGGGAACAGTTTCACATGGAGTGGGCTTACGCGTAGTAGGCTTACGCAACGAATATTAATAATTAAGTTTGTTTTTATCCTGGTAAAGGTTTAATTCTGGCAAATCGTCCGCTCACGGCCAACACCAGTGACGATTATCTGAACCGGTCCTGGGCCTCCCCTAGGTCGACTCAGCCTCAAATGAGTACCTGGTGCGGTGTGTAAACATCGCCGCTAGGGAGACAAAGGCGGCTGGGCGTGGTGCTGGCCACCCACCCCCTTGTGTGCCGTGCCGGCCTTCACAGGTGCTCGCTAACAGCACTTGCCCCAACAGTCTGTTGAGGCTACACGGGGGATCTTTGTCTGTGTGTGTGTGTAGGCCAGTGCGCAGCATGTTACTGAAACTCATCGAGCTGAGGTCAAGCAACTGGGGCAGAGTGACCCCCACCTCGACCCCTACCCCCACCCACTGCCCCCTCACCGACCCAGACTACTACATGGTGAGAAACGCACTCCTTCTACACGATGATATACACACCGATGCACATGCACACACGTCATACAGAGACAAAGATCCCCCGTATAGCCTCAACAGGCTGTAGGGGCAAGTGCTGTTAGCGAGTAGCACCTATGAAGGCCGGCACGGCACACGAGGGGGTGGGTGGCCAGCACCATGCTCGGCCGCCTTTGTCTCCCCAGTGGCGATGTTTACACATCGCACCAGGTACTCATTTGAGCCTGAGTCGACCTAGGGGAGGCCCAGGACCGGTTCAGATATGATCGTCATTGGCGGTATTGGCCGTTTAGCGGGAATCGAACCCTGGTCGCCAGGTTCGTAGCGCAGCGTAGCGCTAACTGCTGCACCACCGCTCCCCATAGACACCCAGAGACCCACAGACACCCATAGAGACCCACAGACACTCAGAGACCCACAGACACCCATAGAGACCCACAGACACTCAGAGACCCACAGACACCCACAGAGACCCACAGACACCCATAGAGACCCACAGACACCCACAGAGACCCACAGACACCCACAGACACCCACAGACACTCAGAGACCCACAGACACCCACAGACCCACAGACACCCACAGACACTCAGACACCCACAGACACCAAGAGACCCACAGCTTGGCACGGTTGGCTACGTACGGTGTGACAGAAGTTCAAAGTGCACACTACACAGAGACCCATCGACACCCAGACCCATAGCGACCTACAAATACCAAATAAATTAGCACGGTTGGCTATGTATGGTGCGAAAAAGTTAACTGCATACATAGACATTAATGTTCTGTACTGATAGGGTTTTTCCTCTTTTTTCTGGCAACAAAACTGATACCTTTTTGTAAGGAATCATGTTAACATTTACCACAATACTTGCAGTCAAATGCAAACAAAAAACAATACTCTGATAATTTATGCATTGTCTTTGAAACTGATTGGTCCACACCAGAGAAAGCTTTCTTTGGAGCCTCGTCTCATATGGTGTTCGACCAGATGACGCCAAAGGGCGCACAGTTCAAGACAACGCACTACCAGAGTAATGAGGGCTCGGGGTGAGCAGCTACATCATGGGACCTCTTTTGCCAGTACCAAAATATACTAATAGGGGTTTTTCCCCTTTTTTTTGGCAACAAAACTGACACCTTTTGCAAGGGGAAAAACCCTATTAGTATATTTTGGTACTGGCAAAAGAGGTCCCATGATGAAATAATGTTCTGTTATTATTTTAGTATTGTGATAAGTGATAGAGGCGTCTATTTAATTAGATTTTGTTGGGATCTGTGACTAGTGGACATCTGTGACTAAGCGCTTCATAGCTCATTGGCTTTCTCAAGGACAAATCAAGATTCAGATTCTGAAGAGTCTGGTTCTGAGGTTAGGAGTGGAGTTTAAACGACTGTTCGAAATTACGTCGCTAGCACAGCTACACACAGAAACACACACAGACACACACACACAGACACACACAGACACAGACACCAGAGGTGGGACAAAGTCATTGTTATGCAAGTCCAAGTCGAGTCGCAAGTCATCAAATTCATGACTCGAGTCTGACTCGAGTCCAAGTCACATGACTCGAGTCCACATCTCATAGGTGGGACAAAGTCATTGTTATGCAAGTCCAAGTCGAGTCGCAAGTCATCAAATTCATGACTCGAGTCTGACTCGAGTCCAAGTCACATGACTCGAGTCCACACCTCTGACAGACACACACACACAGACACAGACACACACACACACAGACACACACACACACAGCTACACAGACACACACAGCTACACGCACACAGCTACACGCACACAGACACATACACACAGACACACACACACACAGACACACACACACAGACAAGTGTAGTGGGTTCACAGGCGACAGAGACTGTGTAGTCAAGGCACACTATTTACTGTAACTTTACATTCGGCACAGGGCAACGTATACAACACTCCAAGGGGTAACGGCCCCTTCACCCGTACTGGACTGGGATACACCCCTAGAGCTCTCTGCCCAACTGGTCTGCTCCCAGATCCTCCGCTGAGGGCGCTAGGGGAGGCTACCTGACCCGGGCCTGGTCAATGCACGGGTCACGACACCCAGCCAGACAGACCCGGCTCTTAGAAGAACATCGGCTCTGAGGAGTTCCAGGGCCTATCTGCCCGGTCTTCAGTCTTCACTGGTTCATCTTCTTGGTTCTTTCGGTAAAGTCACGTAGAAGGGAAGTAATAAAATAATAAAAATAAAACATAATAAAATAATTCTCACGACGTTTCTGCCACAACGCAAGCAGCCGTCCTCAGGTGAAGAATGAAACACCACCAAGCTTCATTCTTCACCTGAGGACGGCTGCTTGCGTTGTGGCCGAAACGTCGTGAGAATTGTATTTTATGATGTTTTATTTGTATTATTTTATTACTTCCTTCTACGTGACGACTTTACCGAAAGAACCAAGAAGATGAATCCCTGCAGTCACGAAAGCTTTAAATCGAAATCTTCACTGGCTCTTCGCTCGTTAGCGCCCCAACACTGAACCACGAGCCCTCTCGCTCCCCGCCTTTTATACCGACTTGCCACCGAGGGGTGGGGCTGTGTGGGATCCCAGCATCCCCCCACAGCCCCCCCCCCCGGGTGTTAACGTGGATGTGGACACCCCTGTATGCTTGTTCGTTTCCTACCCGTGACACCCCTACACAAGCACTCTTACACACGTGTGTGTGTGCGTGTATGTGTGTGTGTGTGTGTCACACCGCTGAGTGTGCGCGTGTGTCTGTGTGTGTGTGTGTCTGTGTGTGTGTGTCTGTGTGTGTGTATCTGTGTGTGTGTGTCTGTGTGTGTGTCTGTGTGTGTGTGTGTCTGTGTGTGTGTGTGTGTCTGTGTGTGTCTGTGTGTGTGTCTGTGTGTGTGTGTGCGTGTGTCTGTGTGTGTGTGTCTGTGTGTGTGTGTGTCTGTGTGTGTGTGTCTGTGTGTGTGTGTCTGTGTGTCTGTGTGTGTGTCTGTGTGTGTGTGTGTCTGTGTGTCTTTCTGTGTCTGTGTGTGTGTGTCTGTGTGTGTGTGTGTGTCTGTGTGTGTGTCTGTGTGTGTGTCTGTGTGTGTGTCTGTGTGTGTGTGTCTGTGTGTGTGTCTGTGTGTGTGTCTGTGTGTGTGTGTCTGTGTGTGTGTGTGTCTGTGTGTGTGTGTGTGTCTGTGTGTGTCTGTGTGTGTGTGTGTGTCTGTGTCTGTGTGTGTGTGTGTCACACCGCTGAGTGTGTGCGTGTGTCTGTGTGTGTGTGTGTGTGTCTGTGTGTGTCTGTGTGTGTGTGTGTGTGTCTGTGTGTGTGTGTCTGTGTGTGTCTGTGTGTGAGTGTGTGTCTGTGTCTGTGTGTGTGTGTCTGTGTGTGTCTGTGTGTGTGTGTGTGTCACACCGCTGAGTGTGTGCTGTGTCTGTCTGGCAGAATGAGCCGGTGTTTTACACGGCCGACGGGACGCCCTTCACGGCTGCAGACCCTGGTACCAACGCGCGTGCACACACGTACACACACACACACGTACACACACACACGTACACACACACACATGTACACACGCACACACACACTCACACACGTACTCACATACGTACACACACACACACACTCACACACGTACTCACATACGTACACACACACGTACACACACACACACACGTGTACACACACACACGTACGCGCACGTACACACACACACGTACACACACACACGTACACACACACACGTACACACACACGTACACACACGTACACACACACGTACACACACACGTACACACACACACGTACACACACACACATACACACACACACACGCACAACAACAACTGCCATACGCCACTAAGTGGCGGTGACGTCACCACGACGCTTGTGCCAGGCCATGTGCACCTTGAGGCCACGTGAAGTGTCGAACGCCCGCTGGCAGGAGGTCACGGGGCAGACCCAGCAGGTGCCACGGGTCGACTGACTGAGATGACCGAGATGAGTGGCTGATGCACCACCTGTGCCCCCTACTGTGCCAACTTGCTGTGCTTTAGCCACCCGGCGCTCCGCTCGTTGTTGTGAGCGTCGCTCCTCCGCCCTCCGTTGTTGTTGGTGGGCGACTGCCTCCAACTGCCCACACACATACGTATACACACACACGTACACACACACACGTATACACACACACGTGTACACACACACACGTACACGTACACACACACACGTACACACACACACGTACACACATGTATACACACACGTACACACATGTATACACGTACACGTACGTACACACACACACGCGTATACGTATACACACGTATACACACACACACGTATACACACACACGTATACGCACACACACACGTATACGCACGCACGCACGCGTACGCGCACACGCACGCGCACACGTACACATGTGTGTTGGGACAAGTGCTGTTAGCGAGCACCTATGAAGGCAGGAACGGCACACGAGGGGGTGGGTAGCCAGCACCGCGCCTGGCCACCTTTGTCTCCCCAGTGGTGATGTTTACACACCGCACCAGGTACTCATTTGAGGCTTAGTCGACCTAGGTGAGGCCCGGGACCGGTTCAAATAATCGTCACTGGTGGTGTTGGCCGTGAGCGGGAATTGAACTCGGGTCGCCAGGTTCATAGCGCAGCGAAGCGCTAACCACTACACTACCGCTCCCCACACACACATGCACAGACACATACTTGTGCACATATACACATACATACACTCTGTGTGTGTCTGTATATCTCTCTCTGTATATCTGTCCCTCTGTGTGTGTATCTCTGTATATACTCTTAGTTTTTTCGGTAAAGTCACGTAGTTAAAAAATTTGAAATTAATTAAAAAAAAATTGTGATTTTTTTTTTTTACTTATATCTTATTTTTTTATTAATTTCAATTTTTTACCTACGTGACTTTACCGAAAAAACTAAGAGTATGAATCCTTGCAGTCACGAAAGCTTCAAATCTAGAATCTCTGTATATCTTTGTCTCTGTGTGTATCTCTGTGTGTATCTCTGTGTACGTGTATCACTGTGTTTATCTATATTTCTGTATGTATCTCTGCGTGTCTCTGTATCTCTGTGTTTCTCCGTATGTATATCTATGTATGTGTATCTCTCTTTATCTCTGTGTATTTCTGTGTATGTGTATCACTCTCTGTATGTGTATCTCTCTCTCTGTATCTCTGTATGTATATCTGTGTGTGTATATCTGTTGGGGGAGCGGTGGTGCAGCGGTTAGCGCTACGCTGCGCTACGAACCCGGCGACCCGAGTTCGATTCCCGCTCACGGCCAACACCATTGACGTTTATCTGAATCAGTCCTGGGCCTCCCCTAGGTCGACTCAGCCTCAAATGAGTATCTGGTGCGGTGTGTAAACATCGCCACTGGGGAGACAAAGGCGGTCGGGCGTGGTGCTGGCTACCCACCCCCTCGTGTGCCGTTGGGCCTTCATAGGTGCTCGCTAACAGCACTACAGTCTAAGGCTATAAGGGGGATCTTTGTCTTTGTATATCTGTGTATCTCTCTGTATCTCTGCATGTATCTGTATCTCTGTATGTATATCTCTGTATGTGTGTCTCTCTGTATCTCTGCGTGTGTCTCTCTCTGTGTGTGTCTCTCTCTGTGTGTATGTCTCTCTGGGTGTATATCTCTGTATGTATATCTCTGTGTGTGTATTTCTCTCTGTGCGTGTCTCTCTGTGTGTATCTCTGTATGTATATCTCTGTGTGTGTATTTTTCTCTGTGCGTGTGTCTCTCTCTGCGTGCGTCTCTGTGTGTCTCTCTCTGTGTGTATGTCTCTTTGTGTGTATGTCTCTCTGGGTGTATATCTCTGTATGTATATCTCTGTGTGTGTATTTCTCTCTGTGCATGTGTCTCTCTCTGCATGTGTCTCTGTGTGTCTCTCTCTGTGTCTCTCTCTGTGTGTCTCTCTCTGTGCGTGTCTCTCTGTGTGTATCTCTGTATGTATATCTCTGTGTGTGTATTTCTCTCTGTGCGTGTGTCTCTCTCTGCGTGCGTCTCTGTAGAGTTCCGTGAGCACTACGAGCGAGTGATGCAGCACGAGGCGGAGCTGCGCAAGAGGTTCCCGCGCGCCGCTCGCACCGCCACCGAGTCCCCGGACCACTAGTGAGGAGGCGCTCCCTCACACCGGCCACTTAGGCACCCCCCGCGGCATTGACGGCGTCGGCATCATCATCATCAGCAGCGTCATCAGCAGCGTCATCAGCGTCGTCATCAGCAGCGTCATCATCAGCATCGTCATCAGCGTCGTCATAAGCGTCGTCATCAACGTCATCATCAACGTCATCATCATCATCGGCGTCATCATCGTCATCATCAGCGTCATCGACATCTTCAGCATCATCATCAGCGTCATCATCAACGTCATCATCAACGTCATCATCAGCGTCATCATCAGCATCATCGGCATCATCATCAGCAGCTTCGTCATCGGGCTTCGTCATCAGCGTCATCATCAGCGTCATCATCACCGTCATCATCAGCGTCATCATCAGCGTCATCATCAGCGTCATCATCAGTGTCATCATCAGCGTCATCATCAACGTCATCATCAACGTCATCATCGTCAGCGTCATCAGCGTCATCAGCGTCGTCATCAGCAGCGTCATCATCAGCATCGTCATCAGCGTCGTCATAAGCGTCGTCATCAACGTCATCATCAACGTCATCATCATCATCGGCGTCATCATCGTCATCATCAGCGTCATCGACATCTTCAGCATCATCATCAGCGTCATCATCAACGTCATCATCAACGTCATCATCAGCGTCATCATCAGCATCATCGGCATCATCATCAGCAGCTTCGTCATCGGGCTTCGTCATCAGCGTCATCATCAGCGTCATCATCACCGTCATCATCAGCGTCATCATCAGCGTCATCATCAGCGTCATCATCAGTGTCATCATCAGCGTCATCATCAACGTCATCATCAACGTCATCATCGTCAGCGTCATCAGCGTCATCAGCAGCGTCATCATCAGCGTCATCATCATCAGCTTCGTCATCAGCGTCATCAACATCATCATCAGCGTCATCATCAACGTCATCATCGGCATCATCATTAACATCATCATCAGCATCATCACCATCAGCGTCATCGGTTTCAGCATCGGCAACGTCAACAGCAGCATCATCGGCATCAGCAGCGTCGTCATCATCGGTATCAGCATCGTCATCATCATCATCAGCGTCATCAGCAGCAGCAGCGTCATCAGCAGCAGCGTCATCATCAGCAGCGTCATCAGCGTCGTCGTCGTCAGAATCATGATGACATCACCTGCACTCCCCTCTATTTAAGAGCGGAAACAGGAAGACTTCTTCGCAATTGTTCACAATTGAGCCTCCGTGTTGAACAGAATCATCATCATCTGTAGCTAAAGGGGTGGTACGGTGGCTAGGAGATGTTAACTGCCTCGCCTGGTATACAGGAGGTCATGGGTTCGATCCCGACCCCGACGCCTGCTGCTGTATTTGGAATCTGCGCGTCTCTCATCATCATCACGGTGGCTATGAGATGTTAACTACCTCGCCTGGTATACAGGAGGTCGTGGGTTCGAACCCGACCCTGACGCTTGCTGTATATTTGGAATCTGCGTGTCTTTCTCTCTCATCATCATCACGGTGGCTATGAGATGTTAACTACCTCGCTTGGTATACAGGAGGTCGTGGGTTCGATCCCGACCCCGACGCCTGTTGCTGTATATTTGGAGTTTGCGTGTCTCTCTCATCATCATCATCATCACGGTGGCTATGAGATGTTAACTGCCTCGCCTGGTATACAGGAGGTCGTGGGTTCGATCCCGACCCCGACGCCTGCTGCTGTATATTTGGAGTCTGCGTCTCTCTCTTTCTCCCCGTGGTCGCGTGGATTTTTTTTCCGGTCTTCCTCCGGTTTTTCCCTCCACATTTAGAATCAACGTCACGCGTTTAAGGGTTATTTGGCTGCTGCTCTAAATGTCCACGTGATGGTGATATCAGCAACTTTGTTGAGCTGCCACCATCTGTGATGGCCAGGGGACGCTTCTGAAAATGTGCTTAGAAATGGCTCCGTGGTCTTTACCTGGTAACATGCAGTTCAAAGAGAGAGAGAGAGATTTAGACTTAAAACTTTCACCACTGCAGGAATTCATATTCTTGGTTCTTTCGGTAAAGTCACGCAAGATAGGAAACAAAAATGGTTGAGGGACACTTCTGAAAATTGAGCTACACAGCTCAGTCGGGGGGGGGGTGGGTCTTACCTGGTAAAAAAAAAATATTTTGAGATGTTTGACTATCGTCGTTGTTGTTGTCGTTCCAGTTACGTGGATTCTGACTCTGACTCGGGAGAAGGAGACGGGGCGGAGGAGGACGACGACGAGAACGGGGAGGGAGACGGCGACGCGGGAATGGACCCTGAGATGCAGGCGGCCTTCGAGATTTTCTGCCAAGAGGCGGAGAAGAAGAAGACCAAGGCGAAGTGAGCGCGAGAAGCACGGGGGGCGGGAGGGGGGGGGGGAAACGCGGAAGAACGGATGATTCTACACGAGGAATGGGGGGCAACGGGGGGGACATGGAATATACGGGGACAGACGCAGGGGAGGTCCAGCGGGCAGAGTAGCGGCGGGCGTGGGGGGGGAAAAGAGAAAAGGCTTCGTGGGAAAGGAAGGAGAGACCGAGAGAGGAAGGAGAGACACATGGAAAAGAGGAACATGTGGAGACACGAAAATCTGCGGTACGTGGACAGACAATTAATCCTTCCCCCCCCCCCCCCGCAACCTCCGATTTAGCAGCGTTGGCTACGTGGGGTGCGAAAGAAGTTTCGACGTACGTACAAAACGAGGCGGGAGACACGGGTAGGACGGGGGCAACTCGCGGTGTAGATGGAGTTTCCACGCCGGTTCTCATCAAGCGACAAAATTGCTTTTTAATCACGGCGACTTTGCTACACGACTTTCCCTCGTTTGAAAGCGAGCGAGCGAGAAGGCGTCCGTCGCAACCTTTGACCTCCACTGGAGTGCCGCCGTCATGAGCGATGGGGCAGCTTCACACCCATGACCCAGCAGTAGCCAATAGCAGTTGTGGAATAAGATAGCCCCTCCTCCCCCCACCACCTAACCGCATCATGTGACCTTTCAGCCAATGGCAGACGAGATTCTGCTTAATGCGCGCGTGCGTGCGTGTGTGAGATAAATTGTTGCTTTTAAACTATTTTTTCGCATTTAACTTTTCGTTCGTTTCAAGTTGAGGTTTTTATTCTGGTATTGCCGCGGAGAGCCGATTCGCAAGACCCAGGTTGTACACAGAGACACCGCAGCCCAAGAGAGATCTAACTCTGAGACAGAAGGGGGGGAGAGCAGTCATTGCCCTGAAACAACCTGGAAGATTTGCCGGCGTTGGTGCACTCAAGCCCGACTCTCGCTGCTGACAATGTCGCCGCTGAAGTTTGAAACTCGTGTGAAATGTACACATGTGCGTTGGACTTCTTTTGCGCTATACGTAGCCAACCGTGCTCATTGGAGGTGTGGATGGAAGGACAACATAACAAAACGCCTAAAGCAGTTTTAAAGAAATTCGTTTTCAGTCTACATTTAAAAGTGCACAGCCCCGGTGGCTTCCTGATACCTGATGGGGGGAAGAGCAGTCCTGACTGCTGGAGTTTGCGTGATGATGGTTCATGTTCCTTCATCTGGCCCCAGGCCAATGGGGTGAATCAGTGCGGCCTTCTGTTCCTCCACGATGCCCCACTCTCCTGGATTCTTTGTTCGTGTGCCGTGAAGATGATGGGGCGGCGCATTGCCGAAAACGTCGCCGATCGTGGTATTGAGTAAATCCCCGAACATCTGAAGACCGACACCCCGGAAACGGGAATTTTTTGCGGGAATTTCCACTCGAGTTTGCTCCGAATTAACGCCGACGTCGTGGGGAAATGATGCGCGGCTTTTGTGGCGCACGCACGCACACACACGCATGCGCACGCACCACAGGGCGACGAGTTTTGTTATCGTTGCCCCTACCCTCCCGCCAGGACAATTATAACGTAACCGACGATCTTAGAACAAGAATAAGAAGAAGAAGAAAATAAAATATGGACTTGTTCTAGAATCCGAAATCATCCGAAACAATGCTTCAATCCAAAACGTTCCATCCCTAGTCCATGGCCACCAACACAGCCATAAGAGGATTTGCATGAACATATTTTCGTCTCTTTGGGACCTTTTTTGGCAGCGTCCAAATTGATGAAAAGTAAGATCAGGTTTTACTCTTTCTGGAAATAAAACAAGAGTTGTGTTAAGGTGTTCCAACACCAAATGGATACCTTTTTGCAAGGCATCAGTTTGACAAACAATGCATATATCATCATTCCGTGTGGTTAATGCAGACTTGATGACGCCTTGCTAGAAAGATATCTGTCTGGTGTTTGAACATCTTAACAACTATATTCTTGGTTCTTTCGGTAAAGTCACGTAGAAGGTAAGTAATTAAATAATAATAACAAAATAAGAAAACTTATTATTTTATTATGTCCCTTCTACGTGCTGACTTTACCGAAAGAACCAAGAATATGAATCCCTGCAGTCACGAAAGATTTAAATTGAAATCTTAACAACTATCGTAATTTGAAGCATCCGTGACTACAGGAATCCATACTCTTTGGTTCTTTCAGTAAAGTCACGTGGGTAGTTCTTCCTAGTTCAGCAGTTCTACTGCTGGATTATTATTTTTTTCCGCCTGAGGACGATCGCTTGTATTGCGATCGAAACGTCGTGATATCTATTTTTTTTATCTTCTTGGCTTTTTCGGTAAAGTCACGTTGAAGGGAAATAATAAAATAATAAAAATGTTAATTGGAGCGCTGTCTTTCAGACAGCTGTCTTCACCCGAGGACGGCTGCTTGTGTTGTGGCTGAAACGTTGTGAGAATTGTATTTTATTATGTTTTATTTTTATTCTTTTATTATTTCCCTTCTACGCGATGACTTTACCGAAAGAACCAAGAAGATGAATCTCTGCAGTCACGAAAACTTTAAATCAAAATCTATTTCTTTACTTTATTTTTCTACCTACGTGACTTTATCGAAATAAAAAAGAGTATCTTAACAACTCCTGTTTTATTGGCAGAAAGGGTAAAAAACTATTATTTTTCGTCTTTTTTTTTTCTTCTGGAAAATAAAACCGGCCCCGAGATTCTGCTCAAATCCAACTCCTGGCTGTAAGGGGGACGAATTATCGCTGTTACCGCTTTCAATGCCCCCCCCTGCTTGCTGTGGGTCAGTGTTTAGGCCGTGGGTCCGTGTTGACGCCGTGGATGGCGAGTGTTGGTTGAGGCTGTGCTTGCTAACAGTGTTAAAAGACTGCGGGTTTGACGTTGAGGCCCTTGGGTTCGTGCCGAGACCCAAGTTCATATTTTAATGTGGATGTTGCGGGGTTCCGATTAAGACTGCGAGTTTCGTGTTGAGGCTGTGGGATCAGTGTCGAGAATGTGAATCTGACCTCGTGTGGCGCAGCCCCCGGGTACACAGTCTTCGTGTGAAGTAACAATATAAGATCTTTCGATACTTTTGGTTTGTGTTTTCCTTTTTTAAGTCTCCACAAAGTCTAAATGAATTGCTGAATAATTTATTGCTGAGTAAAGGGGCTGGCGATACGTTTATCATGTAGCCCTTAGGATCGCGCGCAGTGTTCATGGACTTTAATCAACAATGCTTGAGCTTCTGTAACCAGAGCCATTAAATTTGACAATTCACACAAAAAAATACTTCAACTGGTTCTCTGCAGATGTCTGGTTTCACTATCAAACACTTGTTTCAAATGTAAACTGCGTGCGGCAGAGGGTTGAGAGGGTCCTCGGGTTTTAGTATGAAGTGTGGAGGCGTGGTGGAAGTCGAGATGAGCGAGAGCATCGGGGGATTTTGTCGGGCGACTTCCGTTGACGTCATAGAAACCAGACTGAGAATCCTGATACTCTGGGGGCTATGAATCCACACATCTAGGATATGAACCCATACATCTGGACAACAAACCCACAAACTTGAATAATCAACCCAATTAATCCGGACCCCGAGCCCCATCACCAATTGGGAGTTGTGGGAGTGGAGTGTCTCATGGTACAAAATACCCAGGCAGGTGCTTAGTTTTGGTGGGGCTGATGGTAAGGCCCCACCACTTAGTCGCACGCTCCAGGTTCAGCAGCAGCAGCACCTCCAACTCCTCCTCTGAATGAGCAGCAATTACGAGATCATCGGCATACATAACGTGGTTGACCAATAGGGAGCCTTCCCTTGACAGCACCCGGGCATCGATCAGCCTCCCATTGTATCTGTACCAGATGGAAATTCCGTTGATATAGCCGTCAAAGGCTTCACGAACTACGTGGTCAAAATAGATGTTAAATAATGTTGGAGCGAGAGGACATCCCTGTCGCACCCCAAGGTGAACAGGGAATGGCTCCGATTCTCGGCCATGTAGTTTTACCCGGGCCCGCTCACAATCATGAAGGTCCTTAATGATTGTGAGCAGAGGGACTCCATAAGCACAAAGAAAAGCCCAGAGACCAGGCCTACTGATGGTATGATAGGCCTTTGCCAGGTCAATAAAGCAGAGATGTAGGTTATTTTTCTACCTACGTGACTTTACCGAAATAACCAAAGAGTATAGAGATGTAGGTCTTGTTGGAATTCCCTACACCTCTGCTGTAGAAGACAAAACATGGATCTGTGCAGGACCGTCCTTTCCTGAAACCACATTCGAGCTCCCCAAGCCTCTCCTCGGCGTGCCTGGCAAAGCGATGTTGAATAATCCTTGCCAGGACCTTTTTCGGCAAACTGATAAGTGATATGCCCCTGTAGTTTTTACAGTCTGTGCGGTCCCCCTTCTTAAAGAGGGGGACCACCAGGGCATCCTTCCAATCCTGCAGAACCCATCCAGTGGTTCAGACTGTTGTTATGATGTCATGTAGGGCAGTTTGTGCATAAACGCCACCCTCCCTCAGCATTTTTCTTGGGAAATCATCTTTGCCCGGTGCTTTTCCTGGTCTCAAACTCTGGATCGCCTTCAGTACTTCCTCAACAGATGGCACCTCAGCCAGCAACTCACAGGGCGTGACTACTTTCAATATTTGAGGCACAGCAGCCTCAGCAGGGTCATCCCCACTTTGCCCCATGATGTTTTCCAGGCTGAGAGATTTCCCCTCCCACAAGACCTCAGAAATGCTCCACAAATCTGTAAACCTGTTCCTGGGGTTGGAGATTGGATCACCATTCTTTCCCCTAATGATGGTGATAGGTATGGCGCTGCAAGTAACTTTTTTGATGGCATTAAATAATTATTTGTGATCGTGGGCCACTGAGGCAAATTCCATCTCAGTAACCCGCGACCAGCACCGATCCTTGCAGCGCCTCACGGCTCTCCGAACCTCCTAGTGAAGGCTGTGGTATGCAGTAGACAGTGGGATGCTGTAGACAGTGAGTTGCCTGTCGCTTTTTCTCAGCCAGCCTGAACACCGCCTCTGTCAGCGAGGGTCTGGTGAGGTCTGAACCGTGTACCCAAAGCAGCCATTGCAGCTGCATTTGCAACAGTCCTAAACCTCATCCATTTCCCCTCGGCATCAGGAGGAGTGGGGATGATGCCAACCCCAGCTGGAAGCGATAATGAAATTCTCACTTGCAACTTTCATCAGCTAGCTGAGACCAGGCCACTGTGGGTTTGAATGGGGTCCTGGGTGTACACCCACCACCGGACTGGAAGAATGGTAGGCACATTTTGACTTATCACTTTCGTGACTGCACGAATTCATCGTCTTTGGTTCTTTCGGTAAAGTCACGTAGATAGAAAGAATAATCAAAATGAAAATAAAGTGAATAACAATATCACGACGTTTCAATCGCAACACAAGCGGTTGTCATCAGGAAAAGGGGTTAGCCTCTAAAGGCGAACTGTTTATAAAGGTTTGGAGATGGGCGTAGCCCAAGTGTATCAGCAGCACCAGGAGCATGGGTGGGGCGGCAATGCCAATGCAGCAACAATGCCAATGCAGCAGCAATGGCAATGCAGCAACAATACCAATGCAGCAGCAATGCCAATGCAGCAACAATGCCAATGCAGCAAAGGGTGGCCAAGAAATCACTGCACCCCGCTCCACACAACACACTGCTGACGGTGGAGGTTGATTGACAAGAAAACACTAGTCAAGTCATGACCCAAAGTGGTTGATGACATCTTTCCAATGATTGCTGAGTCTATAACCTTCCTCTCGGTGAAATCGTGTCTGTATATATGGATGGCTTCATGGACGAATCTTTGTTGATAGCCAGTCAGCTTGCAAAGTACCATCGTCTTAGAGAAAAAAATTTAGTGTGAGCCAGCCTCATTAAAATAATGATTAGCCACGGCAGAAGTATTGGTCCTACCGCGTTTCAAATCTGCCTTATGTTCACGAACACGGTCCGAGACATGTCGCTTAGTTTCCCCAATGTAATTGCTGCCGCAGATACAACTTAGTTTGGAGATGCCGAGATATTGCATTTCAGGAATCTTGTCTTTCACAGGTGGGATCAGATCACGCATTTTATGTACTGTGTTAAATCGGACCTGGATCTTGTGTTCATGATTTTGGAAGTATTTTTGGTTACCCCTGCTATGTATGGCAGGGTGATGGTTTTGATTGGATCCTCAGATGGCTCCTTCCTCAGAGTTGGGGTGATGTATTTGCGGATTGTGTAGTCAGACTATCCATTCGCCTTGAGAGCTTGGTGTACGTGTTTGAGTTCACTGGTTAGATGTTCATGGTTGGAGATACATTGAGCTATATGGTGTAACGTTTTGATGAGGGCATTCTTCTGGGATGAATGGTGGTGGGAATCAGGTTTTAGGTAGGCGTCAGTATGGGTTACTTTCCTGTAGACAGAATGGCTCTTTGAGCAATCTGGTCTCTTTTTCATTAGGACATCCAAGAAAAGTAGCTTTCCATCCTTTTCTACCTCCATGGTGAATTTTATGGCTGGGTGTATGGAAGTGATGTGGTTGAGGAATTGGTTTAGAGCCGGTTGACCATGTGGCCTGATGACAAACGTGTCATCCACATACCTCTTCCACAAGGACGGGCGTAGAGTGGATGCCTGGATGGTGTCCATCTCAAAATTTTCCATGAAAATATTGGCTACAACCGGAGATAAGGGAGAACTCATTGGGGTGCCTTCAGTTTGTTTGTAGAATGTTCCATTCCAGGTGAAGTGTGTATTGGTGAGGCAGTGTCTCATCAGGGCCAGTGCATCAGCATTCAATCCTTGTTGGACCAAATCTTAAATTATTGCAATGGTATCGGGCACAAGAACTTCTAATTCCCTGTGCCCGATACCATTACAATGAGTTCTGATATTACTCCTGTCCATGACCTATAAACTCCTGGACCACATCCTCCAGAGAATCAACCCCCTCATTGAATCAGTGATCTCTGAAAAACAAGCAGGATTTCGGCCTGGACGCAGCTGCTGTGACCACATGTTTCGGATTCTAAAAGAAATTCAAGACCGGCGCAGCCTTTGTGAACTCTCATCAGCCTATACTCTTTGGTTTTTTCGGTAAAGTCACATAGGTTAAAAAGAAAACAAATAGATTAAATCACGACATTTCGGAGGCAACACAAACCTCCGTCTTCAGGTGGAACCGTCACAGCAAAATTACTGTATCAAGTGAAGAGAGCTCTAAGAGACACGACCTTATATACTGGTTAAGGGGAGAGGGGAGGAGCCAGGATGGGCCGTGGGGGAGGTGTTATAAGCTGGTGAGGTGACGACCAGTGCTGCAACTGCGGCTATGCCTGGAGCTGCAGCCGAGGCCTTGTGATGTAGATGGCGTAAGTAGATAGAGCAGGATTACGCCGCCTTTTGTTATGCACGCCGGTGGGTTGCAGGCAAGTAGTGTGTGAAAAGCTAAAAAACTACTATGGCTGTACAATTTGAAGGCAGCTAGAGTTTGGCTTGGTTGATGACATCTTTCCAATGATTGCTTAGTTTAAAACCATCCTCTCGGTTGAAGTTGTGTCTATGTTTGTATATCTGGATGGCTTCATGGACAAATCTTTGGTAGTAACCGGGAGGTTTGCAGAGTACTTTGGTATCGGAGGAAACGATATCATAAGAACCCGCTGTGTTGAAACAATGATCAACTACGGCCGAAGAATTCGTTTTGCCGTGTTTCAAATCTGACTTGTGCTCGCGAATTCGGTCAGAAATATGTCGTTTCGTCTCCCTGATATAGCAGTCACCACAGGTACAACTCAATTTGTAAACACCGGGGTACTATAAGTCTGGAATGACATCCTTTACGGATGGGATCAGATCACGGATTTTGTGTACTGTATTGAATCGGACCTGGATCTTGTGTTTGTTTAGAATTTTGGAAATATTTTTGGTAACGCCTGCTATGTATGGCAACGTGATGATTTTGTTCAGAGTTTAAGGTGGTTATTTCTGCATGGTGGGAGAAACAGCTTGGCAGATAGTACGGTCAGAGTATCCGTTCATCCTGAGGGCCAGATGTACATGTTTTTATTCACTGGCCAGGTGGTGTTGGTCTGAGATGCAATGAGCCCTATGGTATAGTGTTTTGATGAGGGAATTCTTCTGAGCCGGGTGGTGGTGCGAATCAGGTTTCAAGTAGGAATCTGTGTGGGTGGCCTTCCTGTAAACAGAATGTCCCAAAGAGCCATCAGGCCTCCTGTCAAACAGAACATCCAAGAATGGTAGTTTACCATCTTTCTCCACTTCCATGGTAAATTTGATGGATGGGTGTCTGGAATTGATGTGGTCTAGGAATTGTGTGGTCTCATCAGCCTACGATACATTCTGGATTTAGAGCTTGATGTTGAAGCTCACAAGGACCATTCCCTACCACAAAACAATACGCCTGATATGGACGATGCTGAGCAATGGGCAACAAATCCAGCACACCCCGGTTCCTCAACAATGGATTGGCACTTTGTTCAATACTGGTGTAATGCGGGCGAAAGCGACCTTCCGGATGTGACGTCACGAGGAGGCGGAGCCAGGTGACGTGGGTGAAAGGTAGGGGGTCCTTAAGCGGGTAAACCGGAAGGAGAAGGCAGTCGGGGTGTGAATGGAAAGGTGTGGGGCCACGCGGGCGTACGAGCCGAGGGGGCACCGTCAGAAGCGGGAGCCAACCCTGGGAACAGTAGGGAGCTACTGGGAGGTGTAAAGCTGCAGATAGAGATAGGCAGTAAGGCTGTGTGTGAGGGGCAGCGGGGTGGCTGCCAAGAGTCGCAGGAGCGACGAGAAGGCGAGACAGCACGAGGCTGTCAGAGCTGCAGCAGGAACAGCCAAGGGAGCTGTGTGAGAGTACAGCAGCGGAGCTGCTGTGGGGCTGCAAGAGCGACAAGAACAGCAGCGGGGCTGCTGATGTGGACTGGAGTGACATCGGGACCAGCACAGAGAGAATAAGAGAGACAGCCGTGTGGGAACGCAGTACGGACCGAATAAAGGACACTGAGCCAGAGATCGTGGTCAAGTCTTTTATTACACTTGCGCCAATGCTTTATACGAGTGACATGCCACCAACCGGGTCACGCAATTTGTATATACGGATGACCTTTACCTGGCAACGCAAGCAGCCACTTTCAACGCCATCGAATTTACTCTGAACCAAGACCTAAAAACCATGGGGGAATATTTCCGTAAATGGCGGCTCAAGCCAAATCCCTACAAAGCAACATCCACTGCATTTTATCTTGATAATAGAAGTGACCTGTGGCAACACTGTGCGACACGACCCCACTCCAACCTATCTCGGAGTGGTGCTGGACCGTATGCTAACCTCACCATGGTCACTTGAAAAAGGTAGCCGCCAAGACAAAAACAAGGGTCAATCTTCACCATTGGAACCTCAATTGCCAGTAGCAAAATATGGTAATTGTTTTTTTACCCTTTTATCTGGCAACAAAACTGACACCTTTTTTTTAACAAGGAGTCATGTTTGCATTGACCACAATGCCTGCAGTCGGAATGCAAACAAAAAACACAACTCTGATAATGTATGCACTGTCCTTGAAATTGATTGGTCAGTTTTGTTGCCAGATAAAAGGGTAAAAAACCAATGATCATATTTTGCTACTGGCAAATGAGGTTCCAATGGTGTAAATGCTTACCCCTAGCTCTTATACTCTGATGGTGCATATGTCTTTGAGTTGTGCGCCTTTTGGCGTCATCTGGTCCAACACCATGTGAGACTAGGCTCTAAGGAAAGCTGTCTCTGGTATGGACCAATCAACTTCAAGGACTGCATACATTATCAGAATTGTGTTTTTTGTTTGCATTCAGACTGCAGGTATTGTGGTCAATGCAAACATGACTCCTTGTTAAAAAAGGTGTAAGTTTTGTTTCCAGATAATAGGGTAAAAAGCCAATTATCAAGGGTCAACCTTGTCCAGAAACTGGCAAACACAAGCCGCGGAGCCTCAGCACTCAGTGCTACAGACATCAACCATGGGTGGCCCTTGTGTACTCTGTAGCCGATTGCTGTGCACTATACTTAATTTGGAGCTTTCTTGACTGCAGGAATTACTCTTTGGTTCTTTCGGTAAAGTCACGTATAAAGAGAAAATAATAAATTAAATTCTAGCATACGACGTTTCGATTGCAACACAAGCAATCATCATCAGGTATAAATGAAATAGAAACACAAATCTAGTATACTCAGAAATGCAATGCAATACAACAGAGAGTCGGACAACACAACAGTCACCACCCCACCTGGTTGATCACGTTCTTCCTGAGAACGCCAAACCTGAGAGAGAGACAAAACACAGAACCAGAGACATATAGACAGACATACAAGCAGAGACAGACATCACAGAGACACAGAGAGAGAGAGACGTACATAGGCACATAGAGAACGTGCTGTGCACTAGTATAGACCAGGAGTAGTCACACTCGACTTGTTGATGTCCAACTGAACACTGCAATGCGGTGATTTACTGGAAACCTCAAGTCGACCCCAACACCCCGGCTGTCCGTGCTGTCACAAATCTCTCTCCCGCCCATCTGCCACAACGCTGCAACCCTCTGGGAAGTTCCACGAATCGAGGAAAACAGTCGCATTCCCATTCATCAGGACCTCTAACGTTCGTTGACATCGCTTGAAGTCATGCAATTCATTTTGAACCCATGCGCTTAACCTTCTACAATTCGAGTTCAACCCGCCGATGGAATTCAAAAGAACTCGCAAACACCGTGTGAAAGACCCAACGCCCAAAATCCATGGGTTTGACCTTCCAGGAAGCTCATGGTTCACCCTAAAACCGCATCCGCACAGACCATGACAGATGCGGATACCTGATGCAAAAATGGAAAATTAACAACTCCCAAGTGTGTGAATATGGTCATCAAAAACAGAGACCATACAACATCGACGCAATGCCCTTAGCCACTAATACGAATGAGACATTACAGCGATAAACTCTGCTTGCTCCTGACGCAGTTATCTGCCTTGACCAGTTTAACACGTAGCAGGCTTTCGCGACCAATATTATTCATAATAAAAGTTTTTGGGTTTAGATCGCGTTACTTATAAATGTGTCGTAACCCTCCACCACCCGACACGGCCAATCAGTAAAAAAGTGTCACGTTGACAAAAAACAAATAGTTCAATACTTTAGCCCACCGGTGTGTTGAAGCGTGAATCCGCCTTGACCAACTGAATATGAAATTGCAGTTGTTGCTCCGCTTCCCGTTTATTCATCAGATATCGTTTAATTATTTTACTAACAGAACCATTCAACTGTGATCCAGGCTGTGAATGTGTTTTTCTCAAAGCTGAGCCTGTGTAAATATGCATTTTTTGTTTGTTTTGTGTTGTATTGTTTGTATAGATATATTATTTGTGACTAAACCTAGCAGAGTTCGTAAATCTACAGCTTCGCCTACACAGGTATGTGCTGTAGCCTTGGGCCACATTCCATGTTGTGTCTCATCGTATTTATAGCTGCACTCTCAGTCAGTTTGCTTCCTTATACTGGTAGGAACCTCCTGGTTACATCAGCCCACAGGGGATTATTGTGTCTGTCGTGCATGGAGGGGCTGGGTGGGGTGGGAGGGGCTGGGTGGGGAGGGGAGGGTGGGGAGGGGCTGGGTGGGGAGGGTGGGGAGGTGCTGGGTGGGGAGGGTGGGAAGGGGCTGGGTGGGGAGGGTGGGGAAGGGCTGGGTGGGGAGGGGCTGGGTGGGAAGGGTTGGAGAGGGGCTGGGTGGGGAGGGGCTGGGTGGGGAGGGTGGGGCTGGGTGGGGGGTAGGAGGGGTGGGGCTGGTGGGGAGGGGCTGGTCACCCCGTGGTGCCCTTATAAAACTCAACGTTTAACCTACTCACGCCGGCTTGTGCCCGCCCTCACAGTCGGGCATATTTGCGGAATACACCACGCCGCCGTTGACCCTGGCCATTGACCGAGCAACCCAACGTTGCTACCAGCTCCCTCCGCAGGAATGTGTTTCCTTGTCACCCTGAGTGATGATAGTGATGATGGTTGCTGATGGACTACGAGGATGATGATGTCGACAATAACTACTTTTGTTGGATGATAACACCACCATCCTCCACCACCATTCATGCACCATCATACCCACCACTATCCTCGACCACCTACTATGTGGATAGCTGTTGGGTATCACCCTTACATCCAACAGCCACCCATATACCAACCACACACCCACCACACACCAATCACACATCCACCACACACCAACCACACACCCAACCACCGCATGCCAATCCCACAGTAATAACTGCCCAGTAATACAGATATTTAATCCATGAAAATGAAAGAGCATTCGGCAAAGAACTACAAAAAAATGGTTGATGAAGATGTAACCCTTATTAAAAATGGCAATGCTTAAAACACAGATACTGAAAAAAATAAGGACAATGGAAAAAACGCGAACGAATGTTGACCTTTAATTAGAATGCTTTTACAAGGTGCGGCTTGTGGCAATTCATACGGCCTCACCCTAGCCTAGGGGTCGGCAACCAAAATAAGAGCCATTTTTTCCGAATTTGGTAAAAAAAACTCGATATTTCAAGATGGTGGTCCTTAAGATATATCTTCGCGAAGCAGTCTTCAAAGAGCCGCATGCAGCTCCGGAACCACAGGTTTCTGATGCCCGCCCATGGTAAACTGCACTCCCATAGTAAACTGGACTTCCATGGTAAACTGGACTTCCTTGGTAAACTGCACTCCGATAGCAAACTGGACTTCCATGGTAAACTGGACTTCCATGATAAACTGGATTTCCATGGTAAACTGCACTCCCATGTTAAACTGGACTTCCATGGTAAACTGCACTCTCATGGTGAACTGGATTTTCATGTTAAACTGCACTCCCATGGTAAACTGGATTCCCATGGTAAACTGCACTCCCATGATAAACTGGACTTCCATGCTAAACTGGACTTCCATGCTAAACTGGACTTCCATGCTAAACTGGACTTCCATGCTAAACTGGACTTCCATGCTAAACTGGATTTCCATGGTAAACTGCACTCCCATGGTAAACTGGACTTCCATGGTAAACTGCACTCCCATGGTAAACTGGACTTCCATGGTAAACTGCACTCTCATGGTGAACTGGATTTCCATGGTAAACTGTAACTCCCATGGTCAGGGGTCGGCAATCTTTCAAGAATAAGCGCCAGGAACGCAGTGACGTCGTAAAAGCGGGGACCACCCAATTTCAAAGCAGTATATTTCACGATGGCAACATGTTACAATTACACAAAAAGTTACAAACGGTTGAACGTCTTATCAAGTTTTACTAACCATTTTATTAGTACTCGATGTGCCCTCCACCTGCTGTATGGACAACATCGAGACTATAATTGAATTCGTCCCAAACGCCTCTCTTCTCACGTTTTCCTCTGAGGTGCGTGGTCGCCCTGTGCTCTTCCCCTTACATAAACAGCCTGTTTCCTCAAATTGTCGGTACCAACGACGAATGCTCTTTGACATTGGCGGATCAATGCCAAAACGCCGTTGAAACGCACGCTGCACCGCAATTACGGATTCAGTCTTGCTGAACTACAGAACGCAAAATGCCCCTTGTGTTGCGAGGTCGCCATCTTGCGAATGACTGAGGCTAGGGGCTGTTTGTGTGCTGGGGGAGGCATCTCGCGGTCATCATTTGAAACTCTATGCCCCGCCCTCTCTATGCCCCGCCCTCTCTATGCCCCGCCCTCTCTATGCCCCGCCCTCTCTATACCCCGCCCTCTCTATGCCCCGCCCTCTCTATGCCCCGCCCTCTCTATGCCCCGCCCTCTCTATGCCCCGCCCTCTATGCCCCGCCCTCTCTATACCCCGCCCTCTCTATGCCCCGCCCTCTCAAGTGGTAAGAGTTTCATTCATAGGTGGTTTGTGGTTGCAGAGATATAGTGATTTCAAATCGTGTCCATGTTTTTAAAACACCCTGTATATTTGTCTGCTCATATACATTTCCACAACGCGATTAAGCCACTTCGTTGAGCTGCTGTCATTTGTGATGGTCAGGTCGCTTCTATAAAAAGAGCTCCACAGCTCAGTGGGGTCTTACCTTGTCAAAAAAATACAGTTTTTTATAGTTTATCTCAGAACACAAGCTGGTGCCTACGCTGGAGAGTGGGACGACGCCTCCTCGCTCATCCTCTCTGGCGTCGTCCGTTCGAGGAGCCGTGCACAGCTCACGATTCACGATTTAATTTGTGTGCAGCATTTCCTCGTTATACACGAACTTCCGTGAATCCGCGATTTTGGCTCTTCGCGAATCGCATCTGGAACCTGACTGCATCGCGCGAGAGAGAGGGAGAGAAAAATTAGGAGAGATAATGTGATGCGAGAAAGTGATAAGATAATGCGATGATAAATAAAGTGATGAGAGATAAAGTGCCGAGAGGTAAAGTGATGGGAGAGAATGCGATGAGAGAGTGAGGAGGGATACAGTGATCAGAAAGTGATGATAGACAAAGTAATGAGAGACAGGGATGAGGGATAAAGTGACGAGAGAAGGTTACGAGAGATGAAGTATTCACGAGCATTTCTAGAACATATCTCTCGTGAATAACAAGTGAACACTTTAAAATAAAAATCCTACAATTGTATTGCAGATTGTGCTCTCGAAATTATGCAATTGTAATAAAGGACTCGATCCTGGGTCTGTCTCCGTTGTCCTTTATTCGGGTTCTTACACTTGTCCCACACGGCCCTCGCTCAGAGCTCTCCCCTTGGCAGCTCCATAGCTGCCCTCGCTCCCGTAGCCTCCACACCTCTGCAGCTCCGCTGCAGATCCCCTGTGGAGTCCTCCGGCTGCCCTCACTGCAGCTCCACCGCTGCCCGTCGTTCCTCCGCGCTTGGTCACCGCTGGCCGACGGTGCCAAGTCTTACTCTGCGTGTGTGTGGCGATCTCACCACTCCTCGACCTCCGCCCTGCGTGGCCTCACTCTAACTCTATCTCCCACACTCTCCCGTCTCTTCCGGTATCTCTCCCTTAAGACCTCACCCCTCTCTCCCACGTGACCTAACTCCTCCCCCCCATGACGTCATATCCGCGAGGCCGTTTACGCCCGCATTACACCACCCTCCCCCGTAGAGAAAATCCAGCCGACCTCGGCTGAACAATAACGAGACAAGTAATGCGAGCGAACACAACCATCACACATTCAAGGACAACGAAGCATACAAAAAATATAACAACAACAACAACACAACAGTAAAATTCAACGAAATGTAAGGGACTTTGAGCGCGTTCGGGTCGCCGGTCCGTCCCGGACGGGCGGCGGCCCTCCTGCAGACCGGGAACGTGACGGGGTTTTAGGAGTGACAGGATGAAGTCCTCCTGTCGCTATTGGAGGCCCGTCAACGTCCCGGTCCCGTGTCCCTGAAGGCCCAGCGTCGGGGGTGCGTCGCGATCGTGTCTGCGACGGGGTCGGAAGGGCGGCGGGGCTCGGAGTCCCCGCAGCCGTGGTAGGCACACCCCGAGCAGAGTCTCCTGTCTCCAGCAATGTTACGGCCGGCTTGTCTGTAAAAGGCACGACAGGCGCTCTTGCAAGGTCAACAGGCACAGGCAAGGATGAGTCGGCAGCCACAGACTCCGGCAAGGCAACATCGGGAGAGGGGCCACATATGGTTTCAAGCGCGACGTGTGAACGAACCAAACGCCGAGATCCAAACCGAACACGCGCAGACTGTGGGTTGGGAACCTCGATGAGGCGAACCGGCCCTTGCCATGGTTTGTGTAATTTAGGAGAGGTACCTGGCCGCACCTGCGGGCAATGGAGCCAGGCCATGTCCCTTCCAGGGGCACTCCCCCTTCGAGCGTCGAGCACACCGCTCATTCCGGGCCTGGGCTTTGGCAGTAGCCATGCGGGCCCCCTCCCGTGCCTCAGTAACCCGGCGAATGGTATCCCGAATGTAATCAGGAAGAGGCTTAGCAGGTCCCCTCACTCCAGTTCCCAACTGCACATCCATTGGCGGCACGTTCTCGCGACCGTACATAAGGAAAAACGGCGAATATCCTGTAGCCGCATGCGGCGTCATTCGGTATGCCGAAAGTACCCCAGGGATATGCAAATCCCAATCCAATTGTTTTTCACTCACGGTGTGACACAACATGGCGGACAATGTCCGATTTAGCCGTTCGACCATACCATCCGTTTGCGGATGGTAGGGAGATGTCCGTATCTTTTTAGTTCCAAGAGCCGCGCACACCTCCCCCAACAATTTAGAAGAAAAATTACGGCCTTGGTCTGTGAGGAGCCTCTCCGGCGCCCCCTTGTCCATAACGTACCCGAATAGAAAGGCTTCTGTGATAGACGCCGTTGACTGGTCAGGCAAAGGCCAGGCCATCGGCCAGCGGGAGAGGTACTCCACCCCAACTAGCAAGTATTTATTTCCCTTAGCGGATGGCGGGAAGGGTCCCAAAATGTCCAACGCCACCAATTCGTTAACTCTAGACACCTGAATAGACTGTATGGGCGGCACATATGGTTGTTTAGGTGGTTTTCGCCGGGCACAATCGGGACACGCGCGAACGTGACCGACGACATCCGTTGTCATACCGTGCCAAAAATAGTCTCGCTGCAGAGTCAATAGGGTTTTCTGCACCCCCAGATGTAAAAGCGTGTCCCCATGCAGAGTCCTAATCAACTCGTACCGCAAGGATGCCGGTACAACCAGACGCCAGCGTTCCTGTAACCCTTCCCTCCACATCAGCAGACCATCGCGGAGAGCGGTTTCCGGCATACCCCCCATACCCAGTCCCCCACTCTTCTTCGCAGTCCGATTCCGTAACGAGACCAATGAACCATCCAACATTTGTTCCCGAATCCACACAGCCCTTGGAAGATTCAGAATCCCATCAGCCGGTCCCGGCTCCTTTGGAGCTTCAGGCAAGTCGACCGCCAACGCAACAGGCTGAGGGGGTTGCTGAATCGGCGCACATCTATGCGTCCCCGACGCGCACGCGCAAGGGGATCGCTGCGGCAACCTAGAAAACGTGTCCGCATTCACGTGACGCACCCCCTTCCGATGGTGAATTTGGAAGGAAAATTCTTGCAGCGTGTCCAACCACCGCGCCAACTGGCCGGATGGTTGGTCCATCTTAAGAGCATACTGCAAGGCTGCATGATCCGTGCGAACAATAAACGAACGACCGTAGAGATACGGTCGAAATTGGCGGAAAAAGAAAAGAATAGCCAAAAGTTCCCTGCGTGTGACGCAGTAGCGAGTTTCTGCGGGAGACAAACCCGGCTACCATATGCCACCACGCGTTCCACACCACCTTTTGATTGAGACAACACGGCCCCAATGCCCGTGTCACTCGCATCCGTATCCAGAATGAAGGGGTGATCGATATCAGGATATTCTAACGTCGGTGCCGTAGCCAGTCGATCGCGCAGGCCCTGAAACCCCGCCTCTTCCGGCGGTCCCCAAGCAAATTTCCTTCCTTTACCCGTAAGGAGGTGCAAGGGCCTCGCGATCGTCGCGAAATCCGGAACAAACCTCCGATAGTATGAGGCAAACCCCAAAAAGCGACGTACATCCCCCACCGTGGCCGGGGTTGGCCAGTCACGGACGCATGCTGTCTTGTCCGGATCCGTGGGCACCCCGTCCGCACTTGCGATATGCCCCAAATAGCGCATGGACCGTTGCAGTAGGTGACATTTCTTAGGCTTAAATTTCAAATTTGCGGAACGCATCCTGGCGAACACCGCCTCCAACCGCAGTAAATGCTCATCAAATGTGCGGCTGAAGACGATAATATCATCTAAATATATCAGACATGTCTCCCACTGCAACCCCGTTAACACCAACTCCATAAACCTTTGAAATGTGGCAGGGGCAGCATTTAGCCCCATCGGAAGACAATTAAATTGGAATAACCCCTGCGGCGTACGGAAAGCAGTCTTCTCCCGCGAGGGCTCGTCAAGGGGAAGCTGCCAGAATCCCGAAGAGAGATCTAGCGTTGAAAAGAAGTTCGCCCCCGACAAGGCATCGAGGGAGTCGTCCATACGCGGCAGGGGGTACACATCTGCCACAGACACTTTATTCAATTTCCGAAAGTCGACACAAAATCGCAATTTGCCATCCTTATTTTTAACCAAAACAACAGGCGCCCCCCATGGGCTGTTAGATGGAGATATTATGTCCGCAGCCAACATGTCATCCACTGCCCCTCGAACCTGATCTCGCTCCGCCGGACTCATCCGATGCGAGTTCAACCGAATAGGGGCAGCGTCCCCTGTGTCAATATGATGGTAAAGCAACGAGGTGCGTCCCAAGTCCAAATCGTCAGAGCTAAACACATCAGAATAACTCAACAATAATTTACGAAGCGCACAACGTTGTTCACCGGAAAGGGAAGAATTTTCCCCACACAATTCGGCGATCCAGCGATTATCAGCGGCACCAGGACCTGAAACACCACCAACCACGACCTGGCTGCCCAGATGATCTTGTGCCGTAAACGCCGTAGTGGCATGTGCCACAACCGTACCAGCCCGCACACACACATTTTCGGTACTTGCATTAAGCACCTGCAGAAACGGCTGCTGGTCAGGCCGGACAATAGTTTGCGCCCCAACGAGCGCCGCTCCGCCCGTTATAGTGGCGGACGGCGACAACAAAATCCCAATTGCACCCTGACGACCAGGTACAGGCTTCCGATATCGCAAGGGGATAAGCATCTGTGAGCCAGGTGGAATATCAACAGATACCTCGGACAGCGCCTGCACCTGAGCGACCGGAGCAGGTCGCCCTCAGGGCGACGGTAGAAATGTAATTTTTCGCCCACCCGGTAATTCAATGCAGTTTTGATTAATTCGAATTAGAATGGGCATCTTGGCCAGGAAGTCAGTTCCCAACAAGCAAGGAACCGCGAGGGACCTCGAAATTAACACAATTCCCGAGGCCGACACTCCCCCGATAGATATTGTAGCGTCCACCTGGCCCACAATGCCCATGCTACCCCCGTTGGCAGCGACGCAGGAATCGTAAACCGGACGCACGGCCTCAGGTGGGATGTTCAACAGATGGAAAATGACATCCGATATAATGGTCGCGGACGCCCCTGAATCCACTAACACACGTACGTCCACCCCTTGTATAGAACCAGGTACAGTGGACGAACCAGTAGCGGCCGCGACGACCCGCCGTGCCAATTTACGCCACTGCATTACCGAGCGACGTGGCCCAGTCGATGGCCTCCCCCCGTTATTAACAACACCCGGATCGCACGACAACGGTGATGAGTGAGGTGTCAAGCCTTGCCGGGTGTCTGGTGCGCACCGACTTGCCTGTCCTGGAGGATCCTTCCGTGGCACGTCCGCTGACGAGGCCTCCTGCTGGGGCGGACCCGGGACGCGGGCCCAGCAGTCCCTGGCGTAATGGCCTTTACGGCCGCAGCGGAAGCAGTCGATGTGGTTGCGCCGCGCCGCAGGCACCCCGTCTCGACGCTCCCGTGGCGGCGGCGCAGATCGCGGCCCCGGCGTACTGCGGGCCGACCACTGAGCAGAGGCGGCTGTCAGCTCCTGCGGGCCCCCCCCCGTCAGGAACGTACACCGCCTTCTTGGGATCCCAACCCGCGGCACCTTCATCGACGATGGGCCCCCCCCGTCCACGCCGTGACTTGCTTCCAACGGCGCAGGTTGAACTGGGCATCAAGACATTTAGCGGCCGCCTGGGACGTGAGCTTTTCGTGGCCACACACCGGCATAGGAATCCCCAAATCCCGGGACAGCTCGAGCATCTTACCCAAGATGAGAGGTTCGAGCAGGTCAGGCTCCGTCTCCGGGTATGCAGCCATGGCCAACTCCAATACCGCACCCCTGTATGCCACCGGCGACTCCTCGGGTGCTCGCTGACGTTGAACAAACCGGCAATGAGCATCATCCGGTGGCTCATATGCATCTGCCATCTCGTCGAAAACTCCTCTCAATGTTTTCTTCTTCTTGGCCTTTATAGAGCGGAAGAATCTCACCGACTCGTCATCGAGAAGAGTCGGTAAAACCTCCAATGCCTCAGCGTCCGTCCACCTTGCTGAGCGTACCGCGCCAGAAATCTGCAGGCGAAAGCACTCCAATCGCCCCCGATGGAGAATTCTTTAACGGTCGTGAGATGACGACTGCGACTCCTCGTTGCACCGTCCTCAGCCGATGACTCACCAGGCGGCATATTCAAAATGGCGTCGCATCGCAACGTGTTTAAGATGGCGGCCTCTCACCGCGGAGAGCGCAAGATGGCGGCTTCCCGCTGTTCTTCTCCTGCCACGCCCAAGATGGCGTCTTCTTGCCGCGTGGCCAATGGCGCCGACAGCGGAGGCAAGGCAGCGACCTGCGGACCTCCATCGGCTCTCCCCAACGCCGTCCCCGGCGTGACGAGCTCGCACAATTGCGCGAGCACGATTTTCAGTGTCTCCAGCTGCGCCACCATCTGCCTCCATCGCCAATCCGCGTCCTCTGGTGCAGACGGGTCCACCGACGCGGCGACATCTTGGACTCCCGGACCCGCTCTTGTTCCCGCACGGATCTCCTCCTCCATCGCAGGCAGGTCGATCGCCCGAGGAAGGTCGTCGTCGTCGGATGATGTAGCAGATAATGGCGCAGGAATATTCTTTCTTCTGAGCTGTTTTGACATGCCGTTTCACTTCTGACACCAGTGTAATAAAGGACTCAATCCTGGGTCTGTCTCCGTTGTCCTTTATTCGGGTTCTTACACTTGTCCCACACGGCCCTCGCTCAGAGCTCTCCCCTTGGCAGCTCCATAGCTGCCCTCGCTCCCGTAGCCTCCACACCTCTGCAGCTCCGCTGCAGATCCCCTGTGCAGTCCTCCGGCTGCCCTCACTGCAACTCCACCGCTGCCCGTCGTTCCTCCGCGCTTGGTCACCGCTGGCCGACGGTGCCAAGTCTTACTCTGCGTGTGTGTGGCGATCTCGCCACTCCTCGACCTCTGCCCTGCGTGGCCTCACTCTAACTCTATCTCCCACACTCTCCCGTCTCTTCCGGTATCTCTCCCTTAAGACCTCACCCCTCTCTCCCACGTGACCTAACTCCTCCTTCCCATGACGTCATATCCGCGAGGCCGTTTACGCCCGCATTACACAATTATCAAAGATGGTCACCGCATCGCACGCTTTTCAGATGCCCTTCTGCTCCCATATATTAGGAAGCCACTGGAGCTATGCCCCTTCAAATCAAGATTAAAAATACATTTCTTTAAAACTGCTTTTTGTCTTTAGTTTGTTGTCCTAACCCCTGCACCTCTGATTAGTACTGTTGGCTGCGTATGGTGCCAAAGAAGTTAAACGTACACAAACACATTGTCCTGCGGAGGGAGCTGATAGGAACGTTGGGTTGCTCGGTCAATGGCCAGAGTCAACGGCAGCGTGGTGTATTCCGCAAATATGGCCGACTGTGAGGGCGGACACAAGCCGGCGTGAGTAGGTTAAACGTTGAGTTTTATAAGGGCACCACGGGGTGACCAGCCCCTCCCCACCCAGCCCCACCCCTCCCACCACCCAGCCCCTCCCCACCCTCCCCACCCAGCCCCTCTCTACCCAGCCCGACCCCTCCCATTTTTGGATTCACGACGGACGGACGGACGGACACAATAATCCCCTGTGGGCTGGTGAAACCAGGTGGTTCCTACCAGTAATACATACATTCTGCATCACACGGTGATGAGCAGTGCAACAGCCCTTCCTGTTGGAGAACACCCCCACGGAAGCGGATATCGCAGAGTTACTTCTTGAGATTCCTTAAAGTCACCGCTGGTGCACAGACACACAGGCCGTAGAGAGCAGCATTTGTCCCCACTCGCACTAATGAGAGTGATGTTCGTTGAATTAATTTTGACAAAGTGGTAAATGTAATTTAAAGTGGGTGGCTTTTTTGTGCAGTCATTGGTGATTTCACGTAAACAATCGTCTTACTACAGGAGTGGAAGATGGCAGCAGCCTTTACGAGGCCCACCGTTGTTGAGTGAGAAATCACAAGGAATGCTGCCATCAATGTGACTGAACATCGATTGTCGATCTCCAGGTCTCCAGAGCAACAACGCAAGCCATGCTAACAGCGTTCATTAGGGCCGACCAATGTGCCAGATAGGCCCTCGGACAAGGATCCCCCAACTGAACATTGAGGGACTCTCCCGGGTTAAGTGCGAGTACCTGGTGAACATAATGAACACACCTAACATCGATGTCCTGACACTCCAAAAAACCCACGTCTTGGATGCCCTATATGCCAGTCACTACAACGTCAATGAATACAACTTCATCAAGAACCATTATCACCCGAAATATGGTTTGGCCATATATGTGAAGAACACCATCACAGAGTTCTACGCCTTCCCACCAACTTAAAAAGAAGCCACCTACACCACCAGTATCAAGACAGGGGAACTGCACATTACCAACGTGTACAAAGCAGGGAATTCAAAATGGCCAAAGTCAGCTCTCTCAAGTGCACCAACCCCAGCCCTCTATCTTTGTGTATTTAATAGCCACGATACTATGTGGGGCTATGCTGTAAATCAGGCCAACGGTGAAGGCCTCACCGACCGGAAGTCCACCGAAGATCCGCACCTGGTTTTCGATCCCAAGCAGCGACCAACTTTCCACTCGGCTCGCTGGCAACACCACTACAACCCGGGCCTCACCATCATTTCCAAAGATCAAAGTGGGGGTACAATTCAAGTTTTTCCGAACGTCAACATAGACCCAGACCCATTATCACCCACATCGCCATCGAAACACCCGTGATTGTGTCAAAACGATTACCAAGGTGAAATCTGGTCAAAGCTGACTGGGAGCCACTAAAATCAGGCTGTAGAGCGAGTGGTGAGACGAATTGCTGCCACACCAAAATGATATCACCGTTTTGTTGTCCTCCTTAACGCATCCGCCATGAAGAGCATCCCCTGAGGCTTCCGGAAAGAAACCACTCCCTGCTGGACAGAAGAGACCCATGACCTGCTCTGACAGTACAAATGGTCGGGCAGCCCATAGGTTGGAAAGGCCCTGCGAGTGCCTGTAGACTCAGCCAGACACCAACGGCGGATTGAGTGCATTGAAGGCACATGGACTTCACACACTCCAGCCACCGTGCCTGGGCCCTACTACGAGGTGCTGCTGACCCAAGCCAGCAGAGATGGGATCCCCCCAGAATTGCTCCCACCACTTAGGTCCTAGGGGACTCCAATGGATGGCAAAACTGTACATCAAAACCATGAAAACCGGATGCATCCCAAAAGCATGGCGAGAGGCGATGGAAATTGTCATACCCACAGCGGGCAAGCCAACCGAGGACCTGGGAGGCTATAGGCTGACAGCACTCCTGTGCATGACCCTGCAACTTCTGGAACGCATCATCATCCTCCAGAGAATCATACCCCTCGTCGAGTCGGTGATCCCTGAAGAAAAAGTGGGATTCCGGCCCAGGCACTTTTTAGAGCTGGGACTGACTGACTTGTGTAAAAATTGGCGTTTTTTTAGACGGTTAACCCAGAACAATTTGTAAATCTACAGCTACGCCTACACGGGTAAGTACTGTAGCCTTGGGGCTACATTCCATCACGTATATCGTGGTATTTAAAGCTGCAATCTAAGCCACTTTGTTTCCTTGTTCATTGCCACCGTGAGCCATGGTGATGGTGGTGATTAATTGATTGTTACTGGTGGATGATGATGACGATCATGATTATGATGACCACCACCCACACCCCCACTAACTGCCCTATCGGACACCTGCCAATCACTCACCACGACCTATTGACCCATCTTCAGAGCCGACCTACCCACCTGATCTCACTCCTGATCACCCTCTAGCCCGACCACCTGCCCACCTACCCGTATCCGGCCACTTAACCGCCCTCCTGCATTCAGACATGCTCCCTCACCCACCCACCAACCGGCACATCATCTGCCCATCCAGCCAATCACCCACCCACTCAATCACCCACCCAGCCAATTACCCACCCACTCAGTCAATCACCCACCCACCCAGCCAAACACCCACCCACCCAGCCAATCATCCACCCAGCCAATCACCCACCCACCCACTAAGTCAATCACCCACCCACCCGGCCAATCATCCGCCTACCTGACCACCTGTCCATCAAATCCAGCCGACCACCAAACACCAGGACTTAGAATATTTAGCGATTCACACGTGAAGTGGAGAAACCACGAGACAAAAAAATGAACGGATGTTAGTTGACAGAGACAATTCAAAATTCTGATACTTATACACACATTTTGAAAGACACGTACAATGACACAAGAAAGATTGTATTTCACCTTGAAAGTCGGTACTTTTTACAAAGGTGTGGTTTGCTGTCCAAATACACAGCCTCACCCGAGCCGGTACAACCAGTCCATGGGATAAACCATCACTGTTTCCATGGTTACCGTGGGGTTTTTTTTGGACAGATACAGGTGGAACATTCTAAAGGCGCGTCTCGAGGTATGCATAACTTAACTGCAGGTGAAGTCATTTATTATTTTCGTTCATCGCTGCTGTGTGAGCTCCTCAACCAGAGTCTCCTGAACACCCCTGTCAATGATTATCAACATCTCACGAGATTATAAACAGAAAGTATTTTATTTAAATATATTTTTCCCGAGCCACAGGAAGCGAGTACTTTGAGTGCAGCCTTGGGTCATGGCGAGCGCAGCTCTCTCTGAGAACGTGGACCATGAGTTGAGCTGCTCCATCTGCCTGGATACGTTTGACTGCCCCTCCACGCTGAGCTGCGGACACTCGTTCTGCCTCCAGTGCCTGGAGGACGCCTGGAAGGAGACAGACTCCTACTGCTGCCCGCAGTGCCGCAAGACCTTCCCTCGACGACCCCAGCTGACCAGGAACGTGACGATCACCAACCTCATAAAGCAGCTGCGAGTGACTGAGACCATGGCTGCTGCTGCTGGTGGTGTTGTTTTCTGTGACCACTGCCCAGAAGGCAAGACGCCTGCAGTGAAGACCTGCCTCAAGTGTGAGATGTCCTTCTGCACGGAGCACCTCGCGCCTCACCTGGAGAGGGCGAAGTTGAAGGACCACGTCCTGGTGGCTCCGATTGCGAACCTGGAGCAAAGAAGATGCATGAAGCATAAACAGGAGCTTATGTTCTACTGCAAGCAGGACGTGAGCCTCGTGTGCATGGCCTGCACCATCACCGGAGAACATAGAGGGCATGATGTCGACACGCTGGAGGACGAGCACGAGACACGAAAGGTGGGTTGAATGAGAGTTGCTCAGGAGCGAACGATATCGTGACCTGAGCTGATAAAGTGCAACAACAACATCTCATTAAATCAAAACCATCATGGATGGGATTATTCTCTCTCCACCTTCGTTTTTTTAAATTTCAGGCTAACTGCCTTAGCCTCTTTTTCTGGTGGGGAATTATAGAGCCATCACTGTGGAGGGCTCCGTGTGTGGTGGAGCTGAGAGGTAGCAGCTCAGGGAGTGGAGTCTCCTCTGGTGACTTCGTCTCTTGCAGAGTGGAGTCGGAGAGGAGACGCGAGCGGTGGAGGAGAAGAGGAGGGAGGCGGAGGTGTCCGTGGAACGGATGAAGGCCGCTCGCAAGGACGTGCAGGTACCACGCGTGGACTCTGTGACCCCGTGACCTCCACCCTGCGAGGAGTCTGTGACTCTCTCCCTATGAGCACAACTCCGTAGATTCAAGTGAACTCCGAGTCATGAGTCAGTGTGTAATAACTGTGCAGAATATTACATTATTATGGCTGTGGGTGCTTGAGATGTAAATAAGAAATGCTACTTTTATAACGGAAATTTGTTATCTAGCACCACAGCAAACATTGAATAAAATAACTTAACTGATTTTCTGTGGTTAAGAAAACAAAAGTGCATGGAGGAACGACTATATTTTAAAACTAACAATCCAGAAAATCAGTTAAGTATTTCGGTACAATATGATGGGAAATCGTAGCTATTGCATTCTCAGAAAAAAACATGCAAGATGTGACTTGAAGAGACATTCCAGGAATACAGAAAAATATTTTCCTTTTCATGAAACACACAACTGCAATCAATAAGCAACGCATTTTCTTAAAACCTGTTTTGATTGCATTGTAGTTACCATTCATTACAAAATATTGTTAATTGAGTTTTAATGTCATATCTTTTTTTGGTAAGGATAATTTAGTAATTTCATCTGCTTTTGAGATGTATGCAAGGCAATGGCTCTGAGCTGGTGTTATCAATTGCATGGTTTTCCATTGAAACCAAATATATGACACACGAGGGCATATATTCATGTACAAAACTAGACGCTTTTTAACAGTGATGCTTGCGATGGAGACTTCGCATTCACTCTGCGAGCTTATCTCAAATACCGAAGTTCATCGATGAACAGCACGACAGTCGCTGTCTGAAGCAGTCAGAGCCAGGAGGATCTTGCTCTGTGGATACATTGCATGGGTCGATACGTTGGCTGATCGCACCGGAGCTCTCCGTGCAACCATTTGTAATGCGAACGTAAACGGGGTTCGCTGCTGGGCTCTGGCCCAATCACACGGCCCGGGGTATTGGGGGGCGGAGCCCAGTATGGGGGCATATGGGAGGGCCCGCCGTTCGCCTCGGGTCCAATCGGAAGCGAGGTGAACGGGGGTGGAGCCAGCAGGGCGCTATGGGAAGGCCGGATCTGACGGTCCGGAAGGAGAGGAGTCAGGATCACGTAGTGAAGGGGATATAGGTGGGAGCCCGGAAGGGCTCCGGGTTAGTTGTTGGAGTGAAGAAGCTGGACCACGTTGGGTGGCCGGAGGGGATCCGCGCCATCAGCCACGTGGCTGGAGCAGCTTCGGCACACCGTCGGCCAGCGGAGTGGGGGAGCAGAAGGACTGACGAGGGAGAGCGTGCGGGGCGCATGTAAGGAGCTAAATAAAGAGCAACGGAGACCAGCAGTGTGTGACGAAGTCCTTTATTACACATTGATGACCTTCCTCGGGATTGGAGGTGGCCCAGGGTTAGGCCGAAGCTGATCTGGACGCGCATGATCGAGGCCAAACTCAAGCATGGTAATCTAGGCTGCCAATACTCTGCATGGCGTGGAACCCAGTACAGCGTTGCTTGGCGATGTATCATGAGCACTGCTACACCATGCGCTGCTAATAATTGACTAGGTTGTTGGGGGGCGCCCGGGTGAGTCCCTCAATGTTCAGTTGGAGGATCCTTGTCCCAGGGCTTATCTGGCACATTGTTTTGCCCTGAACATGACCTTTGGTATGGTTTTTATTGTTGCACTGAAAACTGGGAGTTTGGTGATTCATGTTAGAGCGCTTTCATAGTGATTTCTCACTGAACAGAGTGGGCCACGTCAAAGCTGCCTACTTCCACTTCAGTATAACATCGAGGTCTTGCCACCACTGTTCGTTGAGCAGATTGTTTAACCATACTTTACCATATTGGTCCATGTGGGTTGGTGAAGACAACCCAGCATCCATTCATATATGACTCACCACACAATTTGATGGCCATGAATATGAATTCACAGCATCCATCACACGCCCCTTGCAGGATTCCATAGTCCAGACCAAGGCTCGCATCTCAGGCGAGTTCACCTGTATGAGGGCGACGCTGGATGAAGACGAGAGGGTTGCTCTAGACCGCGTGGACGTGAAGGGGCGTGAGCTGCTGTTCCGGATCGAGAAGAACATCGCTCATTACGAGCGCGAGATCAGCGAGCTCCAGGCAGCAGCCACGCGCCTGCGCGCTCTGCAGGAGGAGAGGGACGCACTCACGTTCCTGCAGGTAGAGCATTCACAGAGCCAGGGCGAGTGCCCAGTTCGCGTGTTCATTACATTTGCAAACGTGGCACATGCGATGCAACACAAAGTTCAGAATATTGCAAGTTACATTAGAAATACAATCTAATAAAAAAATAAATGACTGCTGAATTTACGAAGAAAAAAATAAACGACGAACTCAAAAATCCCACGCGTTAATGGTTGGTTATTTGCGGTTGGAAATGTATGAAAAAATGTAACCACGTGGTCTTGCAATGTACAGATTTAGGCTACTTGACACTACATTTAAATGTCGATTTAAAGCTTTCGTGACTGCTGGGATTCATCTTCTTGGTACTTTCGGTAAAGTCACGTAGAAGGTAAGTAATAAAATAATAAAAATAAAACATAATAAAATAATTCTCACGTTTCGGCCACAACACCTGAGGACGGCTGCTTGCGTTGTGGCCGAAACATCGTGAGAATTATTTTATTATGTTTTATTTTTTATTATTTTGTTATTTCCCTTCTATGTGACTTTACCGATGGAACCAAGAAGATACATTTAAATGATTCGTGTAACCAAATGCTGAAAAGGGAAGGGCTTTTAACATCAGGAAAGCCAGGGACACTAGGAGCGTGGCGCTCTGGATGTAATTCACCTTTGCAGTGGAAATATTTGTATATATTTGCATGTTGGTTAATTTCACTGTAACTCGATGTTGAGTGCTATGGACGCCTCTCGCCGTGACATCGGGTACTGAGTGGCAACGGGTTACGAGGCCACACCTTGCTTATGAGGACCATGGAGTCCAAACGAGTCCACGGCTTTGTCTTGTTTACAACCAACAACACTGGGATACGCGAATGGCTGAGCGCAGTCCAGCTCATCGCGTCTACCAGTCACCGTGTCGTTAACGTGGCTGACTCGAGCCTCCTGTGTCTGACTCTTGCAGGTTCACCTGAAGACGACAAACAGGTAAGGGACTCATCATGAACTCACACAGATGAACACACGAGGTGACGCCATGTGTGGGACATGGGCCGCGTGATGGTGAGGATGCTGTGTTATGATAGTCATACCTCGGTTTACGAAATCGATGCATTGCATGACATCACTTCGTTCTCGGAAACGTCTTTACCAGAGTTAGATATGAACAGGGGAGGGTTAGGGAGATGCGTTCCAGAACTTCAGAGAAAGCGGGAGAGGTGGGGGATACAAAAGGACAAAATGGCTCCACAGTAGCCTTCACTTTGTCCGCTTGGTTTAAAGTGTTCTTATAAGATGAACTCTGCTAACCCCGAATGAACACGCAACTTAACTTGTCATCTCTCTCACCTCTACCCGTCTCGTGATCTGCATGTTTTGTTTCCAAAGAAATTGATTCACACTGCAGGCTTTTTCTCAGTAAGCCTACAAGCACTCACTCGGTATGTTGTTTAGATGACTTCAAGGGGGTAGCAAAATAATTTTTCACTGCAAAAAAAACCCCCGACGATACATTGCTTTTGTTACCAACAAGAGGAGCTTGAGCAATGGCGGCCAGGAGAGAGAGAGTCACAATGCTCTTCGCTGATTGGCTGCTGCTAATGTAGAGCAAACAAACTCCACTCGGTCGTGCTCACAGGGTAGGGGCGCAAAGTTAAATGCCTTACTCTTTTGGATCACTTTGCATAATTTCTGAAGATATACATTTATTATTTTTGCAAATACAGTCCGTTCTCCTATAATGCATAGTTTCACAACTAGAATTGGATATAACGCGATGAATGTATTCGGGTACTATTTTTTTATAACGCGAATTGGATATACCACAATCGAGTGAACAGAACTCGGTCATGCGAGTAGGAATAAGTGGTTGTACGGCTGCCTCAGCGTAGCATCACACAAGGCAATGGGATGCTTCTAGATCAGGGGTCGGCAACCTGCGGCTCCGGAGCCGCATGCGGCTCTTTTGAACCTTGACCGCGGCTCCGGGGCGGATGCTAGCGAGGGGAGGAGGCGCACTGTGACACCTGCTCTGGCGTTGCCGCTGCTGACAGGTCGCCGCTCCGCTCCACACTGCCCGCCCGGTGACAGGCAATAACGTTGCCGTTGCTTTGTCACATGTTTGGAAGAAGTAAAAACCTTCCTGGGCAGCAAAGAGCTCACCTTTGCTGAGCTGGAACAGCCAGAGTGGCTGGAAAAATTACATTTTATGGTAGACATGACAGCACATCTAAACACGCTAAATACAACCCTTCAGGGGAAAGGAGGCACAGCCCTGCACATGCTGGAGGAGGTTTTGGCATTCGAGCGCAAGTTGACAGTGTTTGTCAAAGATTTACAGAGAGGTACACTGTCTCACTTTCCCTCTTTGAGAGAGTTCAAACAAAGTCATGATACGATAAATTTGGAATATTTCAAGTCTGCAATCACCACAATGCAAAGTTCGTTTGGGAAACGATTCTGTGAGTTCAGAGAGGAAAAAACGACATTATCCTTCCCTGTCACTCCCCTGGCGATCGATCCATCCCTATTGAATATGACTGCATTTGCAGGTGTAAGTCAACCTGATCTTGAGATGGAACTGGCCGATATAGCCGACAAAGATATATGGGTGTCCAAGTTCAAATGCTTGACCGCTACTCTTGAGGATGTTGCCCGTCAGAAGGCCATTCTGGCTCAGAATCATAAATGGAGTGATATTGAAAACCTTCCCAAACAGGACAAACTTGTATTCGAAACATGGAATGCCATCCCCAACACTTATATAAACATGAAAAAGTATGCATTTGGAGTCCTGTCGATCTTCGGCTCCACATATGTATGTGAGCAGGTCTTCTCCAACATGAACTATATTAAAAACAAACATCGATCACGCCTCACAGATGACAGCTTGCAAGCCTGTGTGAAAATGAAGGTGACGTCTTACAGCCCTGATGTGCAGACACTGTGCACTGAGGTTCAGGAGCAAAAATCCCATTAACCAGGTAATTTAGCTATTAATTTGCAAAAATATATTTTACATTGTTAAGTGAAAAAGTCCTTTTTTTATTCAGATTGACAGCTGACTGCACGATCCTGTATATAGCAATAAGGTAAGAAACAATATATGCAGTGTTATATTTGTTTTAATAGTTGCAATGGTTTTGCGGCTCCCAGTTTATTTTTTCCTTCGGAAACGGGTCCAAGTGGCTCTTTATGTCTTAAAGGTTGCAGACCCCTGTTCTAGATGATACCCGTGCATCTCAGCCTTTGTCCAGGCCTGTGTACGCATCTCATGTGTTATCGCGGACTGTGCTTTACCTGTATATTATATTTCATTTAGTATAACGCGGGTTTTACATAACGTGGTGTTCTTCAGGAACGCAACGACTACCGCCACGTTATAGGAGAACATGACTGTGGTGTGACTTTCATTCAATACAAACCGCTGCCAGTGTTCACTATAGTGTTTTTGGTTAGCCAGGTCACTTGTGCGTTGAGTGTGGGTAAAGTCGGGTGAGCGGCGAGGAAACCCTTCACCTGAAGGCGACTCATCAATAGGGTTGTGGTCTGTATTTCATTTTGGGCAAGTCACCTGAACAATTTTCTACACGGTCATGCAGCTTGTGAACATCAAGTTACTCAAAACGTACAACATACAAACTCGAACAAACACTCGCACCTATGTTATAGCACATTCCCGGACACACTGGGGTGTTGAACTAGTAACGAATTGGCATGTTTTGTTTACGTGACAACCCTTACTAATTGGCGGTGTCGGATGGTGGCGGGTTTAACAACACATTTATATTCACGTGATCTAACCCAAATAACCTATTATAAATAATATTGGTCGCAAAAGCTTACTACGTGTTAAACACACACACACACACACTCTTAGATAAGGTAACCTTAGCAACTGCTGGCCATTAAGGCTACTTTGCCTATCCTTCAGGATATGGGGATATTCCCATTATTGACCAAAGCATGGCGAGTCCCACAGGATTTCACACTTTTGCGAGTTTACTCCGATTTGTTTCAGCCTGTAGCATTATGCTACCTCACCACAATCACTTTTGAAGATGCAAAAACACAGCAATCACAGATCACCACTTCCCAGCAAGTCAACACAATGATCATGCTCAGCAGTATCTTCTCACAATATTAGCTGCAATGTTTGCACCGGCTCTAGTGGTGACGCTAGAGGCATCCACCTTGCACTCCTCTATAAAGGAGGATAGCTCCCAGAGGATTAGTCAACCCCGGTATTACTGTACAGTAAGTCCTGGGTTGCGGAAGACCCGACTTGTGGAAATACCACTTTACGGAAATGCTCCCATAAATCATGTAAAAAACAAAATATGTGGATTTTTTGCGTTAGTTACGTAAGCGCAAATAGTGCAGCGTAATTTAAAGCTTTTGTGACTGCAGGGATTCATATTCTTGGTTCTTTCGGTAAAGTCACGTAGAAGGGAAATAATAAAATAATCTCACGTCGTGAGAATTTGTATTGTTTTATGTCAATATTATTTCATTATTTCCCTTCTACGTGACTTTACCGAAAAAACCAAGAATATAGTGCAGCGTTGTTGAGGTTGTGGGCGTATACCGAGACGCGAGGCGTAAGCCCCGCTTTATGCCTCGCTTCACCAAAACACTGCCTTCACCAAGCCCGAGCTTCACTAGGATTAAGGTAAATAGGAAGTTTTTGTAGTGTTAGGTATTTTTTTCCTTTGTAGCATTACGTAAATGTTTATTTTCTAGGCTTAGAACTATATTTTTCCCATGGTTCTATTGATAGTTTTCTTCATGTTAAGTTGATTTCATGAGTTGTTTAGGGTATGTACTTTATTTAACACAAATACACTTCGATTGCATATGGTCTCAGCCAACAGCGATCGGAGAAGTCTAGGCCTAGCCTAATGCACGGTAAATGAATATTCGGAAGTGACTGCTTTCTGTTAACAATTCACATTAAAATGTTTCGTGGCATTCATAAACAATTGGATAGAGTGTATGTTCCATTAGTTTAATTATGGATAGTGTTAGCGTAGATATTCCATGAAATTAAAGAATTCTAGATTAGAAGTTTTTTTCCACAATAATCAAGATTAAAACATTTTTTGTTGGGGTTGTTCCACCTGATGACGGAAGCTTGTGTTGCCTTCAAAACGTCGTGATTTAGTAATTTTTATTTTTATTTGATTTTATTTTCACCTACGTGACTTTACTGAAGGAGCCAAAGAGTATAAATTAAAGAATCATAGGAAGTGCAGGGCGTATCTACAGCGATACAGGTAGTGAAACAAAATGGACGACAGCTCGATGCAGTACTGAGAGGAATCGAACTCGTAATCTGGTAGGGCAGGCACAACTATTTCCGGCTATGGGGTTTTATCTTGATTTCGCGGGAAAATTATTCAGTGTCCAACATACGAAAAATTCGCGTTACGGATCATTCTCGAGAACCTAACTCTTCTGTAAGCCGAGGACTGCCTGTATTATGCAAGACACTGGCTGTGGGATAATGCTGAGTGAGACGCAGGTTGTGTGCTATTATGCTGTGTGTTATGATGTGTGTGTGAGGATACTGTGCATGATGACGCTGTGTGTAATGATGTTGTATGTGATACTGCTGTGTTAAGATGATGATGCCGTGTAAGGCACTGGCTGTGTGATGACAATGCTATGTGATGCTGTGTAAGGCACTGGCTGTGTGGGTCACTGCTAGTTCTGGTCTCACAGGATAGATACTTGGAAGGGAGCTGCACACTCATTTCCCAGCGAAGAAGACATTGAAACGATCAGCGCCCTGCAGGGAGCTGTGGTCAGACTGCTGGCGTTCATGTGTGAGTTCCACTGACTCTTGCCACGTGTGCGTGTCTGTTATTCTGTATTTGTGCTTGTACATGTGTAGGGGTGTTACGGGAGGGCGAACAAACACACCAGGGGTGGTTATGCCCGCACGCGGAAGGATGCTTACATCCACGTCCGCATCGGTTAGCCCTGGGGGGCTGTAACGGCGCTGTGATCCCCCACGGCCCCACCCCTCGGGGGGGGGGGGGGGGTGAGTTGCTATATAAGGCGGTGAGCCGGTGGGCTTGGGGTTCAGTGTTTAGCTTAAACCAGTGAAGAGTGAAGACCGGCTAGATAGGCCCTGGGACTCCCCTGGATCGCTGTCCTTCTAAGGACCGACCAGGGCAAGCCAGTGGCGTGGCCCCGATAGCCCAGAGCTGATGCTCTTGTAAGAGCAGGTCTGGTGGCTAAGGGTGCCGTGATCCCAGCTTGACCAGAGCTGGATCAGCTAGCCTCCCCTAGCTCTCGAGTGGAGGACCTGGGAGTCGGCGAGCCGGTTAGAGTTACTGGGGTCTCCCTGTTAGACGGGTGAAGGGGCCGTTACCCCTTCGAGTGTTGTATACATTTGCCTGTGCTGAGTGAAACGTTATAATAAATAAGTGTGCCTCCGACTACGTCGTCTACTTCTCATTGAGCCCGCTACACATGTATGGGTCTTTGCCTTTGTAATTGCAATTGCGAGAGTGGAGAAGTTTACAAACTTGCACAGTGTGCCTATTTTGGCAGCTGAGGTATCACTCCAAAGCGGTATTATCTTTTCATAAGCTGTGTATTGCTGTGTGGAAGCCACCTGGTCTGTCACTCCACATGAAGCTTCGGGTCTTCTCAGTCACAGTTATGCCCTCCCTTCTCTATGTTTGTGAAACGTGAAGCCCTCTAAATCAATATCTGCGCTGGTTTGAACATTCAGGCTGGCCTGCCTACGATCCATGCTGGGTTTAACCAGACTAGATTGTGTGAGTTTACACATCGTTGCAGATCTGGACACAGTCCCATCAGTGAGCTCTTCCGGCAAGCAAGGCTGCACTGGTTGGGTCATATCGCCTACATGCCCAGTCAAAGCATGCCCAAATAGCTTTTCTACAGCCGGGTAGATGACCCGAAACGGGCACAACAATGAAGGGCAGAGGAGTGATGCTCACAACAACGAGTGGAGGACCAGGTAGCTAAAACGCAGAAAATTGGCCCAATGGGGAGCATAGTTGGTGCACTTCCCAGTCATCTCAGCAAGTTAACCCATGGCCCTTCAACACTTCACGTGGCCTCAAAGTGCCCCTAGCATGGCACAAGTGCCGTGGTGACGTCACCGCCACTTACTGGAGAACAACGGTTGTTGTAATTGTGTCTTTGTGCGTGTATGGATAAGTGGGAGTGTGTATGTGGGTAGCGGTAGTCTAGCAGTTCTCGCGCTGCACTTTGAACCCACCAACTCAAGTTAAAACCTGCTCATGGCACAGAGACCTCATCAAGCAGGGGATTGACAAAGTGCTGTACATGGTATTACATTGGTAGTTATGTACAGGCATACCCCATTTAGCGTGGGGGGTGCGTGCCTGGAAACGGGAGCACTATGTGAATCAGCGCTATACGGGGTCATTATAGCATAGACACTATGGAGATGCGTTCTTGACATCATAATTTATCATGTACGACCAACACATCAGGGGTTCATTAGGTTATTGGATCAATAATACAAATGATAAACATTATTTATCACTACCGATGGTACAAAAATGTAAGTAAGATAAACAGTGTACTCACCAGTACATAGTGTGACCGGATATGGTGAACTTGGCAGCACTGTAAGACAAGGTGGGAGCTACAACTTGCGCCTGGTGGTTCAGTCAAATCTATGACCAGACAGCCCCCTCTCCCCGTGAGTGGTGCAGTTCAATCTGTGACTTGACGCCCCCGTTTTTAGAGGAAAGCGCTCAGTGAACGCCGCGCCAACTCAAGCATGATGATAGCGCTCGTTCATTGGCTGTGGGCAGAGAGCCTAAATGGGCGTACACTGCTTTAAAGTACGGCTTTTCATCCTTGTGTAATATTTTTTAGATATACTGTACACAAATAACTATTTAAATAACGATTTGCTCGGGAAGAGCCCTATAACGAATCAGCGCTGTACGAGGTAGTGCTAAACGTGGTATGCCTGTATTATATTATGAATGTATGTATTATAATATACGTGTATGTTAATGCACGAGTGTTATTGTTATAGTTGTGCTATTACACATATACTGTTATTATCGTTACAACAGATGGATGCTCGCCGACTCTGGACCCAAACTCAGCCCATGACGAACTTCAGACCTCCTCGGATCTCAGGACGGTGACGTGGATCGGTGTCGCCCAGGGTCGCTCCGATCACCCACAACAATTTGATCGCTATTACCAAGTCCTGTGCTCCGAGAGCTTCTCGTCGGGCCAGCACTACTGGGAGGTGGACGTGGGGGCCGTGGGAGAGTGTCGGGTTGGAGTCGCGTACGGGACGATCGCACGGAAAGGGTATGGTGATGAGTGCGAGCTGGGACAGAATGACTCCTCCTGGGTTTTATATAAAAATGACAACATCTGCTGCATGGTTCATGGTGGTGTCGGCACCTCACTGCCAATGAGGGAGCCTCCCCGGAGAGTCGGGTGTCACCTGCACTGGGAGGCGGGGCTGCTGTCGTTTTACTGTGCCGACTCCATGCAGCTGTTGCACTCCATTCATCACTCATTTAGTCAGTCTCTCCACCCTGCACTGGGTGTATGGGGTGATGCCGGTGACTCAGTAAGGATTCTGGATCTGAGTCGTGCATCCTGAGAGCACGGAGTGTTGGTAGCGCAGAGAACAGGCACAACGCACATACTCATGCACACAAGTGTAGCGGCATCGTTGAACGTTGTGTAACTGCCGCTGTAGTAACGGCCTTGAGCCAACAGGGGGCAGAAGGGAAGCCGATGAAGATGAGTGAGTCCGTTAGGCCAAGGTAAACCCCAGTGTAGCTCGAGACCAGGGGTACAGACCCCAGACCCCCAAGAGGGGGGATGCAGGATAACGTCACGCTTCAGGCCCCTTCAGACGGTTCCAGAAGGGAGGAGTGGCTAGGGGTGGAGTGAGCCAGAAACCGGTGTAAAAGCCAGTCCCCTAAACGGGACCGGCAGTCGTCGTTTACCTGAAGACCGAAGAGCCAACCCAGAGACCTGGAGCTGCCACCTGGAAGACCCGAAGCGAAGAGCCCAAATGGCAGAACCCAAACCCCTGGCGAGGCTCGGGACAAAAGCTTAACCAGTGTAGGGTCAGAGCATAACCAGGGTTGGGTTAGCGCATAACCAGTGTTTGGTCAGAGCGTAACCAGGGTAGGGTTAAAGTGTAACTAGGGTAGGGTTAGAGCTTAACCAGGGTAGGGTTAGAGTGTAACCAGGGTAGGTTCAGAGCTTAACCAGTGTGAGGGTAGAATAGTCTGGAGGAAATGCCTCCTTAGTGTATGGGGTGGAAGGGGACGTATCCCTCTGTGTTACGTGAATGTTAAATACACGTGCTGCCTCCAGAATAGAGAAGTCTCCTCGAGTTTTGTACCCACTACATAGACATAATACAAATACCCGCCATATAGCCTTCAACAGACTGTTGGGGCAAGTTATGTTAGTGAGCACTGCAAGGTTGGCCGAGCTACTGGCTGAGGTGTAGGGGGAGCTCTACTGAGGGGAGAGGGGCTGATGGGAGCTGTGCCTAACGGGGGTGGACACAGAGTGGCTCCAGTGTTGGTGTACGGTGCTTTTTCTGCAATATTTTGCTGTCTTTTCTTGGATTTTCCGTTTGCACATAGTCACTATAAGATGTTTTCTTGTTCATGTTTTTGTTTTTTGTTTGTTGCGGTTGCACCCAATTCAGGAAACGAATGTCTCACAGGGCTATACCTAATAAATGAACTTGAACTTGAGAGGCTTCTGCTCAGAGGTGGGGGTCCAGGAGCTGCGAGTTCTGAAAGCAAGGAGCCACACTCCTGGTGGTGCTGGGACTGACCATCAAACACATCGCCTATAGCCCCTACTCTCGTAGCACTGCTGGTGGGGCATAGACGTAGGCCATGGGGACAGCGCCTGCGATGTGATTTACTGGGCAAGAAACCTACTGCAAGTCTGCATTTTCATTTCCTGTTTGACCCCTAACAAAACAACACCTGCCTATTGTATGGAGAAACACAAGGCAATGACTGCTATGTACTCTACTTAATTCAAATATTGAACCTCTCAAACACCTAAACGTCTACTATGTAATGTACGTATATTAATTGGCTGCAATACATTTCCACGTCATAAGCCACTTCGTTGAGCTATCATTTGTGGCCAGGTCACTTCTGAAAAAAGAGTTATATATCTCAAGTGGGCTTTACCTGGTGAAATACAAAGAGTGTAAAGTTTATTACATTTTAAATATTGACAATCATGACCGAATGGGCTTTACTTACTACTGGGACATTGGAATGCACTCTCAGAATTCATTATGGCTAATGGGATGTGCAAAAACACATTTTACAATTTTATCTCATGGTACAGATTTGTTAAGGAGACATTTCTGATTGTTTTATCTTGTTACTTATATTCACAATGATGATGTTGGTTGGTTAGCATCAACAATGGCGTGATCAGTGACCAAGCACTCGTGCATAATGGTTGTGGGGCTTCCATTCATGGGGCCAGGTCTCTCTCTGCTGACAAAAATCAGGAACCGTCTTTGTCTTTGAAGACATAATTCAATTCAGCACCTGAAGATTTCCACAGCAATTATCGGCTCCTTGATCCCTATTGGAGTAGTTAACCACGTGCTGCCTCACAGCCATCAGTTCAGACTCTGATTGGGTGATGGAGCACGAGGTTGAATCGGAATCAGGATCTTATTTTAAATTGGAAAAATCAGATGAGCTCTGAAACTCTTTTTCACAATGTCCAGTAAGGGGTGGGTCATCGAGTTACAAGGAACACAATACAAAACCGATAGGAGTGCAAAGTATAGGAAAGCTAAGCAAGTCACTAAATATGAATAGAAATTACATTAATAATTAAAGTGCGACTTATCAAGCAAAGGCAGCAAAAATAAAATAGTCCAATATTGTCTGCTGACAGAAATCGGGAACAGCCGTTGTCAAACCAAAATTTAATTCAGCGTCTGCAGACTTCCCCTTTGGAGTCGACAACCACGCGGTGCCCCATAGCCACGGGCTCGGATTCTGGATTGGTCGAAGTAGCATGAGGTCGATCTCAGAGGCTCGAGGGCCGATATAACGAGAGAGAAAGGCGCCCAGAGGCAAGGGGAGGAGCCCTCGCTCGGGGCCAGCCACCACAGCAGGGCGCCTGTAGCCACCCTCAAGGGACTTGCGGTCATTGGCCCAAGGGAGCTGGCGAGAGTGGAGTCGCTCTGCACGTGGCAGAATCACAACTCCGGTGTTTTCCACATTGCACCAGGTACTCGTTTAAGGCTGAGTGGAGCTAAGAGGGGCCCAGGACCGGTTTTAATTTTCGCCGGTGTGTGATGTTACTTTTCTGGCAATATTGGGTTTTATTTCTGGAATTGGTTTGGATTCTATGGATATGTGAATGTATGTGTAGTGTATAGAGGGTCATGCGTGGATATTGTGGGGTGGAGTGGTGGTTAGCACAGTGGGGTAGCCAAAAGCTCACTGCAAGTACTGGAAACACGCTTCACGTGAAACTTCGGGAGATACGCGCCATTCCCTTGCAGTAACTGGTTAATTGGCTGATAACACCATAATATACAGAGGATTGCAGAGCTCGGGAAATTGTTGATAGCGCCGGCTCACTGCATGGCTGCTGCTATCTTCCTTCTCGTCTGTGGTTCCTCCTCTCGCCTCTGAGTCGCCCTCTCTCATCGAGAGTGAATCTGGCGCACAGTGGCGCCTTACAAGTTGGTTTATTATTATGACTACTCCTTAATGTGAGACAACAATCCGGTGTGAACCCAACCTTGATTCTCAGGTGTTTAGAAATGCATAAATTATTTTTCACGCGTTGAATATATCGAACCAATTGTGTCATTGCGTGAATGCTAATCACATTGTGGTCTGGTCTGTCTGATTTGTATTTGGTCCATTGCTGTCATGTGTTTTGTTTTGCTTCTTTAATTTTGGCGACCCAGGTCACTCTTGCAATTGAGACTCATCCCTGACTCCTGAGTTTTCACCTCGTTGAAAAACTTAACTTGATCATTAGCAGTATCAGCAGAATTAGTAACATCAGCAGGAGCAACAGCATCGGCAGCAGTAGCTCTATCATTCACATCATCATCCGGGTCGGCTGTGATCCTCGTTTCCTCTCGGAGTTGGGCAGCGTCTCGGCTGATGTTCGCTCGCGGGATCGTGGAGAGGGCTGCGGCTACGGGTGGTGGTTCAGTGTGAAGTGTGCCACTCGCCAGTCTCAGAGCGCCCTTGGGTTTGGTGTCAACGGAACCTCATGGTACGAGGCTGATCGCAGCAGGAAGTTTACACGTTTCCTTGTCAACGACAACCATGTACCGCATCAACTAAGACCTCAACAATGTTACTCGCCACTGACTCGAGTCTTGATGCCCTTTCTGGGATCGTGCAGTTACCATCCTAGAATCTCACCCAGATCTTGCCAAACGCTGGCAAAGTGTAAAACGAGGACATCCAGAATAAACACCTCAAGACTCACACATCACACCTTCTGGCTTTGACATTCCTCCTCAAAGACACTCAAGGAACCATTAACCGCATCATAACCTCAATCGGCAGATTTTGACATTTCTCTCCGTGAATAGAACATTTCAGAAAAAGCCACAGGATTGCATTTGTGGCCATGCAACCCAAACTATAGAACCATATAATAAACCACTGTGGTTTGCACTCCTTAAACGGAAGAATATCAAATCTACATGAACCCTCTACTGAAGCCCTCTCATCGTGGCTTGCAGACCTCGATATTGACATTTAGACTATGAGACCTCCTTTACCAGTGGCAAAATATAGCAATAGGTTTTTACCCTTTCAACTGGTAAAAAAACTGACACCTTTATACAAGGCATCATGTTTGCAATAACCACAACACAAGCAGTCAAAATGCAAACAAAAAGAAACAACTCTGATGATGATAATGATATGCACTGTCCTTGAAGTTGATTGGTCCACACCCGAGACAGCTTTTCTTAGAGCCTAGTCTCCGTTGGTGTTGGACCAGATGACGCCAAAAGACCTACAACTCAAAGACAGCGCACTATCAGAGTATTGAGAGCTCGGGGTAAGCATTTTGACTGCTTGTGTTGTGGTTATTGCAAACATGATGCCTTGTATAAAGGTGGCATTTCCAAGCAACATTGGTCGACGAGTATTTTAACTGGCATGCGGCGCAAGAAATCGGTGCCCAATAGGCATGGGACGGCAAGTGAACGTGAGATCAAAACTGGTCCTTCTGCGGTGATATTCCCTATAGCAATGCGCACATCAATTCGCCCCAAAATACCCATGCTACCCCCATTAGCAGCAACGCACGCCGTCATTAGCCGGTCGGATCCGTGACGTAGGAATGGACAGGAGATGAAAAATAACATCGGAAATTATGGTGGCAGACGCGCCAGTGTCCACCAAAATACGAACATCGATCCCATCGATGGTACCCCGTACCGTCGAGGACCCCGACGCGGCTGCTACCACCCTGCGGGCCAATTTTTTCCATTGTGTCGCAGAGTGCGGCATCAACACAGGTGCACCACAATTACTGTCCGGAGTGCAAACATGTGTGCGAGTGGATGGGTGATGTGACAAGACCTGCCGTGTGTCCGATGTGTGCCGACTTGCCCGAGGGTGCCGTGGATCCGCGTCCGGTAGAGGAGATGGAAGCCGGCCCGACGGGAGCTGAGAAGGCTGAAGTCGTCAGCGGCAATCCCGGGCGAAATGGCCTCGTTGGCCACACTTAAAGCACGTGGCCGCCGTCGCCCGGCGGTCGCTCGTCCCGGTCCCTGCACGTGGTCGTTCGGCCCCATCATGCTGCTCGCGCGGCCAGAGTTTCGGGACCCAGCGAGGAACAACAGCCATCACCTCGTCGTCGCTGGAGTCATTGGAGCAGTGGATGACCCGACGTGGAGACCACCCCAACGGTGGACCGTCTATTTCGGGATTCCCCGTCCATGCCGCCATCTGATCCCAGCGTTTTAGGTTGAACTTGGCGTCCAAGCAGCGCGCCGCCCATCGAGATGTAAGCGGTTCGTGGCCGCACACCGGCAACGAGATGTTCAGTTCCTGGGCCAGCTCAATCATTCTGGAAAGGATGAGAGGATCCAGGAAATCAGCTGACGAATCAAGGTAGGCCGCCATGGCAAGCGCTAACAGCACCCAAGCCAAGGGCGATTCCTCCCAAGCCAAGGGCGATTCCTCTGGTCCTTGACGACGTGACATAAAATTTCTGGTAGCCGCCGTCGGCGGTTCGTAGAACTCTGCCATTCTTGTGAAAGCGTCACGCAGCGTCTTCTTCTTGCTCGCCGGGATGGATCGGAAGACCGCCAAGGAGACATCATCCAGCAGCGTGGGCAGAGCCTCCAGTGCCTCCGCCTCCGTCCATTGCACCGACCGAAAGGCTGACTTGAACCGCCACGTGAACGCACTCCAATCACCCCTGGCGACAAATTCCTTGATTTGAGGAAGGCGATGTCCGCGGTGAATGTCCGACGCCTCGAGCGTCTCCAATCCCGCTCCCCGCGTATTTCGCGGCTCCGTAAAAATGGCGTCTGGCGGCCGCGTGGCGGCAGCCCCGCCCAAGATGGCGTCCGGCGGCCGCGTGGCAGCAGCCCCTCCCAAGATGGCGTCCGGTGGCTTCATTGCAGCAGCCCCGCCCAAGATGGAGGCCTCTCCCTCCGCGGCAGGAGCAATGGCGGATGTCGTTTCCCGCTGAAAATCCTGATCATCGCTTGATTCCGAAAAAAACGGCGTATAAAACAAAGCACTTTGTTGCAATCTCCGAATGTAAACAGTCGCATGGAACTACTAACGTTTATATTTAGACTGTAGATGTCCATAATGCAGGTTGTTTGGGTTAGATCAGGGGTGTCCAAACTTTTTGCAAAGAGGGCCAAATTTGATAAAGTGAAGATGCCCGGGGGCCAATAGTTCCTTCTGACATTTTTTTTACCACAAAAGTTACACGAAAATACACACATTGTTATAAAACATTGTCTTTGTCACAATTACCTTTATTTTTCAAATGACAATGTAACTAAATATAAGCCACTCAGGCAGACGTGAACAACTCTAAAAACACAATTCTGCCTTTCATTCAGTCAGATAACATTGAACAAACTATATAGAATACCTTAAATTTCCATGAGTTAAATATCATTGCTTCATGAACATTTTAAACAGGAGTTATAAGTAATGCAAAGTGGTCTGTTATCATTAAACTTTAAAACAAGTGAATTTTGCCCTTGACTTTTACAAGATCTTTCAGAAAGCAATAGTTTATGTCACATATACAGGTACATAACATCAACAGTTATAACCAAATCTTATTCAAGAGATTAATAAAACAAGTGCCATAAGTCCAAGTGCATTAGTGTGCTTTGAGCTTTTCGCTGTTAATAGTGACAGATGTTACCGTTCAAAACACTCAATTTCAGATTGATAAAGGAACAGATAACTTGCTGACACTAATGAGAAGGGTGATACTGAGATCTAGATTTCAGTAAAGAGACCAGGTCTGGCTTGAGGGCTGTGGTTGAGATGCGTAAAATGTCACGCAAGTGGGAGTCACTCATCCTTGACCTCAATCGGTTCTTGTTTAAGTTCATGACTGAGAATGTTTGCTCACACAAATATGTGGAGCCGAATAAGCTCAGCATTTTCTTAGCGAATGACCGCATTTCTGGAAACCTGCTTTTGTCCAGCGGCCGATAAAAGTCAACAAGAGAACACTGCTGGTGTTTTCCGCGGCACTCATCATCACACTGCAGCTCAATGAGCTCCAGCTGCAGCTGTGGAGGAGCATCATCAGGGTCCACGGAGAAGGGAGAAGTGAAAAGCAACATGTCCTTTTCAATAACTGCAAAGTCCCGAAAGCGTTTGTTAAATTCCACAGAAAGAAGTGTGCGGTGCAGGGCTCTGTTTGGGACAAGTGTCTTTGGAAAAGTTGCAGTTTGGTTCCAAAGGCCTTGATGTGAGTGTATAGCTGGCTCACCACTGCATCTTTTTCTTGAAGATTACCATTCAGTGCATTCAGATGCTTCATTATGTCAACCAAAAAAGACAGATTTGCCAGCTATACAGGATCGGACAGTTCTTCCATTGGTTGTCCCTTCTCACCCAAAACATTTCCAATTTCCTCTTTGAGAGAGAAAAATCGCTGCAGTGCGGACCTCCGACTTAGCCGCCTCACATCGTTGTGATATATTACGTCACCGTATTCAGCCTGGATGTCACGCAAGAACTGCTGAAACTGTCGGTGGTATAGAGCTTTAGAGCGAATATAATTGATTGCCTTTGCCACTGGTTTCATAACATCGTCAAATGTTAGATGTTTGGCGCAGAGAGCCTGCTGGTGAATGATACAGTGAAGTTTAATAGCGTTACCTGCTTCTTCGCTGACTTTATTGCAGATCAGTGTGGACAATCCACTTTGCTCACCAGCCATAGCAGGCGCACCATCGGTAATGATCCCAGAAACTTTACTCCATGGTAGTTTCATATCATCAACAGCTTCACAAACAGAAACGAATACGTCTGTTCCTCTGGTGTGCCCTTTAAGGCCTTTGAGGTCAAGCAGCTCCTCTGTCACGTTCATCAACTCCTCTTAAAAAATAAGTAGTTGTGCAGTGCCAGATGCATCGGTGCTTTCATCGCAGGCTAATGAGAAATAATCAAAAGCCACTCCCCTGTCCCCCAGTTGTCTCTGAATATCTGACGATATGTCCTCAACTCTCCGTGCCACAGTGTTGCGTGCCAGGCAAACATTCATAAATTCTTGCTTTTTCTCGGGGCAAATGTTCTCCACCATTTTCATGACACAGTCTTTGATAAACGCACCTTCAGTAAAAGGTTTGCCATGTTTAGCTATAAACATGGCCACTTCATAGCTGGCTTTGGTGATGTTTTCCTTTGACTCACAGGCCCGCGTGAAGAATCGCTGTTGCGATGCCAGAGCAGCTTTGAGTTGCTTCACTTTTTCAGCGCGGTCACTCCCTGTTAGCTTGTCGTATGTTGTAGCATGTTTAGTCACGTAGTGTCTCTTTATGTTGAAATCCTTAAACAAGGCAACCGTCTCTTTACAAATTAGACAAACACAATTGCCTTCATTTTCAGGGAAGAAGTATTGTAATTCCCACCGCTCCTGAAAGCGGCGGCCCTCACTGTCACCTTTTCTCTTTTTTTTTGCAGTCGCCACGGCAGAAATTATTCGAGAAGGGTTCCCGGCACGGATGCAGAGCCAGATAGCATTAGAATGGTGCTGCCACCGTGTGGTGAAAGGAGAAATTACATCTTTAAAGTTTTATGATTTATTTATTCTGACAGAGCTAGCGAGCCATAAATAGCACATTATAAGACCGAAGCTGCGGGCCGTATAAAATCTGACCGCGGGCCATGATTGGCCCGCGGGCCGGACTTTGGACATGCCTGGGTTAGATGGTTAACCCAATAAAACTGTATAATGGATATTGGTCGCGAAGGCTTACGTGTTAAACTACTGTAGATGTGTTATGGTGATTTGTTAACTTTCCTTGTGTAATAAAGAACTCTCTCTCAGATGTCGATCTCCGTTGTCCATTATTGGGTTCGTAGAATCTCGATACTACGGCGTCTCGCTCAGGCCCGCGTCCCGCTCGACGACCTCTCCACAGCCTCGGCTGCTCCGATATGCAGTCTCCCTGCTGCTCCAAGATGCAGTCTCCCTGCTGCTCCGTTAGGCAATCCTTGCAGCCAAACCGCTGCTCCGCTATCTAGCGTCACTGCTGCCCCGTACACAGCTAGCCTCTCACAGCCCCATTAGCTCTCTCCGTCTGACACCGATGGCTGATGGTGTCGACGTCTCCCACCGCGTGGCGACCGCGCCATTCTCTCCGTCTTGCCCAGCGTGGCCTCCTCGTGTCTCACTCCGTCTCAACTCCCCCTTCCCCTTCCGGTTCTCTCCCTAAATCCTCTCACCCACGTGACCCTAACTCCACCCACTCCCCACGTGACCCAGACTCCGCCCCCCCTCAATCCTTGCTCGCATTACACTTGTACTTGTGTAGTGCTCGAACCGACACGACAGCTTCTTGTCTTTCCTCATTACTTTGTTTCACGTATTTCGCTCAACACTCCTCCATCCAACATCGCTCAACGTTCCTCCTGCTAACACCGATCCACAGTCTCCTCCACACTCTCCGCTTGCTCGACGCATTCCGCCGGCCTCACTCGCTCCCCATCACTCAGAGGTGGGACAAAGTCATTGTTATGCAAGTCCAAGTCGAGTCGCAAGTCATCAAATTCATGACTCGAGTCTGACTCGAGTCCAAGTCACATGACTCGAGTCCACATCTCATAGGTGGGACAAAGTCATTGTTATGCAAGTCCAAGTCGAGTCGCAAGTCATCAAATTCATGACTCGAGTCTGACTCGAGTCCAAGTCACATGACTCGAGTCCACACCTCTGCCATCACTCCTCCGTCGACTCTCCTCTCCACTCTCTCCGCCAGTTTGGCTGCTTTTTATCAGCTCCGCCGTCCCACTTTGTCGTAACTACATCAACTTCTCTTCCCACGCTCCAGCCGCTTCCTACTGGCTTCGTCGTTTCACTGTTACTCTACACTTCTCCACTGCTACCCTACGCTTCTCCACTGCTACCCTACGCTTCTCCACTGCTACCATACGCTTCTCCGCTGCTACCCTATACTGTTACTAGCTCTGCTGCTCAGACTCTTCCATCCTCTGTCTCTTCCCAGGCGCGAACTCCCGTTTCCTCCAAAACCCCTAAATTTATCCCCGAGCCAATTAATTCCAAATTAATCAGGGGCATCCCCCGCAACGCCACTCGCCCCAGCCCCCGCTGCTACGTGGCATGTTTTTCCAGACACTGCGGCGCCACTCCGCGACAACAACACCCTCTCGCCCAATCAGCGCCCTGCACCCTTAATTACTCCCTGCCACCATCCTCAGACATCATGTCACCTCCTTTGGGACAACAACAACGACCGACCAACCAGCGCCCTGTGTCCTCATTTGCTCCCACTGTACGCCGCATGCGCGCACACCGACTTCAGCGTGTGACGCGTATCTCAAGCACTACTCTTGCACTACTATCATGTTTGTGTACTGTTTGTTGTTGTAACGTTCTTACCCCGTGCTCCTACTGGACATTTGTTGAAAAGAGCTTTACATGTCATCGGATTCCTCCTGCAGTATAAATATTCCGATTCTGATGTACGTCAGTTCAAAGATGCCAATGCTGGACTTTGGACACATTAATTGCAGAACAAAACTGCGTATGCATTTGTGTTCGTGCCTGACATTGATAACGGGGCTTAAACCATCAACTCGTTTCACCGGAGAACCGTGTTTAATCACAGGTCACTGCTTGCATTCGAAAGCCCGCGTATCAGGATGTGTTATTTTCACGATAGTGATCATGTTCTTACAAAGCCCATTGTTGGCACTGGTTAAGGCCAACGGCGCGAATCTACAGGTACCTCTAGACAGGTATGTGCGATACGGAGCTTGTTTTTACATTTCTTAAACATCTGAGCACATTCCATGGGGTGCCTCGTGAGGTTTGTAACCCCGTGTAAAGTAATTTACATCCTTGTTTCTTGTCTGTGTGCGAGCCCTGATAAAAAAACACCACTCACCATCTACACACTACTCAACACCCGATATCCCCACACTACTCACCATCCAATATCCACACACACTACTCAACACTCACCATCCGCAAACTACTCACCAACCTCCATCAACCAGGAAGAACATCTCCCCCAGGAATAAACTGTTTTATAGATATTCAGAAGGATAGAATGAGACCAAGAAAGAACTGCAAAGCGTAAACACAGATCCTCACAGAAGGAAGAGTCAATGACACAAACAAACAAAAAGGCAGCGCCAACCGACTCGCCCTCGCCTTAAATGGAGTTGTTCCTCCAAATATTCATGACCTCCTTCAGCCACGAAAATTCCATTAAGATCATCAAGATTCTCAGGTTGTGCATTGCTCACTGTCCCACGGTCTCTAGGCCACACACGTGACGGTGCCTTGGCAAAAGCGGCACCTAAACTCTGAAACTCGTTGTCCTTCGAGGTCAAGGGGACTTCCGAGACACTGCTCATCTTCACATCTCGACTAAAGCCGTCTCTGTTTAAAATGGCTTTCCCTCTTTAGTTATGTTCAAATGTCTTTCTCACTTCTTTTCTTGTTTAATATACACTATTTTCTGCCTTTCCGTGCATAGCGCCCTGAGAGCGATTGTTTAAGGGCACTTTGTTAATATAAATAATGATTAAATAATTATTATTAAACAGTTTGTATTAAATTATTATTACTTTCCGGACACGCCAGTTGGTTCAGGGCACGGGGTCGGCGACCTGCGGCTCAGGAGCGGTGTGCGGCTCTTCAAGGGACCGCTGCTTCGTGAGACGTTTTTGATTATCAAGGACCACCACCACCACCGTCTATCGTACTCACACCACGTTTTTATTTATCAAGGATCACCACCACCACCGTCTCTCGTACTCACATTGCATTGCGGCTCTTGAAATAATTAGCTGGTCGGTTTTTTACTCTTTGGTTGTTTCGGTAAAGTCACGTAGGTAGAATCAAAATAAAATAAAACAAATGACGACGTTTCGATCGTAGCACAAGCGATTTTTTCATCAGGTGGGATAACCACAGCAAGAAAATGCTGAAGCTGGTGGGAGAGCTGCCGTGGCAAGAGGTTATATAGGTTAGAGAGGGGGGGGGTATGGGGTAGGGGGGGGCGTGAGCGTGCCCCCTCCCCTTTTTTATCGAAAGAACCAAAGAGTATGGATTCCTGCAGTCACGAAAGCTTCAAATCAAGATTGGTCGGTTTTTTTGTTTGTTACCGAATTGGAAAAAACTAAGAAAAATGTATCTCCTTGTTATTTTGGTTGACGACCCCCTGGTTTAGACGAATCGTTTTTTCTAAACCTTGAATACGAACTGACAGCTGTGTGGTTTGCTCGGCAAAAACGCACAGCCTCACTCGAGCCGGAATGTTTTTTTGTTTACGTGACAAACCTTACTCATTGGCTGTCGGGTGGTGGCGGGTTTAACGACACTTTTATATTTACGCGATATAACCCCAAAAAACGTTATTATAGATGATATTGGTCGTGAAAGCCTACGTATAATTGTAAACCTTTAATAAGAATTTACACAGTGCAGTTAAACAGTGGAAAAACAGCCTCACCCAAGCCGGTGTAACCAGTCTGTGGGACTAACCCATCACTGTATCCCCTGTTCACAGTTGAATTTTGTATGAATATATCAATTGCGTCTATTAAACCCTGACACTGTGAATGTAACGCCACGTCTACACAGGTGAGTACGGGCTGCCGCGTGCAACATTCCAGGGCGCGTCTCGTGGTGTTTATAATTTAGCTGCAGGTGAAGTCAGTTCGTTTCCTTGTTCGTTGTCGCTGCTCTGTGATTTATTAAATTAATCTTGCCGCGTTGGCTAGGAGATGTTAACTACCTCGCCTGGTATACAGGGGGCCGTGGGTTTGATTCCGACCTTGACGTCTGTACATGCACTTGGAGTTTGCTTGTTTCTCTCCCCGTAGTCGCGTGAATTTGTCTCCGGGTTCTCCGATGTTTCCCTCCACACTTAGACACGTGCGTTTAGTGTTTGGCTGCGAGAACTGCCCACGTAATAAGCCACGTCGCTGAGCTATTATTTGTGGCCAGGTCGCTTCTGAAAAAAGCAACATACCTCAGGGGGCCTTACCTGGAAAAATAAAAGTTATTTATAGAATCGGCCAACCTCAGTGAGTCCAGGATGTAAAATATTAACATTAACAATAGGTGATGAATATATATTTGTTAGGTTGCAAATATTTAAAACCTCTATTTTTTACGCATAATAGGAAAATGTACAGTGAAAGTCATATCGATAATAAGTTTAAACAAAATATGATGTTTGTTTAGCCAGGGGCTGTTCGCTGTGGCAATGTGTGAGACCATCCACCCGAAGACCCAACCACTCAACCGCACGCCCTCCAGGCCACCCTTTCTCCCTACCTCACCGCCTGCTCGCCCACCCATCAAGCCATGATCCTGCCCATCTGTCTCCCCTCTCAACCAAATGACCACCCCCACTCACTCACTCAACCACCACCACCCACTCACTCGCACCTTCGATTAGCACGAGTGGCTACGTATGCTGCGAAATAAGTTCAACATTCATACTCACCCACTTACCCACACACCCACTCGCCCACACACCCACTCGCCCAACCACTCATCCACACACTCACCCACTCACACACTCACCACTCACCCATCTACACACTCACCCACTCACCCACACTCCTTCGATTATGCACGGTTGACTACGTACGGTGTGAAATAAGTTCAACATACATACAACCACCGTCCACTCAGAATAAAACGGTGTCGTAGGAAAAAAATATTATCGATAGATGAACAGAGGATGCATGAAGCCAGTAGTTAAAATATTTAGTTGATAAAGGTTGAAGACGATTACAGACTGTGAAGCTGAAACAAACAGACCTTGCAAGAAAAACATGGATAAAGACACAGATGGGAAAAAACCTGTTAACCTTGACATTAGAATGTTTGTACAATGTGCGGTTCCACTGTGGCAATGCACACAGCCTGACCGTAGCCAGTCAATCAGCGTGTGGGACAAATCATTATCGCTGTGTCCCTGGCTGCTGCTGGGTTTTGTTTGTACAAATATTATACCACTTGAGACCGGTCAAAGCTATGTATGTATGTCGAACTTCTTTCACATGGTATGTAGCCAACCGTCATAATCATGAAGTGCAGGGGAAGAACAACTATCTAAACACAAAAGGCAGTTTAGGCTAACACAGTGCGTTACTGTAACGCGACGTCTACACAGGTGAGCCTGGCTGCCGTGTGGAACATTCCAGGGTGCGTATCAAGGTAATTATAACTTAACTGCAGGTGAAGTCAGTTAATTTCCCTGCTCGCCTCCACCGTGTGAGCTGCGCACAAAACACACCTCGTCAATGATATTCAACATTTCAAGAGATTATAAACGTAAAATTATTTTTGTTAAAATATTTTTTTTTCCGAGCGACAGGGAGCGACTAACTTTGGGTGCATTCTCGGTTAATGGCGAGCGCAGCTCCCTCTGAGAACGTGGACCGTGAGCTGAGCTGCTCCATCTGCCTGGACACGTTTGACTGCCCCTCCACGCTGAGCTGCGGCCACTCGTTTTGCCTCCAGTGCCTGGAGGACGCCTGGAAGGAGACAGACTCCTACTGTTGCCCGCAGTGCCGCAAGACCTTCCCTCGACGACTCCAGCTGACCAGAAACGAGACGATCACCAACCTCATAAAGCAGCTGCTGCAGACCATGGCTGCTGTTGTTTTCTGTGACCACTGCCCAGAAGGCAAGACGCCTGCAGTGAAGACCTGCTTCAAGTGTGAGATGTCCTTCTGCACGGAGCACCTCGTGCCTCACCTGGAGAGAGTGAAGTTGAAGGACCACGTCCTAGTTTCACCAGATGTGAACCCTGAAGAACGCAAGTGCAAGAGGCACAAAGAGGAGCTCAATTTCTACAGCAAGCAAGACCTCAGCCTCGTGTGCAGAGACTGCGCCATCGCAGGAGACCACATGGGTCATAAGTTAATCACACTGGAGGATGAGCATCGGACACAAAAGGTGAGGCCCGCGTGGGTTGAGTGGTAGTGGGAGCCACTCAGGAGCGAACAATACCATGACTTGAGCCCATTTTATTAAATTAAAACCATCAGGGTGGGATGATTCTCTCTCCACGCTCTTTTATCTTTCAAGCTAATTTTTTTAGACATTTTTCTGGTGGGAAGTTATAGAACGATCACTAATGGAGGGCTCCTTGATGAGTGGGGCTGAGGGGGAGCCGCATAGGAAGTGGGGTCTCCTCTGGTGGCTTCGTCTCTTGCAGAATGGAGTCGGAGAGGAGATGCGAGCGGTGGAGGAGAAGAGGAAGAAGGTGGAGGCGTCCGTGGGACGGATGGAGGCCACTCGCAAGGTCGTGCAAGTACCACACGTGGACTCTGTGACCCCGTTGGTCTGATCCCTTTATGTGATTGTCTGGAATGTGGATCTGATTTGATGCATCCTTATCTGACCCCACATGTGCGATGCTGAGTCGGCGATTGACTGCCAGGGCAGCGTATACATTTTCACCATTCCCGTAGACATCATTAATGTTCACTCAGCGTGGAGATGGCGATGCCTCAACGTCCACCCTTTGTTCAGTATCGTTTGGTGGAGGAGCATTGGTGCATTGTTCAGACCAGTCCGAATAAAAATTTCTGGTAAGTTGATCACGGTCCTTGACAGGCATCTGAGTGCCAAAACTCACTCCAATTTTTTCCTTATCCAGATTGGCTGCTGTTTCGAGCACCTCTGCCTGGGCCTTTGCAGCAGCTTCTTCTTTCTTGAGTTGTCGGATGCTTAACTTAGCATCCAGCTCAATTGTCTTCCGTGTGGCAGTAGCCACTAGTATACTCTCTTGCTCTTCAAGCTCTGTTTTCCTCTGTGCGGCAGCAGTTGCTATGCTTGCTTCTTCTTGTATGCGGGCCTTTTCAATTAGCATGGCTTCCTCTTCAGCCATGTAGGAGATACGGGTGTTTGCTGCTTCTGCTGCTGCACGTGCCTAAGCTGCAGCCATACTAGTAGATGATGTCTGTGAGTGCGCTGAGGCTTTAGATCTTGTGGTGGACTTTGGTGAGACAGAGTGCTGAGATCGTGTCTCTCTTAAGCCCTCCACACTGTCCATTGCGTCTTGTATTACTGCCTTCACATTATCATCAAGCAGTTCAAGAAAGTGCTCTTGCATGCACACTCCCTCGATGCCCTCGTCTGTTTTCACTTTCTTCAGGAGGGAGATGTATTTATTTGCCAGCAGCTTGTAGCTTGAACTGCTCACCTTCACTCGATGTATGGCCCGCTGAATTGAGGCCACTGTGTCTGAGGCGTTTTGAGCTTCAGATAAAACTGCTTCAACCCGGTCCCATGCTCTTTGTATTCTGGCATCAACGTTTTGCTTCTCAGCGTCATAGCTTTCCAAGGCCCGTTGTGTCATCCTGACCTCTCTTTGGGACCTTGAACTCCTTTGGTCCTCTTGAGACAGAATGCGAGGTGCTGGATTGTTCAAATCACTTGCTTCAGCATCTCTCCCTGCTGAACTGTGGCTTTTCATACTGTGATGCTTGCAACACAAGTTTAATGTAGACTTGCTGCAGAGCTGGCTGCTTGAGAGCTCCAAGCCTCAGGAGCTGGCTGGTTGAGAGCTCTAATAAATGTCTTTTCACTTGGTTGAGAGCTCCAAGAAGAGTGTCTTTTTACTGTCTCGGCATTGCTATGCACTGCGTTGCACCACTATCCGAGTAGTTAACCTCGCATTCAATACACTTTCAGAGCCAGTGTGAACACCCGACTCTGAAGTATTTAATTAATTGAACGAGATAAAACTGATCTTAAAACACGGCACAAAAGACAGCATCTGTTAATACTTGTAATATCAATAAAATGAACACTGCAGATTCATAACATTGTCTTAGATAAAATTAAACTCAACAATAGGTCCTCGATGGACCAGGAACCTACATTAGCATTGAATACAAGAGAATAAGCTACTGTGTTGAATAATGTCACTTCGTGTAATCACCATAATGCAGCCTAAATGTACAGCGCTTCACATAACACTGAACTGTGGATGAGATACTTCTTCATCCTTGCTCTCAAGATGGCATTAAAGTTACATGGGTACAAGCCTGACTCGACTTTTTCAATTACAAGTAACATCCACAATAATGCAAGTGGCAGGCTTTGTTGTTGACTAGGCCTCATATTTATCGTAATAATTTAACGCCATTATAAAGGCATTTACAGCATTATAACGGCAATCCTAACATTATAACAGCATTCCTAGTATTTTAAGAACATAAACGAACTTACAGACAATGCTTCTTAAAGTCCCACAATGAACAGATGCACCTGTCTTCACTGAGACGCTGTTCGTGCATCCATTTTGTACTCTGTGTAATGGCTGACACCCTGCCTCATGGCACGTGACCAAACTCAACACCATATCAGGAAATTAATGTGTACGCACACCCCCATACCTGCCATGAGGCAGAACATACATGGACCCTGTGAAAATAGTAATCCAAAATCGCTCTGCATGAAGAAAAGAGAACATCAATGGATATCCGATATACCAATGGATAGTTCTTCATAATGCGTGGCTCTCAAACAAACTCAATGCACATATCAATGTGGAAAATTGTGCATCTGTTTAAAGTGTAAAATATCTAAACAAGTATGTATATAATGGACATGACGCTGCATCCGTTAAACTCCAAAAAGAGTCAGCAATTGGTGTTCTTGAACATGACAAATTATTATTTTCTTCATGGAAACTATGTGAGTGCTCCAGAAGGAATGTGGCGTTTAAATAATATTGCAATGCCAGGTCATCAACAAGTAATCGTTCATGAAGGTCATTAATACGAAGCTTTACATAGAGAACTGAGAAAAAACATATGCTTCTAGCACAGTTTGAACTTAATCAAATACACACAGAGGCAAAAGCTCTGGAAAACATAGAAATACAGAAAAGTATACTTTAGACAAACTACTGGAGAATGGAAACAACGTATGAGAGTAGGAAACGGTGTCATAGGAAGGAGGCCGATCGTAAAGCATTCAAAATAGTAAACGTTATTATTTATGCATGCTACTGACACGTGGTGTTGGAGCTGAAAGGTGTCAAGATCTCAAAACTCTAAATGGAATAGAATGCGACACATTCCAACGAGCCTGTCAACAATGTCCATCTAAAGGACGACATGATGTGGCACGACACTCATACTGAAGGAAGTGAAACAGGAATGTCAATCTATTTGAGACAGTTTGTTTTGCAATTATTCGTGGCTTTAGAGAACCAGAAAATCTACCGGAACTTTGGGAAAGGCTTAAACAATCATTGAGCAGAAACTTGATCACACAGTACTAAGAAAAACTGCACCCTGGTAGGCTCTTGCAGAAATCAATTATAGATTGCAAGCGTATGGTCTCAATTTGCTAAAATTAAAGCTGCTCTCAGTTGGAATGCTGTCAGTATCCCTGAATTAAGAATCCTTCGACGTTTCAGCAGAATAGGGCAAAGCGATTCTGAATACAAAAAAACTGAACAACAATCAGTGCCATGTTGTTGATATCTTATTAAACGTGGTGTACGATGATTCCGATGATACCAATAAGTGTTTTTTGGGTGGTTCTACTGGAAGTGGAAAAACTTTCGTAGACTTAACATTGCTTCAACAGGAATACCAGCAAAACTTTTAGCTGGAGGCTGATCTGCTCATTCAGTTTCCAAAATCTCTTTGAAAATAACTGCAACATTGACTTGCAATATGAAGCCATGCACGAAGCCAGAGATCTATTCCAATCGAAACTAATAGTCTGGGATGAAGCACACACGCACGTCAGGCTGTTAATAGATTATTGGGTTATCAAACAGTAAATGTAAACCATTTGGAGGCAAGTCCTCCTGGTTACTTTACGTGGTTCAAGGCCTCTTACTGGTGTATGTTGTATAAAGAAGCATCATTTCTGGGGAGAATTACAGGTGCTGAAGCTGAAACAGAATATGCGAGCTCTGGAAAGTGAAGAATAATTTGTGGAATGGCTCCTGGAAGTAGTTGATGGAAAACAGGCGATACATCTACGCAATTATACGTTGACATTTACTTGACTACGATTACTGCTGAACAGCTTAAATGAAGCGCAATACTGAGTGTTACAAACAGAGACTCTTTTGATCTCAACAATGGAGCTGAAGTGCTTTTCAAGAGCGTGGGTACTATTGTGAGTGACGATACTGCTGATCAACTTGCATTCTTAGAAGATGTATTAAACAGTCTTACTCCAAACGAAATGCCTCCTCATGAACTGAAACTTAAAGTAGGAGCCGTTATCATGCTCCTTAGAAACCTAATTTCATTGTGAGGACTCCCCAAGGGTACAAGACTTACTCTTACTCAAATACAAACAGGCATAATCGAAGCAAAAATTATCGGTGGAGCAACCTCAGACAGGGTACCTATTCCAAGAATCTCACTCATTCCATCAGACACAAATTTACAATTCAGTTTAAAACGCTAAAAAGTTCCCCTTACGATTGGCTTTTTCAATGACAATCAATAAGTAACAAGGCAAAACTATTGATAAAATATGCCTTTACTTACTTAAGCCTGCTTTTAGTCAGGGACAATTATATCTTGCTCCATAAACAGTCAGTTCGTGTGATTCACTTCGTGTCGTGTCGGAAAAGAACCCAGAAATTGACAATTGTGTCTTTAGATAAATCTTTGTTGAAAAATATGATTAAGAAAATTAGTGAATGTTTAATTAAGATCTGCTAGATCGGTGAATGTTTCACCGGGTAGAGCTAGTATCGTATAAAGCCCTTACGAGTGGGAACACGCAGCAGTGCTGGCCAAGGAAACGTACCCCCCCCAATCATTCGCTCAGCCAATGAGAGGGACGCACGCTGAGCCAACTAGACCCCACCCCCCGAGATTCAATTATCACGATTTATATTACATTCTTAAAGCAATCGGTTTATTTTTTTTAATGTTAGCGAGGTGAGAACTCACTCGACCAGAATAGAGTCCCAGGCTCCATCTAAAAGGAACCTCACGACAGAAATGGAGACTGAGGATTTCGCTAAGATAACGGAGGTCCTGGAGCTCTTATCTGAGAATGACCCCGAACTGGGAGTGCAGCAGCTGCTCCACCCTCGTCTCCCACTGCTGCCATGGTAGCAGGAGTACAGTATAATGCACAGTACGTCATACTTAATGAGGTTTTTATAATTAATCATTATTATTCATGAAATAATGTTTACCATCTGTATTATTGGTGCATTTACGGATACCCTAATGAATCTCTCATATATTGGTCATCCGAAAAAAATGACACTGACGGGAACGCACCCCCCTATAAGCAATGGTATAATGACCCCTTTTAGCTCTGATTCGATAAGCGCTCACTTCTTCAAGAAGCATATTGAGCGTTTAGCGAGGTCTGCTGGTACTGATAAAATAATTCAGTCCCAAAAGGCCGTGGGGCCAATACATTGTGCACAAAATACTTTTTTGGTGATGTGGAGAGACACATCTATGAAGGTGAATCGTGTGCTTATCTGTTTTTGCAAATAATATACAGAACCTCACCAATACACTTCTGGACGAAGGTTCCGCAACATCATGTTGATCATTGAGGCGAGTTGGCCATATTTAGTTGCGCGGGTCAGTGCAGGTTGGTGAAGCTAGAATAAAGCACTGGTTCATATCTTACTCATCACGCAGCTCTCTAATCGTGTTGGAGGATGGGGAGGCAGCCCAGCCTAGGCTGGGGGGCAAGGACACTCCAGTAATGTGGGGTAGTATCAGCAGCGTGGAAGGACACGTCGTCAAACCTAGTTTTAATGTATCGCGATTTTAGCGAAAACATGGAGGTACTTTTGAGGTTGCGACTGGGAATTTGCAGAGTTAGGAGGTCCTTACATATTTGGCAGATTTGTTTAAAAGGAATATTAGGTCTTCTTGGTTCTTTCGGTAAAGTCACGTAGAAGGGAAGTAATAAAATAATACAAATAAAACATAATAAACAATTCTCACGACGTTTCGGCCACAACGCAAGCAGCCGTCCTCAGGTGAAAACCAGGTCTGTCGAGGCGACAGCGTCTGAATGAAACAGCACACGTGCTTGGAGCATATATATAAGCTGGGTTGGAAGGGGGGAAAAGGGCGCCTTGACAAAAGAATATGAAGACAGCCCATTGGTGGTCTGTACACCTATCCAGGGAGGACACATTGGAGGTGATACAGAGGTTGCAATAATGTGTTGATATGGAGGCATCAAGGTCAAAGTGGGCAGCCAGGTGGTATAATGGAACAAGAGGCTAGGCGCTCAATGATTTCACAGGAGTCAAAGATGGGGAGGGTGACGGCTTGGACTAGAAAAGATGGAGCCGAGGTGAGACAATATGTTTATTTATATAGAAGATTTCGGTTTTTTATCTTCCTGGCGATATGATCAATGTGAAGGGCTATTTAGCACATATATACCTAAAGTTATCGACCTGTTCAATGGGATGTGAGTCCAAAGAGACAAGGCAGGGAAAAAAAGGTTTGGAGTAACCGGAAAACAATCTGATTTTGGTGTTAACCGCATGGAATACAAATTAATAGAATCCATCGCACGGCCCTTGCAGGATTCCATGGCCCAGACCAAGGCTCGCATCTCAGGCGAGTTCATCCGCATGAGGGCGACGCTGGATGAGGACGAGAGGGCGGCTCTGGACCGCGTGGACGTGAAGGGGCGTGAGCTGCTGTCCCAGATCGAGGAGAACATCGCTCATTTCGAGCGCGAGATCAGCGAGCTCCAGGCAGCAGCTACGCGCCTGCACGCTCTGCAGGAGGAGAGGGACTCGCTCGCGTTCCTGCAGGTAGAGTGCTCGCGGAGCCAGGGCGAGTGCCCCAGTTCACGTGTTCATTACGGACAGTCCTCGACTGACCAACACAACTCGTTTCTCAGCCCCATTCGTAAGTCAGAACACAACAATGTACTCTATTTAAATGCCGATACAGTCGGTGTTAAGAAATGTCTTATGGTTCAACAAAAAACTGGAAGTACTGTTAAACTCATAAATAAAAAAAATATTGTACATTATCACGTAACACAGTACAATAATTGTATAGTATATAACACGTAAGATAAAGTTCGTAAATAAGAAAAAAATTCGGTTTTATTTTCACTTACCTTGAGTTCTGATCCTGTCTTGCATTGTTGGAAGACACGCACACGGGGCACACGTGCACACACAGACGTACATGACACATCCAACGCAGCTGTGCCTGCTGGAGGAGCTCACCGATGGGACTTTGTCCAGATCTTTCAAGGATTTGTGAGCTCCTCACACAATCCAGTCTGGTAAAACCCAGGATGAATCATAGGCAGGCCAGCCTAAATGTTTCTAACCGGCGAAAATGTTCCATTAGCGGGATCGACGTTTCGCAAGCATAGACAAGGGAGAGCATGACTATGGTCAAGAAGACCTGAAGCTACGTGTGGAGTGACATACCAGGTAGCTTCCACACAGCATTAAGCAACCGATGAAAAGATAATGCCGCTCGACATGTACGCCCGTGGGCGCACACACACAAACACACACACTCCCAGCGTGCAGCTGACTCATTACATCTCGAGGAGGATCGCTCCGCTGAAAAGAGTTCCGCAGTTTAGTTTGCAAGTGTGAGAAGTGTGAGATCGGAGATGAAGCGTGACATTGGGTACCGAGTGGTAATGGTTTCAGAGGCCACACCTTGCTGATGAGAAACATCGAGTCCGAACGAGTCCAGGGCTTTGTCTTGTTTACAACCAACAACACTGGGATATGCGAATGGCTGTTCGCAGCCCAGCTCATCTCATCTTCCAATCACCGTGTGGTTAACGTGGCTGGAGGTGAACTGACTCGCGCCCCCTGCCCTGTGTCTGACTCCTGCAGGTTCACCTGAAGGAGACAAACCGGTATGGACTCAAGAACTCGCACAGATTCACACACGGGGTGATGCTGTGCTTGATGATGTGTGTGTGAGCGGATGATGTGTGTGAGTGGATGATGCTGTGTGTGATGACGCTGTGAATGATGATACGGTATGTGATAATACTGTGTAAGGAACTTGCTCTGTGATGGTGTGATCATGCTGTGAATTATGCTGTCATGATGATACTGTGATGGTGCAGTGTGTGATGCTGCTAAGACAAGGGCAGTGTGAGTCACTCCTGGTTCTGGTTTCACAGGAGAGACGCTCAGAAGGGTACTCCACCTCCATCTCCCAAGGAAGAAGACATCGCCTCGATTACAAACCTGCTAGCATTTATGTGTGAGTTCCACGAACTCTTGTCACGTGTGCGTGTGTATTATTGCGCGTATAATTGTGCTCATACATGTGTAGTGAGTCACTTCTGTACTACTGTTCAGGAGGCAACAACGTTTATTCTACATCACGTAACACCGTTACACACGGGACTACAATTGACCAAACTCTTACACTTGTTACACACGAGGCTATATTATGCCTATCTCTTGCGCACACGGCGTAACTATAACTGGGTCAGAACAGCCCATTTGCTGTCTGACCCACGACGGCAGAGACGGAGATGAAGACGTAGCAATTAGGTTCCATTCACCTGCAGACAGCCCCGATATGCGATCGGGGCTCTCCATTTATCCCTCTCGGCGCGAGATGGCTCCACCCTTGGTAGTGCCCTCTTCTGGAATCTTCCTTAAGGTTCCCGACTACCTTGCACGTGCCACTTGCCCGGCTCTGCCCTAAACCACGCCCCCTTCAATAACTTTCCAAAAGGTCCCCAGCTACCCTTCCCATGTCATCTCGGTCACCTTTCCCCCCCAGTTCTCACCCCGGCCCATCACGTGCTTCGCCCGATGCCGGGGTGACTCGTTCTCACGTGCCCCCCTCTGCCAGCAGCCCTCACCCCGTTCCCCTGTGCAATTACTCGCTGTGCTGGCGGAGGCTGCTATTCCCTACCCTGTAGGTAGAACTAATTTGCCTCTTTTTGCTAGCACCCTGTACCACACCCCTAGTGACCCATTGTATGGTACTGCATGGTGTGCTAGCCTCCGCCCATATTCCCTTGTCTTACAGCACTTAGCGCTACTCCGCCGTAGTGATCCATTTAACATCACTACATCACCCCTCCCCCCCCCCCCCCCCCTATAAAAACAGCCGTCCCAGCTGACCCCTATGCCTCAGGCAGCGGGACGACCCATTGTAATAACACACAGTGACCGACCATCAGATGACTTTGCAAGTCAACGACAACAACGACCGTAAGTCTCTTCCTCACGATTCAATAACAACAACAACCATACGCCCTTTTCCACGAGTCAACAACCCAACAATATAAAAATATATTTATACGCGACGCACCGCAATAACCCACCCATGGACTATGTAGAGCACCCAACGACCGCTGGTCTGCCACATCCCACGAACCCAGGAAGGACCCAGATCAATCGGTTTCTAGCTGTGGCCTCATGCCAGGTGGTGTTGGAATAAATAAGATGACCAGAGTGGCCATTTAAATTGCCCAGTTCTGGAACGGGATCTTATTTACGGGCCCCCAGGTGGGACAAGGACAGATTTACCGGGGGCTCCGGGGACAACTTGAAGTTGGCGTAACGGGCGCGGCCCCTCCCAGACAGAAGAAGGGGGGGGGGAGGAAAAGAGGATATCAGCCGCTCCCTCCTCCTTAGCTGGCCTTCCGACGGCGTGACAGATGATGCTGTGGATGTCAGTAGCTGGATCCCTGTGGCAGAGAAACAGAAATCTGATGAGGCACACCCTCTGTGGTCGCACACCCGGGCTCATTGGGGCACATCAGACACCCGGCCTTGGGTAGTGGGGATTAAACATCTTGACAAGGCGGAAAATACGGTTTCAGCCATGAAGGGTGTACATACCAGCGTCCGCGACCAACTTGAATCTGAACGCATTGGGGCCTCTCAACCTCTATCACCTTGATCGGGCCCTGCCATGGTCAATGCAACTTAGGGGATGGGCCAATGGGCACCTGGGGGCAGTGCAGCTATGACCTCTCCCCAACGTTCCACGGCTTCCCTGACGCCCAGAGCCCTGCCAGTTTTTCGTTTGACGCTTGCCATTTGGCCGAATTCAGACAGGACGCATCCCGCGCTTCAGAGAAGCGTCTCATCGTGAGGCGCATGAGTTCCGGCACAGCGATCTTTGAAGCGCTCGACTGAATATTCAACTGGGCTTCAACGGGGGAATCACATTCTCTTCCGTAAATCAAAAAGAATGGGGAGAACCCGGTAAAGGCATGAGGGGCCATTCTATAGGCCGCGAGTACGCCCGGAACGTGTAAGTCCCAGTCGGACTGTGCTTTGTTGACCTGTTGGCACACCATATCCATGAGAGTCCTATGCAGACGCTCTACCATCCCGTCAGTCTGGGGATGGTCGGGTGAAGTCCGAAATTTCTTACTGCCCAATAGGTCGGATACTTCATTCAACAATTGGGAAGAAAAATGTCGGCCTTGGTCCGTAAAGAGACGTTCTGGGGCCCCCTTGTCTAGCACATACCCATGGAGAAAAGCATCAGTAGTAGACACAGATGATTGATCCTGCAGGGGCCATGCCACAGCCCACCGTGACAGGTATTCTACTCCCACGAGCAGAAATTTATTTCCCCTCGGAGTGGTGGGAAACGGCCCGAGGATGTCAAGAGCGACAAGCTCGTTTATGCGCGACACCGAAATAGACTGCAACGGCGGTCGTGCCAGCCGTGGTGGGGGATTTCAATGCACGTGTAATATGAGGATGCACCCGGGGGTAACTGGGCGATGATGAGAGGCTCTGCTGGCCTCAGCCCGCAGCCAATGGGACGTCGAGCCAGGGGCGTAGCCCTGGGGCTGTAGAGCAACATCTAGAAGGTTCCGGGGTGAGGCTTATGATTGGCTACGTGGCATCACGTGAGCCAAGTCATATAAGGGGTGGAGAGAGACAGCTCGTGGTCAGTGCACAGGCCTTGGCAAGGGCCTGTTAAATTGATAGAGGTTTGTAATCCCCAATGAGTTCGCATCCAGTCGGGGTTGCGTCGCTGGTATGTACACTCGTCGCGGTTGAAACCTTATTTTGCACCACACACTGGCCCTTCATCCCCACTTGCTGACCTACCGGGGTCTGATGTGCCCGACGTGCTACCTGGCTTGCCGGTTGATCCCCAGGGGGGAACTGTTCTGCCTCCCACAGACACACAGGACTTGAAGGACACCGCACCTCCTGATGAGCGCCCTCCAGCCAGACCTGTTTCTTCCACGAAGGACGCTGGGCCTGCCCCGACACCGCTGCCCCCTCCTGCTGGGCAGTCATCAAGACGACCCCGTTCTGCCGCGGGGGACGGACCAGCGTTGCGCACACGCTCTAAATCACTTCCATTCCATTAATGTTGTTGTCATGTTGCGCCTTCCTTTCCAATGCTGCATTGGTGTTCCTTATCTTCCCTTAAGTCACATATTGTTCGGCGCCCTAATGTTCATTCGTGTTGGTGTTTCTTATTTTCTCTTAAGTCGCGCATTTTTCGGCGCCATAATGTTCATTCGTGGGTTTACACATCTCTGAGGTTCGTTGCGGTGCATCGCCCTTTTCCCATGGCTGACTTTTCACACGGGGGGGGGGGGGGGGGGGGGGTGATATAATATGAGGATGCACCCGGGGGTAACTGGGCGATGGTGATAGGCTCTGCCGGCCTCAGCCCACAGCCAATGGGACGTCGAGTCAGGGGCGTAGCCCTGGGGCTGTATAGCAACATCTAGAAGGTTCCAGGGGTGAGGCTTATGATTGGCTGCGTGGCATCACGTGAGCCAGGTGATATAAGGGGTGGAGAGAGACAGCTCGTGGTCAGTGTGGAGAGGTTCGAGGAGAGACCACGTCTGCGCCTCCGGCACGCCAGTGGCCACGTGGCAGGCCGGAAGCTGTCTCCCGAACACCATTAGCCAGCGGTGTGAGGGAGTGAGGAAAGCAAGCGAACGCCATGCTCGAGTAACGGGAGTAACGGGAAAAAGGAACCCAGAGAGCTGTGTAAATGAAGAACGAATAAAGACAAGACAAGAGATACGATATTGTCCGGAGTGGGTTTATTACACACATACTCCACACAACCCTGAAGAATGTTGTGGACGTCCCCAGACATTCCAGGCCAAAAGGAGTCACTCTTCAAGGAAGACAAAGTCTTCTGCACACCAAGGTGCATCAGCCGCACATGGGCAGCACTCACAACTTCACTCCGCAGGGCAGTCGGCACAACGATGCAGTGGCAATGCACTTCTGCATCCCACCACTGGGGACATAACCCCTGGACCCTTCATCATGCTCGCTGTACCGATGCGGCGACGCATTTTTGAAAGGGGAGCGTCCTCCGCCTGGAGGCACCCCTTCTCGTCGAGCGCAAGACCAATAGTGTTGTCACGCGCGACCGCCGCTACTGGTGGTTTGGCATCCACAGACACTACCATGGTGCAAGGCACTCTGTCACCCACCGGTTTTCAATGCCCGGCCCCAGTGAAACATGCACACAGGCCCTTTGGCAGCAACCAAGACAAGGCATCTGCGTTACAGTCGCGTGACCCCTTTCTGTAGGTGACTGTGTAGGAGTAATCCTGCAGAACCTCCAACCAGCGCGAGATCAACTTGCAGCATATATTGCAGGGCCGTGTGATCCGTACGTACCACAAAATGTGTACCGTAGAAGAAAGGATGGTACTGTGCATGAAATTCACAATGGCCAGCAACTCACGGTGTGTAACGCAATAGCGCTGCTCCGTGGAAGACAACACCCAGCTCGCATACGCGACCACACTTTCCACCCCATTTTCCACCTGTGACAACACGGCGCCTATTCCGGTGTCGCTGGTGTCCGTGTCCAGCACAAATGTCCAGCACAAATGGCGTATTCACGAGACCATCTCGAAACGAAACAAAAGCGGCCCCCTCTTCCCCACCGCACCGACATCTCTGACCCTTTGCAGTGAGAGCGTGGAGCGGTTTCGCAACTATCGCAAACCCGGGTACAAAGCGGCAGTAATATGACACAAACCCCACAAAACTGCAAACTTCACCCGCTGATGTGGAGGTTGGGCACGAGTGGCTTAAACTTCAAAGTTCACCGCCCGCATTTTGACAAACACCGAGCTCAATTGCTGTGAATGCTCTCGAAACGTGCGCCCAAAGATGATCACATCATCTAAATAAATCAAGCATTAATCGCATTGGAATCCCGGTAACACCATTTCCATCAGTCTTTAAAATATGGTAGGAGCCAAATTAAGTCCCATTGGAAGAGAGTTGAACTGAAAAAGCCCTTGTGGGGTGCGAAACGCTGTTTTTAGTTTGAAGCTTTCATCTAAGAGCAACTGCCAAAACCCTGACAGCAAATCCAAGGTGGAAAAAAGTTGCACACCCGACAAGGCATCCAATGAATCATCCATCCATGGGAGCGGAGAAGCATCAGCCACGGAGACCTTGTTCAACTTTCCAAAATCCACACAAAATCTCATACTCCCGTCCTTTTTCTAAATCAGAACAATGGGCACTCCCCATGGACTGGTGGATGGAGAAATAATGTCGGCGGCCAACATCTCGTCGACCGCCTGACGCACATGGTCCTTTTCTTTAGGACTAAACCGAAACGAATTTTCCCAGATGGGAGCGGCATTGCCCATAACAATATGATGATGCATTAAGCACATTCGACAAATATCAAATTTACTCGGAGCAGGGCTCGCAACTCGCCCCTCTGCTCACTCGTCAAATCCGGGTTCTCCGAGCACAATGCATCCATCCACGACTCGTCCATCGTTGCTCCACGCTCCACCGAAACCCCAACATGAGCGGCCACTTCGCTGGTACCTTCACAACATGCGGCTGTCACGTGGGCCAAAACCGTACCTGCCTGCACAACCGCTGTACGCAACCCTGCATTCAAAACTTGGAGGAAGGATTCCTGATCCCCCCTTACAATAGTCTGGGACCCTACCAGCATGAGAACCTTAACAGCCCTGTTCGAGGGGGACAGGAGGACCCCCCCCCCCCCCCCGCAGTAACATCTCGGGTGAACTGCTTTTGCAATCACAATGGCACCTGGGGGAACTCGAACAGTCCCCCTCACTGGGGCCTGAACTGTAGCATTCACCATACTTAATTGAGTCGGGGCCGGCAAAAACGCTAAACAACCCTGGTCAATCAGTATTTTAAGGGACATTTTCTTTAAAAAATGAGTCCCCAACAGACAGGGCACAGCCAATGACTTTGAAACCAGCACCGGTCCTGTCATCTCGATATCACCAATCTGGACCATCGCATATATTTAGCCCATGATACCCAAACTCCCGCCATTAACTGCGACACAAGAACTACCAACAGGTCCCAATCAAGCCAATTTCAGTGGCAATGACCTATAAATCAACTCAGAAATCAGTGTGGCGGATGTGCCGGTATCTATCAGTACCCAGACTTCTACACCCTGCACCATCCCTACAACTGCGGATGATCCTGCCGCCGCCGCTACGACCCGATGCGCCAGTGCTGACCACTGCCCCAGATGCCGTGGCCATCCAGCACCCTCAAACCCCCGCATCTCATGTGCCGCGACATGATTAACCCCAGCGATGTGCGAACCCGACATGGTCTGTGATGAGAGATGCATGAGGTGACTGTGTAGGCCAGGTGTGTGATGCGCTGCGACTTGCCTTAGGGCTTGTTGGAGCGGAGGCCAGTGGGGTAGAGGACGGCGGAGACGTGACGAGCTGTCCCGGCTCGGTGCAGCATCCCTTGGAAACGTGGCCGGGCAGGCCACACTTGAAGCAGGTAATGGGCGTCTTCCACGTGGAAGAGGCGAACTTCCCTGGCTGTTTCTGCTCCTGCCACCATTCCACATCGGTCACCAACCACTGACTCTCCACCAGCAATACGGAGACCAGAGGGAGCTCCTTCTCCTCTGGCTTCTCGATCACCCCCGACTGTTCAGCGCATGCGTCTATCCCGACTTGCCGCCACAGATTACAATGCGCCTGGATGCAGCACGCTACCCTGATGAATGTCAAGTCATCATCTTCTGTGACGGGCAAATAAATCTCCATTTCTCGTGCCAACGCCAACAACCTTTCCAATACCAGGGAGTCCAACCCCGCATGGTCCATCTTAGGGTATGCAGCTTGGCCCAGCGACATTAGCGTGCTGCGGAAGGCGAGGGGCATCTCGACCTCCCCCCGTCTCCGCATGGCAAACTTATGTTGCACGTTGGACGGCAAGTCAAAAATAGCTGCCATCTACATGCACGTAGTCGCCAACGTTGCCCTGTCGGTAGGACTCACTTTCCTCTTTCTGCTAGCACCCAGTTGCACGCCCCTAGTGACCCACTGTATGGTACTGCACGGTGTGCGAGCCTCTGCGCCCTTATTGCCTTGTCTTACAGCACTTAGCACTACTCCGCTGTAGTGATCCATTTAACATCACTAAACATGTTGCAGAGCTGTGGTGTAGTGGTTAGCATGCTCTGCTACAAATCCAGCTACCCCAGTTCGATTCTTGCTCACAGCCAACACCAGTGATGCATTATCTGAACCTGTCCTGGGCCTTCTCTAGGTCGACGCAGCCTCAAATGAGTACCTGGGGTGGTGTGTAGTAAACATCACCACTGGGGAGACAGAGACGGCCGGGTGTGGAGCTGGCCACCCACCTCCTCGTGTACCATGCCAGCCTTCATGTGTGCTTGCTTACAGCACTTACCCAAAAAGTCTGTTAAGAACATACATGGGTATCTTTGTATGCTTCTGTATGGATGAATGTTGAACCTCTTTCACACCGTAAGTAGCCAACCGTGCTAGTTGGAGGTGTATGGATGTATGTGTAGTGTCTTGTAAAATCACTCAGACTGACACGTTGTAACAAGTCACCTGCTTACACTTTATTAACCTATTTCCGCACCAGTTGTAGGCGCTACTATCGCTATCTGTACGACCACTTCTGTTAACCATTTCCCACTCTTATTTTGTTACACCTCACTAACCTGCACACAGCAGCTCTCGCTCTAAACAGCTCCGCACTCAAGGCTTCGCACACAGCGGCTCTCACACAGAGACTTGCACACAGCGGCGCTCACACAGTTTCTCCTACTCCACCGCTGCCCTCGCCTACGTTCCCTCAGACCCACTCACTCGTCCGTCCCGGGTGGGGGGATTAACCATCACCCGCCCGGCGACTCGTGAGGGTTGAGGTCCATTCCCGTATTTAGCGGCAGTGGCGAGACGTCTTCTCTCTCTGGTCCCCAGCAACACGAACTCCCGCTCCACTCTCAAGCGTGTCCTTATATCCCCCTTCCAATTGTCCAGCTCCTCCCTTGTGTCTCTTTAGGGCCAGACAGGCTGGCGCCTGCCAAGCCATCAATCACCCCTTATCGCACGTCTCCCTGGCAACACCTCCGGTGTCAGCGTGCAACCCCGGGCCGACCTGGTCTGCACCAGCTTCTCTCCCAAATTAGGTGGCGGTTTGCTCGTGCAACCTCATATTGCACACGCGCACGTGTTTGTCCTCGGTTGTACTTCGCCAACAGTGTGTGTCACGTACTTCACCACACTACATATGGATGAGCAAGAGCGAATACGGATGTTCAGTGAAGATTGGATGGTTTGTACACTGAGATACAAACATGGTCACCTACAGGCTATTCACAGCCATGGCTTGCATCAGTTCAGAACCAATTCTGGACCTCTCCTAGGTCGATTCCGCCTCAATGAGTACCTAGTACGTCTCGCAAACAGCAGCAAAGCGGAAACAAAGGCAGCCTGCTGGATTTGCACGGTTCAATGACCGTGGAAGAATAGCAGGCGCATCTTACAGATGACTAGTCGATGGTCAGAGGGCAGATCAGCTCCACGGTAGGTCCTGGTGTCAAGGATATGGGCTCGCATCCGCTGGTTCATCACTATGTAGTCCAGCAAATGTTCTTGCTTGGACCCGGCATGCATCTGTAATGGGTTCCGGAGACACTTGTAGAGGTAACTTCTTTATTACAATACAACACTCCAACAGTCCTGATACTCTGTTACAGCCTAGGTACACAGCCTAGGTGCACAACCTAGATACACTACTTTGGCTACGCTCTGGGGTCCTCCGGCTACAATTTCCCTAGGGGAGGCTACCTGACCCGACCCAGCTAAGGTGCTGGTCTGGACTCTGGCTTCCTCGGAACTCGCCCTTACAAGGACGTAGAGCCGGGAGTCCCAGAGTCCCACCACTGGCCCTCACAGCGTCTCGGCCCTTACAAGGACAAGCGGGACGAGGGGGTCCAGGGTCCTAAGCTGGCTGGCTGGCGGGTCTTGGGTCTTGAGCTGCGACTGGCCCCGATCGGCCAGGGAGCTGCCCTTTTATGCCTCGTCCACAACGAGGGGTGGGGTTGTGTGCGCCCCCAGATATCCCACAGAGCACGCACAGCCCCCCCCCCGTTGGTGGCGCCAAGGGGCTTAACTGTCTGGGGTGCCTGGGATCCTAGCGCCTGGCGCCGAGGGCTTATCTGCCTAGGATCACAGAGCCCCCAGCAGCCCCTCCCCTCTTATGGCACTACACATTCATGATGTTGTGTGGATGCGCCGATGCCGGAAGAGCGTGTTGGTAATTATCCATCACTACACTATCACACACACACACACGTGTACATCACTACACCATCACACACACACGAGTGTACATCACTACACTATCACACACACACACAGGAGTGTACATCACTACACTATCACACACACACGAGTGTACATCACTACACTATCACACACACACACACGAGTGTACATCACTACACTATCACACACACACGAATGTACATCACTACACTATCACACACACACGAGTGTACATCACTACACTATCACACACACACACGAGTGTACATCACGACACTAACACACACACACACACACACGAGTGTACATCACTACACTATCACACACACACGAGTGTACATCACTACACTATCACACACACAGACGAGTGTACATCACTCCACTATCACACACACACACACACACGAGTGTACATCCCTATACTACCACACAGACAAGAATGTACATCACTACACTATCACACACACAAACGAGTGTACATCACTAAACTATCACACACACACACGAGTACTCTTTGTTTTTTTTTCGGTAATGTCACGTAGGCAAAAAAATAAAATAAATGAAAACAACTAAATTAAATCACGACGTTTTGGGCGCAACACAAGCGTCTTTCTTCAGGTGGGGACAACGTAGCGAAGGCACAACCGCTTAAGTGTGTCTAAGAGATGGCTGTGACGAGGAATTATATAGTCGTGGGGGATGGAGGGAGGGGAGGGGCCATGGTGAGTGTGTTGGCGGGCTGTGGACTGGGAAACCACGATATGAAGAACGGGGAGGGCGTTGGGAGGCAACGCATGGAGCTCAAACTGAAGCTTTGTGATGCAGGGGGCGGAAGTAGATAAGAAAGCTCAGATTAAGCATCCTTTTGTTATGCTGCCTGGGGGGCAAATTAGAAATGCACAAGATGAACACTAACTTGTTTTACACTTACTACCCAGGAACAAAAAATGTATTGCATAGTGTTATCTCAACCGGTCATGGGCCTCCTCTGGGTTAACTCTGCCTCGAATGAGTAGCTGGTGAAGTGTGCAAACCTCCCCACAGGGGAGACAAAGGCGGCCGGGCATGGTGTTGGCCAACCCCACCCCCTCGTGTGCCGTGCCGCCCTTCACAGGTGCTCACTGAAAGCACTTGCTCCTACAGTCTGTGAAAGGTTACGTGGGAGATCTTTGTATTTGTTGTACACACACAGAGACGCTACGGCAGTTTTGATATCCACGCTGCTGCTGCGATCCACTGCCACCCACGGGCACTACCGCACAGAGCGCCCCACCTCCTCGCATCTCGCAGAGGTTGGGCCTGGGTAGGGCTCGCATGGGTGGCCACCACCGTGCGTAGCAGGTGCTATAGGCTGCGGGGTTACGTGGCGGGCAGCAGATGGCAGGGCAGACAAATGCATCGCTGTACTGTACTTCTGTGCTCACGTCAGCTATGCCGCCTGCCTTCACCAACGTGCAGTGACCAGCGTGGTGAAGTATAGTCAAATATTTCCCACGACCCGCACAGTGTAGGGAGGCCCTCATCCAGCAGTGAATTGACAAAGTGCCCGTTACATGTCATCACTCCGAGAACTACGCATTACAACGTTGTACAATAATACTTATTATGAATTTCTCTATTGTAATGTACGTGCGTGTTAGTTCACGAGTGACATTGTTATAGTTGTGCTGTTGTTACACGGCTACTGTGATTATCGTTACTGCAGACGGACACTCGCCGACTCTGGACCCAAACTCGGCCTACAACAACCTCCAGATTTCCTCGGATCTCAGGATGTGTTATTTTCACGATAGTGATCATGTTCTTACAAAGTCCATTGTTGGCACTGGTTAAGGCCAACGACGCGAATCTACAGGTACATCTATACAGGTTTGTGTGATGCAGGGCTTGTTTTTACATTCTTTAAACGTCTGAGCACATTCCTTAGGGTGCCTCGTGAGGTTTGTAACCCCGTGTAAAGTAATTTACATCCTTGTTTCTTGTCTGTGTCGGAAGTGCAGGGGAAGAACAACTATCTAAACACAAAAAGCAGTTTTAGCCAACACAGTGCGTGACTGGAACGCGAAGTCTACACAGGTGAGCCTGGCAGCCGTGTGGAACATTGCAGGGTGCGTCTCAAGGTATTTAAAACTTAACTGCAGGTGAAGTCAAGTTCATTTCCTTGCTCGCCTCTGCCGTGTGAGCTGCGCACAGAACACACCTCGTCAATGATTTTCAACATCTCAAGAGATTATTAACATGAACCTATTTTTGTTAAAATATATATTTTCCGAGCGACAGGGAGCGACTAACTTTGGGTGCATTCTCGATTAATGGCGAGCGCAGCTCCCTCTGAGAACGTGGACCGTGAGTTGAGCTGCTCCATCTGCCTGGACACGTTTGACTGCCCCTCCACGCTGAGCTGCGGCCACTCGTTTTGCCTCCAGTGCCTGAAGGACGCCTGGAAGGAGACAGACTCCTACTGCTGCCCGCAGTGCCGCAAGACCTTCCCTCGACGACCCCAGCTGACCAGGAACGTGACACTCGCCAACCTCAGAGCAGCTGCGAGTGATTAAGACCATGGCTGCTGTTGTTTTCTGTGACCACTGCCCAGAAGGCAAGACGCCTGCAGTGAAGACTTGCCTCAAGTGTGAGATGTCCTTCTGCAAGGAGCACCTCGTGCCTCACCTGGAGAGAGTGAAGTTGAAGGACCACGTCCTGGTTTCACCAGATGTGAACCCTGAAGAACGCAAGTGCAAGAGGCACAAAGAGGAGCTCAAGTTCTTCTGCAAGCAAGACCTCAGCCTCGTGTGCAGGGACTGCACCATCGAAGGACACCACACGGGTCATAAGTTCATCACACTGGAGGATGAGCATCAGACACGGAAGGTGAGGCCCGCGTGGGTTGAGTTGGAGCAACTCATGACCTGAGCCCATTTCATTAAATCAAACCATCTCGATGGGATGATTCTCTCTCCACGCTCTTTTTCCTTTAAAGCTGACTTCCTTGGACTCTTTTCTGGTGGGCAGTTATAGAACGATCACTGTGGAGGGCTCCGTATGGAGTGGGGCTGAGAGAGAACCGGCATAGGAAGTTGAGTCTCCTCTGGTGGAATCGTCTGTTACAGAGTGGAGTCGGAGAGGAGACGCGAGCGGTGGAAGAGAAGAGAAAGAAGGCCGAGGCGTCCCTGGGACGGATGGAGGCCACTCGCAAGGACGTGCAGGTACCCTGTGACCTCCACCCTGCGTGGAGTCTGTGACTCTCTCCCTGTGAGGACAACTCCGTAGATTCAAGTGAACTTTGTTAGTCTTGAGTCAGTGTGTAATAGCTGTGCAGGATATTGCATTATCATGGCTATGGGTGCTTGAAATATAAATTATAAAAAAATGCAACGTTTTTGTAAAAAAGTTCATATCTCGTGAGACTGCACAGCACTTCGCAGATTAACTCCAATGGCTTGCAATGCGTGAGATAAAATAATGCAGTATGGAGCAACGACTGAATTGAATTAAAAACTAGAAATTAAACGAGTGAAAATGAAATAGAAGTAAATCGACTGTTAAATGCTAGAGATGGGGCATCAAGAGCGTGTAGGGAACGCTGGAAAAAATGTTGCTCTCATGACACGCACCCAACTCTCAAGCAGACATAACATAGAGTCTATGACTATTTAAAACTTTTTAAATTGAATTTGCACGAATAATGATGTTAAAAGTAATACATCTTAGTGCCTACATTTTATTGGTAGGGATAATTACGTAATTGTGTCTACTTTTGATATATCTTAAACAATATTGCTATGAGTCTGTTTGTGTTTTTGCATGCAGAAGTATCCATTGTAATGCAGGGCATAGATCAGCGGGTGATATTCATAATTTACAAAAGAACGTGGAGAATATTAGTAACAAAAACATATTTGTAGATAAAACCTCTCCATCATTTATCTGCCTCTATAAAAGTCATGAGAAAAAATTTACACATCCCATCAGCCCCACGACGTGGCAGTACATCGTTTCAAAGGTATTGATTCGGTAAAAAGCAAACTCTCGACTAATTTCCACACCCAGTGTATCGGTATCAGAGTCAGTCTTGCTTGAAGTAAGGCTGATGTACTGCCCTATGTTTATAGGCAAGGACCCTTTTGTAATGATATGGGTCCTAGTTAGATGCCAAATTATATAATACACAACACAAACATAATCATTAGACTCGTGGAGAATATAACTATAAAATAAAATAAACAGAAATAATTTCAATTTAAAGCGTTCGTGACTGCAGGGATTCATCTTCTTGGTGCTTTCGGTAAAGTCACGTAGAAGGAAAATAATAAAATAATACAAATAAAACATAATAAAATAATTCTTACGACGTTTCGGCCACAACGCAAGCAGCCGTCTTCAGGTGGAGAACAGGTCTGTCGAGAGACAGACAGACTCTGTCTACATGACTTTACCGAAAGAACCAAGAAGACGTAATTTTGTTACACATCTGTCTCTTCACCTAATACATAACTTAATAAACATCCCATCCGCTCCACAGTCTTATGGGAGTGCATCATTTTAGCAGCATTGATTCTGTAGAGGAAACACTGGAATTTTTTATGCATCAAATAATTATTCGTCTGACTAAGATTCATATCATAGAGGGTTCTTCTCTATAACATCTAGCAGTTCACCTGCATTGATTCAAGCGAGTCTGACTCTGCTGATGAGACACTGCATGCCAAAATCTGTCCGTAGTTTGTTTGCACTGAATGAATACAGTTATGCTAGAATGATAAATCCCAAAAGGCCGTCGGGCCAATAGATTGTGTACAAAATCCGTTTATTGTTGATGTGGAGAGACAGGTCTATGAGGAAGGCGACTTGTGTGCTTATGTATTTTGTAAATAATTTACAGATCCTCACCAATACACTTTTGGATGAAGGCTTCCCCACATTGTGTTGATCATTGAGGCTCGTTGGTCATACTTAGTGGTGCGGATCAGTGCGAATTGCTGAAGGTAAAATCCAGAACTGGTTCATATCTCACTCATCATGCAGCTCTCTAATCGTTTGGAGGGTGGGGAGGAAGCCCAGCCTAGGGTGAGAGGCAAGTACATTCCAGTAATGTGAGGTAGTAGCAGCAGCATGGAAGTTTTAATGATGGATTTTTTTTAATGAATAGCGAAATAATTTTGAAGTTGTGACTGAGAATTTGCGGAGTTTTAAGGTCCTTACATATGTAACCACTCCAGGAGACATTGCTCTTGTGATGATATTTATTGACGACACGTTCACGTGACAGGCGAAGACCCCGACTCCAACAGCAGCCTCGAGCATCTCCTCTCGACCCCTTTTATCCCCAGCGTGGCCATCCCTTTACCCTTGGCCATGCCCCTTCTCTAGAACCTTCTCGATGGTTCTCAGCCCCTGATCCACACCCGCTCCCTTCTATCACTTGGCCACAGCCCCTATTCTAGATCATTCTCGTAGACCTGATATCGTTTCCCTGTCTGTCCATAAACCCGCCATTACCCCCTGTGGCCCCTAGTCTCTTGCCATGCTAATTCCCCTGTCATTACCCCCTGTGCCCACTATGTCAATTAACCTGTCATTACCCTTTGTGGCCCTAAAGTCTCTTCCTTTGCTAATTCCCCTGTCATTACCCCCTGTGACCGCTAGTCCCCTGTACTGTTTTTACACATATTTGGCAGTTTTGTTCAAAAGGACGTTAAGGATGAAGGTATCCAGGGGGTACAAATTAGAGGTGATACAGAGGCATCAAGGTCAAAGTGGGCGGCCAGGTGGTATAACGGAACAAGAGGCTAGGCGGTCGATGATTTTACAGGAGTCAAAGATGGGGAGGATGGCAGTTTGGACTATATCATTACTGGTCATATGATCAATGTGAAGAACAAGATAACACCTAGATACTTTAAGTTATTGACCTGTTCAATGAGAGTCCAACGACAATGTCGAGGCAGGGAAAACTAGGTTTGAGTATCCAGAAAACAATGTGACTTTGGTCTTTACAGAATGGTATATAAGTTGATAGAATCTATCGCACGCTCCTTGCAGGATTCCATGGCCCAGACCAAGGCTCGCATCTCAGGCGAGTTCACCCACATGAGGGCGACGCTAGATGAGGACGAGAGGGCAGCTCTGAACCACGTGGACATGAAGGGACGTGAGCTGCTGTCCCAGATCGAGGAGAACATCGCTCATTACGAGCGCGAGATCAGCGACCTCCAGGCAGCAGCCACGCGCCTGCACGCTCTGCAGGAGGAGAGGGACTTGCTCACGTTCCTGCAGGTAGAACACTCACAGAGCCAGGGCGAGTGCCCCATTTCGTGTATATTCGCTGCATTTTTTAAAACGCAGCACATGCGATGCAACTCAATGCACAGGATAACGCATCTTGCATTGTCAATACAATGTATAGCCCATGTGTTCTGAAATTAAATTGAGAATGAAGTCCACCAACGTGGATTTGTATATCCTGATACAAATATAAATTACTGCTGAAATTCCAATTAATAAATGAACGACTAACCCTCGAGTTAATTGGTTGGTAATGTATGCAGACGTTGTCATTTAAAACTGTAACGGTATAGTCCTATAATATACAACAGACTTAGGCTACTTGACACTATATTTTAATTATTCATATAACCAAAGGTTACGCTGAAAATAGAAGTGCTTTTAACTTCAGGAATTCCACGGGGCGTTTTTTCAGCACTGACTGCTGACGAGTCCAATGTGGAGATTGCCTGCTTCAACAAATGTCCACCCTGTTCAACTATCGACTCTGCTAACGCGACGCTCTGGGTGTAATTCACCCTCACAGTGCGTATTTATTTTGAATGTTGGTTCACAATCACTGCGATATTGAGTGCCACGGACTCCTCTTGCCCATGACATCAGGTACCGAGTGGCAACGGTTTGGGAGGCCACACCTTGCTGATGAGAACCATCGAGTCCGAACGAGTCCGCGGCTTTGTCTTGTTGACAACCAACAACACTGGGATTTGCGAATGGCTGAGCGCAGCCCAGATCATCGCGTCTACCAGTCACCGTGTGGTTAACGTGGCTGGAGGTGAACTGACTCGCGCCCCCTGTGTCTGACTCCTGCAGATTCACCTGATGGAGACAACCCGGTATGAACTCATGAAGTCACACAGATTAACACACAGGGTGACCTTCTTGGTTCTTTCGGTAAAGTCACGTAGAAGGGAAATAATAAAATAATAAAAATAAAATATAATAAAATACAATTCTCACGACATTCCGGCCACAACGCAAGCAGCCGTTCTCAGGTGAAGAACAGGGCTGTCGGAAAGACAGCGTCTGAATGAACACCACCAAGCTTAGCAGCGTATATTTAAGCTGGGTTAGAGGAGGAGGGTGCCTTGACAAAGGAATTTGCATATCAACAGAGGAATTTAGCATATTTATGGTAAATGCAGATATGGGATTAGTCATTACTTGTGAAATGTTCTTCACCTGAGGACGGCTGCTTGCGTTGTGGCCGAAAACGTCGTGAGAATTGTATTTTATTATGATTTATTTTTTATTATTTTATTATATCCCTTCTACGTGACTTTACCGAAAAAACCAAAAAGATGAATCCCTGCAGTCACGAAAGCTTTAAATCGACACGGGGTGACGTCGTGTGTGGGACATGGGCTTCGTGATGATGATGTGTGTGATGATGATGATGTGGGGTATGATCCTGTGAGTGATGGTGTATGTTGATGCTGGGTGATGATGTTGTGCGTAATGATGATAATGTGTGGTATGATGCTGTGTGAGATGATAGTGTATTATGGGACCTTTTTGCCAGTATCAAAGTATGAAAAATAAGAATAGGTTTTACCCTTTCTGGCAATTAAACAGGTGTTAAGATGTTAAAACAGCAATAGATACCTTTGACAAGGAATCAAGTCTACATTCACCACAGGTACTTGTGATGAACCTACAAACAAACATGTTCACTGTTCGCCTTTTGGCGTTCTCTGGTCTTACACTGGTGAGACTCGGCCATAAAGAAGGCCGTCTCTGTTCTAGGCCGATCAGTTTCAAAGACATTGCATCATATATAATTATCAGATCATGTTTGTTTGCATGTTCACCACAAGTAGGTGTGGTTAATGCAGATCTGATTTCTTACAAAAGGTATCTATTTGGTATTTGAACATCAGAGCACCTAGTTTTTTGCCAGAAAAGGGAAAAAACTTATTCTTCTGTTTCATAAGATTGTAATAAAAGACTCCGTCAGGCACTGCTGGTCTCCGTTAGTCTTTTATTGGGTTCTTTCTCCGCACCCTGCGGTCCTGTCCGCGGACCAGCGTCGTCTCGCACGCTGCCCCGCACGTGCTCCCTTGGCAGCTCCTTTACTCTTCCTCACATCCCGCTGGTCCTGACAAGGGACCAGCGTCTCCTCGCGCGTGCCCGCGCACGCTCCTCCATTAGCTCCTCCACTCCCGCACTCCGCACACCGCTGGCCGACGGGGTGCTGAAGGTCCTTCGGCCACGTGGCCGATGGCGCGGATCTCCTCTCACCACCCAACGTGGCTCAGTCTCTTAACTCCCGCAACTCCCCCGATCTCTTCCGGGCTCCCACTTATATCCTCTCCCCCACGTGACCCTGACTCCTCCCCTTCCGGATCGTCAGATCCGGCCTTCCCATACTGCCCTGCTGGCTCCACCCCCATTCTACTCGCTTCCCATTGGAGCCGAGGTGAACGGCGGCCCCTCCCACATGCCTCCGATACAGGGCTCTGTCCCCAAATACTCCGGGCCATGTGATTGAGCCAGAGCCCCAGCAGCAAACCCCATTTACTACACTCGCATTACATGACCCCCCCCTGATGAAAAAGCCAGCCGTCCTGGCTGCAATAGGATAAAATAATGCGAGCGACGGCATCACAATCAGGAATCACACCAGACACAATGGAGAGTACAACGACAACACAATTAACGAAAGGGAAGGGATTTGGAATAAGTGCGGGTCGCCGGCCCGTCCTTCACAAGAGGTGGTACCCTCGAAGGTCGCAGTCCCGACAGGGTTTTAGGAGCGGCGGAACCGGAACCATCCGCAGCTGGTGGAAGCCTGTCCGTCCCAGCACCCCGTTCCCCAGAGAGGTCCGTAATCGGGGCCCCCTGCAACTGCAACCGCGGCAGGGTTGGAGGGGCAGCGGGGCCAAGTGTCCCCGTCGCCGTGGTAGGCCCACCCGGTGCAGGAATCCATATGTCCGGCAGGATCACCGCCGGGCCGTCTGACATGATTGAGTCTCCGGCGTTGATGGCGCATCCCTGGTCGGGGACTCCGGGCGAAGAGGCGGATGAGGGCGACTCCGGCAGTCACGCGCGAAATATCCAAGACGTCCACAGCGGTAACACGCTAAGTCGGCCTGCCGCCCGGCTCCCTCGGCGTCCCGGCGATCCGTCGGCGGTGGCCCGGAGCGCGACACCAGTCCCCCTCGAGGAACCCACTGGGCCGCTGCCGCAGTGAGATCACCAGGCCCCCTCTCGTCCGGGACGAAGACGGCCTTCGACGGTGTCCACCCGACGGCGTCACCCTCCACGGTCGGGCTCCCCGTCCAGGCAGTCATCTGCGCCCAACAGCACAAGTTGAACTGCGTGTCGAGGCACTTGGCAGCCATCCGGGAGGTCAGCTGCTCGTGGCCGCACACAGGCAGTGGAATGCCCAGGTCCTTGGACAGCTCCAACATCTTACCCAGTATCAAGGGCTCCAACAAGTCGGGCTCGGTCTCGGGATACGCGGCCATGGCCAGCGCAATCACAGCACCCCGGAAGGCCACAGGCGATTCCTTCGGCGCCCGTTGCCTCTGGACAAATCTGCTATGTGCATCGTCCGGAGGCTCGTACGCTTCCGCCATCTCGTCGAATGCCCCTTTCAGCGTCGCCTTCTTCGCGGCCGCGATGGAGCGGAAGAATTTCAAAGACTTGTCGTCCAGGAGCATCGGCAAAACCTCCAAGGCCTCCGCATCCGTCCACTTGGCGGATCGGACAGCCGACTCAAAACGCCAAGCGAATGCGCTCCAATCTCCTCCAACTGTGAATTCTTTAATCATCGTCAGGCGGTGGCTGCGAGACCCCGAGCTGCTGTCATCCGAAGCAGGCGCCCCACGTGGCGGTGACAAGATGACAGCTTCCCGCCGTTCAGTCGTAACCACACCCAAGATGGCGGCGTCCTGCCGCGTGTCGGGAAGGGCGGGAAGCCTCGTAGAGGCCCCAATGGTGGATGGCTCGGCCCCACCCGAAGGTTCCCCGCGTGGAGGCCCGACGCGTGGCTGTCCTGGCATCGTCGCTGGCGCGACCAGGGTGACCAAATCTCGCAGAACGGCCCGCAGCGATTCAAGCTGTTCAGCCACGTGCTGCCAGCCGGCCTCGGCGCCCGTTGACGCAGACGGCCCGACCACCGCTACGACATCTTGTACCCCTGTCGTGTCACTCGCCGCCGCTTCGCCCGCGCCCTCCATGGTCAGAACCGCCACCACTGGAGGAAGGTCCTCTTCGTCTTCTGAAGATGGCGTAGGTATATTATTTTTCTTGAGATGTTTTGACATCTCGAAGCACTTCTGACCTCAGTGTAATAAAAGACTCCGTCAGGCACTGCTGGTCTCTGTTAGTCTTTTATTGGGTTCTTTCTCCGCACCCTGCGGTCCTGTCCGTGGACCAGCGTCGTCTCGCGCGCTGCCCCCCACGCGCTCCCTTGTCAGCTCCTCTACTCTTCCTCACACCCCGTTGGTCCTGACAAGGGACCATTGTATCCTCGGGCGCGCCCACGCACGCTCCTTCGTTAGCTCCTCCACTCCCGCACTCCGCACACCGCTGGCCGACGGCGTGCTGAAGGTCCTTCGGCCACGTGGCCAATGGCACGGATCTCCTCTCACCACCCAACGTGGCTCAGCTTCTTAACTCCTGCAACTCCCCCGATCTCTTCCACTTATATCCTCTCCCCCACGTGACCCTGACTCCTCCCCTTCCGGATCGTCAGATCCAGCCTTCCCATACTGCCCTGCTGGCCCCACCCCCATTCCACTCGCTTCCCATTGGAGCTGAGGTGAACGGCGGCCCCTCCCACACGCCCCTCATACCGGGCTCCGCCCCCCAATACCCCGGGCCGTGTGATTGGGCCAGAGCCCAGCAGCAAATCCCATTTACGCTCGCATTACAAGATGATGCTGTGTAAAACACGGGTTGTGTGATGTTGCTGTGTGTGATGATGCTGTATGTGATGCTGCTGTTTGTGTTGGTGCTGTATAAGACACGGGCTGTGTGAGTCACTGCTGGTTCTGGTCTCACAGGAGAGACGCTCAGAAGGGATCGCCACCCTCATCTCCCAGTGAAGAAGACATCGCCTCAATCAGCGCCCTGCAGGGAGCTGTGGTCAACCTTCTGGCATTCATGTGTGAGTTCCACGGACTCTTGCTACGTGTGCATCTGTTATTGTGTGTGTAATTGTGCTTGTACATGTATGTTGCAGAGCGGTAGTGTAGTGCTTAGTGAGCTTTGCTACGAACCTGGCGTCCCGAGTGTGAATCCCGCTCAAGGCCAACACCAGTGATGGGTTATCTGGACTGGTCCTGGACCTCCCGTAGGTCGACTCACCCTCAAATGAGTACCTGGTGTGGTGTGTAAACATCACCACTGGTGAGACAAAGGCGGCCTGACGTGGTGCTGGCAACTCACCCCCTCGTGTGCACACTAAAAGCACTTGCTCCTACAGTCTGTGAAAGGTTATATGGGAGATCTTTGTATTTGTTGTACACACACAGATGCTACGTGGTGTTGATATCCACGCTGCTGCTGCTGCTGCGATCCACTGCCACCCACGGGCGTTACCGCACAGAGCGCCCGCAGTGCGCCCCACCTCCTCGCATCTCACAAAGCCCAGCAGGAGGTGGGCCTGGGTAGGGATCACACGTGCGGCCACCACCGTGCGTAGCAGGTGCTATAGGCGGTGGGGCTACGTAGTGGGCAGCAGACGGCAGTGCAGACAAACGCACCGCTGTACTGTACTTCTGTGCTCTCGACAGCTGTGCCACCTGTCTTCGCCAACATGCGTTGACCGGCGTGGTGAAACATGGTCAAATATCCCCCACGACCCACACGGTATAGGGCAGCCCTCATTCAGCAGTGGATTGACAAAGTGCCCGTCACATCTTATCACACCGATAACTACGCATTACAACGTTGTATAAAAATGCTCATTATGAATTGCTCTATTGTAATGTACGTGCGTGTTTGTGCACGAGTGCTATTGTTATAGTTGTGCTGTTGTTACACGGGTACTGTGATTATCTTTACTGCAGACGGACGCTCACCGACTCTGGACCCAAACTCGGCCCACAACAACCTCCAGATTTCCTCGGATCTCAGGACGGTGATGCTGACCGCTGTCTTCCAGGGTCGCCCCGATCACCCACACCGCTTTGATGACTATACACAAGCCCTGTGCTCCGAGAGCTTCTCGTCCGGTCAGCACTACTGGGAGGTGGACGTGGGGAGTGCGGCGGGGGACTGGGACGTTGGAGTCGCGTACAGGACGATCGCACGGGAAGGGCATGGTGACGAGTGCAGCCTGGGACAAAACGACTCATCCTGGGTTTTATGTAAAATTAACAACAGCTGCTATGTGTGGCATAGTGGTGTGGAGACTTCAGTGCCGGTGAGGGATCCTCCCCGGAGAGTCGGGTGTCACCTGAACTGGGAGGCGGGGCTGCTGTCGTTTTACTGCGCTGACTCCATGGAGCTGCTGCACTCCATTCACCACTCGTTTAGTCAACCTCTCTACCCTGGACTGTATGTGTATGGTGATGATGGTGATTCCGTGAAGATTCTGGATCTGAGTCGTGCGTCCTGAGAGCACGGAGTGTGAGCAGCGCAGAGAAACGGGCACAACGCACAGACTCGTGCACACAAAGACACAGATCCCCCGTGTAGCCTTAAGAGAATGTTGGGGCAAGTGCTGGTAGGGAGCACATATGAAGGCCGACACGGCACTCGAGGGTTGGATGGCTAACAGCACGCGTGGCTTCCTTTGTCTCCCCAGTGGTGATGTTTACACACCGCACCAGGAACTTATTTGACGCTGAGTCGACCCAGGGGAGGCCCATGACCCGTTCACCAACACCTAGGAAGGCCGTGCCAGCCTTCCTAGGTAGTCGTGAACATCACTTGCCCCAACAGTCTGTTAAGGCTGCACGGGGGAATTTTGTCTTTGGGTGAGTGGGTTGGTGTGTGTATGCCTTTCTTCGTGTCCTTGTTATTGTGTCTTTGTGTCTGTGTGTGTCTTTGTCTTTGTGTATTTCTGGACATGGTGCTTGACACCCATGCACCCCCTGTGTGCCACAGTGCCGGCCTTGAAAGTTGTTATTCGCTTCTTACAGCATTTGCCCCAACAGTCTGTTCATGGCTACACGGGCGATCTTTGTCTTTAGTGTATAGAGGGGCATGTGTGTAGTGTGGGGTGGAGCGGTGGTGCAGTGGTTAGCGCACTGGTGGGGGGTGGGGGGGAGTGGGGGGAGCCAAGGTTCTCTCTGACCCTATCGTCCCTCGCACCGCACCGCACGCCGCGTGGCGCTCAACGCCGAAAGGGCGGAGTTCCACTGCGGGCGCGCTGTGAACACGCGTCACGTGACGCTACGGAGTGACGCGCGCCGTCCCCTAGCTGTCACTCACTCGTTCGGCGATAAACCAGGGGTGGGAATTTTTGTTATAAGCAGGGGTCGAGTGACTCCCTCCTCACCCCCAACCCAAACTAGTTTTATTTTACAGGGCATAGAGAGTGAGAAACCACCCCTTGTAGTAGGAGGAGGTCTTTTGCCACCAATATTATTCATAATAAAGGTTTGTTTTGATAAATATTGTAATTATCTGCTCTCTGACTTAGACTTGTATATGCAGCCATAACCTTAAATTCATGGGAATACGCCTCCCACTGCCGACAAAAATGGGAATTGTCTTTTGTGTTATTCAATGGAGAGAGACACTGCAAACTCCAAATATTCAGCAGCCGTCGACCTCCTCCATACCAGGCGAGGGAGTTAAAATCTCCTAGCCACCGCGGCGCCCCTCCTTAACGTGAAACACCAATCTGGTGTGAACCCAACCTCGAGTCTCAGGCTGTTTAGCAATGCGTAGATGATATGAGACACATTGAATTTAACGCACCAGTTGTGTAATTTTGTGAACGATAATCGCATTGTGGTCTGGGCTGTGAGTGAGATTTATATTTGCTTCATTGTTGGCATGGGTTTGACTTGTTTTGCTTTTTTCATTTTTTGACCCGGGTAACTCTTTTCAATGAAACTCATCCTGATCTCCTGAGTTCTCGCCTCGTTAATCTCAAATTAAACTCCACTCGATCATCAGCATCAGCAGAAGTAGCATCATCAGCAGAATTAGTGACAGAAGCAAAAGCATCAGCACCTCCATCATCATCATCAGCATCAGGAGTAGGACCAGAAGCATCAATAATAATATTGCAATCATCATCAGCAGCAACGAAATCATCATTCATAGCAGAAGCAACATAATCATTCTTGCAACCGAGACTCATCCTGGTCTCTTGAGTTCTCACCTGGTTATACAAATCGACTTTAACACTTAGGATTTCGCGACCAATATTATCAATAATAAAGGTTTCTTGGGTTAGATCGCGTAAATATAAATATACTTGATTGTGTTCTGGGTTACCTGTGAATTGGAATCGCATTGTGTTGTGGGTCAAGGGTCATTGTATTCTGGGTGAAAATCTGAAAATCTATTTTCAAGATTGTCATCCAGGCTGTGAATGTTCGTCTCAGAGCTGAGCATGACTAAATTCTGTCAAATTTCGATTTAAAGCTTTCGTGACTGCAGGGATTCATCTTCTTGGTTCTTTCGGTAAAGTCACGTAAAAGGGAAGTAATAAAATAATAAAAATAAAACATAATAAAACAATTCTCACGACGTTTCGGAGGCAACACAAGTCTCCGTCATCAGGTGGGACCGTCACAGCCGAATTAGCTGCATCAAGTGAAGCAATGATTCAAGATGTAATCCCTTATAAGCAAGTTGAAGGGAGGTGGAGAGGGGGGGGGGGGGTTTGAAGAGCTTATCAGACTGTGGTAGCCAATGAATGGAAACGTATCGGGAGGGAGGAGGAGCGGTGATCAAAGACTGCACGTAGTACTCAACAGTTGAGTACTACGTGCAGTCTTTGATCACCGCTCCTCCTCCCTCCCGATACGTTTCATTGCTTCACTTGATGCAGCTAATTCGGCTGTGACGGTCCCACCTGATGACGGAGACTTGTGTTGCCTCCGAAACGTCGTGAGAATTGTTTTATTATGTTTTATTTTTATTATTTTATTACTTCCCTTTTACGTGACTTTACCGAAAGAACCAAGAAGATAAATTCTGTCAACACGCATGTTTGAGATGGTAATTGTTATTTTGTTTGTATAGATGTTATATTATCTGAGACTAAACCCGGCACGGTTTGTAAATCTTCACAGGTAAGTGATGTCTGTAGCCTAGGGCCACATTCCATGCGTGTCTGGTGGTATTTATAGCTGCATTCTCAGTTGGGTTGCTTGTTCCTCGTCACGGTGATCTATGATGATGAATGGATCCTGACTGATGAATGATGATGAAGAGCATGATGATGAAAAAAACAATGACTACGCTTGGAAATGGTGACCACCACCTACTCAACTGCACCCAACACTCTCCTACCCGACACCTGCCACTCCTTAACCCACGACCCACCCAGCCATCTACAGAGCTCCTCCCTCCCACCTACCCACCCTGCCACCCGTTCCTCCTCCTACCCTCCCATCTGCCCACCCACTCGTCCACCTACTCGCCTGGCCACCCTCCCACTTGTCCACCTCATGCATATTCAAGCGCCCATTCATGGATGAGCGCAGTGGACCTGGCTCCCGTCTGGAACTGGTCAAAGCCGACCGTGTAATGTGTCTCACGGTGCGTCTCGACAGCTGCGTGCGATACGAAGCTCGTGTCTGTGACCTTGACCACCTGAGCACATTTCCACGGAGTGTCTCGTGAGGTTTGTAACCTCGTGCTAAGTAATGTTCGCTTTCTTGTTCATTTCCGATGTTGTGAGATCCCAGGATGTTGATGGTTAAAAACATGTACCTGGAAAGTCCCTCGATTGAACTTCTCATAGCACGGGTGTCCAAGGTATCAAGTGACACATAAAACGTTTTATTATATACTACATTTTTATTCTATTGTCTTAGTTAAGGCCCATTGAGCAATGTAACTCTTTAACAGAAACTACCTAGCCATAAATGAAAGCTCAACGAAGTGGCTTAACATCATGTGGAAATATGAAGCAGCCAAATACTCTAAACGCGTGATGTTCATTTTAAATGTGGAGGGAAAACCGGTGGACCCGGAGAAAACCCACATGACCACGGGAAGAGAGACACCAAAACCTCCAAATATGCAGCAGGTGTCGAGTTGGGGATCGAATCCAAGACCCCCTGCATACCAGGCGAGGGAGTTAACATCTAATCACACCAAATAAAAAGATTAAAATCTACATCTTACACGGTTTACGTTTATACACAACGTGAAACACATTGATACAGAGTCAAGAATAGAGGCAAGGCATCGCACCCACGAGCAGCCGAGGGCAGTCAAACGCACGAATGCGCGGTGCGCACCGCCGGTTCATGTGGGACGTTCTCTCGCTGCCACAAAATAACTCAGAGCGTTCGTCAAATAACACTGCGTAGCCCTTAAAGGTAACATATATTAAACGCTGTTTCAGGCATCGGCCCTACTTCATTGCACATCATTGAGAGTCAAAGCAGAGGGCGATTCTGAATGAGTGCGTGTGTATTTGGGTTTTACGCTGATGATCGTTGTTTGAGTGAATTTAAGGGTTTGGAATTTGATTCCCACGCACACGTTTCTCTCTATGTGCACGTGGCAGAGTTTAGCGGATTTACAACGAATTAATTAATAAATAAAAACGCCAGCTTCTGTAGCGCCGTAGCATGCCAAGCCGTTCTCAAATCACATACATGTTTTGACGGCGCTGCGGTTGGCAGTGGCGCACAAATAACAACAACAACAACAACAAAACAATCTCAGCACATTCGTAGAGTCGTTCTACCTCTTCTCCGGGCTCGCGATGTGCTGTGAAGAGGGGCCGTTGCTTGAAACGTCGCATGTTATATACAGTACTACCTTCTTAGGCCACACAGTGTCATGAATGAACGTGAGTTTTCTTTATTGTTAAAAATACGTGTGAATTTGCACGTATATATATTTGTGTGCATTTCGGTTTTTCCGTGTGTCTATGAGAGTGTAACACACACCACTGATTAGCTATGCGAGTGTGTGGTTATATTTATGAAGGAGTTGTAAATGCGTCTGTATTATCTAAATGAGAGTGACTAACACCGCTCAGTAGCTTTGTGAGTGTGTGTTTATATCAATATTTATGAATTAGTTATAAGTGCGTCTGTATTTTTATCTAAGTGAGAGTGACTCACACCACAGAGTAGCTATGCCAGTGTGTTTATATTTAATACTGAGACCCAAGCGATGAGGTTGTCTATAACATGACACATCACACTATCTACTGTGTACAGCTCAGATATAGTACACGTGTGTGTAATGCTGTTACATACCCTCACCATGTACTATAGCTGAGTTGTAAACAGTGCATAGTGTGATGTGTAATGTTGTTACATACCCTCACCATGTACTATAGCTGAGTAATAGACAGTGCATAGTGTGCTGTATAGTTTGATGTGTAATGCTGTTACATACCCTCACCATGTACTATAGGAGAGTTACAGACAGTGCATAGTGTGATGTATAGTGTGATGTGTAATGTTGTTACATACACTCACCATGTACTATAGCTGAGTAATAGACAGTGCATAGTGTGCTGTAGAGTGCATCAGAATTCAATCCATGCTGGACTAAGTCCTCAATTATTGTTAGGGTGTCCGGTACTGGGACTTTGGTAAACAAAGATACTACATCAAAACTGACGAGGATGTCATCAGGAGATAGTACCATTTCCTTAACCATAGAGACTAATTAGGTTGAGTTGAGTACTGCCGAAGAGGTCTTGCCTGTGAAGGGAAGCAGAGTATCTGATAGAAAACGGGCTAGTTTGTACGTAGGAGAGTTTATCGTCGACACGATGGGTCGTAGCGGGGTGCCTTCATTATGGATCTTGGGAAGACCATAGAGTCTGGGAAGTCTAGCCGCCGATGGTTTTAGAGAGGGACGTTTGCTTGGTTCGATTAGGGAAGTCGAACTCGTGATGATACTGTTGGTTTTTGTCGTTAGGCTTTTTTTGATGTACCTGCGCTGGTTAGGCATTGCCTCACCAACACCTATTTTACCTGGAATGGCACCTTCTACAAACAGAATGAGGGTATCCCTATAGGCTCCCCCTTGTCACCAGTTATAGCCAACATGTTCATGGAAAAGTTTGAATCAGACGCCATCCAGACATCCACCCTGCGTCCTTCCCTGTGGAAGAGGTATGTGGATGACACTTTCGTCATCTGGCCACATGGCCTCCCAGCATTGAACCACTTCTTGGACCACATCAATTCTAGACACCCATCCATCAGATTCACCATGGAAGTGGAGAAAGATGGTAAAATACCATTCTTGGATATTCTGCTTGAGAGGAGGCCTGACGGATCCTTGGGACATTCTGTCTACAGGAAAGCCACCCACACAGATTCCTACTTGAAACCGGATTCCCACCACCACCCATCTCAAAATAATTATCTCATCAAAACGCTATACCACAGAGCCCATGGCATTTCTGACCAACACCACCTGGCCGGTGAATTAAGACATGTACATCGGGCCCTCAGGATGAACGGATACTCTGACCGCACTATCTGCCAAGCTGTTTCTCCCACCACACAGAAACAGCCACATGAAACTCCGACCAAAACTATCACGTTACCATACATAGCAGGCGTGACCAAAAAGATCTCCAAAATTCTAAACAAACATAAGATCCAAGTCCGATTCAGTACAGTGCATAAAATCCGTGATCTGATTCCATCTGTGAAGGATATCGTTCCTGACTTACAGTATCCTGGAGTCTACAAATTGAGTTGCAGTTGTGGTGATTGCTACATTGGAGAAACGAAACATCATGTTTCTGATCGTGTCCGCGAGCACAAGTCAGATCTGAAACACGACAGAACTGATTCTTCGGCCGTTGCCGATCATTGCTACAACTCGGTGGGCTCTCATGAAATTGTCTTTTCCGAGACCAAGGTTCTCTGCAAACCTCCTGGCTACCATCAAAGGTTTGTACACGAAGCCATACAAATATACAAACACAGACATAATTTCAACCGTGATGATGGTTACAAACTGAGTAATCATTGGAAAGATGTGATTAACCATGCAAAAAAAAGATTTAACTACACTTATTTGGACCATCTTATTTGATAGACAACTATTACAGGTTATTGATAGACAGCCAGGCTTGTTTTACCATGTTTAGTTGTTTCTTTTTTCACACTATTGTTATGTAGGCCAGGCTTAGTCACAAACCGTACCTCTCCATAACAAAGGCTCAGCCTCTTAAGCCTCACCTTACCATATTAATAAAAAAGTGTGCCGTACTTGGCCCTTCCCCCCTCCCCAACCATTATATATACGGAGTGGTAGCTCTTGTAATCTCTCATTTACTTGATACAGCTGTCGTGGCTGTGACGGTTCCACCTGAAGACGGAATCTTGTGTTGCCTCCGAAACGTCGTGATTTTTATTTTATTTTACTTTGATTAATTTTAATGTTTTACCTACGTGACTTTACCGAATAAACTTAAGAATATTGTTACATACCCTCACCATGTACTATAGCTGAGTTATAGACAGTGCATAGTGTGCTGTATAGTGTGATGTGTAATGTTGTTACATACCCATACCTGACAACACATACAATTTTACCCATATTCTTGTAAAGGGAAATTGAGTGAAAAAATTGTAGATTTGAAGTTTTCGTGACTGCAGGGATCCATACTCTTTGGTTCTTTCGGTAAAGTCACGTAGGTATAACATAATATAAAATAAATTAAGTCACGACGTTTCGGGCGCAACACAAGCGTCCGTCACGTTTAATCACAGGTCACTGCTTGCATTCTCAGGATGTGTTATTTTCACGATAGTGATCATGTTCTTACAAAGTCCGGTGTTGGCACTGGTTAAAGCCAACAGCGTGAATCTACAGGTACATCTAGACAGGTATGTGTGATTCGGGGCTTGTTTTTACATTCCTCACACGTTTGAGCACATTTCATGTGGTGCCTCGTGAAGTTTGTAACCCCGTGTAAAGTAATTTTACATCCTTGGTTCTTGTCTCACTCACCATCCACGCCCTGCTCACCACCCGATATTCACACTCACTACTCACTATCCACACACTACTCACCACTCACCATCCATCCCCACTACTCACAACTCACCATCCACACACTACTCACCACCGATATTCACACACACTACTCACCACTCACTCTCCACACACACTATTCACCAATCACCATCTACACACTACTCACCACCGATATTCACACACAGTACTTACCACTCACCATCCACACACTACTCACCATCCACATACTACTCACAATCCACATACACTGCTCACAATCCACACACACTACTCACCACTCACCACCCGCACACCACTCACAATCCACACACACTACTCAGCAGCCGCCGTCTACCAAGGAGAACATCTCCCCCAGGAATAAACCCCTTTCGCAGATTTTCAGAAGGAGAGAATAAGACCAAGAAAGAACTGCAAAGCGTAAACAAATCCTCGCAGAAGGAAGAGGCAATGACACAAACTTGAAAAAATTAACCCGTAAAAACAAAGTTTTTCACTATAAATCCTTTATATGCGTGGCATCGGTTTTATTTTATTATTCATTTCTGTTTTTCTTGAGTAAGAGTTTCATTTTTATCACATTGGTATTTTAAATTAAATATAAGGAAAGTCGTATATAAGGATTATAAGGTTTTCAGTTTTTGTACGATTGTTTATATTGTACATTTTTGTTGTTTTCTTGAATAATTTTCTGTGTTTAGGAAAAATATATGATTGTGTTAGTGAATTTTTTTTTTCCTAAAAGGTAGAAAATTTTGGAATTTTTTTTTCACGAAAATAAATTGTCACGCACAACGAATCTGTGTGCAAAATGTCAGCTCGATTGGATCACGGGAAGTGGGTTAAAAAACGACCGGAAGATTTGCACGGTCGTAAGTGCACAAGCAAGCAAGCAAGTGAACTTAATATAAATGATTTAACAAGTAAACCCGTAAAAACAAAGTTTTTCACTATAAATCCTTTATATGCGTGGCGGCTAGAGTCCTCTCGTCCTCTAGCTTGAGATGGCTGCCACCTATGGGTCAGATGATTGCATTGCACGATAAAGCAATTGGTAATTAAATATAATATTTTTGTCCTATAAAGTGTCAAATTTTTGAAAAAATAATTTCACGAACATTAATTGTCACGCACAACGAGTCTGTGAGGAAAATGTCAACTCGATTGGATCACGGGAAGTGGGTTAAAAAACGACCGAAAGATTTACACGGTCGTAAGCAAGCAAGCACGCAAGCACGCAAGCAAGCAAGCAAGCGAACTTAATATAAAGGAATTAACAATGGATATGTATTTCCCCCTTTCGTCCTCTCTGCTTTATCAATGTTGATTCCTGTCACCAAAGTACACTAATTTCAAACTCTCTTCGATCGGCACAGTACCACCTTCGCTTCTCATCGTCAGATTCATAAACTTGACGTCTACAAAATGAACAACTTTTCCTCAGCTACCTCAGGTGGGACTCGAACCCACAATCCCTGGCTTAGGCGGCCAGTGCCTTATCCATTAGGCCACTGGGGCTACATGTGGCATGATGAAAACCTGGCTTATGTACAGACTTCTTAAATAAACTCACAATAAAAAAAGATATGTTTTCCCCTTTCGTCCCCTCTGTTTTATTCATGTTGATAATTGTTTTTTTCCTAAAAAGTGGAAAATTTGGGAATTTTTTTTACGAAAATAAATTGTCACGCACAACGAGTCTGTGTGCAAAATGTCAGCTCGATTGGATCATGGGAAGTGGATTAAAAAACGACCGAAAGATTTTCACGGTCGTAAGCGCGCAAGCAAGCAAGCAAGTGAACTTAATATAAAGGATTTAAAAAATTAACCCGTAAAAACAAAGTTTTTCACTATAAATCCTTTATATGCGTGGCGGCTAGAGTCCTCTCGTCCTCTAGCTTGAGATGACTGCCACCTATGGGTCAGATGATTGTCTGGCAGCATTAAGCAATTGGTAATTAAATATTTTTTTTTTTTTCCCTAAACAGTGTAAAATTTTGGAAAAAAAAATTCACGAAAATTAATTGTCACGCACAACGAGTCTGTGTACAAAATGTCAGCTCGATTGGATCACGGGAAGTGGGTTAAAAAACGACCGAAAGATTTGCACGGTCGTAAGCAAGCAAGCAAGCACGCAAGCACGCAAGCAAGCAAGCGAACTTAATATAAAGGATTTAATAATCACAAGTAAACCCGTAAAAACAAAGTTTTTCACTATAAATCCTTTATATGCGTGGCGGCTAGAGTCCTCTCGTCCTCTGGCTTGAGATGGCTGCCACCTATGGGTCAGATGATTGTCTGCCACCATTAAGCAATTGGTAATTAAATATTTAATTAGTTTTCCCTAAACAGTGTAAAATTTTGGATTTTTTTTTCACGAAAATTAATTGTCACACACAACGAGTCTGTGTGGAAAATGTCAGCTCGATTGGATCACGGGAAGTGGGTTAAAAAACGAGCGAAAGATTTGCACGGTCCTAAGCAAGCAAGCGAACGTAATATAAAGGATTTAAAAATATATTCGCCTGTGGAGGACGCGGGGATCGATCCCGCGACCTTTGGCATGGGAAGCGAGGGCGCTACCAACTGCGCTACTCCGCCACGGCCTGTGGAGGGGTTACGCTCTGGGCTCTTACACTCTGACGTTCAGCCAAAGCCATGAATGCGTTCTATTTGAATATATGTAAAATAATTTTTTTTTGCCTAAAAAGTGTACAATTTTGGGAATTTTTTTTCACGAACAATAATTGTCTGGCACAACGAGTCTGTGTGGAAAATGTCAGCTCGATTGGATCACGGGAAGTGGGTTAAAAAACGACCGAAAGATTTGCACGGTTCTAAGCAAGCAAGCAAGCACGCAAGCAAGCAAGCAAGCACGCGAACTTAATGTAAAGGATTTAAAAATGGATATGTATTTCCCCCTTTCGTCCTCTCTGCTTTATCAATGTTGATTCCTGTCACCAAAGTACACTGATTTCAAACTCTCTTCGATCGGCACAGTACCACCTTCGCTTCTCATCGTCAGATTCATAAACTTGACGTCTACAAAATGAACAACTTTTTCTCAGCTACCCCAGGTGGGACTCGAACCCACAATCCCTGGCTTAGGAGGCCAGTGCCTTATCCATTAGGCCACTGGGGCTACATGTGGCATGATGAAAACCTGGCTTATGTACAGACTTCTTAAATAAACTCACAATAAAAAAAGATATGTTTTCCCCTTTCGTCCCCTCTGTTTTATTCATGTTGATAATTGTTTTTTTCCTAAAAAGTGGAAAATTTGGGGAATTTTTTTTACGAAAATAGATTGTCTCGCACAACGAGTCTGTGTGCAAAATGTCAGCTCGATTGGATCACGGGAAGTGGGTTAAAAAACGACCGAAAGATTTTCACGGTCGTAAGCGCGCAAGCAAGCAAGCAAGTGAACTTAATATAAACGAATTAATAAGTATAACCCGTAAAAGCAAAGTTTTTCACTATAAATCCTTTATATGCGTGGCAGCGAACTTAATATAAAGGATTTAAAAATATATTCGCCTGTGGAGGACGCGGGGATGGATCCCGCGACCTTTGGCATGGGAAGCGAGGGCGCTACCAACTGCGCTACTCCGCCACGGCCTGTGGAGGGGTTACGCTCTGGGCTCTTACACTCTGACGTTCAGCCAAAGCCATGAATGCGTTCTATTTGAATATATGTAAAATAATTTTTTTTTGCCTAAAAAGTGTACAATTTTGGGAATTTTTTTTCACGAACAATAATTGTCTGGCACAACGAGTCTGTGTGGAAAATGTCAGCTCGATTGGATCACGGGAAGTGGGTTAAAAAACGACCGAAAGATTTGCACGGTTCTAAGCAAGCAAGCAAGCACGCAAGCAAGCAAGCAAGCACGCGAACTTAATATAAAGGATTTAAAAATGGATATGTATTTCCCCCTTTCGTCCTCTCTGCTTTATCAATGTTGATTCCTGTCACCAAAGTACACTGATTTCAAACTCTCTTCGATCGGCACAGTACCACCTTCGCTTCTCATCGTCAGATTCATAAACTTGACGTCTACAAAATGAACAACTTTTTCTCAGCTACCCCAGGTGGGACTCGAACCCACAATCCCTGGCTTAGGAGGCCAGTGCCTTATCCATTAGGCCACTGGGGCTACATGTGGCATGATGAAAACCTGGCTTATGTACAGACTTCTTAAATAAACTCACAATAAAAAAAGATATGTTTTCCCCTTTCGTCCCCTCTGTTTTATTCATGTTGATAATTGTTTTTTTCCTAAAAAGTGGAAAATTTGGGGAATTTTTTTTACGAAAATAGATTGTCTCGCACAACGAGTCTGTGTGCAAAATGTCAGCTCGATTGGATCACGGGAAGTGGGTTAAAAAACGACCGAAAGATTTTCACGGTCGTAAGCGCGCAAGCAAGCAAGCAAGTGAACTTAATATAAACGAATTAATAAGTATAACCCGTAAAAGCAAAGTTTTTCACTATAAATCCTTTATATGCGTGGCAGCGAACTTAATATAAAGGATTTAAAAATATATTCGCCTGTGGAGGACGCGGGGATGGATCCCGCGACCTTTGGCATGGGAAGCGAGGGCGCTACCAACTGCGCTACTCCGCCACGGCCTGTGGAGGGGTTACGCTCTGGGCTCTTACACTGTGACGTTCAGCCAAAGCCATGAATGAGTTATATTTGAATATATATAAAATATTTTTTTTTTGCCTAAAAAGTGTAAAATTTTGGGAATTTTTTTCACGAACATTAATTGTCTCGCACAAGGAGTCTGTGTGGAAAATGTCAGCTCTATTGGATCACGGGAAGTGGGTTAAAAAACGACCGAAATATTTGCACGGTCGTAAGCAAGCAAGCACGCAAGCAAGCAAGCAAGCGAACTTAATATAAAGGATTTAAAAAGGCAGCGCCAACCGACTCGCCCTCGCCTTAAATGGACTCGCTCCTCCCTACATTCATGACCTCCTTCAGCCACCAATATTTCATCAAGATCGTGAAGATCCTCAGCTTGTGCATTGCTCACTGTCCCACGGTCTCTAGGCTACACACGTGGGGGGTGACGGTGCCTTGGCAATCGCGGCACCTAAACTCTGGAACTCGTTGCCCTTCGAGGTCAAGGGGACTTCCGAGACACTGCTCATCTTCACATTTCGACTAAAGTCGTATCAGCCTATGGCACCCCCCAACAATCACAGCCTGCGGCGGCCCCAAACTGGTCAAGAAAATCCTTACAATCCACTCGCACAGCGTGCGGTGGTCCTTCATCCAGCAGTGGATTTAAGCACCAAAAAACTACAATACTAATGTAATTAGCACCGTGTGTATATGTCCGTACGTAATAGATGTGTGTGTAGTGCACGTGTATTTTGCCGTCAAAAGTATTATTGTAGAGTCCTGTAAAGAGAACACGAACGGCTTTGCTGTACTTGAAGACTTTCAATAAGTCGAATAAGAGCGGCTTTACACGGCTTTCACTTAAAACTTTCACTTTCCATACCTTTTTTGTCCCGCGATGTAACTTTCATGTGAATGAATGAAAATTTATTTTAACTTTAGTTGTGATATTTATTGATCAATGAAATAACTGTTAGGATGATTTGGCACTTGCGCTATAAAATTATAAAAATAACCTATGTAATTTTGCCTCAAATATAAATCGGCGCTTTAAAAGTTGTAGATGTTTTTGAAAATTGAGAAAAAATGTAAAGGCAAAAAATTATTGTAATTTAGAAGAAATACATACTCGGTTGTTGGGTTTCTTTTATATTAATCTTTTGGCAAGTTTACGCGTTAGTGACAGAATGACAGACAGAATGACACACAGAACTGTGTGTTTGTTATATTATTTTACTTTCATAGTGTAAAAAGTCAGCACTGTACATGAGTGCTGTACTTTTTTTAGTATTCAAATGCACTGCTGGATGAAGGGCCACCGCAGGCTGTGCGTTTGTCGTGGTTGGAGGCGTGACGTCATTACACATAAACGCGGCTGAGGTGTTGTGAAAGAGAGCTGACGTCACCGCCCATACCTGCGTGATTGGGAGCGTACATGTTTGTGAGGGCACACCTCTGGTTGGCTGCTTGCTCGCGGTCACGTGACGCACTTCAACCAATCCGTGCCGCGTTAATCACACAATGACAGAATGACAGAATGACAGACCTGGGTGTTTTTAAAAATATTTATTATTAATTTACCATTACTGAATTATTATTAAATCAGTAATAATACATTATTATAATTTTTAAATGTTGTGATTATATTATAGCATTAAATTATTCTGACACAGCAATTAAATAAATATTTATTTATATTTAAGTGGCAGTATGTAACTGTTATTTAATTATTATTAAGGTATTAATAGATACAATTATTATAAAAAAAATCGCCAGATCATTCTTTAATTATTATTAATATTCTTAGGTTTTTTCGGTAAAGTCACGTAGGTAAAACATAAAAAAAGTAATAAAAGTACTTTTATTAATTTTAATGTTTTACCTACGTGACTTTACCGAAAAACCTAAGAATATGAATCCTTGCAGTCACGAAAGCTTCAAATCTAGAATTATTATTAAATTCGAATTAAACTTTCTTTTCATAATTGTTAATACTTAATTCTTATGATTATAAAATTATATGTATTAAAATATTATTACTTGCCAGTCACGCCAGTTGGTTCAGAGCACGGGGTCGGTAACCTGCGGCTCCGGAGCGGCGTGCAGCTCTTTGAGGGACGGCTGCTTCGTGAGTCGTTTTTATTTATCAAGGACCACCACCACCGTCTCTCATACTCACACCACGTTCTTATTTATTAAGGACCACTACCACCACGTTGCTTTGCGACTCCAGAAATAATTCATTGACTGTTTTTTATTGAAATTACCGAATTGTTAAAAACTGAGAAAAAAGTATCTTCTTGTTATTTTCGATGGCAATCCCCCTGGTTTGGGGAAATCATTTTTTTTAACTTTGAATACGAACTTACAGCTATGTGAGTCAGGAAAGGATGCAGGACGGATAATTGACGTGGAAAAGACAAAGACGATGATGTTCGGAGGGGAAGGCATTGAGCAAGAAGTAGTAAAGAAAGCAGAAAGATTGCTAAAGTAAATTAATTTGTATACTTGGGCAGTCTACTGCCATGGGACAATGACTGCACGAAACACGTAATAAGAGCAAGGATGATTCGAAGCTTTCCTGACTGCGAAAGAAGTTACACACATGTACACAGAGACCCACAGACACTCGGATCAACAGAGACTGACGCATACACAGACATCAGGAGCCTCGTGCTCCTGGTAGGGTCGCCACCCATGGGCGGCAAGGTCAAAGGTCAAAGGGGGAGGTTCCAGACTGAAAGCGATCCAAGAAGTTCTCAACAGCTGTGAAATCCTCCTCTACGGGGAGGATTTCCACGCAACTGACACTTAGCTTCTAATTTAGCAACCTTTGGAAGAACGCAATCAACCAGGCTATGCGTTAACCCTGTGCTAACCGACTCTCTGTGTTGCATTGCATTATACTTCCTAATTTTACTAAATTTGCTTTCCAGCGTGCTTGTTCCGTGCTTGCTTATAAGTCCATTCTCTCCTCCGGTCGCTATGGGCAGGAATTCCAACGCTCCATGCTTGTTTGTTTAGAAGTCCAGTGTCCAACTCGTCCGTCCGCTATGGGCAGGAATTCCACACAACTCCCCCTCTGCCCCCCCCCCCTCTCTCTCTATTTAAGGCCTCGACACAGAGACGTTGTCTTTCTGTGTGCCAATGTGTGTGTCTCTCTCTGTTTGTCTCTGTGTGAGTCTATCTCTGCTTGTGTGTCTCTGTGTGAGTCTCTCTGCTTGTGTGTCTGTGTGTCTCCGTGTCTATATTTTATCTCTCTCTCAAATTTAGCAACCTTTGGAATAACGTAATCAACCAGGTGGGGTGTTGACTGTTGTGTTGGCTGACTCTCTGTGTTCTATTGCATTATATTTCCAAGTTTAATATGTTTTTTCTCATTCATTTGTACCTGATGATGGTTGCTTGTGTTGCAATCGAAACGTCGTATTCTAATATTATTTAATTTAATTTCTTTCTACGTGACTTTACCGAAAGAACTAAAGAGTAAGAGCAAAGATCGCAAAGGCAAAAGGAGGAACGGCAGGATTCAATAATATTTGAAAAAGCAAGCAAATCAGCTACGAGACCAAACTGAACATCTTAAGAACATGCGTGTTCAGTACAGCTTTTTATTCCTGTGAGACTTGGACTTAAAACAAGACTGACAGAGATAATATATTGTCACTCGAAATGTGTTGCCACAGAAAAGAAACTACATCTAAGCTGGACCCAAGAGTGACCAAAGTAGAAGTAAACATAAACTATTTTTTACATTTTACCAGGTAAGGTCCACTGATCTATATAGCGCTTTTTCAAAAGCGACCTGGCCACAAATGATAGCTCAACGAAGTGGCTTATCATATTAAAATGTATGACAACCAAATGCTCGAGATGAATGTTTCTAAATGTGGGGAGAAAAAGCAGAGGACTCAGAGACAAAGCTACGGGACCACGGGTAGAACATGCAAGCTCCAAATATGCAGGTGCCAGGGTATGGATTGAACCCACGGACTCTGCATATGAGGCGAGGCAGATAACATCTCGCCACCTGATATAGGCGGTAATGAAAAGGAAAATGGTTCTATCTACAGTCTACACACACATGTAGGATGGGCAACAACAGGAAAAATAACACATTCCTGCGGAGGGAGCTGGTAGGAACGTTGGGTTGCTCGGTCAATGGCCAGGGTCAATGGCGGCGTGGTGTATTCCGCAAATATGGCCGACTGTGAGGGTGGGCACAAGCCGGCGTGAGTGTTGCAGAGAGAGTTTTAGAAGGGCACCACGGGGTGACCAGCCCCTCCCCACCCGGCCCCACCCCTCCCACCCCCCACCCAGCCCCACCCTTCCCATCCAGCCCCTCCCCACCCTCCCCTTCCCACCAGACCCTCCCCACCCTCCTCACCCAGCCCCTCCCCACCCTCCCCTCTCCACCCAGCCCCACCCCTCCCATTTTTGGATGCACGACGGACGGATGGACAAAATAATCCCCTGTGAGCTGGTATAACCAGGAGTTTCCTACCAGTAAAAGTGTTGTTCGTAACAATGCAAGAAACCGTGAAGAGAGGAAGACATCGCAGATAATGGCTTGATAACATAAGAAGAGATTGGTGCCAGACAGATGCGGCACTACTTGAGCATATTGTGACTACAAGCCAGAGAGAGGACAGTGGAAATAAATCAAGAAATGGGCAGTGGACACGTACTACGGGCTATATGCGCAGACAATATACACAATACTATGATACAAAATGCTATAACCTACACAATACAAAATCTACATTACACTACACCACTATACACTATACTATACACAATACAATACTATACACTAAACTGTACAATCTTACCTATTAAGGGTATTTTTGTCTGTCTCTCTGTCTGTCTGTCTATTTGTGCATGGCTATCCTTGCAACGCTATTAACTGACACAATGTTGGGTTTACGTTTTAACAAAGTACACATATACAACACACTAAGCCCATTGACGAAAACGCGCCATTTGTTTTTGCCCTTGGTCAAATGTAAACTAAGAAAAGCACACTTTTTAACTATTTACCCTGATCGCGTGCCAAAGCATGCATCTGCACATGCGCGGAAAGGCTGACTCACGGTTGCACACTAGCTTGCTGAGGGGCGACAGGAGAGAGCTTCTCCTTCGCGTAAAAAATAAAAAAAATCAAGCATAGTTACTGCTGCACAAGCACACGCTGATGTAAATCCTGAACAGTGTGATGTACTCTTCTCCCCCCCCCACCCAAGGTCTGCAAGTTACTATTATACAGTCAGTAGATACTACTGTAGAGCCAGATACTACTTATAGAGTCACTAGATACTACTGACTCTATTGTATGCGCAGTGTTGTGGATTCTGGAGACGTCGGCGACGGATCTTGCAGGCAACACTTTTTATTTAACACAATACTTGGCAGTACAACCCGGCACACTCAGGGCAGCGGCCCTTCTAATACCACTGCCTGAGGAGATACTGCCTCCGGGTAAACGTGCCCTAATACGGGACTACAACTCTGGGTCCTCCGGCTATGGGTGCCTCAGGGAGGCTATTCTAACCCGACCTCGCCAGGGTGCGGGTTCCGACCACTGGCCCACTCGGACCCGGCCCTCACAAGGACGTCGGGCCGGGGGTTCCCAGGGTCTCACCACTGAGTCACACAGAGTCCCGGCCCTGACAAGGGCAGAGGAGCGAGGGGTTTTTAGGGTCTTATCTAGCTGGTCTTTTTGCTTTTGTATTGGACTGGCCGCGGATCCTTCCAGGGTCCGGCTTTTAGACACAGTCTGGGTACATCAGCCCTGACTCCGCTTACCTTCCCGAAGGTTCCATTGGGAGGGGTCCCGGGGGATCCTAGACCACCCACAGCCCCCTCCTACTCTGGGGCTAGGGATATAGCGATTGCCCCTGCTGGACTGTGTCTGCCCCTACAGGTACGCAGTCCATTTACATCGCTACATCTGTAGGGTGTGTAGGTATATATGCCTACAAAACAAAAATGTCTAGGGGGCAGGGGGTTGACAATTTTTCGATACCTTTTAGATCAACTATTTACCCCCAACTTTCTATTTTTATTTTTTATTCAGGACTTCTGCAAGCCTCTTCTAAGTTTGTTGACGGACAAATGGACAAATGGAAAGCCGGGCTTTCACAATAGCTTAGTATTTGTGTATGTATATGTTATGTTTTTTAAAGAGTAGACAAGTTTTGAAATATATATTTTTCCGCCGGGCATAGCCGGGCACTTCCTGCTTGTACACTATAAAATACACTACTATGATGTGCACAATGTGCAGTGGACGCCTACTACTGGATATCTGCCCATTGATGGGGATGATGATGTGGTATCAGCGTGACATCATGAGGAAATTAATATTTTCGGATCTCTGGTACAGCGTTGCAATCGTTGGTGCTCGGTAATGGTCTATGGAGGCTGATACAACATAACTACTCCTGGATCCCTTTAAGTGATCTTATCTAAGACAATGAGGCAGCACTTCCAAACGCACCCACCTGCAGAGTGTTGCCTGATGAGGCTGGTTGAAATTACCAGTGAAACTTTCGATTTAAAGCTTTTGTGACTGCAGGGATTCATCTCCTTGGTTCTTTCGGTAAAGTCACGTAGAAGGGAAATAATAAAACAATAAAAATAAAACATAATAAAATAATTCTCACGACGTTTCGGCCACAACGCAAGCAGCCGTCCTCAGGTGAAGAACAGGTCTGTCGGAAAGACAGCGTCTGAATGAGCACCACCAGGCTTGGAAGCGTATATTTAAGCTGGGTTGGAGGGTGGAAGGGCGCCTTGACAAAGGCATTTGCATATTAAGAGGAATTTAGCATATTTATGGGAAATGCAGATATGGGATTAGTCACTACTTGTGGAATGCGTAGGAGGTGGGGGGGGGTTCAAAGTCATATTATGCCCGTGCATTATGCAGTATGCAGGATAAGCAGCATCAAAGGGAGGGAGTAGGGTTAGCAGTAATAGAGGGAAGGAATTTTAATAGAAAGGAGCTGCAGCAGCTAAACCACCACGTAAAAAATTAAAATATAAACTACATCAGTATCATCTTCTTGGTTTTTTCGGTAAAGTCACGTAGAAGGGAAGTAATAAAATAATTAAAAAAAAACATAATAAAATGAAACAATTCTCACGACGTTTCGGCCACAACGCAAGCAGCCGTCCTCAGGTGAAGAATGAGACAATGAGACAATCCAATATGCTCGGTTGATGTAAGAGAATAAAGTTTAGATGGAAGCATATTATATAACTTTTACGACGTAGAATTGTAATGTATTACTTGCTGTTAGTAACTCAGCTTATTGTAGAGTATAGTAAGTATACTGATGGTGCTATGCAGTTTATATTTTAGTTTTTTGTATGTAGTTTATACTTTAGTTTTCTACGGTGTTGTTTAGTAACTGCAGCTACATATCATTGGCATTCCTTTCCTTTGTTAATGCTAATCCCTGCACCCCCCCTTGGTGCTCTTGATCCTGCATAGTGCGTGGGCATGGTATGACTTTGAAGCCCCCCCGCCCCCTGCGCATTTCCCATGTATATGCTAAATTCCTCTTGATATGCACATTCTTTTTGTTAAGGCGCTCTTCTCCCACCCCCAACCCAGCTTATATGTAAGCTCCCAGCTTGGATTGTCTCATTCTTCACCTGAGGACGGCTGCTTGCGTTGTGGCCGAAACGTCGTGAGAATTGTTTCATTATATTATTTTTTATTTTTATTATTTTACTACTTCCCTTCTACGTGACTTTACCGAAAAAACCAAGAAGATGAATCCCTGCAGTCACGAAAGCTTTACATCGAAATTTACATCAGTATCATCAATATACTAAATATACTCTCTCGGTTGAAATTGTCTCTGTGTTTGTATATGTGGATCGCCTCATGCACGAATCTCTCATGGTAGCCAGATGGCTTGCAGAGAACCTCTGTCTTGGAGAAGTCAATGTCATGTGAGCCCACTTAATTGTAACAGTGATCTGCCACGGCTGAGGTGTTTGTCCTACCGTGTTTCAGGTCTGCTTTATGTTCACGGATGCGGTCTGAGACATGTCGTTTGGTTTCTCCAATGTAACTGCTACCACAGAGGCAGCTTAGTTTGTAGACGAAACGTCGTGAGAATTATTTAATTATGTTTTATTTTTATCATTTTATTATTTCCCTTCTACGTGACTTTACCGAAAGAACCAAGAAAATGAGTACCAGTGAAACGTTGTACTCGAATTGTAAATGTTGCTGGATTTTTCTCCAACACACCGGCTAGTGCTAAACTAGTAACGAATTGGCATGTTTTGTTTACGTGACAAACCTTATGAATTGGATTTGTCGGGGTGGTGGCGCATTTAACGACACATTTATATTTACACTATGAGATCTCTTTTACCAGTGGCAAAATATAATGGTAGGTTTTTACCCTTTTAACTGGTACAAAACTGACACCTTTATTCAAGGCATCATGTTTGCAATGACCAGTTAAAAGGGTAAAAACCTACCATTATATTTTGCCACTGGTAAAAGAGATCTCATAGTGTAAATGTTTACCCCGAACTCTCAATACTCTGATATTGCACTGTTTTTGAGTTGTACGCCTTCTGGTGTCATCTGGCCCTACACCAATGGGGACTAGGCTCTAAAGAAAGCCGTCTCGGGTGTGGGCCAATCAACTTCAAGGACAGTGCATATTATTATCCTTATCAGAGTTGCTTCTTTTTGTTTGCTTTATTGACTACTTGTGTTGTGGTCATTGCAAACATGATGCCTTGAATAAAGGTTTCAATATTTTACTAGGTTATTTAATTTTCGTGTGCCTGTATACTCCTCTCTATGTGTGCCGTTGTGATGTCTGTCTGCTTGTATGTCGGTCTATAGTTTTATAGTTAGATTTTTGTTGCTATTTCTTTTATGCCTGATGATGATTGCTTGTGTTGCAATCGAAACGTCGTAATGTGTTGTTTTATTTTGATTTATTATTTTATTTTTAGACGTGACTTAACCGAAAAGAACCAAAGAATAATTCCTGCAGTCACGAAAGCTCCCAAATTAAGATTGAATAAAGGTGTCAGTTTTGTACCAGTTAGAAGGGTAAAAACCTACCATTACATTTATATTTACCCGATCTTCCTAAAAAACTTCTGTAATGGAAAACATTGGTCGTGAAAACCTCCTACGTGTTAAACAGAGTGAAGTAATGTTCGCCCAAGTGACGGTCGCACCAATAATTTTAATTATCAGGCAAGGATTTTTAGAAAATCTTTCACATACCCAAACTCTATACAATGTGTTTGTGTGTGTTTTCTCTCATCAATTCACTACACCTGAGCACTCCGTTTAATCGCAGGTGACTGCTGGATTCAAACCCAGGATCTCAGAATAGGTTGCTTTTTTTTGGCTGTGATTATGATCTTAAAACGTGTTTTGGGACTGGTCAAAGCCGACCATGTAACGTATCTCACGGTGCATCGAGACAGCAACGTGCGACACGAATCTCGTGTCTGTCACCTTGACCACCATTCCACGGAGTGTCTTGTGAGGTTTGTAACCATCAATAAAACTGTGTGGCCTTAAAAAAGACGACTTTCATCAACCCCTATGTATTTATTAAAATAATAAATTGAGAACCAAGGGGGTCCGGGCTGCTGTTAAAGGTTAAGAACCCCTGGTCTACACTGAACTCAGCATAGTCATCAATGCCACTGTGGCCTTAAACAAAAATAATATATTTAAATATACAATATCTGACGTTTGGGCAATGGCCCTCTTCCTTCTCCTTCTTCTTAGAGCGTGTGCTAGGATGAAGAAGTGCCACTGACCAAAACCTCGCAGAATATATTGGATTTTTAAGGGAACGTATCTATGTTGTATGTTGTCAATGTAGTATAGTGGTGTCGTATATAGTAGTTTAGTGGAGTCGTATATAGCATGTGGATTGTAGTGTATAGTACACTAGTAGATAATAGAGGGTTTTTTCGGGTTAGATCGCTTATATATATAAATGTGTCGCTAAAACCCGCCACCACCCGACACAGCCAACTAGTAAGGGTTGTCACGTATACAGAACATGCCAATTCGTCACTAATACAGCACACCGGTGTGTTGGAGAGCGAAGGCACACCATTTACAATCTGAGTACGACGTTTCGCCATTAATTACAACTAGCTTCATCAGGATACAGCCATATTTGTGGAGAAGTCTAACTGTTTCGTTCCTTATATAGGAGGCATGGATGTGGTGATCACGCTTCTGCGCTCTTGCACAAAGTGGGGGGGGGGGGGGGGGGAGTCGAGAATACTGAGTCAACGTACATTATGCATGTGCATTATGCGAGCCCTTTGATCTTGTCCTTCCTGTCTATTGTGTGTATTAAAATAGCCCTATTGTAGTATACTGCCCTTTGTAGGCATGCATTTAATTAACGTGTTATTGAATGATTCGCTTCCACGCAGCACGAAGGCGGAAGCTATTCGAACGGTAAATTTTTTGTTTTTCCAATTTAGATAGATTATCTAATTAGTCTTGGCCAGTAGTAGCTAATTTTGCACAGAACATCAATATTATCAAAATAAATTGAGTCTCCTAAATTGAGTCTCCTTGTTGGCACGTGTGTTCTGCTACTGCTGACAGTTGTATTTGGGATAATTTTATTTTTCTCTTATGTTCTTTTAGTCTCGTTCTGATCATTCGTCCTGTTTGACCAACATAACATTTTCCACACGTGCAGTTAATCCTGTACACACCTTCTGTTAATAGCTTCGGTAATACATATTTTGTACCAGATATTAATTTCTGTACTCTTTGGTTCTTTCGGTAAAGTCATGTAGGTAAAAAATAAAACAAAATAAAGATAATTATTGTTTTAATTTTGTATTATCTTAGATTCTTGCTGTCACGAAAGCTTCAAATCAAGATTAATTTCTGTATTTTATGCACCGTGCCAAATCTGACTATGATGTTATGTTTTTTCAAACTTCTCGCTAGTTTATCAGTTACTCCCGCAATGTACGGTATTTTGAGCGTTTTTATTACTTGGGCAGTTTCAATACTCGTGTTATTTGATTTGATTTTGACATTCAATGCCCTGTTGATTTGTGCATCAGCGTAACCGTTCATTTGCAGCGCTTCTTTAACATGTAAAATTTCACTTCTCAGACTGTCACATTCTGACACTTTCTTAGCTTGATGAATGAGCGTCTTGATAAGAGCAGATTTTTGTGCGGGGTGATGGTGTGACTCTGCACAGAGATAGGCGTCAGTATGCGTTTTCTTTCAGTAAACGACACATTTATATATTTACGCGATCTAACCGAAAAAACCCTCTATTATGGATGATGTTGGTTACGAAAGCCTACGTGTTAAACAGTAGTGATTTGTAAAGTAGTGTATACTATGTGGTGTTTGGTGTGTAGTAGTGTATAGTGTGTGGTGTGCAGTAGTGTATAGTGTAGTGTAAAGTATAGTGCAATGGTTCTTAACCGAGGGTGCACGCACCCCTGGGGGTGCGAGATGCCTTTTCTTGGGGTACGAGATATGGCAATTTTATTTAGAAGGTAAATGCATTATATAGTTATGATATATATTAGGTTTGAAGAACGGATCTACATCAACGATTTTGACAAAGGGTGCGATAACATAGCGACAACCAAAGGGGTGCAGGCAGCAGGATTTAAGGTTAAGAACCACTGGTATAGTGTGTAGTAGTGTAGTTGATAGTATAGTGTGTAGTCGTGTATTTTATAGTATAGTGTTTAGTGTGTAGTCGTGTAGTGTACAGTTGTATGCTTGTATGGTGAACTTATTTCGCACCGTACGTAGCCAACCGTGCTAATTTGAGGTGCAGAACACGGTTATTGATGAATGTGTGTTTTGTTAGTTATACCTGTGTACCACTGCCAACGAAGCATCATCAAATAATGTCCTTATCTCAACCAGAAGGGAGCAATTACTACCCCAGCTACATTGTCGATGTTCCACTAATAGCGGTCAAACCACTACTTTGCAATGTTCAGAGCTGGACTTTGGCTAAATGAATCGCAGATCCAAGCTCAGAACGCGTTTCTGTTCATTCACAGGAAAACCGCGTTTAATCACAGACGACTGCTTGCATTCGAAAGCCCGCATCTCAGGATGTGTTATTTTCACGATTGTGATCATGTTCTTACAAAGTCCATTGTTGGCACTGGTTAAAGCCAACGACATGGATCTAAAGGTACGTCTAGAAAGGTATGTGTGATACGGGGCTTGTTTTTAACCATCTGAGCACATTCCATGGGGTGCCTCGTGAGGTTTGTGACCCCGTGTAAAGTAATTTTACATCCTTGTTTTTTCTTGTCTCCGAGCCCTGATAAAAATATCACCACTCACCATCTACACACTACTCACAATCCACACACTGCTCACCATCCACACACTACTCACCATCCGATAAGCACACACTACTCACCACTCACCATGCACACACACTACTCACTATACATTCACAAACACAATCTTCACGTCACACATTTCGGAACACACATATAGAGTGTTTGGCTGCTATAAATATCCAAATGATAAGCCACATTTTTGAGCTATAATTTTTGATAGCCAGGTGGCTTCTGAAAAATAGCTTAATATTTCAGTGAGCTTTACCTGGTAAAATAGAAAAAGTTTCATTGTTTTGTTCTTAACAGAATATCTCTGAGCGACAGTGAGCGACTGAATCTGAGTTAATGTCACGGGACCACGGGGCAGCTCCAAGTGACGGAGTAGATGGTGAGTTGAGTTGCTGCATCGGCGTGGCCACGTTTAAACTAAAAACGATCCGAAAAACATTTTTTTTTATTTCACCCTTTGAGTTATATAGCTCTTTCTCAAAAGTGACCTAGCTATGAGAAATTATAACTTAACGAAGTGGCCTTTCATCGTGTGGACATTTATAGCAGCCAAATATTCTACACACATGATTATAAATGTTGAAGGAAAACTGGAGGACCCAGAGAAAAATCCACGTGACCATGGGGAGAACATGCAAACTCCAATATACAGGCGTCAGGGTCAGGATCGATCCCACGACCTCCTGCATACGGGTGGAGGTAATTAAGATCTTAAATCTACCATGGCACCCTTATCTTATCTGCCCACCTGCTTGCCCACCCACATAATCTAATATAGTGACGTAAATGGAGTCACTATTGCGTTTTAACGCCAGCTACCGAGAGAAGAGTGCAACTGTGCGTGTTAGAGCCGCTCTCTGGCACCAGAGTAGGTATGGCATGGAAGCAGGCCCTAGGGGGCATCGGTTTGGTGATGGTCAGAGGGAGGGAAAGTGAGGACGTGACAGTCTTGGTGAACCCGAGAGGGCATGTGACTGGGACCGTAGTAGCGAGAGGGCCCAAAGCGGGTTTGAGGGACACGTGATGAGGGGCTGAGAACCTTCTGGTGAGATCCAGAAGGGGGCGTAGCCGAGGGCGGAGCGAGGCCACGTTCCGGAGCATAAAGCAGAGGTCCTGAGAGCAATCTTGGCTGTCTGTAGGAATGGAACCCGTCGGTGCTACGTCTCTTCGATCCGCGGTCTTTGGTATTCGGTCTTTACACTCCGCATCGTGATTCAGGCATTGTGTTACTAACTGGACTGGTTATGTAGTTACCCAATTGTGGTCTACTTAACCGGTGGAAGGGCTTAGGGCAGTACAACGTGGATGCATTGTCTTGGTTGCCTCAGAAAGAATGGTGTTCATGTGTGTCGGGTGCGGGGTGGTGTAAACTCCCTGCAGCTGGGTTGCCAGAGGTTGTAGCTGCACTAAATGATGCAGAACCAGCCAGGGTGGTTACACCTATGGATAGCACTTTGGGGCTCATGCTTGCGGAATGGGGGCAACTGCAAATGGAAGACAGCTCTTTGTTAACTTTGCAGCACTGCACGAAAACAAATCGCGACAACCCTACCTCTACGGGAGTCTCGCAGTTTGTTCTCCATGAAGGTCTATTGATGAAACGGGACGAGGTCTCTCAGCATCGAAGCCTAGTGGTCCCCACTGCCCGATGGGGTAAGCTAACGTGGGTGGTACATGACAATAAGTTACTGCACCTCGGGCATCTGAAAAGGCTGTTCACCCTGCAACGGGACTTTTATTGGCTGGAAATGTCTTCCGATGTTCACCATTTAGTCATGGGTTGCACGAAAGCCTGCGGTGAAAAAGTCTCAGCCCCCGTTGCATTCCATCACAGTGTCCCAAATCAATTAATTAGTTGCGCTCAACATCCTGGGACCTTCTCCACGTACTAAAAATTGGCACAAGTTCCTTCTGGTCGGGGTGGAGTATTTTACCCAGTGGCCAATGGCTTGGCTATTGGCTGGCCAAACAGCTGCATTCATTGCATGAAGTGTGTGATACACTGGGTACGTAAAGATTAGAACTTCATCATACCATCCTCAAACGGATGGGATGGGGGGACACTTGCACAGGACTATAACATATATGCTCTGTCAAGTGGTTAACGAGGCACAAACAGATTGGGGATTTTATCCTCTTTTTTCGAATTGAGTACGACCTCGGGTAAGAAAAGTCAACCATACCCATACCTTGGCAGGTTACGCTCGGTCGTGTGTCTGAAGCGCGCAAAGCAGCTAGGGAAAATACTGCCAGAGCGCAAGCCACTAATGAAAATAACACAGGACAGCGTGAGCACGTGCTTCAATGGACATTTGGGAACAGAGCATGGTTATATTGCCTACAGGTGCTGCCACGTACGTTCCCCAAACTACACCGGCCATGGCGTGGTCCTGTGGAGGTAATAGAAGTGAAACGGCCGCAGTGAGTGCGGATACGGGCAGAGAGTCGCTATTGGTTCGTCCTCTAATTACGCTTTAAACCATACGTACATCCCCACCCAGACAGCTCATCCGCATGTCCTGTACGGCCGGTGTCTGGTGTGTCTGACGTGCCGGGGTGGTTGGCCAAAAAAAACGTGCGTCAAGGAGAATGCGTTTGTGCCGCCCACAGTTTTCGAGCCCCTGATATCCGGGAAGTCACAAAAATCCGCTACGTGCGATGGACTGGTGTCTGGAGCCCAGTCAAGTTCTTCAAAGAAAGCCAGGGATGAGCCCACCACTTCAAGGCTTTTGTGCGAATCCTTGATGCACAGGGAGGCACAAAAATTTGCAATGGGTGAGGAACCAGCATCAAGGACCCGGTCAAAGTGCTTAAGAATGTGTTAGTAGAGCTGCCAATCCCAAACCATGGATTTTGAAAATTTCCCTCGAGCAACCATGGTGGTATGCTATTGGTGGCCATGACGGTTTTGATTGTTGTTGTGGCGGTTGGTCGAGGGGGGCAATATTGGGTTGTTGATTGTTGTTGTTATTGGGTGGGTTGGTTCATACCGCTCACCCATCATAATCGGTCATTATGATTGCGATCGTCAGGCGTCGGATTATTTTTTCTGCAGTTATTCTTTTTAAGAAAAGGGGGGGGGGGGGAGTGATGTAAAGACAGTGCGTGGACTAGTGGTCACGAGCGGTAATTCCAGGTGTGAAGACAATATAGAAGGCTAGCGGTCACAAGTGGTAATAACAGACTAGGTGACAGAGAAGGGAAGAGATCTGGAAGCTCCAGGAAGGTTCAAGAACGCCAGAGAGTTCAAGAAGTAAGGGCATAGCCAAGGGTAGAGCGATGGCCACGCCGGGGATAAAAAGGGCGAGGAGCAAGGTTCGGGGCTGCTGTGGAAGTCGGGGTCGTCGGGAGCGCTGTCTTCACGTCGCTGTCGTTGTCTTCAGTCGTCACTGTCTTCATGACGTCACTGTCTTCAGTCGTCGCTGTCTTTGCGTCGTCGATGTCGTCACATCGTCGCTGTCTTTAAGTCAATCTTAATTTTAGAAACTTTCGTGACTGCAGGAATTATTATTTGGTTCTTTCGGTTAAGTCACGTCTAAAGATAAAATAATAAATTAAATTAAATGATAGCATACGACGTTTCGATTGCAACACAAGCAATGATCATCTTTAAGTCGTCGCTGTGAAGCGATGAACCAAAATAAAAAACCTTTCTAGAGTCCGTGTCTCTGAGAGTCTTTACACATACGTACATACAACCACCATCCACCTAGAATAAAACGGTCTCCTAGCAATACATAAATGGATAAATATATTTAACAGATGAACAGAGGACGCATTAAGCCAGTAGTTAAAATATTAGTTGATGAAGGTTGAAGACGATTACATCAGAAAGTCTGTACAAGGTGCGGTTCCACTATGGCAATGCACACAGCCTGACCCTTGCTGGTCATTCAGTCTGTGGGACAAACCATTATTGCTGTGTCCCTGGCTGCTACTGCTGGGTTTTGTTTGTACAAACCTAACACAGTTGCATGAATGGAACCCCACGTCTGCACAGGTGAGCTCGGCCGCGTTGTGGAACATTCCAGGGCATGTTTTGGGGTATTTATAACTTGACTGCGGGTGAATTCAGTTATTTTCCTTGTTCGCCTATGCCGTGTGAGCTGCGCACACAGCATCTCCTGAACAGAACATATCTCACCAATGATAATCAACATCTCAAACTATTACTAAAGTAAACGTATTTTTCGTAAAAAAAATTTCGAGCGACTAATTTTGGGTGCATACTCGGGTCACGGCGAGTGCAGCTCTTGCTGAGAACGTGGATCGTGAGTTGACCTGATCCATTTGCCTGGACACGTTTGACTGCCCCTCTACGCTGAGCTGTGGCCACTCGTTCTTCCTCCAGTGCCTGGAGGACGCCTGGAAGGAGACAGACTCCTACTGCTGCCCGCAGTGCCGCAAGACCTTCCCTCAACGACCCCAGCTGACCAGGAACGTGACACTCGCCAACCTCATAGAGCAGCTGCGAGTGACTCAGACCATGGCTGCTGCCGCTTCTGCTGCTGTTGTTTTCTGTGACCACTGCCCAGAAGGCAAGACGCATGCAGTGAAGACCTGCCTCAAATGTAAGATGTCCTTCTGCACGGAGCACCTCGCACCTCACCTGGAGAGGGCGAAGTTGAAGGACCATGTCTTGGTTTCACCAGATGTAGCACGCAAGTGCAATAGGCACAAAGAGGAGCTCAAGTTCTACTGCAAGCAAGACGTGAGCTTCGTGTGCACGATCTGCATCAACGCAGGTGACCATCGGGGTCATCAGGTCATCACACTAGAGTACGAGCATCGGACACGGAAGGTGAGGCCCACATTGCGGGCAGTAAGAAGCACTGAGATGTGGAAAAAAAACATGAATTGAGATTATTTAAATTATTTGGCTGCTATAAATTTTCACATGATAAGCCACTTTATTGAGCTATCATTTGTGGCCAGATCGCTTCAAATAATAAATTAATACCTCGGTGGGCTTTGCCTAGTATCATGGGAATGCTTTTGTTGTATTTGAATGTTAATGGGTGATTTGTTTACCATTATTGTACTTTGCACCCCTATTATGTTTGTTCTAGATTTGAAGCTTTCATGACTGCAAGGATTCATACTCTTAGGTTCTTTCGGTAAAGTCACGTACGTAATAAAATAATAATAATAAATAAAATAACTGCTCCAGTAAAATTACTGTAGCGTGCTTTACACGCTACAGTAATTTTACTGGAGCAGTTACACTTGATGACGGATGCTTGTGTTGCTTCCGAAACGTCGTGATTTAATTGTTATTTTCAGTTATGATTATGGTATTATTATTATTTTACCTACGTGACTTTACCGAAATAACCTAAGAGTAGTATGTTTGTATTGTTGTTGTAATGAGTTTACCCACCCCGACTGGACATTTGTATTCTTCCAGTATAAATCTAATTATGATATCTTAACTTGAGCTGATAAAAACTGTCACCCGGGAATAATAGAAACATCACTGTGGGTTGATTCTCTCTCCGCGGTCCTTTGCCTTTTAGACTTTTTAAGTCAGTCTGGGCTGACTTCCTGATCACTCTTCCGGTCTCTTCTGGTGATTTCGTCTCTTATAGAACAAAGTCGGAGAGGAGACACGAGCAGTCGAGGAGAAGAGGCGGGAGGCAAAGGCGTCCGTGAGACGGATGAAGGCAGCACGCAAGGACGTGCAGGTACCGGGCATGGGCTCGATTACCCAATGACCTCAACCTTGGATTATGTGACTGCTCTGTGAGGATAACTCCGTTCATTCAAGTGAACTTTGATAGTCTTAAGTCAATGTGTAATACGTCTGCTGGATATTGAAACATTAATGTCATCGGTGCTTGAAATGTAAATGTTTTAATCTCGAGAGACTGCAAATAATTTCGTAGGATTACTCGAATGACTTGCAATGGGTGAGATAAAATAACACAGTATGGAGCAACAACTGTATTGAATTAGAAACCAGAAATTACACGAATAAAGATGACGATAAAATAGGCAGAAAATCGGCTGTTAAATGCTAGAGTGCAGGGAATGCAGAAAAACACTTGCTCTCATGACACGCACCCAATTAGAAAGCAGACACAATGTGGAGGCAATGACAATTTAAACTTTTAAATTGAACGTGCACTCGTCTTGATGTATTAGTGATTAACTTTTTTGGTGTCGTACATGTTAATGATAAGGAAAATTACGTAATTGCGTCTACTTTTTTACGTCTTCAACGATATTTTTATGAACCTTTTTGTGTTGTCGAATGCATAAGTATCCATTGTAACACAAATCCTGCTGTAAAACAGGGCATCAAGTCATCTGGCATTATTAATAATCTGCAAAAAATTACCACGTGATGGGAAATGATTTGTTTTTTCGACCGCACGTCGCTGACTTTTGAGGAAACAAATGTAAAATTTCCCCGCAGACACGTATTTATGGCCTTTTCGACTCAGTTCAGATAAGTCGAAAATGTACCGTAAAACTCGAAAAACGTACTGTACAACTCGTATTTCGCGAATGCGCCGCCGTCTTCTCAGTCCCATCGAGTTCTCTTCACGTTGTATATAGCGAGTGCTCCTTGTTATGGACGTGGACTTCATCTCAAAATATTGTCACAATCCAACAACAATGAGAGGCAAGCGTAGTGCTAGTGACAGTGCAAGTGACAGTGCACGTGGTGAGCATAAGCAAAAGCACAGTAGTATTATGCTCGATATTAAAATAAAAGTGATAAAGCGTGGTAGAAAAGGTAAACTTTTGCTTGATATTGGGCGCCATTTGAATCTTCCTCCAACGAGTGAACGTACGATAGTGAAGAATGCTGATTAAATAGAAAGCAAAGCTAAGCATGTTTTAAAGCATTTGGAGGTTAAAATTGCATGGCAAGCAAGTGTTTTCATGGAAAAAATGCAGCGATTGCTGGTGCTATGTATCGAGAAAATGCAGATCAGATTAGTCATCATTTATTAGAAGGCCCTAAACTCGTATGAGGACTTTAAAAAGGAGTTGGGATAGGAAGAAGCAGCGAAAGAGAAACCCTTCAAGGTCGTACGTGGATGGTTTTACAGATGTCAGGCACGATATAGTTTAAAGGATGTAAACATACGGGGAGAGTCAGCCTGTGTGGACGTAGATGCTACAGAAACGTTTCCAGAAAAAAAAAGTTTAAAAAACTAATAGACAGGTGTTTAAACCGATTCCAACACCTTCTCCAATCAAGCACAATTCATCCCCTCCTCAAGGTAAGATAATACAAATAATAAATCAAGGTATTTTCTAAAATGCTGTTTAAGATTCTGTGCTTTTTAACTATAAAATTGTTTTTGTGTACAGGAATGCTTCGAAATGTTCATAAAATGGTTTTAAATGAAGTGGTTGATAAGTATACATTATGTTTAAAATTTCTTGAACGTAGAATTGGTTGTAAATTTGTAGATCGTGTTGTACAGTATAGTACAAGTACGTATTTTTGTAGCTAGGTATGAAACACAACATTTACACAAGTTATGGTCCCTATCCCTACCTTATTCCATTTTTTCTTATGGGAGAAACTGCCCTGCTTTGCGTCACATAGACAATGTTTATGCTTTTATGGTCTCTACTCTTCCCATTTTCCATTATTATTATCTTGGAAAATTCCCCGTTATACATTGTTTCGTTATCATCTGCAACTTTTCGGTCCAACCCTCACTTATATTGGGGAACCCTGTACAACACGGCATTGTTGAACTTGACTGCCTTTTGAACTGGTAACCAGTGCAGCTCCTTTACAAGGGTTGAAGAGCTTATGAGAGTATTTGCGACATCCTCGTACATTCAATTTCTGACGTTATATAGAGCTTTGGCATGTGAGTGCGGGACCGGATTAACTCGCCGATACATTTTTTAAAAGGAAGATGTTTAATTTATTGAACTGCCTGCCATGACAATGGAAACTGGCACGTTCAAACATCGTGACTTCTGACAAGTTACAAGGTGCAGAAGATGACAACCTTCCCATGGTCTCCACTGTTACGTGCTTGTCACAAACTAATATCATATACCCGGCAATTGGACGCCCGAAGAGCCTCCCAATCAGGATTGCAACACCCAAGGTCCTTTTCAAGGCTAAACTTACCGCAGAGTAGGGCTGCACATGGCTCCCTTAAGCCACGACCCTCTCTACCCCGTTCACCACCTGCAACAGTACAGCGCCCATTCTGGTGTCGCTGGCATCTGCATCTAGCATATATGGCAGTGAGAAATCGGGGGTACCCAAGGGGAGGCGCATTGGAGAGGCCGTCGCAGAGCGTGACAAACGCGGCCTCCTCCTCTTCCCCCCATCTAAGTATCTGGCCCTTTGTGGTGAAGGCATGGAGCAGTTTAGCGATTGTCGCAAACTTGGGTATAAAGTGGCGGTAATATAGCACGAACCCGACAAAACTGCATGCGTGCGCACATGGCCGACTCCCACGTCAGTGGATGAAGTCGGGATCCGTGGCTATCCCGGACTCACTGACAATGTGACCCAAATAGCGAACCGATGTCTGCAAGAGATGACAATTTTGCGGCTTAAATTTAAGATTGGCCACCCGCACCTTGACAAACACTGGCCGTAACTGCTACAGGTGCTCCTGGAACGTGCGAACACGATTACATCGTCCAAATAAATGAAGCACGATTCCCATTGAAGACCTACCAAAACCAGCTCCATAAGTCGCTGGAATGTGGCTGGAGCTGAGTGAAGTCCCATCAGGAGAAAGTTAAATTGAAACAACCCCTGGGGTGTTCATAACGCGGTTTTAGGTTTGAAACTCTTATCCAGAGGTAACTGGCAAAACCCTGACAGCAAGTCGAGGGTGAAAAAAAAAACGCGCACCCGACAGGGCATCCTAGGAGTCGTCCATCCGTGGGAGCAGGTATGCATCCTCCACAGAGACTTTATACAATTTGTGGAAATCTATACAAAACCACAAACTCCCATCCCGCTTTTTGACCAGGACAATGGGAGCTCACCACGGACTGGTGGAACTGGTGTAATGTCGGCGGTCACATCTCATCGGCGGCCTGGCGAACATGATCCTTTTCCTTGGGACTGAGCCTGTACGAATTTTGGCATATAGGAGCAGCGTTAACTGTATCGATGCGGTGCTGCAATAGTGACGTGTGGCCAAGATCATATTTTCCCTGACTAAAAACGTCAGAAAATTCCCAGAGCAACACGTGCAACTCACCTCACTGCTCGCCGGAAAATTTAGAATTCTCTTTGCACAGCGCATCCATTCAAGCCTTATCTGGCTGGTCTCCCCACTCCACCGCGGCAACGACCACCGTGGTCACATCGCTGGCCTCCTCACAACACACGGCCCGACGTTCAACACCTGCAGAAAGGGGTTTCAGTCCCCCTTAACTATTGTCTGGGCCCCCACCAAGGCGTTACCTTGAACCGCTCTGTTCGAAGGGGTTAAAAGAACCCTTTCCGTGGTGTCTTCACGATCAAACTGCTTCCGCAGCCGCAACATCTGATCACCAGGAGCAACCATGACGGTCTCTTTCACTAGGGCCCGAACCGTGGCGTTGGCTCTTCGCAATCGAGTTGGGGACGTCAAAAATGCCAAACGATGCCCCGACAGCAGCTCAATGCACCCTTGGTCCACAATCATTTTAAGGGGCATCCTTCCGAGAAAATCGTTCCCCAACAGACAGGGCACAGCCAACATCTCAGAGACTAACACTGGGACCGCAAATTCAAGGCTCCAATTCGTACTATCGCCAATATCTGTCCCATAACACCCAAACTCCTGCCATTAGCGATGACACATGTCCTATTTACAGGATTAAGACAACATGCCTTCGACGGCAAAAACTTATAAATGAATTCCGAAATAATACTAGCGGATGCTCCTGTATCAATGAGCACCCTTAGCTCGACACCCTGCATGAAGCCAATAACCACGGACGATCCTGCCGCCGCTTCCACGATTTGATCCACCAACGCGGTCCACTGCCCCATTCCCCGTAGCCATCCACCACCTGCCAAAGCCCGAATTTCAGGTGCCATGAAATGATGAGTGTGTGAACCCAACATGCTCTGAGAGGGAGATACATGAAGTGACTGTGTTGGCCGGGTGTCTGATGCATAGCGACTTGCCTGTGGGCCCAGGGAAGCGGAGGTCAGCAGGGCGGGAGGCGGCGAAGGCAGGGAGAACAATCCAGGGTCAGCACTGCATTCGTTGGAGATGTAGCCCCTCAGGCCGCACTTAAAACAAGTGAATGGGGACCTTCATGGTGGATGGGGGTCCCACTTTGTCGTTCCCACTCCCATCGTCGTCCCACACCAACCCTCTCACATGGACTCCTGACGAATGAAGAGCAGGCCTGTGTAGTGCTTGAAAGACGCGTCACGCTCTGGGTCGGTATGCACGCACGCGGCGGACAGTGAGGGCGAATGAGGACACAGGGCACTGATTGGCTGGCCGTTGTTGTTGTCCAAATTAAGGTGGCGTGACAGTTAAGGGGGCTGCAGGTGGCCGGGGGTAATTAAGGATGCAGGGTGTTGATTGGACGAGAGGGGCTGTTGTTTGAGATTGGCGCCGGCGTGTCTTGAAAAACAACGCCATGTGGCACCGGGGGGGGGGGGGGGGGGGGGGGGGGGGGGGGGGGGGGGGGGGGGGGGGGGGGGCTGGGGGCGAGTGGCGTCGTGGGGGATGACCTAATTAATTAGAGGTAATTGGTTCAGGGATGAAGTGAGAGATTGTGGAGTGAGATGGGAGTTGGTTTCGATTTAAAGCTTTCGTGACTGCAGGGATTCATCTTCTTGGTTCTTTCGGTAAAGTCACGTAGAAGGGAAGTAATAAAATAATAAAAATAAAACATAATAAAACAATTCTCACGACGTTTCGGCCACAACGCAAGCAGCCGTCCTCAGGCGAAGAATGAGAACATTATCAAGCTAGGAGCTTATATAGGTGTAGCGAGGAGGAGCGCCTTAACAAAAGAATGTGCATATGAAGAGGAATTTAGCATACCAATGGGCAATGCATAGGAGGTGGGCGGAGGGGTTTCAAAGTCCCATTATGCCCATGCATTATGCAGGATCAACAGCACCACGGGGGGGCGCAAGGAACAGCGTTAATAAAGGAAAGGAATGTTAGTGATATGTAGCTGCATTTGCCAAACAACCACGTAGAAAACCAAAGTGAAAACTACATAAAAAACTAAAATATAAACTGATACTTACAGCAATACAGTATATAATTTAATGTTGGGTTTATCTATGGCAGTATATAGTACTGTATATGCTAAGAGAATAAAGTTTAGATGGAAGTATATTATATACTTCTTACGACGTAGAATTGTAATTTATTATTTGTTGTTAGTAACTCAGCTTATTGTAGAGTATAGTAAGTATCAGTTTATATTTTAGTTTTTTATGTAGTTTTCACTTTGGTTTTCTACGTGGTTGTTTGGCAAATGCAGCTACATATCACTAACATTCCTTTCCTTTATTAACGCTGTTCCTTGCGCCCCCCCGTGGTGCTGTTGATCCTGCATAATGCATGGGCATAATGGGACTTTGAAACCCCTCCGCCCACCTCCTATGCATTGCCCATTGGTATGCTAAATTCCTCTTCATATGCACATTCTTTTGTTAAGGCGCTCCTCCTCGCTACACCTATATAAGCTCCTAGCTTGATAATGTTCTCATTCTTCGCCTGAGGACGGCTGCTTGCGTTGTGGCCGAAACGTCGTGAGAATTGTTTTATTATGTTTTATTTTTATTATTTTATTACTTCCCTTCTACGTGACTTTACCGAAAGAACCAAGAAGATGGGAGTTGGTGCCTGGGAGAAGAGACAGACGGATGGAGAGACAGAGCAGTGGACAGAGTGAGTACAGCGTAGGGTAGCAGTGGATAGAGTGAGTACAGCATCGGGTTGCAGTGGAGAAGAGTGAGGATAGTGTAGGGTAGCAGCGGAGTAGCGCAAGCATCAGAGAGAGAGACGACGGAGAGTAGGAAGCGGCTGGGTGTGGAAGGAGAACAGAGATAGTTACGACGGAGTGAGACGGCGGAGTTGATAAAGAGCAGCCGAGCTGGAGAGAGAGGAAGAGCGGAAAGGAGAGTCGACAGAGGAGCAGAGGGAGAGCGAGCGAGGCCAGCGGAGCACAGCGAGCGAGCGGAGGAACATTGAGCGGTGTTGACGGAGAGTTGTGGGTTGGTGTGAACGGAGGAACTTTGAGCGGTGGACGGGAGAGATGTGGAAATATATACGTGAATAAAGAAACGAGGACAGACAAGAAGCAGTCGTGTCGGTTCGGGCACTACACTTGCATAAGCTCCTGATGCTCCAGCTCGTCCTCGTCCTCCGAGAATCCCACGCAGGCGGCCACCCCGGGCCATCGCTGTAGGTTGAAATGGGCTTGGATGGATCGGGCTACCTTCAGCGACGTCAAGTCGTCCTCCTCCGTGGCAGCCAGAGAGACGCTCATCTCCTGGGCCAGCGACAGGAGTCTTTCCAGAACCAGAGAGTCCAGCACAGTCTGCTCCATCTGCGGATATGCGGTGTGGGCCAGCGACAGCAGCGCGCTGTGAAAGGCGAGGGGCGTCTCGGTCTCCCCCCATCTTCGCAGCACAAATTTCTGATGCGCGTTTGACGGCAGGTCGAAAATTGCAGCCATCTAGGCACAAGTTTGAGGCAGCGTCGCTCTGTCCACTGCATCGAACGCCGCCAGTGAGTCGTCGTCCAAGGTGATGGGAAGAGCCTGCAGCGTCTCCTCGTCGGACCACCGCATGAGGGCGCAAGCAGCAGAGAAATGGTGCTGAAAAGCCATCCAGTCGCTCATTGAGGAAATAAGATCCTCCCAAAATTTGGTGCTGCAGTGGCAAAGGCTTTGTCACCTATTCCAACGTTTGTTCTTTTATATTTAAAATGCAATTCGATGGATGCCTTAGGTTGCTTACATTTGGCAATGGGGAGAATGAGTTAACTAAGTATACTGTAGATTTGCCAATTAGGATTTTGTGGATGAACAAGGCTCAATGTAGATTTATTCTTGGATCCAGTGATGTGAGATTGCATTTTTAAGTTCATGTCACAATGGTGGGTCCTGTGTGGCACATCCAGTGCAAATGGAAGAGCAGAATGATGAGGTGAATTTAGTTTGTTTAGTGATTCATTAGTAGCTGATATGTAAACAGCGTCACAGTAGTCAAACAGTGTTTGATTGATAGCTTCAACAATTTACAGGCGTAATCAAATGGGAAAACAATGTTTGTTGTTATATAATCCAGAGATCAATTTGATATTTTACTATTTGGTGGTCTATAACAACACATCAGAGTAATTTTTTGGTTACCTGGAGAATAAATGATGAGCACTATATATAAAAAAAAACCTCGGTTGATTACAGTAGCGAGTTGTATGCAACGTAGGTCAATCATATTTTAGGAGTGCATTATCTCAAGGCACTTCATATATTTTTAAACAGCGGTCACCAATAGGTGTAAATGGCAGGGGCTTTCAAGGGCCAAGAAATCCATGACGTTTAAAAGAGGGTGCATAGGGGTCACGGCAAGGCAGATGAGGGAATGGAAGGAGTCGCTGGTCGAGGGAAGAAAAATGGAATGGGTGAGCTTTGAGAGACGAACGAAGATAAGGAGGGGGATTTCTTAATGTAGAGGGGAACGGGGAATCACTAGAATACGCGTGTCTCGACAGGGATCTATGACTGGGGTGAAGGAGCGAATCAAAGCCCAGTTCAACCGCCTGAAAAAGGCACTGGATGAGGACGAGAGGACGGCTTTACATCGCGCGGAACTGAAGGAGAAGGAGTTGCTGTCCCAGATCGACAAGAACATCGCCCATTACAAGCACGAGATCAGCGAGCTGCAGGCAGCAGCTGCGCGCCTGCGCACTCTGCAGGAGGAGGGGGACCCGCTCACGTTCCTGCAGGTAGAGCGCTCGCGAAGCCAGGGCGAGTGCCCCAGATTGACAGAGCCCTTAGCAGTAGAGAGACTATTGGCTCAAGGGTTCAGATGCTTGGAACACAGCTTCATTAATCATAACAATCCCACTTAACCACGATAGTGGCTGCATTTGAAATCCCACTATCTATCTAAATAAAGTATTTCTCTTATCGCATTGTCTGCAGATAATTCCACATGTTACCGTGAAGGTGAAATTCAAATTAAGTTGAATTCTAAATACCTGATGTTATGCTATTCAATCGACTATTTTCTAAACAGTTGCTCTGTTGCTCTCAGGTATTTGATATCCATTCTCAAGCACCTTTCATTCACAGACATGAGTTGCCTCTGCAGAAATTAACATTGCTTATCATTTTGAAAGGCTGTCTCTAGCCACAGGAAATTAGCACTGCCCAAGGCTCAACGGGACTGAAATCCTGGCTAAAAGGTTGAGATGCTCCGGTCTTGAGAACATTGCTTCACTTGTTATACTAAAGATGCGGACTTGTCCTTCACGGGGTCATTAGCCAAGACGTGAGATTCATATTCCGGTCGTGGGACTCGCAGAGGGAACTCGAGCGATGCCTTGAGAGTGAATGGAGGCAGAATCACGTAACGCTTCTCTCTGTATCCCACAGGGGCACCTGGAGGAGACGCGCAGGTACAGACACTCAACCATCACAGAGCAGCACCACGAGGCAGTGCAGTATGGGAGCCTTCAGCTGTGTGTTACTTGTACAGTGATTTTAACCACCGTTGTGATTGTACCTGTATAGTGATTTGAATCCCTGTAGCAGCAATGGAATTAAAGTTAACGTCCGGTGGTTCTGATGTAACCGTACGTTTGAATTTATTTAAACGATACCTTCCGAGCTCATTTATTTAAAACTGTTTTTTATGTTTAGTTTGCTGTCCTTCCCCCACACCAGCGATTCGCACGGTTGGCTGTGTACGGTGTCAAATAAGTTAAAAATACATACACACTGCACTATACACTACACTATACACTCCTCCCCTATACGAGATTGAAAACTGTTTTTTTAGAACTGCTTTTTATAGTTAGTTTGCTGTCCTTCACATACACCTCTGATTAGCACAGTTAGTTTCATTAGGTGAGAAAGAAGTTAAATAGACACGCATACATACGTGTGTGATGATTCTCTTTGTGATGGTATGGGCCATAGACTGCGTGTGCTGGTGTTTTCTGTGATTATCTCTATGTGTAACATCAGTTGTTTGTATTGAGCCTGTGTTAGAAACTGGATGTGTGTGACCACGCTAATGATGTTTGAGTAGAGGGCTACGTATTGCACAAGTGCTATGTATTGGAGATGAGCTGTGTGTGGGACAGATGTTCTATTTCATAATACTGCGTTTGAAACGTTGTCTGTATGCTGATGCTGTGTATGTGGGGATGCTGTGTGTGTGGGGGGATGCTGTGTGTGTGTGGTGATGCTGTGTTGTGTGTGGTGATGCTGTGTTGTGTGTGGTGATGCTGATTGTTTTTTTCTAATCTTTGTCACAGGGGGAAGGTCCGTAAGAGGTCTCCGCCCCCAGCACCTACTCCACTGGACGTCCCCACAATCCGCTCCCTTGAGACTATCATTAACAGATTACTTGTCTGTGAGTTCTAACTCTTACCCAGTATAGTCATTTTCATCATGTGCTGTGAGTCTAGCCTTAGCTTAGACTCCAATTGTTGCACAACAAACACAACCTTCCATTGCTAATAGCACCCAGTTCACTCTCACTCAGGAGCAGGGGCAACAAAATCAGAGTCAAATCATTATGCATTTGACTCAGTGTTAATGCCTGCGACTCACAGAAGCAGAATAATGTCTCATTTCGGAATGTCAGGATTCATTTTTCCTGTTTGAGGCTGTTATATTCAGGCTCGTGCAACTTTTAAAATTTGGAGGGTTTAGTGTCAATAACCCAGGCTCACAAAATAACAGCATTAATATTCTCAAATGATAATTTATCTAGATTTGAAGTTTTCGTGACTGCAGGGATCCATACTCTTTGGTTCTTTCGGTAAAGTCACGTAGGTATAAAATAAAATAATTATATCACGACGTTTCGGATGCAACACAAGCGTCCGTCATCAGGTTGGACAACCACAGCAAGAAATAACAGCTGCTGAAGTGGGCAAGAAGGGACTTGCTTAACACGAGGCCATATAGGCAAGAGACGGGGGGGAGGAGCCAGGGAGGAGAGACAGGGAGGGTGGGAGTGTGGGGTCGGGGGAGTGGAGGACACAAGCACGGCAAAAAATGCCAGTGTGGGGAGGGAAATTGGGCGGAGCTGGGAGTGGGAGGGTTAGGAAACTGGAGATGCAGATATGAAGGCAGGCCAAAAGCAGTTATGGTTTTACCTGGTTAATAACATCTTTCCAATGATTGCTCAATTTGTATCCATCTTCCCGGTTGAAGTTATTTCTATGTTTATATATCTGGATGGCATCATAAAAAAAATCTTTGATAGTAGCACGAAGGTTTGCAGAGTACCTTGGTCTCGGAAAAAAACAACATCATGAGAGGCCAAAGCGTTATAGCAATGATCAGCCACGGCGGAGGTATTAGTTCTGCCGTGTTTCAGATCTGCCTTGTGCTCGCGAACACGGTCTGAGACATGACGTTTCGTTTCCCAAAAGTAACAATTACCACAGGTGCAACTTAGTTTGTAGACTCCAGGCTGTTGCATTTCAGGAATGACATCCTTCACAGATGGGATTAGATCACGGATTTTGTGGACTGTACCGAATTGGACATAGATCTTGTGTTTGTTTAAGCTTTTGGAAATATTTTCGGTAACGCCTGCTATGCATGGTAACGTGACAGCTTTGTGGATAATGCAGTCCGAATGTCCATTAATCTTAAGAGCCTAGTGTACGTGTTCCAGTTCACTGGCTAGGTGGTGTTGGTCAGAAATGCAGCGGACCATATGGTATAGTGTTTTGATGAGGGAATGCTTCTGTGCCGGATTGTGGTGGGAATCAGGTTTCAGATAGGAATCTGTGTGGGTGGCTTTCCTGTAAACAGTGTCCCAAGGAGCCATCAGGTCTCTTCTCAAACAAAACATCCAGGAATAGTAGCTTGCTGTCCTTCTCCAATTCCATTGTGAGTTTGATGGATGGGTTTATGGAATTAATGTGGTTGAGAAATTCGTTCAATGCTGACAGGCCATGTGGCCAAATAATGAAAGTATCATCCACATATCTATTCCACAAGGAAGGACGTAAAGTGGATGTCTGGATGGCATTTGTTTCAAATTTCTCCATTAAAACATTCGCTATCACTGGTGATAAAGGGGAACCTTCATTTTGTTTGTAGAAAGTGTGGAAACCCTCCCCGGAGAGGCTGTTCAATCTAGATTTGATAGACCAACAAATAGACCAACATACTAAAAATGTCATTACTCAAACACTGCTTAATCAGTGCACGATGGGTGCTCGATCAGTGCTCGATCAGAACTCGATCCATGTTCGATCAGAGCTCAATCTATGCTTAATCCGTGCTCGATCAGTGCTCGATCCAATTGAACAAAGATCGAGCATGGATTGCGCTCTTATCGAACACATATAGAGCACCGATCGAGATTGGTTTGAGCACTAATGGAACACGAATCGAGCTCTGATCGAGCTCGGATCGAGCATGGATTGAGCTCGGATCGAACATGGATCGAGCTCGGATCGAGCACGGATTGAGCACGGATCGAGCAGGGATCGAGCACCGATCAAGCTCGGATTGAGCAGAAATTGAGCTCAGATCGAGTTCAGATCAAGCACCAATCGAGCTCGGATGAAGCACAGATCGAGCTATGATCCAGCATGTATTGAACACTGATCAAGCACGAATCAAACACGGATCAAGCACAGATCGAGCTCTGATATTTGGAATACCAGTGTGTATGTGTTAGAGAATGGATAAAGCGTGAATCACGCTTTGTAGCCTTGAAAATCGGTCGATTCCCATTTAATCCAGCATTGGATCATTAAAAAGCGTCTATTCTCATTCCAGTATTTCTTATATGGGCAAAGCCACGCCAAATGACTCCATATATGGGCCTAAAGCATGAACATATTTTATTATTCGTTCTAACTGATTCATTTAATCCTGTTACTACTACACAGAGCACCCGCAGTGCGCCCCACCTCCTCACATCTCGCAATGCCGAGAATGGGTTGGGTCTGGCTAGGGCTCGCATGGGTGGCCACCAACATGCGTAGCAGGTGCTACAGGCTGCGGGGCTACGTGGCGGGCAGCAGGTGACAGTGCAGTCAAACGCACCGCTGTACTGTACTTCTGTGCTCTCAACAGCTGTGCCACCAGCCTTCCCCAACACTCAGTGACCGGAATGGTGAAGTATGGTCAAATATCCCGCACGATCTGCATGGTGTAGGGAGGCTTTTATCCAGCAGTGGATTAACAAAGTGCCCGTTACATGTCATCACACCGATAGCTACGCATTACAACGTTGTATAAGAATGCTCATTATGAATTGTTCTGTTGTAATGCACGTGCGTGTTAGTGCACGACTGCTATTGTTATGGTTGTGCTGTTGTTACACGGTGACTGTTATTATTGTTACTGCAGACGGACGCTCACCGACTCTGGACCCAAACTCGGCCTATGACGACCTCAAGATTTCCTCGGACCTCAGGACGGTGACACGCACCGCTGTCTCCCAGCGTCGCCCCGATCACCCACACCGCTTTGATGGCTGTACACAAGCCCTGTGCTCCGAGAGCTTCTCGTGGGGTCAGCACTACTGGGAGGTGGACGTGGGGGGTGCGGCTTCGGGCTGTGAGGTTGGAGTCGCGTATGGGACGATCGCACGGAAAGGGCGTGGTGACGAGTGCCAGTTGGGAGAGAACGACTCATCCTGGGTTTTATACAAAAATATCGACAGATGCTACGTGTGTCATGGTGGTGTCTGGACCTCAGTGCCGGTGAGAGATCTTCCCCGGAGAGTCGGGTGTCACCTGGACTGGGAGGCGGGGCTGCTGTCGTTTTACCGCGCCGACTCCATGGAGTTATTGCACTCTTTTCACCACTCGTTTAGTCAACCGCTCTACCCCGCACTACGTGTGTGGGCTTATGATGACTCGGTGAGGATTCTGGATCTGAGTTATTCGTTCTGTTAGCACGGAGTGTGAGAAGCGCAGATAACAGGCACGACGCGCGCTATCCCCTCTCGGTAACTCGCTCGTTGGGCGATAAACCCGGGATGGGAATGGGATGGCATCACTAGGGGGGACTACTTGTGTTCTGCCGTGCGTCGCTGGGCTTAAACATTTTTGTCATAACCAGGGGTCAAGTGACTCCTTCACCCACACAAAGTAGTTTTATTTTACAGGGCATCGAGAGAGAAGCCATTTTAACACCTGGTAGTAGTAGGGCTGTCGCAACCAATATTTTTTGTAATACATTTTTTTTTTTATTAAAGATTTTAATAATCTGCTCTCAGACTTAGAATTTGACCTGCAGCCACAACATTCGATTCATAGATTAACGTCTCCCTCTGCTTACAAAAATTGGAACTGTATTTTCACTTTGAAGTGGGTTATTTAATTAAGCGCCTGATATACATCTAGAGTGAAAATCGATTTTTCACTACAACACGACTAATGTTGTCGCAAAACGCATTAATAACACACCGACACTGCACCGTTGTTCGCTCCTTCACAGTCATCGATGTTAATGTGGCACAGAGTGTTAGGTAAGAGTCGAAAAGTTTAACAAGTAGTAAGATTTCGCGACCAATATTAGTCATATTAGGTTTTCTTTTTTGCTTGGGTGGGATCGCATAAATATAAATGTGTCGTTACTCCACCACCACCCGACGCAGCCAATGAGTAAGGTTTGTCAGGTAAATAAAACGTTCCAATTAATTCCTAGTTCAGCACCCCGGTTGTGTGTTGGAAAGCAAACCCACAATATTTACAACTTGAGTAGTGGGAGGTTTCACTGGTGATTACAAATCAGCTTCATCAGGCAATTTTCGAGAATTGTGATTAAGTCTTCCTGTTTCTGTGGTTCCTCCTCGCGCCTCTGAGTCGTCCCCTCTCTCTCTCTTCATTGAGAGTGAATCGTGCGTGCCAGTGGCATGTTACAAGTCGAGTTATTATTACTAAACTATTAAACAAAACTACTACGAAACTATTTTTATTTGTCTAGGTGTCAGGCCCCACTGAGCTGTGTAGCTCTTTTTCTGATGCGACCTGGAAATCGCAAATTATAGCCCAACGAATTGGCTTATCATCACGTGGATAGTGTTATGAGTCAAATACTTGAAATATGTGACGCTGATTCTGAGTGTGGAGGGAAAAACTAGGGGACTCGGAAAAAATCAATTTGAACACCACAGAGACAGATACTTCAAACATCAAATATATAGCAGGGGCCAGGGTCGGGGTTGAACCCACGAGCTCCTGCTTATCAGGCAAGAGAGTAAACATCTCACCACCGGGGCGCCACTCAATGTGAGATACCAATCCGGTGTGAACCCAACCTCGAGTCTCAGGTTGTTTAACATTACATGGATGCTTTGAGATGCATTGATTATATCGTACCAATTGTGTGAAAGCTAATCGCATTGTGCTCTGGTCTATGTGTGAGATTTATATTAGCTTCATTGCTGGCATGGGTTTGACTTGTTTGCTTTTTATTTTTTATTTTTGTGACCCAGGTCACTATTGTCAACTGAGACTCATCCTGGTCTCTTGAGTTCTCGCCGGGTTAAATCAAGGGACTTGATTGCACATAAACTTGATTGCGTTCTGGGTTACCTGTGAATTGAAATCACATTGTATTCTGGGTCAAGGGTCAATGTATTCTGGGTGATTAAAAATAAATGTGAAAATATATTGACTGTGCTGGGGTGTATGGGCTCAAGTGTGGATGAGTTTCTTCGTAACTAGACGGCTGGGTGGTGGAATTGTGACAACTTGATATTAGTGGTGGCTATGCATGTGGCCTGTAATCCCTCAATGTGGAGGTGAGGTTGGTTGATTGTCCAAATATTGTGAAATTTTCTTTCCATGGGAGTCGAGTAGGTGCAGTACTCTGCATTCTCCATCAAAGTGCGGACTAAAATCATGTCCCCTTCAAAATGGGTTACAGTGCAGCCATATCGCAGGCGTGGGTTTTCTCCAAGGTAATCCGGTATCCTTCCACGTGCATACAAACTCATTCATATATATGGTGGTGCCTCACCTGATGTACGCTCGCGGGATCGTGGAGAGGGCTGCAGCCACGGGTGGTGGTGCAGATTGAAGTGTGCCACTCGCCAGTCTCAGAGCGCCCTTGGGTTTACGAGGCTGATTGCAACGGGGATTTTACACATTTGCTTGTGAACGACAACCACCGGCCACATCAACCAAGACCTCAACAACGTTCCTTGCCACAAACTCGAGTCTTGACCCTTTGTATGGGATTGAGCTGTCACCATCCTAGTATCTCACCCAGATCTGGTTGATGGCTGCTAAAGAGTGAAACGGCGTCCAGAATAAACACCTCGAGACCCGCACCTCCTGGCTTTGACATTCCTTCTCAAAGACACTCACGGAACCATCAACCGCATCAGAACATAAACAGGTCAATGTGCACTTCTCCTTCCGTGAATGGAAAATTAAAAACAAGCCACAGGATTGCAATTGTGGTCATGCAACTCAAACTATAGAACCATAAAATTAACCACAGTGCTCTGCACTCCTTAAACAGAGAAGTTAAAAATCAACACGAACCCTGTCCTGAAGCCCTCTCAACGTGGCTTGCAGAACTCGACTGACATTTAGCTTCGTTGAGCTATCATTTGTGGCGAGGTTGCTTCTGAAAAAGAGCTATATAGCTCAGTAAGCCTTTCCTGGTTAAAATCAATTAAAACATGCTTAGTTTCTGTCCAGTTCAGTTGCTGTATGTTAAATTATTTTTAAGATGGTCTGCAAGTGGACGATGGTGTCGGCACGACGGACCTGGAGACTCCTTCAAGATCAGTTCTGTTTAATTCTCAACTCCAAACCCGTACCACAACAAGCACAACACGAGGCCTCTGAGTCCACGCCATCCACGATGTGAGCGCCCATCATCCACCAGCCTCTCGGGGAGATCATCGTTTATCACAGATTTACAACTAAATTACACAATATTGTTAGCAACATTAACCAGCACCGTATTAAAGCATTTGACATATTTACCCTCGCAATCATTAGATTTCAACTCTAAGAATAACCGGTAATTTATTACACATCTAATTAGCACGGTTGGCTACATACAGTGCTAAATAAGTTCAACATACACACACATAAACGATCTGAATGAAATGCAGTAGCATGACTCATTATATAGCAACACATTATGTGCTCTACTGTTCTTGAGTCATACATTTTGTGAAAATTATATATGTCACTCTGAACAGACTAAAAAGATGCAACATTATTTCATGTTGGTACTTAATAAGTGTTCCCAGTATTTAAAGACATTCTTTCGAAATACATCTACTGACATTCATTATTACCTACTATAATCACCCAGAAATGTATGTCCGTCCTGCGCGTGACGTCACTCAATATGAGCCCCACCCCCCTCATTAACATTCATGAGTGGGTGGATTTTTACACTAACGCAGAGGAAGGTCGAGCTGAATTAAATAATTTATTACGCAAAGTTGCTTCAAATGTGACGTTTCTTTACAGAAAGTGACGGTAAAAATAAATCTACGCATCACAGTGCTACATCCGTGCATGACGTCATTGCACAAGAGCCCCCCCCCCACTTAATTAATATTCATGCCCGCGTGGAAATTTACACTAACACACAAAAAGTTTGCACGGGCATTAAACAACTTTTATGCAAATGTATACAAAAGTTGACGTTTCTTTATAGAAAGTGAAGGAAATAAATATGTCTATGCAGCATCACAGTGCATTACCTTTTAAATCCTTTACATTAAGTTCACTTGCTTGCATGGGTGCTTGTGTGCTTGCTTGCTTGCTTACGACCGTGCAAATCTTTCGGTCGTTTTTAACCCACTTCCCGTGATCCAATCGAGCTGATATTTTGCACACAGACTCGTTGTGGGTGACAATTAATTTTCGTGAAAAATTTTTTCCCAAATTTATCACTGTTTAGGGAAATTTTTTAAATATTTAATTACCAATTGCTTAATGGTGGCAGACAATCATCTGACCCATAGGTGGCAGCCATCTCAAGCCAGAGGACGAGAGGACTCCAGCCGCCCCGATGCCACGCATGTAAAGGATTTATACTGGTAGGAACGAAGGGAACCAGCCTACAATAGATTATATCGTCCGTCCATCCGTCCGTCCGTCCGATGTCCGATTAGGTGTAGCAACATCGCCCCCTACTGCAAACACTTTGCAGGACCCTACAACAACCTTTAGACTCAGTGAGGCTTTCCTGGCTAAACAAGTGCAACATTCCCTTATAATTCCCTGAGATAGCTTTTAATTAAAACATTTAAATTAAAAATTAACTCACAGCGGCCTAAAGCCTACAGCTAGACCTAAAGCCTAGAACTACGCCTCAAACTCTCCCTTCGTATCGTACCCCCGCGTGTGTGAAAGGGAGTTAATGTTTAACAATGTTACATTCTCTGATGTTTTTAAATAGAAACATTTAAATTTAAAGCTTTTATATAAATAATTAAAACATTTAAATTAAAAATTAACTCACAGCGGCCTAAAGCCTACAGCTAGGCCTAAAGCCTAGAACTAGGCCTCAAACTCTCCCTTCGTATCATACCCCCGCGTGTGTGAAATGGAGTTAATGTTTAACAATGTTACATTCCCTGATGTTTTTAAATAGAAACATTTAAATTTAAAGCTTTTACATAAATAATTAAAACATTTAAATTAAAAATTAACTCACAGCGGCCTAAAGCCTACAGCTAGGCCTAAAGCCTAGAACTACGCCTCAAACTCTCCCTTCGTATCGTCCGATTAGGTGTAGCAACATCGCCCCCTACTGCAAACACTTGGCAGGACCCTACAAAAACCTTCAGACTCAGTGAGGCTTTCCGGGCTAAACAAGTGTAATAATACATTATGTTTATATTCTTTGGTTATTCATTCGTACCAGCCCACCCCGCAGGGACCTGTTAGTGAAAAACTTTGTTTTTACGGGTTAATTTTTTTTCACTTATTTCTTCTGCTTTTGAAACAACAGGTAAGTCTCATTTGTGCTTTTGATTCACTGCCATTAAATGTACACAAGATACAATTATATTCCCCTAATTGTTTTCGTGAAAATTACAGCTTCCATCCTAGGATGGGCAAAATGCTAATTAATAACTACGTACATGATAGAATTAAATTTCGATTTAAAGCTTTCGTGACTGCAGGGATTCCTCTTCTTGGTTCTTTCGGTAAAGTCACGTAGAAGGGAAATAATAAAATAATAAAAATTAAACATAGTAAAACAATTCTCACGACGTTTCGGCCACAATGCAAGTAGCCGTCCTCAGATGAAGAACAGGTCTGTCGGGAAGACAGCGTCTGAGTGAAACACCCCAGGCTTGGAGCGTATATTTAAGCTGGGTTGGAGGGGGAAGAGCGCCTCGACAAAATAATTTGCATATCAAGAGGAATTTAGCATATTTATGGGAAATGCAAATATGGGATTAATCACTACTTGTGAAATGCGTAGGAGGTGGGCAGGGGGTTTCAAAGTCATATTATGCCCGTGCATTATGCAGGATTAGCAGCATCAATGGGAGGGGATAGGGGTAGCATTAATAAAGGGAAGGAATGTTAATAGTATGTAGCTGCAGTAATCTTTTCACCTTCTCACCAAGCAGCTTGGTGAGAAGGTGACAACATTTGGTGCGATTATTCGCAAATGGAAGAAACACAAAAGATCTGTCAATCTCCCTCGGCCTGGGGCTCCATGCAAGATCTCACCTCGTGGAGTTGCAATGGTTATGAGAACGGTGAGGAATCAGCCCAGAACTACACGGGAGGATCTTGTCAATGATCTCAAGGCAGCTGGGACCATAGTCACCAAGAAAACAGTTGGTAACACACTACGCTGTAAAGGACTGAAATCCTGCAGCGCCCGCAAGGTCCCCCTGCTCAAGAATGCACATATACATGCCCGTCTGAAGTTTGCCAATGAACATCTGAATGATTCAGAGGACAACTGGGTGAAAGTGTTGTGGTCAGATAATACCAAAATGGAGCTCTTTGGCATCGACTCAACTCGCCGTGTTTGGAGGAGGAGGAATGCTGCCTATGACACCAAGAACACCATCCCCACCGTCAAACATGGAGGTGGAAACATTATGCTTTGGGGGTCTTTTCTGCTATGGGGACAGGACAACTTCACCGCATCAAAGGGACGATGGGTGGGGCCATGTACCGTCAAATCTTGGGTGGGAACTTCCTTCCCTCAGCCAGGGCATTAAAAATGGGTATTGGATGGGTATTCCAGCATGACAATGACCCAAAACACACGGCCAAGGCAACAAAGGAGTGGCTCAAGAAGAAGCACATTAAGGTCCTGGAGTGGCCTAGCCAGTCTCCAGACCTTAATCCCATAGAAAATCTGTGGAGGGAGCTGAAGGTTCGAGATGCCAAACGTCAGCCTCAAAACCTGAATGACTTGGAGAAGATCTGCAAAGAGGAGTGGGAGAAAATCCCTCCTGAGATGTGTGCAAACCTGGTGGCCAACTACAAGAAACGTCTCTGTGATTGCCAACAAGAGTTTTGCCACCAAGTACTAAGTCATGTTTTGCAGAGGGGTCAAATACTTATTTCCCTCAGTAAAATGCAAATCATATTATAACATTTTTGACATGCGTTTTTCTGGATTTTGTTGTTGTTATTCTGTCTCTCACTGTTCAGATAAACCTACCATAAAAATTATAGACTGATAATTTCTTTGTCAGTGGGCAAATGTACAAAATCAGCAGGGGATCAAATATTGTTTCCCTCACTGTATTAGCGCTGTATAGTTGCATGTATGTTGAACTTCTTTAGCACCATAAGTAGCCACCATGCTTATCGGAGGTTCGTAACACGGTTTTTGTAAATGTGTTTTGTTAAATTTCGATTTAAAGCTTTCGTGACTGCAGGGATTCATCTTCTTGGTTCTTTCGGTAAAGTCACGTAGAATGGAAGTAATAAAATAATAAAGATAAAACATAATAAAATAATTCTCACGACGTTTCGGCCACAACGCAAGTAGCCGTCCTCAGGTGAAACCAGGTCTGTCGAGGCGACAGCGTCTGAATGAAACAGCACACGTGCTTGGAGCATATATATAAGCTGGGTTGGAAGGGGGGGGGGAAAGGGGGCGCCTTGACAAAATAATTTGCATATCAAGAGGAATCCAGCATACCCATGGGAAATGCAGGTAGTACTAATCACATACCTGCATTTCCCATGGGTATGCTGGATTCCTCTTGATATGCAAATTATTTTGTCAAGGCGCCCCCTTTCCCCCCCCCCCTTCCAACCCAGCTTATATATATGCTCCAAGCACGTGTGCTGTTTCATTCAGACGTTGTCGCCTCGACAGACCTGGTTTCACCTGAGGACGGCTACTTGCGTTGTGGCCGAAACGTCGTGAGAATTATTTTATTATGTTTTATTTTTATTATTTTATTACTTCCCTTCTACGTGACTTTACCGAAAGAACCAAGAAGATGTGTTTTGTTAGTTGTACCTGCACACCACTGCCAACGATGCATCGCCAAATGCTGTTCTCATTTCTAGATTTGAAGCTTTCGTGACTGCAAGGATTCATATTCTTAGGTTTTTTCGGTAAAGTCACGTATGTAAAAAATAAAAATAAAAATTAATAAAAGTAAAATAAAATAAACATAAAAATCACGACGTTTCGGAGGCAACACAAGCTTCCGTCTTCAGGTGGAACCGTCACAGCACGATAGCTGTATCTCATCTCGACCAGGAGGCAGCAATTACCAACCCACCCCAGCTGCATTGTCGATGTTCGACGCACGGCTGTCAAACCACGACTCTACAATGCTCAGAGCTGGACTTTGGACCAAATTAATCGAATAATCAAACTCTGTATGGGTGCATGCCTGGAATTGATAATGAGGCTTAAACCATCAACTAGTTTCACTGGAGAACCACGTTTAATCACAGGCGACTGCTTGGAATTGAAAGCCCGCATCTCAGGATGTGTTATTTTTACGATTGTGATCATGTTCTTACAAAGTCCATTGTTGGCACTGGTTAAAGCCAACGGCGCGAATCTACAGGTATATCTAGACAGGTTTGTGTGATGCGGGGCTTGTTTTTACATTCCTTAAACATCTGAGAACATTCCATGGGTTGCCTCGTGAGGTTTGTAACCCCGTGTAAAGTAACACAAAATCATTGTTTCTCGTCTGTGAGCCATGATACAAAAATATTTCACCACTCATCATCTACACACTACTCACCACCCTATATCCACACACACTACTCACCATCTCATATGTGCACACTACTCACCACTCACCATTCATCCACACACTACTCACCACCCCATATCCACATACAATACTCACCACTCACCATCCACACACTACTCACCATCCACACACACTACCCACCAGCCGCCATCCACAAGGGAGAACATCTCCCCCAACAATAAACCCGCTTTACAGATTTCAGAAGGAGAGACCAAGAAAGAACTGCAATGCGTAAACACAGATCCTCGCAGAAGGAATAGGCAATGACACAAACGTGCAAAAGGCAGGGCCAACCGACTCGCCCTCGCCTTAAATGGACTTGTTCCTCACTATATTAATGACCTCCTTCAGCCACGAATATTCTATCAAGATTGTCAACATCCTCAGCTTGTGCATTGCTCACCGTCCCACGGTCTCTAGGCTACACACGTGGGGGGTGACGGTGCCTTGGCGATCGCGGCACCTAAACTCTGGAACTCGTTGCACTTCGAGGTCAACGGGACTTCCGAGACACTGCTCATCTTCACATTTCCACTAAAGTTGTCTGTTTAAAATGGCTTTCTCCTAGATTTGAAGCTTTCGTGACTGCAAGGATTCGTATTCTTGGGTTTTTTCGGTAAAGTCACTTAGGTAAAAAAATAATAAAACGTCGTGATTTTTATTTTATTTTTTATTTTATTTTACTTTTATTAATTTTAATTTTAAAATTTTACCTACGTTATTTTACCGAAAAAACCCAAGAATATGGCTTTCTCCCTTTAGTGATGTTCAAATCTCCTTCTCACTACTTTCCTTGGGTGATGTTCACAATTTTCTGCATTACCATGCATAGCACCCCGAGAGCGATTGTTTAAGGGCACCTTGTAAATGTTAATTATTATAATTTTACCATTATTGAATGATTATGTAATCAGTAGAAACGTATTATTTAATTTTAAATAATTTTTTTTGCATTATTAGCGTCAAAGTGTTATAGCACACAAACTATTTGATTATTTAATTATTATGTAAGTGCCAGTATTAAACCGTTATTTAATTATAATTAAGTTAGTAATACATAAAAATCGCTCAATCATTATTTTATTATTATCCATTTCCAATTACATAATAATGAAATTATTATTACTTGACGCTCACGCCAGTTGGTTCAGGGCACAGGGTCGGCAACCTGTGGCTCTTGAGCGGCGTTTGGCTCTTTGAGGGACCGCTGCTTCGTGAGACGTTTTTATTTATCAAGGACCACCACCACCAGCACCGTCTCTCGTACTCACCACGTTTTTATTTATGAAGGACCACCACCACTGTGTCTCGTACTCACACCGCGTTCTTGTTTATAAAGGACCACCACCACCGTCTCTCGTACTCGCACCACGTTGCATTGCGGCTCTTGAAATATTGAGTTGTTTGGTTTCTATTTTACTTACGGGTTAAGGGAATCGTTTTTTTGTAAACCTTGAATACGAACTGACAGCTGTGTGGTTTGCTGGGCACAATGCACAGCCTCACTCTAGCGGAAATGTTTTTTTGTTTACGTGACAAACCTTACTCATTGGTTGTGGCGGGTGGTGGCGGGTTTAACGACACTTTTATATTTATGCGATCTAGCCCAAAAACACGTTTAATTAATAATATTGGTCGCGAAAGCCTACTTATAATTTTAAAGCTTAAATAAGAATTTACACGGTGCGGTTTACAGTGAAAACCCCAGCCTCACCCAATCCGATGTAACCAGTTTGGAGGACAAACCATTACAGTTTCATGGTTGCCGTGGGGTTTTTGTAAAAATATATCAATTGCGACTCTTTAACCTTGACACTGTGTGTGTGAATGTGACGCCACGTCTGCACAAGTGAGTACGGGCTGCCGCGTGCGACATTCCAGGGCGCTTTTCGTGGTGTTTATAATTTAGCTGCAGGTGAAGTCAGCTCGTTTCCTTGTTCGTTGTCGCTGCTCTGTAATTTATTTACATCGCGCTGCGGTGGCTGGAAGATGTTAACTACCTCGCCCGGTATACAGGAGGTCGTCGGTTCGATCCAGACCCTGACACCTGTACATGTACTTGGAGTTTGCTTGTCTCTCAACCCGTAGTCGCGTGAATTTGTCTCCGTGTTCTCCAATTTTTCCCTCCACACTCAGAAACATGCGTTTTGAGTGTTTGGCTGCGAAACATGTCCACGTAATAAGCCACGTCGTTGAGCTTTAAATTGTGGCCAGGTCGCTTCTAAAAAAAGCTGTATACCTCAGTGGGCCTTACCTGGTAAAATAAAAAAAGGTTTTATAGAATCGTCCAAACTCGGCGATTGCAGGATGTAAAATCTTAACATTAACAATAGGTGATGAATATATATATTGTTTAGGTTATAAAGATTCAAATACTCGATGTTTTTTACGCATAATAGGAAAATGTACGGTGAAAGTCGTACAGATAATGAGCTTAAATGAACCACGATGTTTGTTTAGCCAGAGGCTGTTCGCTGTTGTAATGCGTAAGGCCACTCACCTAGGGACCCAACCACTCAATCGCACGCCCTCCCAGCCACCGTTCCTCCAGCCCTCCCTCACCGCCTGCTCGCCCACCCTTTACGCCATCCTCCTGCCCATCTGTCTCCCCTATCACCAAATAACTCCCACTCACTCAACCTCCACCACCACCACCCACTCACTCGCACCTTCGATTAGCACGAATGGCTACGTACGCTGTGAAATAAGTATAACATACATACTCACACACTCACTCACCCACACACCCACTCACCCACACACTAAACCAATCACCCACCTACACACTCACCCACACTTTCGATTAGCACGGTTGATTAAGTATGGTGTAAAATAAGTTCAACATACATACAACCACCGTCTACTCAGGATAAAACGGTGTCGTTGGAATAACAAAAAAAAATGACCAATGGTCAGAGGATGCATGAAGCCAGTAGTTAAATATTAGTTGATAAAGGTGGAAGACGATTGCAGACTGTGAAGCTTAAACAAACAGGCCTTTTAAGAAAAATAATGAATTTCGATTGAAAGCTTTCGTGACTCCAGGGATTCATCTTCTTGGTTCTTTCGGTAAAGTCACGTAGAAGGGAAGTAATAAAATAATGTTTTATTTTTATTATTTTATTACTTCCCTTCTACGTGACTTTACCGAAAGAACCAAGAAGAAAAATAATGAATAAAGACACAGATGGGAAAAAACTAGTTAACCATTACCATCAGAATGTTTCTTCTTCCACACTGCACGTAGCCAACCGTGCTAATCGGAAATGCAGGGGAATGACAAATTAACACAAAAATCAGTTTTACCTATTACACAGTGCGTGACTGTAACGCCACGTCTACACAGGTGAGCCCAGCCGCCGTGTGGAACATTCCAGGGCGTGTCTCGAGGTATTTATAACTTAACTGCGGGTGAAGTCAAGTTCATTTCCTTGTTCATCTCCACTGTGTGAGCTGCTCACACAGCGTCTCCTGAACAGAACACACCTCGTCAATGGTAATCAACATCTCACGGTATTATAAACATAACGTATTTTTGTTGAAATATATTCTCTGAGGCACAGTGAGAAACTACTTTGGGTGCATTCTTGGGTCATGGCGAGCGCAGCTCCTGCTCAGAATGTGGACCGTGAGTTGACCTGCTCCATCTGCCTGGACACGTTTGACTGTCCCTCCACGCTCAGCTGCGGCCACTCGTTCTGCCTCCAGTGCCTGGAGGACGCCTGGAAGAAGGCAGGCTCCTACTGTTGCCCGCAGTGCCGCAAGACCTTCCCTCAACGACCCCAGCTGACCAGGAACGTGACGCTCGCCAACCTCATAGAACAGCTGCGAGTGACTGAGACCATGGCTGCTGCTGCTGGCGGTGTTGTTTTCTGTGACAACTGCCCAGAAGGCAAGACGCTTGCAGTGAAGACCTGCCTCAAGTGTGAGATGTCCTTCTGCAGGAAGCACCTCGCGCCTCACCTGGAGAGAGCGAAGTTGAAGGACCATGTCCTGGTTCCACCAGACGTGAACCCTGAAGAACGCAAGTGCAAGAGGCACAAACAGGAGCTCATATTCTACTGCAAACAAGACGTGAGCCTCGTGTGCACAGTCTGCGCTTTCACTGGAGAACACAGAGGGCATGATGTTGACACGCTGGAGAACGAGCATAAGACACGGAAGGTGAGGCCTGCATGCCAACTGCGAGAACCATTGAGGTGCAGAAAAAAACATGCATTGAGATTATTTGGCAGCTCGACATTTCCACATGATAAACCACTTTAATAGGTTATCATTTGTGGCCAGGTCGCTTCTAAAAAATAATTAATTGATACCTCGGTAGGCTTTGCCTGGTAGGATGGGGATGGCTTAGTTGTATGTGTATGTTATTGGGTGATTTGTTTACCTTTCATGTACTTTGCACTACTATCTGATTTTTTTGTATAGTTTGTTGTTTTAACGTGTTTACCCACCCCTACTGGACATTTGGGAAAAAGAGCTTTATGGCTCATCGGATTCAACCAGTATAAATACCTATACTGATTATGATACCTCTACATGAGCTGATAAAACAAATTGTCCACTGGGTATAATTGAAACATCTCATTCAACAAACATCACTGTGGGTTGATTACACTGGTCAACAAAAAAAATTCCGGCCTGGACTTTTGCAGCTGTTGTAGACTAATTTCAGGGTGCTGATTCCAAATCTGATCTCAGATTTGCTCTATCACATCTCATTGTTATGCTATCGGCATACCCCATTTTATGCAGATGTAACATCACTATTGTGAATTACCTTTTTGTACATATTTTTCTTATCTTCACAATTAAATTCTTACATGGTAATATGCATTCACTCACATTGATATGCAGTCACTCTCACAACTTTGTGCTACGGCTCATTAAATGTTTGTTTCATTATTATTGTATATTGTATCTTATTCTTGTATGGATGTCTGTTTAGCTATTAGTATATGAGCATAAATTTGCTGTTTTTATTGAAAATGCAATATTTGATATCTCAAAAACCGGATGTGATAGACAAAAACTGATGCCAGATTTGGAATCAGCACCCCAAAATTACCTTAGAAACGTTGGAATACCTTATGCCAGAAAAAGGTTTTGACCAGTGTTACCTGTCCACAGGTCCCTTGCCTATCAGACTTTTACAGTCAGTCCAGGCTGAATTCCTCACCATGCTTCTGTTGGGCAATTCAGAACTATCTCCTCTGATAACTTTGTCTCTTCCAGGGTAGAGTCGGCGAGGAGATGCGGGCAGTGGAGAAGGACAGGAAAAAGGTGGAGGCGTCCGTGGGACAGATGAAGGCCACTCGCAAGGCCGTGCAGGTACCACGCGTGGCCTCTGTGGCCCTGTGACCTCCACCCGGAGTAGAGTCCGTGACTCCCCTTGAGGATAATTCAAGTGAACTCTGGTATGCTTGAGTCAGTGTGTAATAACTGTGCAGGACATTGCATTATTATAGTTATGGGTAATTGAAATGTAATCTTTTTTAATGCAACGTTTTACACAAAAACGTGTATCTCTCGTGAGACTTCAAAGCACGTCGCAAGATAACTCGAATGATTTGCAATGGATCAGATAAAATAAAGCAGTATGGAGCAACGATTGTCTTGAATTAAAAATTGGCCATTAAACGAGTCTAGATGGCGATAAAATACGACAGGAAATCGGCTGTTGAATGCTAGATTAAACACAAGAGATGCGGCTATAAAGAGAGTGCAAGGAATGCCAGAAAACACTTTTGCTCTCATGACATGCACCTATTTCTAAAGCAGCACAACGTAGAGCCAATTATTATTTAAAACGTTTTAAATTGAATATGCACGAATCATGATGTATTAGTGATTAGCTCTTTTGATGTATATTTTAATGATTCAGATAATTACGTAATTGAATCTACTTTGATATGTCTTCAACGATATTGCTATGAGCCTGTTTCCGTTGTCGCATGCATGAGTTTGTTTATTCATTCGTTTCTCAATCCACTTGTCCTGGTGAGGGTCGCGGTGGCAGAATGTTGAGTAGGGTGGTCCAGACCCTTCCTTCCCCTGGTGATAGACTCTAGCACTTTCTGGGGAATTCCCAGGTGTTCCCAGGCCAGCCGAGTGATACAGTCAAGCCGGCATGTCCTGGGTCAGCCCTAGGGGTCAACGCCCAGTGGAACGTTCCCAGGAGAGTTCCAGGGGGAGTCTACTGGGGGATATCCCTACCAGGTGCCTAAACCACCTCAACTGGCTCCTCTCGATTCAGAGGAGCAGCGGCCCCACTCTGAGGCTTTACCAGATTACCGAGCTTCTCACCTGATCACGGAGAGTGAGCCCAGCAACCCTGCGGAGAAATCTCATTTTCGTCCCTCGTACCCGCGATCTCATCCTTTCAGTCATCACCCAAAGCTAATGACAATAGGTGTTGGTGGGAACGTAGACTGACCTGTAAAGCAAGAGCTTTGTTCAAGAACTCACCTCCCGCTTCACTACCATGGAACGGTACAGTGCCTGCAACACTTCGGATGCTGCACCGATACACCGTCCAATCTCATTGTTCCCAATTACCATCACTTGGGATAGAAACCCCGAGGTACTTAAACTTCTTCACAAAGGGCAGTTTTCCCTCCGCACAGGGAGAGAATAATCCAACGTCTCTCGAGAGTGAACCATGACTTCAGATTTGGAAGTGCTGACCCTTATCCCAGCCACTTCACACTCAGCATCAAACTGTTCCAGTGCACGTTAGAGATCACAGACTGATGAGGCAAAGAGGACGTCATCTGCAAAAAACAGCGATGCCACTTCCATGCCCCTGTACTGAATACTCTCCATACCTGGACTGTGCCTTGATATCCTGTCCGTGAAAATCATAAAAAGGAGCAGAGACAAGTCGCACCCTTGGCAGAGTCCAGCACCCACAGTGAATGACATTGATTTAACACCAATAATACAGACACAGCTCTCACTCTTGGAATAGGGGGACTGGATACCACACAAAAGCGGCACCGGTACATCAATCTCCCGCAGCAGTTCCCACAAGATATTACAGGGAACACAGTCATATGCTTTCTCCAAGTCTACAAAGCAAAGGTAGACTGGAGCAGTATACCCCCATGACCCCTCAAATATCTGTGAGAAGGGAAAGAGCTGGTCCATTGTTCCACAACCCTGACGGAATCCGCATTGTTCCTCCTGAATCTGAGGATCAACTAACCGGCAAGAAACTCATCTCCAGCACTCTAGCACTGGCTTTACCTTGGACGCTGAGGAGTGTGATCCCTCTGTAGTTGGAGCAGATCCTCTAGTCCCCTTCCTTAAAAATGGGTAACATAACTCCAATTTCCAAATCCAGAGGTACTGTACCGACCTTCCATGCAACATTGCAAAGGCACTCCTACACTGTCCAGCGCTTTAAACAACTCTGGGTGAACCTCATACACTCTATTAGCTTTGCTGCTATGAAGGCCCTCGACCGCTGGAGTGACTTCAACAGCCGTGATGGATCCGATGCCCCCAGCTGTTTCCAGGGCTGCCATCTGAGATTAGGGCATGTCCACTGGGTTGAGGAGTTCCTCAAAGTGTTCCTTCTACCTCTCGACTATCTCCTTCGTTGTGTTCAATGTTACTGAGAACAGATGGGGCAACATCCCATATACCCTTCCTAATGCGTCGGATGGTTTGACAGAATATCTTTGAGGCTGCTCGGTAGTCTCTCTCCATGGCCTCTCCAAGTGCCTCCTTTGCTTGGGCTTTTGCTTCAGCAATTGCTACCGCTGCCACACTCTTGGCAAGCTGGTACCTCTCAATCGAGCTGGGAGACCTTTAACCAAGCATAGCTAGGAAAAAGTCTAATTATTCAACTTGTCAGCATCCCTCAGCACTGATGTCCACCAGCGGGACCTAGGTTTGCCACTTTCACAGGCACTCACTGCCTCCCGACAATAGCTTTTGCAGTCGCATCCACAATAGAGGTCCTGAACATCGTCCACTCAGACTCAATGTCCATGACCTTCTCTGGAGTGGAGGATACGTTTTCCCAGAAGGGGAAGTTGAAAAATTTCTGCACCGGGTCTTCCGCCAGACGTTTCCAGAAAAGCTGCACTATTCGTTTGGGCCTTCCACATCTATCTGGTCGGTGCCCCAAACATTAGGTGTAACTTACCACCAGGCAGTGATTAGTGTACAGCTCTGCCCATTTCTTCACCCGAGTGTCCACAAAATATGTCCTTAGGTCTGATAATACAACTATAAAGTTAATCATTGACCTTCGGCCCAATGTGCGCTGGTACCAAGTACACACATCAGCATCCTCATATTCGAACATGGTGTTTGTTATTGACATTCCGTTACTATTGCAGAATTACAGTAACATCTCACCGTTCGGGTTCAGATCAGGGGGGACATTCCCACTAATCATGCCTCTCCAGGTTTCTCCATATTTTCCCACGTGAGCATTGACATCACCCAGTAAGGCTATGGAGTCGATAGGTGGAACGATCAAGCACTGCACCCTTCATCTCCAAGAAGGCCGAATACTCTGAACTGCTGTTGGTACATATGAACAGACAACAGTCAGAGTTGTCCTTTCTGAGACCCAACGTCTCATTGAGGCGACCCTCTCATCCACTGGGAAAAACTCCAACTGAATAGCACCCAGCCTGGAATTTGAATATCTCCACACTCACCCGGGGCCACTCACCAGGGGGTTCTCCAGAATTGGAGAGACCACCCCTGATCGAGAAGTTAGCGTTCATTGCCAATGCTGTGTGTGGAGGTGAGACCGACTATATTTAGTCGGTACCTTTCCACCTCCTCCACCAGTGCCGACTCCTTCCCACCCCCCCCCCCCCCCAGTGAAGTGACATTATATGTCCTAATAGCTACTGTAGTACCCATTTCCAAGGTTCAGTCCGTCTGAGGCCTTCCCATTCCCTGCTATACTAGCATCGCACTCGCCCCTCACCCTTCGTACTGCAGATGGTTGGCCCAGAGGACGGAGCCACGTAGCCATTTTGGGCAGGGCTCAACCGGGTTATGTGGTCACCTGGCCACCAGGTGCTTCTCGGCGAACGCCACCCCAAGGCCTGGCTCCCTGGGGTTGTCCTGGTATACCTTGTCTGGGTCAGGTTCTCTGATTTTAGTATTTTTTAACCATTCAAAAAGGGATGTTTTTTTGGACCATTATTTGTCTGGAACCTCTGCCCAAACCTGTTAACCAAGGCAGATCCTACCAGGAGTACAAGACTCCAGGCGACATAGCTCTGAGGGTCATTGGAACACAAAAACCCCACCACCACGAAAATGTTACGAGTATCCAAAGTATCTAATGTCATGCAAAACCTGTTGTAAAAGTGGGCATCAAGTCAGCTAGTGATAATAATTCACACAGCATCTCCATGTTGTGGAGAATATTAGTAATACAACCAGAAAAGCAGAGCATTGGTCTCCATCAAATATCTGAGCTCGGAGTGATTTGAAACGGTGGAGAGAGGGGAGAGAGCCCAGCATGTGTTTAGAGGAATGGACAATCCAATAACGTGCGGTAGTCTTAATAACAGATAATTTTAGTAAGTTATTAGTCGTTATTTTTCTCCTTATTTGTGCATAAAATATCTCAGTTGTATTGAAATATTTTTTTTAGTATGTTTTGGGTGGGTACATTTGTTTTAGGAATGCATCTTAGGTCATATGACACCGTATGGAAAAAAATGTTTCGATTTACAATTTAATGTTTCACTTTATGACGTGTTTATTTCTGCAGAAAAATACAATTTTGCATTTTCTCTTACTAACCATATTATAGATGTGAATGTCCTAGATTCTTCAACAGTTATCGACCTGTTCACTGAGATGTGAGTGCAGAGACATAATGTGGAGGCAGGGCAAACTAGTGGAGTAGCCAGAAAACAATGTTACTTTGGTATTTTAAGCATTGAATATGAAATGATAGCTTCCATCGCACACCCTTGCAGGATTCCATGGTCCAGACCAAGGCTCGCATCTCAGGCGAGTTCACCCACATGAGGGAGATGCTCGATGAGGATGAGAGGGCAGCTCTGGACCGTGTGGACGTGAAGGGGCACGAGCTACTGTCCCAGATCGAGGAGAACATCGCTCATTACGAGCACGAGATCAACGAGCTCCAGGCAGCAGCCACGCGCCTGCACACTCTGCAGGAGGAGAGGGACTCGCTCGCGTTCCTGCAGGTAGAGTGAGTAGGCATCACCCCACCTGGCCACCATTGACCACTGTTGCCTTTGCAGTGGCGATGTTTATGCACCAAACCAGGAACTCCTTTGAGGATGAGAAGACCTTGGGGAGGTCCAGGACCCATTCAGATAATTATCACTGGTGTTGGTCGTGAGCAGGAATCGAACTCGTGTAGCCGGGTTGGTAACACAGTGCGCTTACCATTGCACTACCACTCCCCCTACACGAACTTGTACACACACGCACATGCGAGCACGGGTGCACACATGTGTGGTGGTCATTTTGAAACACACGCGCCACAACCAGGGGGAGTTGTAGAAACCGGTCCGGACCGGTCGGGCCAACGTCGGTTGGAACCCCTCTGGGAGAAAGAGTATAAAGTGCGGGTCCCTGAGAGAGCGAGTCAGTCCGTCTCAAGCCGAAGCCAGAAGCCGCCTGAAGAAGAAGACCCTGGACCCCAAGCCGCCGACGTCCTTCTAAGGGCCGGGGCTCAGTGCAGTGCCAGTGGTCGAGGGGTTAGGACCCTGAGGTTCCCTCGGCCTGATGCCCTTCTAAGGGCCAGGTCCGGACGGGCCAGTGGTCAGGGACCCACCGGGCCAGCGGTGGGTCAGCCTCTCCTAGGTATAGCCAGCCGGAGGGCTAGAGTAGACAGAGTTGTAGGTACGATAGCTCGGAGGCTGTACCTCCCCAGGTTTTGGGTGAAAGGGGCCTTACCCCTTTTTGTTAGGGTTAAGTGTAACTGTTTGGTATAATAAACCGTGTGGCCTCTACGAAGACTCTGTGTCTCTACAAGAACATTACACATGCACAAACACTCACTGCCAGCACGAGGCTGACTCATTACATCTCAGATCGCTCCACTGAAAAAACATTGTTCCGTGATTAAATTCGCGTTTTATGTCGAAAACTGCCCGTATATTTAGAAAGGCTGCACATGCAAGGTTTCACAAAGAACATAATAACGCAACTTGCATTGTCAATACAATCTATCGGCCATAGATTGTATTGAAACAAGTCCACCAATGTGAATTTGTATGTTCTATTAAAAATATAACTTACTACTGAATTTCCAAATAATGAATAAACGATTAACATTTTGACTTTCAACTTTCGTGACTGCAGGAATTCATATTCTTTGGTTCTGTCGGTAAAGTCACGTAGATAGAAAAATAATAATAAAAATCAAGTGTTTTGTTTTTTATTATTTTATTTGTATTCTTTTTATTTTCATTAAATTTATTTTTATTATTATATTTCTATCTACGAAACTATTAACACACAAATCCTTCGAGTTAATAATCAGTTGGTAATGTATACAGACGTTGACACTACAACATCTATCCACATGGTCCTGTAATATACAGATTTAAGCTACTTAAATGTCGACCAACCAAGAGTAATGCTGAAAAGAGAAGAGCTTTTAATAACAGGAAAGCCAGAGGCATTTATTATTTGATCAGTCTCGGAAAGTTTAAACCAATCCGAAGATTGTCTGCTTCAACAAGTGTTCACCGTTAATAAGTTTTTATTTGGGTTAGATCACTTAAATATAAAGGTGTCATTAAACCCACTACCACCCGATACAACCAATTAGATTTGTCATGTAAATATAAAATGCCAATAAGTTACTAGTTCAGCACACCGGTGTGTTGGAGAGTAAACGAATAACATTTACAATTGGAGTACAACGTTTTGCCAGTAATTAAAACCAGCCTCATCAGGTAACCGTCAGAATTATGGAGATATTCTCCTGTTTTGGTCTTCGAGGAATAATTGTGATGTCATCACCCTGAACCAATCAGGTGCGAAGCCCAGAGTGGGAGACGTGAGTTAATGTATGCATATTAATGACAATGGATCTCTATTATTAGTTGGGTTATTCACAGTTAATAATTATGTAGGTACGTTATGTATGTACAATACCGACTTTTGGGCACAAATTGTATCAATGGTGGGCTTCTCTGAGGTTTTTGGGCCCAAAAAATGTCCCTAAAAGTCAAAACTACTGACAAAGTAACACGATGCTCTGTGTGTAAGTCACCCTCGCAGTGGATAATTATTTACAATGTTGGTTCACAATCACTGCCACTCAATGTCGAGTGACACGTACGCCTATTGCCCGTGCAACGGTTTGAGAGGCCACACCTTGCTGATGAGAACCATCGAGTCCAAACGAGTTAACGGCTTTGTCTTGATGACAACCAACAACACTGGGATAAGCAAATGGTTGAGTGCAGCCTCATCGCCTCTACCAATCACCGTGTGGTTAATGTGGCTGGAGGTGAACTGATTCGCGTCCCCTGTTCTGTGTCTGACTCCTGCAGGTTCACCTGAAGGAGACAAACCGGTATGGAGTCATCAACTTGCACAGAATATTTTACTTTCATTACTTTTAATGTTTTACCTACGTGACTTTACCGAAAAAACCTGAGAATATGAATCATTGCAGTCACGAAAGCTTCAAATCTAGAATTGCACAGAATAACACACGGGGTGACGCCTTATCTGGGACATGGGCTGCATGATGATGATTATAATAATGCTGTGTGTAATGATGCTGTGTAAGGTACTGGCTATGATGATGCTGTGTGACGATGATGCTGTGTGTGATGGTGCTATGTGTGATGATGCTGTGTACCATGATGTGTGATGCTGTGATGATGATGATGTGTGTGTGTGTGATGATGCTTTGTAAGACACTGGCTATGTGTGTTGTTGCGGTGTGTGTTGGTGCTGTATAAGACACGGGCTGTGTGAGTCACTGCTGGTTCTGGTCTCACAGGAGAGACGCTCAGAAGGGATCTCCACCCTCATCTCCCAGCGAAAAAGACATCGCCGCGATCAGCACCATGCAGGGAGCTGTGGTCAACCTGCTGGCATTCATGTGTGAGTTCCACAGACTCTTACCACCTGTGTGTGTGTGTTATTGTGTGTGTAATTGTTCTTGTATAAGTATGTTGTGGAGCGGTAGTGTAGTGGTTAGCGCACTGCGCTATGAACATTACCCCCTGGTGTGACGTGCGGGCCTTCACAGGTGCTTGCTAACAGCACTTGCCCCAAAAGTTTGTTGAGGATAGGCAGGGGCATCTTTATCTTTGTAAAAGTGTATAGATCTACATTGAACTTCTTTCACACCAACCGTGCTAATCTGAGTTGTATGGGTGTATGGATGAGAGTGAGTATGGATGTCCAGTGAAGATGGTTTGGTTTGTGCACTGAGCTACAAACATAGTCACCAACAGGCTATTCACGGCCATGGCTAACATCAGTGATGAATGGATTCAAAACCAATTGTGGAGCTCTCCTAGGTACACTCAGCCTTAACAAGTACCTAGTACGTCTTGTAAACATCACCACTGCATACACAAAGGGTGCCTGTAGGATTTGTACGGTTCAATGATACAAACTATAGCTTTAGAACAAGGTAACGTTTAGGAATCTTATTGTTGATTGTTAATATCCAAGAATCATTCACCAAGACTAGGACACTTTTAGGAGTCTTCGGGCTTCATGTTAACAGTTTGATGCACAGAGTCAAACTTAGGAACTTTTACAATTCTTAGCTTCCCCAGTTAATGGCTGAGGCTCACAGAGCCAGACGAAAGGCATAACCTTGCACGACACGTGCAAAGATAAACATTACGACTGCAATGTATTCATTGGACAATAATATATAGCACAAACACGAGAGTATTTCACTATTACATGAGCTCCATTGATATTACACGTGTGTATTATCTAGTGAGGATGCTGGTGGCCAAAGTAGTAGATGAATCAATTCTTAGGGATCAGTGTTACAGCCTGAAGCCCTCAGAATCAAAGTCAACTTTAGGTTTTATTAGACAGCCAGGCCAAGGCATCAGCTAAGTTGCCCGTGCAAATCACTACACAGGCAACAACAAGTTAATTACAAAAGAACACTAATCAATACATACCAATACGTTGATATAGATAAAGATCCCTTGCATGGCCTTAACAGACTGTTGGGGTAAGTGCTATTAGCGAGCTCCTATGAAGGGGTGGGTGGCCAGCACCTCACCAGACCGCCTTTGTCTCCCCAGTGGCGATGTTTATACACAGCAGTAATCATTACACTATCAAACACAAATTGTACATCACTACACAATCACACACACACATTGTACATCACTACACTATCACACACACACGAGTGTACATCACTACACTATCACACACATACACACAGTGTACATCACTACACTATCACACACACGAGTGTACATCACTACACCATCACATACACACGAGTGTACATCACTACACTATCACACACACACACACGAGTGTACATCACTACACTATCACACCCACCTCGTGTGCCGTGCCGGCCTTCACAGGTGCTCACCAACACCACTTGCCCTACAGCCTGTGAAAGGTGACACAAGGGAGATGTTTGTGTTTGTTGTACACACACAGAGACGCTACGGCGGTATTGATATCCACGCTGCTGCCGCTGTGATCCACTGCCTCCCACGGGCACTACCGCACAGTCGGGCTGAACGATTAATCGATTTTAAATCGAATTTGCAATTTGAAGCAATGCGATTAGCAAATCGCAAAGGCTGCGATTTTTTTGCGATTTGAAAAGTCCAATTACTTTAATGGAATTGTTTTATTTTTTATAATTATAACTTTATTTATTTAACTTAACAATTGTTATATGTTTGATCGTTCTATTTCAATTAAAACATTTTAATAAATACATGTTGGAAGCAATTCAAATCTGTTAAGTTATCATCCTTGCATTAGAATAGATAGAGCAGTTCACATTTTGATGGTATCATGTGGTAATGCTCCATCACGTGTTTTAAATCTATTACACAGTGACTGTTGAACTGAAGCTTGACTTTAAAAAATGTAATCGCAAATCAAATCTCAATTTCTGTCAGAAAAATCGCAATTAGAGATTCTCCCCAAATCGTGCAGCCCCAGCGCACAAAGCGCCCCACCTCCTGGCACCTCGCAAAGCCCCGCAGTGGCTGGGCCTGGGCAGGGCTCGCACGGGCGGCCACCACCACCCTGCCTAGCAGGTGCTACAGGCTGCGGGGCCACGTGGCGGGGCAGCCACCACCCTGCCTAGCAGGTGCTACAGGCTGCGGGGCCACGTGGCGGGGCAGCAGATGGCGGGGCAGACAAACGCACCGCTGTACTGTACTTTTGTGCTCTCTCCAGCTGCGCCGCCTGCCTTCGCCAACGCGCGGTGACCGGCGTGGTGAAGTATGGTCAAATATCCCCCACGATCTGCACGGTGTAGGGAGGCCCTTATCCAGCAGTGGATTGACAAAGTGCCCGTTACATGTCATCACACCGATAGCAACGCATTACAACGTTGTATAATAATGCTCATTATGAACTGCTCTAATGTAGTGTACGTGTGTGTTAGTGCACGAGTGCTGTTGTTATAGTGGTGCTGTTGTTAACACGGCTACTGTGATTATCGTTACTGCAGACGGACGCTCACTGACTGTGGATCCAAACTCGGCCCACAACAAACTCCAGATTTCCTCGGATTTCAGGACGGTGACGCGGACCGCTGTCTCCCAGGGTCTCCCCAATCACCCACACCGCTTTGATGCCTGGTCACAAGCCCTGTGCTCCCAGAGCTTCTCGTCGGGTCATCACTACTGGGAGGTGGACGTGGGGGGTGCGGTGGGGATATGTGAGGTTGGAGTCACGTACGGGACGATCGCACGGAAAGGGAGTGGTAAAGAGTGCGAGCTGGGAAGGAACGACTCATCCTGGGTTTTATGTAAAAATAACAACAGCTGCTCAGTGTGGCATGGTGGTGTACGGACCTCACTGCCGGTGAGGGATCCTCCCCGGAGAGTCGGGTGTCACCTGCACTGGGAGGCGGGGCTGCTGTCGTTTTACCGCGCCGACTCCATGGAGCTGCTGCACTCCATCCACCACTCGTTTAGTCAACCGCTCTGCCCTGCACTGAGTGTGTTTGATGATGGTAACTCAGTGAGGATTCTGGATCTGAGTCGTGCGTCCTGAGAGCACGGAGTGTGAGCAGCGCAGATAAACGGGCACAACGCACAGACTCACACACACAAAGACACAGATCCCCGTGTAGCCTTATCAGACGGTTGGGGCAAGGGCTGTGAGCAAACGCCTAAGAAGGCTGACACGGCATTCGAGAGGGTGGGTGGCCAACTCCACGCCTGGCCGCCTTTGCTTCCCCAGTGGTGACATTTACAAATTGCACCAGGAACTAATTTGAGGCTGAGTCGACCTAGGGGAGGCCCATGACCCCGTCACCAACACTGTTGACGATTATCTGAACCGGGCCTCCCCTAAGTCGACTGAGCCTCAAATAAGTACCTGGTGCGGTGTGTAGTAAACATTGCCACTAGGGAAACAAAGGCGGTCGGGCGTGGTGCTGGTCACCCACCCCCTCGTGTGCCATACCGGCCTTCATAGGTGGTCGCTACCAGCACTTGCCCCAACAGTCTGTGAAGGATATACGGGGGATATTTGTCTGGGTGAGTGGGTTGGTGTGTTTATGCCTTTCTGTGTCTTTGTTATTGTGCCTGTGTCGTCATGTCTGTGTGTGTCTTTGTTATTGTGTCTGAGTCTTCGTGTCTGTGTGTATCTTTGTTATTGTCTCTGTTTTCGTGTCTGTGTGTGTCTGTGTTATTGTGCCTGTATCTTTGTGTCTGTGTCTTTGTGTGTTTGTGTGTGTGTTTGTGTGTGTCTGGACATTGTGATTGCCACCCACCCCCTTGTGTGTCACAGTGGCGGCCTTCATAGTTGTAACTCGCTACTTACAGAACTTTCACCAACAGTCTGTTAAGGCTACACGGGGTATCTTTGTCTTTAGTGTATAGAGGGGCATGTGCGTAGTACAGGTAGAAACAATATGTTCCACACTGCCCACCAGGGATTATTTGTCTGTCTGACTGTCGTGCATAAATATATATATATAATACAAACAGCTCTTTGATTGGTGGAGACCTACTGCCGGGTACGGAGAGGGGAGGTGCCTAAGGGAGGAGGGTCAGGGGAGGGACTTAAGGAAGGGGGGAGTCAGGAGAGTGCCCTGAGAAAGGTGGGTCAGGGGAGGGGCCTAAGGGAGGGGGGGGGGGGGGTAATGGGAGGGGCCTAAGCAAGGGGGAGGGGCCGATAGTTAAGGGGGCTGGCTACCTGCCTGGCTGCCTGGCTACCTCAAATCAAGTTATATTTTTTACACGTAGGAACAACAGGTTGCACACTGCTCACCAGGAATTATTTGTATGTCGTGCATCGGAATGCAGCCCACCCATGCACCTCCCCCCCCCCAAACGCCAAGCGGGGCCGCCATTGGTAGAGGTGGGGTGAAAAACATGCCAACTCATGCAATCCCCACCCCACCGAACACCGAGCAACGCCGCGATTGGTTGATGATGTCGGGGAGGGTGGGGGGGAAGGGTAAACATGCCCACTCATCAACTGCCCCCCCTGAACGCCGCGCTGAGTGTGTGTGTGTGAATCTGACAGTGTGAGAGTGAGTGTGTGTGCGTCTGACAGTGTGAGAGTGAGTCTGTTAGTCTGAGAGTGGGAGAGTGAGTGTGTGTGTCTGAGAGTGGGAGCGTGAGTGTGTGTGAATCTGAGAGTGTGTGAGTCTGAGAGTGTGAGAGTGAGTGTGTGAGTCTGAGAGTATGAGAGTGAGTGTGTGTGTGTGAGTCTGAGAGTGAGTGTGTGTGTGTGAGTCTGAGAGTGTGAGAGTGAGTGTTTGTGTGAGAGTCTGAGAGTGTGAGCGAGTGTGTGTGTGTGTGTGAGTCTGACAGTGTGAGGGTGAGTGTGTGTGTGAGTCTGAGAGTGTGTATGTGTGTGAGTCTGAGAGTGTGAGAGTGTGTGTGAGTCTGAGAGTGTGAGGGTGTGTGTGTGTGAGTCTGAGAGTGTGAGAGTGTGTGTGTGTGAGTCTGAGAGTGTGAGAGTGAGTGTGTGAGTCTGAGAGTGTGAGAGTGAGAGTGGGAGAGTGAGTGTGTGTGTGTGAGTCTGGGTGCAATAGTGGAGAGAGTGGAGAGTTTCCCATACCTGGGCAGTGTGCTTATGACCGGCTCCAGTTTAACAGCAGAGGTCTCACTCCGAATCAGTCGAGCGGCAATATCTTTACATTGGTTGCGTAACGCTGTGTGGAAGCTACCTGATCTGTCACTCCGCACGAAGCTTCAGGTCTTCTCGGCCGCAGTCATTTCCTCCCTTCTCTATGCTTGCGAAACGTGGACCCCCCTAATGGAGCATCTTCGCCGGTTGGAAACATTTAGGCTGGCCTGTCTACGATCCATCCTGGGTTTAACCAGGCTGGATTGTGTGAGGAGCTCACAAATCCTTGAAATATCTGGGCAAAGTCCCATTGGTGAGCTCCTCCAGCAGGCAAGGCAGCGTTGGCTGGGTCATGTAGCCCGCATGCCCAGCCACCGCATGCCTAAATAGCTTTTGTTCGGCCGGATCGAGGGGGCTAAACGGGCGCGGCACGGGCTAGAGAAGAGATGGAGTGATGTGGTACAGGAGGACGTGGAGCTGAGTGGACTTGCCGATGACTGGTACCAGTGGTGTCAAGCTCGGCCTTTGTGGAGGAGGCTCGTGAAGGACGCTACTGGGCAGTTGGAGGCAGTCGCCCTCCAACAACAACGGAGGGCGGAGGAGCGACACTCACAACAACGAGCGGAGCGCTGGGTGGCTAAAGCACAGCAAGTTGGTACAGTAGGGGGCACAGGTGGTGCATCAGCCAGTCATCTTGGTCATCTCGGTCAGTCGACCCGTGGCACCTGGGTCTGCCCCGTGACCTCCTGCCAGCGGGTGTTCGACACTTCACGTGGCCTCAAGGTGCACATGACCTGGCACAAGCGTCGTGGTGACGTCACCGCCACTTAGTGGCGAATGGCGGTTGTTGTTGTTGTGTGTGAGTCTGAGAGTGAGTGAGTGTGTGTGTGTGAGTCTGAGAGTGTGAGAGTGAGTGAGTGTGTGTGTGTGTGAGTCTGATAGTGTGAGTGTGTGAGTCTGAGAGTGTGAGAGTCAGTGTATGTGTGTGCGTGTCTGAGAGTGTGAAAGTAAGTGTATGTGTGAGTCTGAGAGTGTGAGAGTGAGTATATGTGTGTGAGTGTGAGAGTGAGTGTGTGTGAGTCTGAGAGTGTGAGAGTGAGTGTATGTGTGTGTGAGTCTGAGAGTGTGAGAGTGAGTGTATGTGTGTGAGAGTCTGAGAGTGTGAGTGTGTGTGTGCGAGTCTGAGAGTGTGAGAGTGAGTGTGTGTGTGAGAGTCTGAGAGTGTGAGCGAGTGTGTGTGTGTGTGTGAGTCTGACCGTGTGAGGGTGAGTGTGTGTGTGAGTCTGAGAGTGTGTGTGTGTGTGAGTCTGAGAGTGTGAGAGTGTGTGTGTGTGAGTCTGAGAGTGTGAGAGTGTGTGTGTGTGAGTCTGAGAGTGTGAGAGTGAGTGTGTGAGTCTGAGAGTGTGAGAGTGAGAGTGGGAGAGTAAGTGTGCGTGTGTTAGTCTGAGAGTGTGAGAGTGAGTGTGTGTGTGTGAGTCTGGGGCAATAGTGGAGAGAGTGGAGAGTTTCCCATACCTGGGCAGTGTGCTTATGACCGGCTCCAGTTTAACAGCAGAGGTCTCACTCCGAATCAGTCGAGCGGCAATATTTTTACATTGGTTGCATAACGCTGTGTGGAAGCTACCTGATCTGTCACTCCGCACGAAGCTTCAGGTCTTCTCGGCCACAGTCATTTCCTCCCTTCTCTATGCTTGCGAAACGTGGACCCCCCTAATGGAGCATCTTCGCCGGTTGGAAACATTTAGGCTGGCCTGTCTACGATCCATCCTGGGTTTAACCAGGCTGGATTGTGTGAGGAGCTCACAAATCCTTGAAATATCTGGGCAAAGTCCCATTGGTGAGCTCCTCCGGCAGGCAAGGCAGCGTTGGCTGGGTCATGTAGCCCGCATGCCCAGCCACCGCATGCCTAAATAGCTTTTGTTCGGCCGGATCGAGGGGGCTAAACGGGCGCGGCACGGGCTAGAGAAGAGATGGAGTGATGTGGTACAGGAGGACGTGGAGCTGAGTGGACTTGCCGATGACTGGTACCAGTGGTGTCAAGCTCGGCCTCTGTGGAGGAGGCTCGTGAAGGACGCTACTGGGCAGTTGGAGGCAGTCGCCCTCCAACAACAACGGAGGGCGGAGGAGCGACACTCACAACAACGAGCGGAGCGCTGGGTGGCTAAAGCACAGCAAGTTGGTACAGTAGGGGGCACAGGTGGTGCATCAGCCAGTCATCTCGGTCATCTCGGTCAGTCGACCCGTGGCACCTGGGTCTGCCCCGTGACCTCCTGCCAGCGGGTGTTCGACACTTCACGTGGCCTCAAGGTGCACATGACCTGGCACAAGCGTCGTGGTGACGTCACCGCCACTTAGTGGCGAATGGCGGTTGTTGTTGTTGTGTGTGAGTCTGAGAGTGAGTGAGTGTGTGTGTGTGAGTCTGAGAGTGTGAGAGTGAGTGAGTGTGTGTGTGTGAGTCTGAGAGTGTGAGAGTGAGTGTGTGTGTGAGTTTGAGAGTGTGAGAGTGAGTGAGTGTGTGTGTGAGTCTGAGAGTGTGAGAGTGAGTGTGTGTGAGTCTGACAGTGTGAGTGTGTGTGTGTGAGTCTGATAGTGTGAGTGTGTGTGTGTGAGTCTGAGAGTGTGAGAGTCAGTGTATGTGTGTGTGTGTCTGAGAGTGTGAAAGTAAGTGTATGTGTGAGTCTGAGAGTGTGAGAGTGAGTATATGTGTGTGAGTGTGAGAGTGAGTGTGTGTGAGTCTGAGAGTGTGAGAGTGAGTGTATGTGTGTGTGAGTCTGAGAGTGTGAGAGTGAGTGTATGTGTGTGAGAGTCTGAGAGTGTGAGTGTGTGTGTGTGAGTGTGAGAGTGAGAGTGAGTATATGTGTGGGAGTCTGAGAGTGTGAGAGTGAGTGTGTGTGTGTGTGAGTGTGAGAGTGAATGTGTGTGAGTTTGAGAGTGTGAGAGTGAGTGTGTGTGTGAGTCTGAGAGTGTGAGAGTGAGTGTGTGTGTGTGAGTCTGATAGTGTGAGAGTGAGTGTGTGTGAGTCTGAGTCTGAGAGTGTGAGATGTGTGTGTGTGAGTCTGAGAGTGTGAGAGTGAGTGTATGTGTGTGTGAGTTTGAGAGTGTGAGAAGTGAGTGTGTGTGTGTCTGAGAGTGTGAGAGGATGAGAGTGAGTGTGTGTGTGTCTTAGAATGTGTCTGAGAGTGTGAGGGTGAATGTGTGTGAGTCTGAGACCGTGGGAGTGAGTGTGTGTGTGAGTCTGAGAGTGAGTGTGTGTCTGTGAGTCTGAGAGTGTGAGAGTGAGGGTATGTGTGTGTGAGTCTTAGTTACCTAGAGTGTTATACAGGTAGGAACAACAGGTTCCACACTGTCCACCAGAGATTATTTGTCTGTCTGTCGTGCATACACGGAATTCCGCCCACCCATGCACCTCCCCACCGAACACCGAGCTACGCCGCAATTGGTTGACGATGTCGGGGAGGGTGAGAGGGAAGGGTAAACATGCACACTCATCCAACTGCCCCCCCCCTGAACGCCGCGCTGTCCAACCAAGTTCCTACCTGCCCACTCCGAAGGAACGTGTTGTGGGGTGGTGCAGTGGTTAGCGCACTGTGGGGGAGGGAGGGGGGAGCCAAGGTTCTCTCTTACGCCATCGTCCCTCGCACCACACGCCGCGTGGCGCTCAACGCCGAGAGGGTGGAGCTCCACCGCGGGCGTGCATGGAACACGCGTCACGTGACGCTACGGGGTGACGTGCGCTGTCCCCTCGCGGTCGCTCGCTCGTTGGGCGATAAACCAGCGGTGGGAATGGGATGGCATCACTAGGGGGGGACTATTCGTGGTGTGTGCCGAGCGTCGCTGGGCTAAAACACCACCCAAAGTAGTTTTATTTTACAGGGCATCGAGAGAGAGAAGCCATTTTATGACCAAGTAGGAGGGCTTTCGCCACCAATATTATCCGTAATAAAGGTGTGTTTTGTTTAATGTTTTAATTATCTTTGGACCTCCAGCCACAACCTTCGATTCATGGGATAACACCTCCCTTTGCTGACAAAAATTGGAACTATCTTTGACTTTGAAGTATGTTATTTAATTAAGTCTGATATATATCTCGAGTGAAGATCTACCTTTCACTACAACACGACAAATATTGTCTCAACATGCATTAGTACCACACATACACTGTGTGGTATTACAGGGAGAGAGACACTGCAAACTCCAAATATACAACAGCTGTCAGGGTCGGAATCCAACCCACGACCTCCTCCATATCAGTCGAGGGAGTTAACAGCTCCTAGTCACCACGGCGCCCCTCCTTAACGTGAGACACTAATCCGATGTGAACCCAACCTCGAGCCTCAGGCTGTTTAGCAATGCGTAGATGATTTGAAACGCATTGATTATATCGTACCAGTTGTGTAATTGTGTAAACGCGAATCGCATTGTGCTCTGGGCTGTGGGTGAAATTTATATTTGCTTCATTGCTGGCATGAGTTTGACTTGTTTTACTTTTTTCATTTTTGTGCCCCAGGTCACTCTTGTCAATGAGACTCATCCTGATCTCCTGAGTTCTCACCTCGTTAAATTTAAATTCAACTGGACTCGATCATCAGCATCAGCAGAAGTATCATCAGCAGTAGAATTAGTAACAGGAGCAACAGCATCAACAGCAGTAGCTCCATCATTATCATCATCAGCATCGGGAGTAGAACCAGCAGCATCAATAATGATAGAATCATTATCAGCAGTAACAGAATTATCATCACTCTTGCAACCGAGACTCATCCTGGTCTCTTGAGTTCTCACTTGGTTAAACAAATCGACTTTAACACGTAGGCTTTCGCAACCAATATTATCAATGATGAAGGTTTATTGGGTTAGATCGCGTAAATATACATAGACTGGATTGTGTTCTGGATTACCTGTGAATTGGAATAACATTGTATTGTGGGTAAAGGGTCAATGTGTTCTGGGTGAATAAAAAATGAAATCTGAAAATCTATTTTCAAGATTGTAATCCAGGCTGTGAATGCGACTATCTCATAGCTGAATGTATTACTTACTGTTAGTAGATCAGCTTATTGGAGAGTATATTTAGTATACTGATGATACTATGTAGTTTATACTTAAGTTGTTTACGTGGTGGTTGAGTTACTGCAGCTACATACTATTAACCAGAGGTGTGGACTCGAGTCATGTGACTTGGACTCGAGTCAGACTCGAGTCATGAATTTGATGACTTGCGACTGGACTTGGACTTGCATAACAATGACTTTGTCCCACCTATGAGATGTGGACTCGAGTCATGTGACTTGGACTCGAGTCAGACTCGAGTCATGAATTTGATGACTTGCGACTCGACTTGGACTTGCATAACAATGACTTTGTCCCACCTCTGCTATTAACATTCCTTCACTTTATTAATGCTACTCCTCCCCCCTCCCTTTGATTCTGCTAATCTTGCATAATGCACGGGCATAATGACGTTAAACCCCTTCCCACCTCCTACGCACTTCACAAGTAGTACTAATCCCATATCTGCATTTCCCATAAATATTCTAAATTCCTATTGATATGCAAATTATTTTGTTAAGGCGCACCTTCCCGCTCCAACCTAGCTTAAATAGACACTCCAAGCCTGGGGCGTGTCATTCAGACCCTGCCTTCTCGACAGACCTGTTTCTTCACCTGAGGACGGCTGCTTGCGTTGTGGCCGAAACGTCGTGAGAATTATTTTATTATGTTTTATTTTTATTATTTTATTACTTCCCTTCTACGCAACTTTACCGAAAGAACCAAGAAGATGAATCTCTGCCGTCACGAAAGCTTTAAATCGAAATCACCCAAATGTCAACAAGACGCAGGGAACTACTAACTTTTATATTTATATACTGTAGATGTCCATAATGCTGGTTGTTTGGGTGAGATGGTTAACCCCGAAAAAACTGTATAATGGATATTGGTCGCGAAGGCTTTACGTGTGTAATGCGAGCGTAAATGGGGTTGTTGCTGGGCTCGGGTCCAATCACACGGCCCGGGGTATTGGGGGGCGGAGCCTGGTCTGCGGGGCATGTGGGAGGGGGCACCGTTCACCTCGGCTCCAATGGGAGGCGAAGTGAATGGGGGCGGAGCCAGCAGGGTAGTTTGGGAAGGCCGGATCTGAGGATCCGGAAGGGGAGGAGTCAGGGTCACGTGGGGGAAATGTATATAAGTGGGAGCCCAGAAGAGATCAGGGCAGTCGGGGAAGTTAAGAGGCTGAGCCACGTTGGGTGGTGAGGGAAGATCCGCGCCATCGGCCACGTGGCCGAAGGACCTCAGCACGCCGTCGGCCAGCGGTGTGCGGAGTGCAGGAATAGAGGAGCTAACGGATGAGCGTGCGAAGCACGCGAGAGAGAGAGAGCGTGCGGGGCACGCGAGATGGAGCATGCGCGGGGCGCGCGAGACGACACTGGTCCGAGAGGAGGCCAGTGGGGGGTTTGGAGAAGAACCTAAATAAAAAAACAAGCGGAGACCAGCAGTGCCTGATGGAGTCTTTTATTATACGTGTTAAACTACTGAAGATGTGTTATGGTGATGTGTTAACTTTCCTTGTACTTGCACTACTATCATGTTTGTGTACTGTTTGTTGTTGTAACGTTCTTATCCCGTGCTCCTACTGGACATTGGTTAAAAAGAGCTTTACAGGTCATCGGATTCCTCCTGCAGTATAAATATTCAGATTCTGATGTACGTCAGTCCAAAGATGCCATATTAACATCTGTGATAATAACAAATCGCATTGCCGGTATCTGCTTTGATCCACATTGCTCACCATAGCTGTTGGGCTGTTCGGAATGTACCACTCACTCAGCGGGGGGGGGGGGGGTAGCAACAATTTCGCATGAACTTTTACTTTAAAACATAAATACACGAAGCAAGGCACAGCATGATAAAATCACTGTAACTGTTATTATACAATTGTAATAAAGGTCGGGAAGCAACTTCTACAATCAGGGTCTTTAGTTCTCTTTAGTTCACAACTCTCTTCATATAAATTCCACTACTGTCTAACTCCTTCACGCTGTTGACAGACAGCGTGAGAGGGAGAGAGACTCTTGCTGCCACGTGGCAGGCCTGGACCTCCACTCCTGCGTGGCCTCACCCTTCGTTCATTCCAGATCTGACCACATGTTGCCCGTTTCCACCTCTTTTAATAGCTGGGTCACGTGGTACCTTTCCACCAGTCATGGTTAACCTTCATGGAATCTTCCAGATTCCATCCTACGATCCCAGGACCACGCCCCTGACTCGTCCCCCCCATTGGCTGTAGCTAAAGCCAGCAGATCCAATCATCTCCTCCCATTACGTCAGGGCCACGCCCCTAGACCTCTCCCCATTGGCTATGGGCCAGGACCGGTAGAGCCAATCATCGTAACGAGGTGTGATCAATCAACCACCCGGATATACCCTCACATTTCAATCACCCCCCCCCCCCCCACCGGTGTAAAAAAGTCAGCCGTCTCGGCTGGGAAAAAGGTTTACGGCCCGAATCCTGTGAATAACATTTTAGGGCGTCCATGACGCGTAACAAGGTAAGGGGAATAGGGCGCCAACAATGCGCAGAGGAATTAAAACATTACAGACGTAAAAAAAACACATACATTAGGGCGCCCCTGTAGCGCAGTAACACCAGGGCGACAGACAGCAATGACAACAGTAATAGCGAAATGGAAGAGACTTTGACCGCATACGCGACGCCGGACCATCTCCTCCCCTTGTGCGTGGTTGCCTCACCGACTGTAAAAGGCAGCTCCAACCAACTCGCCCTCGCATTAAATTGACTTGCTCTTCCCTACATTCATGGCCTCCTTCAGCCACGAATATTCCATCAAGATCGTTAAGATCCTCAGCTTGTGCATTGCTCACCGTCCCACGGTCTCTAGGCTACACACGTGGGGTGTAACGGTGCCTTGGCAATCGCGGCACCTAAACTCTGGAACTCGTTGCCCTTCGAGGTCAAGGGGACTTCCGAGACACTGCTCATCTTCACATCTCCACTAAATCCGTATCTGTTTAAAATGGCTTTCTCCCTTTAGTGGTGTTCAAATGTCCTTCTCACTTCTTTCCTTGGGTGATGTTCACTATTTTCTGCATTACCATGCATAGCAACCCGAGAGCGATTGTTTATGGGCGCTTAATAAATGTAAATTATAATTATTATATTGTTATTAAATTACCATGATTGATTTATTATTTAAGCAGTAATAATTAATTATTTTATTACTATAGGGGTTTTTCCCATTATTATCATCAAAGTATTACAACATAATTGTTCTATTATTAAATGATTACACTGGTCAACAAAAAAAACTAAAAATATTTCTGGCCTGGACTTTTGCAGCTGTTTTAGACTAATTTCAGGGTGCTGATTCCAAATCTGATCTCAGATTTGCTCTATCACATCTCATTTTTAAATCCTTCATAATAAGTTCACTTGCTTGCTTGCGCGCTTCCGACCGTGCAAATCAGCCATCTCAAGCCAGAGGACGAGAGGACTCTAGCCGCCACGCATATAAACGATTTATAGTGAAAAACTTAGTTTTTACGGGTTAATTTTTATGCTATCGGCATACCCCATTTTCATTGATTTCACCCGAAATTAACTCTGTCACATATGATTGCAAGTTGTTGCGAGTCAGTGACTGCTTTAGTGTTAAAATATGGTGTTGTATTTTTAGGATAGTGTGTTTATAATATCATTTTATGTAGATCTCCACATTTATATAATATTTTTATTCTGCAGGGCGTGATCTAACAATGGCTACAACATCCGACAGAAGAAAATGGAGTAATGACCCAGATATCTTCTGCTACATCTGTGGCAGCTTCACTTTGCAGGATCAAAGGGGCAAAATCAATACCATTGTCAAGAAGGTTTATCTTGCCTACTTTAAAGTACGACTTGGAGACCAAGACAAAAATTGGGCTCTTCACAAAGTGTGTAAAACCTGTGTTGAAACTTTGCGATAATGGTCTAAAGGAAAGAATGCTAAGCTGAAGTTTGGTGTGCCAATGGTTTGGAGAGAACCTACAAACCATTTGGATAACTGCTACTTCTGCCTTGTCAATGTAAAATGTTTCAATAAGAAAAACAAACAACACTTACAATACCCAGATATCCCATCTGCCAGACGACCAGTTGAACACTGTGAGAAAATACCTGTGCCTGTATTTACTGAGCTACTAGAGATTGATGTTGAATCCCTCAGTTTACCTGCTTCTACAGTCTGCTGAATTGTTGGCTTCCAGGCTGCAGAGAAATGACTACTCAGACCTGGCACTAGTGTCTCCTTGTATCATAACAGAGAAGCAGCACTGCGAAAGTACTTCCATTCAGATGGTCAACTTGTTTATTGTAATGATGTTGAAGGGCTTCTTCTCAATATGGGACTGCCCGCATATGATTCAAGTGAATGGAGACTTTTAATTGACAGTAGTAAAAGGAGTTTGAAATGTGTGTTACTTCACAATAGAAATATATATGGTTCAATCCCAATAGGACACTCTATAAAAATGAATGAAGAGTATGCCAACATCAAGATTGTTCTGGATAGATTGGAATACCATGTTCATGGATGGCTAATTTGTGTTGATTTGAAAGTGGTTAATTTTGTGCTGGGTCAGCAAGGAGGTCACACCAAATACCCTTGTTTCCTGTGCTACTGGAACAGTAGGGCTATATTAGAACACTGGGTTAAAAAGAACTGGTCACCAAGAATCAGTTTGATGCCTGGTGACAAGAACATCAAGAATGAGCCTCTGGTTGATAGGAATAAAATTGTATTTTCCCCCACTGCACATAAAACTTGGGTTAATGAAGCAATTCGTCAAAGCTCTTGATCACACCGGATACTGATTCAGCTATATATGTTCAACCTTTTCAAGTCTCAGTGCCAAGAAGAAAAAGGCAGGAATATTTGATAGCCCTCAAATAAGAACACTCATCAGGGATCCACACTTTGTTACAACAATGACTGCGGCAGAGGCTAGAGCTTGGAATGCATTCTCTGATGTGATGCGGAATTTTCTTGGGAACAGGAAAGCGGACAACTATCGAGAGATTGTGGAGGAGCTGCTCTTGAGTTTCCAAGCACTTGGATGTAGAATGAGGATCAAGGTTCACTACTTACATAGTCACTTGGCCCAGTCTCCAGAGAACATGGGTCACGTGAGCGAAGAGCAAGGTGAACGCTTTCATCAAGACAATAAAGTTATGGAAGAACGTTACCAAGGCCCATGGGACTCAAACATGATGGCAGATTACTGCTGGTCCTTTATGAGAGACATTCCACAAGCTATACATCGGAGATCGTCAAAGAAGAGGTCCTTTATGCAAATGCAACATCACTATTGTGAATGACCTTTTTGTACATATTTTTCTTATCTTCACAATTCAATTCTTACATGGTAATATGCATTCACTCACATTGATATGCAGTCACTCTCACAACTTTGTGCTACGGCTCATTAAATGTTTGTTTCATTATTATTGTATATTGTATCTTATCTTATTCTTGTATGGATGTCTGTTTAGATATTCGTATATGAGCATAAATTTGCCTTTGTTTTTTGAAAATGCAATATTTGATATCTCAAAAACCGGATGTGATAGACAAAAACTGATGCCAGATTTGGAATCAGCACCCCAACATTACCTTAAGACCGTTGGAATACCTTATGCCAGAAAAAGTGTGTTGACCAGTGTTATTATTATTACTTGACGCTCACGCCAGTTGGTTCAGGGCACGCGGTCGGCAACCTGCAGCTCCGTAGCAGCGTGCGGCTCTATGAGGGACGGCTGCTTCGTGAGACGTTTTTTATTTATCAAGGACCACCACCACCACCGTGTCTCGTTCGCAGACCACGTTTTTATTAATCAAGGACCACCACCACCATCACGTTGGATTGTGGCTCTTGGAATAACGAGTTGTTTGGTTTCTATTTTACTTACCGAATTGTAAAAAATAAGAAAAATGTCTTTCGTTGTTTTGGTTGGTGACCCCCCTGGTTTAGGGGAATCGTTTTACTTTTAAACAATGAATACGAACTGACAGCTGTGTGGTTTGCTGGGCAAAACGCACAGCCTCAATCGAGGGGGAATGTTTTTTTTTGTTTAGGTGACAAACCTTACTCATTGGTTGTGTCGGGTGGTTGCGGGTATAACGACACTTTTATATTCATGCGATCTACCCCAAAACACTTTTAATTAATAATATTGGTCGCAAAAGCCTACTTATAATTTTAAATCTTTAATAAAAATTTACACGGTGCGGTTTACAGTGGAAAAACACAGCCTCACCCAAGCGGGTGTAACCAGTCTATAGGACAAACCATCACTGTTCTCATGGTTACCGTGGGGTTTTTGTTCAATATATCAAATGCGACTCTTTAACCTCGACACTGTGTGTGATTGTGACGCCACGTCTACACAGGTGAGTACGGGCTGCCGCGTGCAACATTCTAGGGCGCGTTTCGTGGTGTTTATAATTTAGCTGCAGGTGATGTCAGCTCGTTTCCTTGTTCGTTGTCGCTGCTCTGTGATTTTTTTTTACATCTCGATGCGGTGGCTGGAAGATGTTAACTATCTCGCATGGTATACAGGAGGTCGTCGGTTTGATCCAGACCCTGCCACCTGTACATGTGTAATAACAACTATAGTGGGTTCACGTGGGGGATTGGCTTGCCGGTCCTGCTTGTAGCCAATAAGGGTCGAGATAGGGAGCGTGGGGCCGGCGTGATCACGGCATGTCATCAGGGGTGATTGGCCCAGCCATTTGGGGCCCCAGCTAAAGGGGATCCGGATAAGAGGCGTGGTCCCGGAATTGACAGGGAACCATCGAGAACGGTCCAGATTGCCCATGGAGGATTGGCTGGGGGGACCACGTGACGAAGGGATTAAGAGGGAGGAGAGAGGAATGATCGAGAGGAGACTGGGAACTGAACGGGGCGAGAGCCACGCGCGAACGGGGCTCCGGGTGCCACGTGCGTGGTGGGAGCTGGTGGGAGTCCGCCGCTCTCTGTTGTCTGCCAGCAACGGAGCGTGTGGGAACAAGTGTACCGTGAAGTGAAAATAAAGAGGACCGATTCCGAATCCGTCTCCGGAGAATTATTACATTGGAGTCAGAAGTGCTTCTGCGACTGTTTGGACGATCGTCAAGATGTCCAAGCACCCCAGAAAAAAGAACCTGCCCGTGCCTCTATCGGAGGAGGAGGTCGAGACGGATGAAGATGAGCTGTTGGGAGCTACAGCCCCTATGCCGCCTGCTGAAAATGTACTTCTCGACGTCTCTCAGCGTCGACCGACGGAAGACGCGACCACTGCAGGAACAAAAGGCGAGTGGCGGCTGATGGCGGAGCAGATCGCGTCATTACGCGCCATTCTGCTTAGTCTGGTGACCGCGGTGGCATCCTCACCAGCCGCGGGCCGCCAGATTGCCGATCAACTGGACGCCGCGGGAAGGAGTCCGGTGAAAGAACCTGCGTCCGCCATTCCTTCTGCTACGCGGGAGGACGCCGTCATTCTGGGTGGAGCGGCTGCGCCGGAGCCGTCGGCCGCCATTTTGGGCGCGCCTACCGCCACGCGGCCGCCGGCCGCCATTTTGCCTGATACGGGTGGAGAGCGGGAATGGCAGTCGGATACGCCCGCGGCGCGCGCTTGCCACCGCGGACATCGCCTTCCACAAATCAAAGAATTCATCGCCGGGGGTGATTGGAGTGCTTTCACATGGCGCTTTGAATCGGCTTTTAGATCCGTCAATTGGACGGAGGATGAAGCACTGGGAGCGCTACCTACACTGCTCGACGATGTTTCTCTGGGGGTCTTCCGTTCCATCCCGGCGGCCAAGAAGAAGACACTGCGGGACGCGTTCGCAGAGATGGCAGAATTCTATGACCCACCGACGTCAGCCACCAGAAAATTTATGTTACGTCGCCGAGCATCGGAGGAATCGCCGTTGGCCTATCGTGGGGCGTTGATGGCGCTGGCCATGGCTGCCTACCCCGACGCGACGGCCGACCATTTGGATCCTCTCATCCTCTCCCGTATGCTGGAGTTGGCTCAGGAACTCAAGATTTCGCTGCCAGTGTGCGGCCACGAACCACTTACATCGCGATGGGTGGCGCGCTGCCTGGACGCTAAATTTAATATCAGGCGTTGGGACCAGATGGCGGCGTGGACGGGGAAACCAGAGATCGACGGGCCACCTTTGGGGTGGTCTCCACGACTGGTGGTCCACTGCTCCGACGACTCGGGCGACGACGACATGCTGGCTGCTGCTGTTTCGCATGGGATTCCGGGACGGCGGCTGCGCGACCAGCGTGGCAACTACATGGGCCGTCCACGTGCAAGGGCCGGGTCGTCCGACCGCCGGCCGACGTCGGCGGCGTGCTTCAAGTGCGGCAGACGGGGCCATTTTGCCCGTGACTGCCGCTGCCGAACTCTACTGTCGCCTCTTCCGACGAGGGGACCTCCATCTCCTCTACCTGCTGCGGAGCCGCAACAACCTCGGGCGAGTCGGCACACATCGGACACCCGGCAGGTCCTGTCACATCACCCATCCATTCGCACTCATTCTCACACTCCTCAGGAAAAATTTACTTCCCCCGCTACATTTACGTGCTCTGCTACGCAGTGGAAAAAATTGGCTCGCAGGGTTGTAGCTGCGGCGTCGGGCTCGTCGACGGTACGCGGTACCATCGACGGCGTTGATGTGCGCATCTTGGTGGACACGGGCGCGTCGTCCACCATCATTTATGATGTTATTTTCCATTTGTTGTCCATCCCTGCGTCGCAGATACGTAAGGTTAATGATGCGTGTGTCGCCGCGAATGGGGGAAGCATGGGTATCTGTGGCCAGGTAGATGTGAACATCACTATCGGAAATATTACCGCCGCAGGACCTGTGTTAATCTCTCGCTCGCTAGCTGTTCCATGCTTACTCGGTACTGATTTCCTGCGTCGGATGCCGCTGAAAATACGAGTCGACCAGGACTGTTTAGAAATGCCGGGGGGTCGTCGAATGGCGTTCCTGCCTTCCTTGTTGGCCAGCGCGCCTACAAGTAACGCAGTTACTGCCGTTGTTGCTGCTACGGTAGAAGTACCGCCGGGAGCACAGATGCTAATACCGTTGCGTTATCGTAAACCCCTTCGAATGGGGAAGGGTGCAGAAGGCGTGCTGCTATCCCCATCTAATTCGGCATCTAAATCCTTTTCTTTAGCGGCGGCACAAACGATCGTGCGACCGGGTCAAGCACCTTTTATACAGGTGTTAAATGGGGGACCTGACCGCGTTATTGTTCCGGAGGGGTCGGTGTTGGCTCACGCCACTACCGACTTCGCCTCTTGCGATGCAGCGCCGCGCGCACGAATGCCCGCTGGTAGGCCCCCACACGATCGCTCTCAAGAACGCTGGATCGCAGATTTGTGCGGAGAAAATTCTTCCTTGTCGAACGAACAAAGGAACGCCCTGCATTCATTATTGATACAGTACACTGATGTTTTCAGTAAAAATGATTTGGACCTCGGCCGCACGTCGCTTTTGTCGCACTATATTGACACCGGTGCGACGCCTCCCATCTGTATGCACCCTCATCGCATGAGCCTGGCGGAAAGGGATCACGTGCGCGGAGCGGTAAATGAATTGTTGGCGGCGGACATCATTTCGCCGTCCAACAGCCCTTGGGCCGCGCCCGTCATTCTGGTAAAGAAGAAAGATGGTGGTACAAGATTTTGTGTTGATTTCCGCCGGTTAAACAAAATTTCGGTGGCAGATGCATACCCCTTACCAAGGATGGATGATTCGTTGGACGCTTTATCGGGTGCTAAGTTATTTTCCACCCTTGACCTGTCCTCGGGGTTCTGGCAGCTTCCCCTCGACGATGAGTCGAAGGCGAAAACGGCATTCCGCACGCCGCAAGGTCTCTTTGAATTTAATCGGTTGCCTATGGGCTTGAATGCGGCACCGGCGATGTTTCAGCGGCTCATAGAATTGGTACTGACTGGACTTCAGTGGGAAACGTGCCTCATATATCTTGACAATATAATTGTTTTCAGCCGCACGTTCGAAGAACACCTCCAACGTCTAGAGACGGTTTTTCAAAGAATGCGTACGGCTGACCTTAAATTTAAACCTAAAAAATGCCACCTTCTGCAACACTCTGTCCGTTACTTGGGTCATATTGTCAGTTCAGACGGCGTATCCACTGACCCTCTGAAAACGAAATGTGTATGAGAGTGGCCCACACCCACTTCAGTGGGAGATGTTCGGCGGTTTATTGGGTTCGCTTCCTATTATCGCCGCTTCGTAAAAAATTTTGCCACGTTGGCAAAGCCATTACACGTTCTGACTGGCAAAAATCAAAGGTTTAAATGGGGAGCGGAAGAGGAAAATTCTTTTATGGCACTTCGGGACCACCTCGCCACGGCGCCAACGCTGGATTACCCAGATTTCTCACAGCCGTTCATCCTCGATATGGATGCTAGTGATATCGGCATTGGGGCCGTTTTGTCGCAACGTAAGGACGGGGTAGAGCGAGTGGTGACGTACGGCAGCAGGGTTTTATCCCCTGCAGAAACACGCTATTGTGTGACAAGACGGGAACTTTTGGCAATTGTTCACTTTGTCCGATTGTACCGGCCGTACCTGTATGGACGGAAATTCCTAGTTCGCTCAGATCATGCGGCTTTACAATACTCCTTGAAATTAGATCAACCGTCAGGCCAATTGGCTAGGTGGTTGGAATCGCTACAGGAATTTTCCTTTGATATTACATACAGAAAGGGGGCCCGTCACGCGAACGCTGACGCGCTCTCAAGGCTGCCGCCCCTTCCTCCGTGCACTTGCCTGACGGGCACGCACCGCTGTGCGGCACCGGCCACCTCGCCTTGTCCGGTTATGGGGGCGATAGCGGATGAGGATGCAGGGGCGAAAGCGAAGGAGGACGACCAGCAAGGGTCGGTGGACACGGATGATATCTTACGGCTGCCACACGCGGTCTGGCTATGTGAGCAGGAGGCTGATGCCTCGCTGTCTCCACTACGGAAATTGATAGGGAAGCAAAAATCTCAATTGGCGGGTTGGAAATGACAGATGTTCCGAGGCAAGTCGGGATTGTTAATGTGTACTGACGGGTTGTCTGACCGACCACGCTTGGTGGTGCCTACTTCGCTTCGCTACGACCTGCTTCGTGCTCTGCACGCTGATAAGTTGATGCACCTCGGCGTCCAAAAGACTTTAGCCGCGCTGCCGAAGGATTTCTTTTGGGCCGGTATGACGGCAGACGTCAATGACTTTGTTCGCTCATGCCAGGACTGTGCAAAGAGGAAGCCGCCTCGGAACCCCTATGTACCACCGTTACGTTCCATTGAGGTGTCCCGCATTAACGAATTGGTTGCTCTCGATATTCTGGGCCCGTTTCCCCCGTCGGCGAGGGGCAATAAATACCTTCTCGTCGGGGTGGAATATTTTTCTCGATGGCCGATGGCCTGGCCTCTGCCCGACCAGATGGCAGCGTCCATTACCGACGCTTTCTTGAACGGGTATGTCATGGACAAGGGGGCACCTGAGAGGCTGCTCACAGATCAAGGGCGGAATTTCTCTTCCAAATTGCTTAAGGAAGTTTGTGACGCGTTGGGTACGAAGAAAATTCGCACTTCTCCTTACCACCCACAAACAGATGGTATGGTGGAACGATTCAACCGCACCCTCTCGGCTATGCTTTGTCACACGGTCAGTGAAAAGCAAACCGATTGGGACCTGCACATACCAGGCGTCTTAGCGGCTTACCGCATGGTTCCACACACGTCTACGGGATACTCACCATTATTTTTGATGTATGGCCGTGAAAATGTTCCACCCATCGATGTGCAATTGGGTGAGCCGAGTAAACGACCGTCCCGTTCCTTGCCTGACCACGTGCGTGACTCGCTTGAACGAGTGACGGAGGCGCGAGAGGCTGCCCGGTGTGCGACAGCCCGTGCTCAGGCAAGGAACGAACGTTATGCGCGTCGATCGCGTACTCACATGTCTTGGTCAGTGGGGGACCGGGCGTGGCTCCACTGCCCCCAGGTACCGGCGGGCACATCCCCCAAACTGCACAGGCCGTGGCGAGGGCCTATGACACTAGTAGATGTTCGGAACTTGCAGAGTATCCGTGTTCAGTACGGAAATCGGCGGTGGTATGTCCACTCCTCACGGCTTAAACCCTATGTTGACGCGCGTGTCGGCCCTTCATCCCCACTAGTTGACCTGCCGGGTTCCGTCGAGCCAACCACGCCGATTGCCACACCCATTGATCCCAAGGGGGACTGTGTTGTGCCTCCTACAGATGAACAGGTTCTGAGAGCTGAGGTGGCCCCAGCCGCCCCCCCTCCAATGAGACCTGCCCTGGACGTGACCAAGCATCAACAACCTACTTCTTCTTCAAGCCTACCACCTCCTGTCCATCCGGAAGCAAGGGGATCATGCGCTGGAAGCGGAGGGGGTCCCGCGTCGCGTACGCGGTCGAAATCTCTTCCGTTTCGTTAACGTTTGATCGTTCGTTTAATTCCCTGTTGTTACTGCGCTGCAGGGGCGCCCTAATGTATGTCGTGATTTTTGTTGTATGGGTGACTTTTTAAATGTTGTTAGGCGCAGGGACGCCGGTTCACCCTCGTATCGTTAAACGCACCTTGGTGCCCTAATAATATGTTTCAGAATTGGTTTATCACCCTTTCCCAGCCGAGACGGCTACTTTTTTTTCACCGGAGGGGGGGGGGGGGGTGATGTAATAACAGCTATAGTGGGTTCACGTGGGGGATTGGCTTGCCGGTCCTGCTTGTAGCCAATAAGGGTCGAGATAAGGAGCGTGGGGCCGGCGTGATCACGGCATGTCATCAGGGGTGATTGGCCCAGCCATTTGGGGCCCAGCTAATGGGGATCCGGATAAGAGGCGTGGTCCCGGGATTGACAGGGAACCATCGAGAACGGTCGAGATTGCCCATGGAGGATTGGCTGGGGGGACCACGTGACGAAGGGATTAAGAGGGAGGAGAGAGGAATGATCGAGAGGAGACTGGGAACTGAACGGGGCGAGAGCCACGCGCGAACGGGGCTCCGGGTGCCACGTGCGCGGTGGTAGCTGGTGGGAGTCCGCCGCTCTCTGTTGTCTGCCAGCAACGGAGCGTGTGGGAACAAGTGTACCGTGAAGTGAAAATAAAGAGGACCGATTCCGAATCCGTCTCCGGAGAATTATTACACATGTACTTGGAGTTTGCTTGTCTCTCTCCCTGTAGTCGCGTGAATTTGTCTCCGGGTTCTCCAATTTTTCCCGCCACACTTAGAAACGTGCGTTTAGAGTGTTTGGCTGAGAAAAATGTCCACGTAATAAGCCACGTCGTTAAGCTATAAATTGTGGCCAGGTCGCTTCTGAAAAGAGCTATAAATATCAGTGGGCCTTACCTGGTAAAATAAAAATAGGTTTTATAAAATCGTCCAAACTCAGCAATTCCAGGATGTAAAATCTTAACATGAACAATAGGTGATGAATATATATTGTTTAGGTTAAGAAGATTTAAATCCTTGAAATTTTTTAAGCATAATAGGAAAATGGATAGTGAAAGTCATGAACCACGATGTTTATTTAGCCAGGGGCTGTTCGCTGTGGTAATGGTGAGGCCATCCACCCAGGTACCCAATCACTCATCCGCACGCCCTCCCGGCCACCCTCCCTCCCTACCTCACCGCCTGCTCACCCACCCTTCCCGCCATCCTCCTGCCCATCTGTCTCCCCTCTCACCAAATAACCCCCCCCTACTCACTCAACCACTACCACCCACTCACTCGCACCTTCGATTAGCACGAATGGCTACGTACGCTGCGAAATAAGTATACCATACATATTCACACACTCACCCACACACCTACTCACCCAACCACTCACCCACACACTAAACCAATCACCCACCTACACCCTCACCCACACACCTTCGATTAGCACTGCTGATTAAGTATGGTGTAAAAGAAGTTCAACATACATACAACCACCGTCCACTCAGGATTAAACGGTGTCGTAGGAATAAAAATAAATTGACAAATGAACAGAGGATGCATGAAGCCAGTAGTTAAATATTAGTCGATAAAGGGGGAAGACGATTACAGACTGTGAAGCTTAAACAAACAGGCCTTGCAAGAAAAAAATTATAAAGACACATATGGGAAAAAACTAGTTAACCATTACCATCAGAATGTTTGTACAAGGTGCGGTTCCACTGTGTGCAATGCACACAGCCTGACCCTAGCTGGTCAATCAGCCAGTGGGACAAACCATTATCGCTGTGTTCCGCGTTGCTGCTGCTGAGTTTTGTTTGTACAAATATATCAATTGAGACCCGTCAAAGCTATGTATGCATGTTGAATTTCTTCCACACCGTACATAGCCAACCTTGCTAATCGGAAGTGAAGGGGAACGACAACTAAACACAAACATCATTTTAGCTAACACAGTGCGTGCTGTAACGTCACGTCTACACAGGTGAGCCCAGCCGCCGTGTGGAACATTCCAGGGCGTGTCTCGAGGTATTTATAACTTAACTGCGGGTGAAGTCAAGTTCATTTCCTTGTTCATCTCCACTGTGTGAGCTGCTCACACAGCGTCTCCTGAACAGAACACACCTCGTCAATGGTAATCAACATCTCACGATATTATAAACATAAATTATTTTTGTTGAAATATATTCGCTGAGCCACAGTGAGAAACTATTTTGGGTGCATCCTTGGGTCATGGCGAGCGCAGCTCCCGCTGAGAACGTGGACCGTGAGTTGACCTGCTCCATCTGCCTGGACACGTTTGACTGCCCCTCCACGCTGAGCTGTGGCCACTCGTTCTGCCTCCAGTGCCTGGAGGACGCCTGGAAGGAGACAGACTCCTACTGCTGCCCGCAGTGCCGCAAGACCTTCCCTCGACGACCCCAGCTGACCAGGAACGTGACGATCGCCAACCTCATAGAGCAGCTGCTAGTGACTGAGACCATGGCTGTTGCTGCTGCTGATAGTGTTGTTTTCTGTGATAACTGCCCAGAAGGAGAAACGCTTGCAGTGAAGACTTGCCTCAAGTGTGACACATCCTTCTGCACGGAGCACCTCGCGCCTCACCTGGAGAAGAAGAAGTTTAACGATCACGTCCTGGTTTCACCAGATGTGAACCCTGAAGCACGCAAGTGCAAGAGGCACAACGAAGAGCTCAAGTTCTACTGCAAGCAGGACGTGAGCCTCGTGTGCACAGTCTGTGCCATCGCTGGAGAACATAAAGGACATGATGTTGACACGCTGGAGGACGAGCATCAGACACGGAAGGTGAGGCCCGCATGCCGACAGTGAGAACAACTGAGGTGCAGAAAAAAAACATGCATTGAGATTATTTGTCTGCTATACATTTCCACATGATAAGCCGCAATGTTGAGTTATTATTTGTGGCCAGGTCGCTTCTAAAAAAATAAATTAATACTTGGGTGGGATTTGCCTGGTAGGATGGGGATGACTTAGTTGTATGTGTATGTTATTGGGTGATTTGTTTACCTTTCTTGTACTCTGCACTACTATCTGGTATTTGTATAGTTTGTTGTTGTAACGTTCTTACCCACCCGTACTGGACATCTGTGAAAAATATCTTTATAGCTCATCTGATTCCTCCAATATAAATACATATACTTATTCTGATACCTCTACATGAACTGATCAAAATTGTCACCTGGGAATAATAAAAAAAACATCTCATACAACGAACATCACCGTGAGTTGATTCTCTCTCCACGGTCCCTTGTCGTTTAGCCTTTTTGAGTCAGTTCAGGCTGACTTCCTCAACACTCTTCTGGTGGCATTTATAGAGCCATCACTGTAGAGGGCTCCTTGTGGAGTGGGGCTGAGAGGGGACGCCAAGGGAGTGGAGTCTCATCTGGTGACTTCGTCTCTTACAGAGTGGAGTCGGAGAGGAGATGCGAGCGGTGGAGGAGAAGAGGAAGAAGGCGGAGGCGTCCGTGGGACGGATGGAGGCCGCTCGCAAGCACGTGCAGGTAACGCGTGTGGACTCTGTGAATCCGTGACCTTTACCCTGCGTGGAGTCTCCCTGTGAGTGTCTGTGGAGTTGACATCACTGTGAGGCCCACTCCGTAGACTCAAGTGAACTGTAAGTCTTGAGTCAGTGTGTAATAACTGTGCAGGATATTGAATTATTATGGAAATGCGTGCTTGAACTGTAAACAAATGCAACTTTTATAGAAAAAAAAGTGCTTACCTCGTGAGACTGCAAAGCACTTCGCAGGATAACTCGAATGACTTGCAATGGCTGAGATAAAATAGCACAGTATGGAGCAACGACTATATTGAATTAGAAACTACAAATTAAACGAGTGAAGTTGACGATTAAATATGATAGGAAATATGCGTTAAATGCTACAATAAACACAAGAAACGCGACTTCAAGAGAGTAAAGGGGATGCTTGAAAAACACGTTTGCTCTCATGACACGAACCCAACTCAAAAGCAGACACAACGTAGAGTCAATGACTATTTAAAACATTTTAAATGTAATGTGCACACGTCGTGATGTATTAGTGATTAACTCTTTTGGAGTCGTACATTTTAATGGTAAGGATAATTACAAAATTGCGTCTACCTTTAATGCCTTCAACGATATTGCTATGTGCCTGTTTATGTTGGCGTATGCGTAAGTATTCATTGTAACACAAATCCTCCTGTAAAACAGGGCATACAGTCAGCTGGTGATATGAATAATTTACATAAAATATCCATGTTGTGGAGAATATTAGTCACAAAAAAGCAGATAATAGGTCTCCATCATGCACCTGCATCTGTATAAATTATGAGAACAAATGTACACATTCCTTCAGCCCCACTAAGTGGGAATGCATATTTACAAAAGTATGATTCCGCAGTCTTCTGGGAGGGCATCATTTTGTCAGCATTGATTCAGTAGAGGCAACAATAGACTGGTTTATGTATCATAAATTTGCGTTCAACTTGGATCCATATCATAGCAGCTCACCTGCATTGATTCAAGCAAGCCTGACTCTGCATGTCAAAACCGCTCAAGAGTTTTCATGTACTGAATGAATACAGGCAGACCTAACTTTGCACGACGCCGTAGAACACTCATTCATTATAGCACTCATGGGCCTGGAGAACATTTTTCCAAAAATAGAAAATCAGAACATATGTATCTATATATTAACGGCTAAGGATGACTCAAAAACTCAGCTGGTTTCCAAAAAACGGTTCCTGGATCATCTGCTTTGGCTCCTAAGATGGTGTTTAAGCTCTGAAGACTAGAGAGGAAATATCCACGATTTATTTTGTGAAGTGACATTTAAACAATATTCGTGTCGCCTTCTTCAGTGTAAAATTTCAACGGTTTGAATAATTTCAGATTTTATTTTTTATAAAAGGTTTAATTTTACAACTGTTACATACCTCATTAAAATACCAGGAAGCCATAATCTATGATGTATATTTTTGAATAGTTAAACGTAATTATTATCTTTAATATACATAGCTAGACGGCTCCGGCAACGATGCTCTTTTAAATATATATAGATGAGATGGTCGGGCCCTCATAACGTGATAGTGATGGATCGAAGTAGTCGACACTATTACAGACAGCGGAGTGAAGATGAAACATCAGAAGAAAGAAACCTATGATTAAACACTGATCGAAATCTACATGCACAAAAAAAAGAGCAAACGAAACGGCAGAAGAAAAAGGCGACGATTAAACTCAAATAGAGAGAGAAAGGAAGCCAAAAGGAGAAGATTAAATAGTGAATTGCCCAATGCCAACAACCAAGAAATATATGTAGAAGTCGATGAACGTAATATTGTTAATACAACAATTGAATGAAAATTTTGTGAAGCAAAATATTGGTCCGTTGAACTAAATGCATCAATGAAATAGACAAAGTGCTGTCGTGATGGGAAAGTTTTTGTCTGGCACCTTAAACAGAAGCACATGAACTATTAAAAAAGGCTATTGACAGAAGTAACACCAGAAGCACGAAATTACTGAGATCATATCAGAGACTGAAATTCTGCTGGAGCTTTTGCATCGATGGGAGCTGAAATGAAAAATTTATAGAAAATAATAAAAAATTATATGAAGATTTGAAAAATGCGTAAGTATTAGAAATTATGATAATGTGTTTAATATGTGCATACAATATGCTAATTATGGAGATAATCTTATCACTGTATGCGAATGTATGTGATTATGCTAATGTAGGCTGTTATGATAATTAGGCTTAGCTTCGTTGTCTCGGGTCGTATTATCAATCGGGATGATACCATGAGTTGTATGAAGTTATCCAAGTGTTATGTAATTATGCTAAATTAAGCTCGGCTTCGTTGTATAGGGTTCTATTATCAATCGGGATAATACAATTATTCTCGTTTTAACATTTACTGATTATGTCTTAGAGTGTTTATGTCAGGTCTTCGAATTCAAATCTCAACGGAGGATACAGTTTTTATAAATAAGATTATTATGCATGAACTCAGGAAGAAACCACTCAGACTATTTAAGCAATTTTAATTCTAAACAAAAACATAACACTCTAATATGCGAACTCTCATGCTTGGAATTATCCACAGTACCACCGGCGAAGTTCCCCTCACTGATCCGTACCTTTAACCATCAATGATTACGTTGTTAAACTGGGCAACCGAACAATTGATTAATTCCACCGAGTAACGCGAGCATATACGGCAATAGGGAAAAGTCCTGAACATGCATGCGACGATATTCATACGAAAGGCAATAAAAAGATTATCAGTATATCCCGAAGGCAAAAGTATACATCAATAGATTCATCGGGAAGATCATATAATTAACTAAATGTCTTGGGGCAATGGTGTGCGGCAGTGTAGGTCTGTTTACGCCAGATGCTTATTTTGAGCGAAAGCTTCAATTAATTCGTGGGCAAGATTCGGTGTTCAAAAGAATGGTTTAACACAATATTCTCCCGGTGAGCGTGTAGATTCGTAAAAAAAGGTTTCAAACGTTTAGTTTACATCGATTAATCTATTGGTAATCTTGATATAATTAAAAAGAAAAATAACGGCTAATGTACTTATAAACGACCGTATTCATATCACTCGATGAACACCAATGTCTCCACGATCAGCTAATGGTTCATGCACACTTATAATGAGTCTTTTATTATTGGCTCAGGTTTGGTTCATGTGTGTGTGTGGATTGCCCCTTGATAAATTATTTGTATTAAGCAGACGCCGGGCGCTGCATCGTGAGCTTGTGAGGGTGGGGGAGGGGCATAGAAACAGTTGGTTGCTCTCTCTCGCTCTCTCGCCCGGGCTGGTTTGCTGTTAGCTGCCGGCTCTCTCCGCTGCTGGATGAGCTGCATCGGCATAGCGTGCAACAGCTCGTCCGCTGGGCCGCCGTTCCTCACTCTTGCTCATTCTCTTTGAGGCAGCAGCAGCAATGTTGCTTGTCCGCTGCTGGATGTCTTGGTTCCCAGCTGGAGCAGGTCAGTGTGTGTGGTCGAACACACGGCGCTCTCGCTGGCGCTGACACTCTTGCTCATGGGCGGCTGGTCGGGCTCTTTCCACTGCTCCGTGCTCTCTCCTTGATCGTGCAGCTGCCAGCTTCACACGGACACCCGCCCTTACTTCAGGACTGCGCTGACTCAAGCTCTTTCTACTGCTCCGTGCTCTTTGGCGATGCACGATTGCTCTTGCAGCGTGTCCTCTGTTGCTGGTCCTGTGTGATGCTCGCTTGGTCGATGCTTGGCGCTTTCTGCCCTTTCTCCCAGTTGATTGCTCGTCGTTGCTCGTCCGTTCAACTCCAGCTGCAGCTGCTGGCATTCACTCTCAAAACTTGTAATTGTATTCGCACACCTCTTAGACGACTGTGAAAGCTTAGTGCAATCCAACTTATCGCAATCCTTGACTTTGCGAGCGACTCAACACATCAGGATGAATGTAGAATAAAACTTTCAGCGATACTCTGTCGGCTCATGCCGAACTCAGCTTTTAATCAAGACATCGTCCCTTTTCTCTGCGAGACACGACACCCATGGCTGATCTCAAGGCCATGCCCCGGAGCCTGCCCCTCGCAAGACTCCCTCACAAGCCTCCGTCGCCAGACTGCCTCGCAAGACTGCCTGACAAGACTGAACTATTTGTGAATCATGTTCGTGCTTAAAAATGTGCAATTCCCTCCCCTCTTTGCGCGTCCCCCGCGAGAGAAAAACAAAAACAGATGCCCTCCTTCACCGTCCTCTCTCCGTGGCCGCCCTGACTCCCCCCCTCCCCTCTTCCCTTGATGACCCCGGACGGGCTGTTTTAGCGTCAAAGTTTATGCTTGTTTGCATTTCCCCCCCTTTCTTCGTAGTGTTTGTTATCTCGAGGCCAGACACCCTTCGTACGTATTTATGGCTGCCATGTGTTTGTGTCAAATTGTTGGAAGACAAATGTGGCCGGGGAGGCTTTGATTCCATGGAATACATTTATCTGGTCTTGTGTGTGTTGGACCTGTTTCTTGTATCTCTTATGAGTTACCCCCGGTCTAATATATCGGGGTTATTATTTGGTTAATGTTTAATCAATATTCGTAATGCCCCTCGTTACATCATTATTTCGAGGGTTTGCCAAGCTTTGTTATAAGTTTGTGTCTCCAGGGATCGGTGTTTTATTTTGAGTTATATTTTGATGTTTGGAGGGATAGCTTAGTTTGGACTTACGTTTTCGTGATGGCAGGGGCTCATGTATTTTGGTTAATTTGGTGAAATTACATGGATAGAAAGATACCATACGAAATAATGTATGAGTTGAATGAGGGTGAAATAAAATAAGTAACAATGATAAAACCACTGATATAGACTGCAGTCTATCACGCTGATTTGTTCTTTTGCTGAGTTTCAAACTTTTACCGTTAAAGAAAATGCGAATTGTAACGTCCGTTTGTCTCTGCTATGTGTGTGTGTTTTTTTCTGGCTCTGTTTGTGTGGGGAGGTCATGTGGTGGCCCTTTGACAATCTGGAGATTTTGCAAATAGTCGTTAGCCTTCCTTTGCCCCGGAGTTTATTATTTAATGGTCTTTTACGACCTGCAGATGCTTGGTGTGGCTTGTGAGGGGTAGCGGGTCGAGTGTTGGATTTATTTATTTGTTATTTTAAAAAAATTGGCAGAATTATTCTTAATCTTAATTTTTTGGGAAAAAGGTCTATATATAAAACAACCTTACTGTTTGAGAATGCACGGTCAAATGTATCATATGGTGCATCCATTATACGCAACACCGGCAATAAACAGCATATGAACAAATTTTGATTTAAATCTTTCGTGACTGCAGGAATTCATATTCTTGGTTCTTTCGGTGAAGTCACGTAGAAGGGAAATAATAAAATAATACAAATATAAAACAATATTGGCCGCATGACATCACAGGATGTTATGTCATGCGGACCTTCCGGGGCAGCTGGAGCTGCTCCTGCGGACGATGGCGCAGCTCGTCGCCACAGTGGCCGAGGTGGGAGAGCGTGTGCGCGTTCCCGACACATTTTTGGAGCGGGAGCGGTGAATTCCCGCCAACTCCCCAACAGATACGGCGCGGGAGTTGGGCACCATTTTTGATGCGATGCCACCATCGGGTGCCATTTTGTATGCGACGTCGTAACCGGGCGCCATTTTGAATGCGACGCCGCCAACCACCGCCATGACCGCCGTCATAGCCGCCGCCATGGTTGCCGACGCTCCGCACACCGCCACCGGTGCTGGCGTGGTTCCATTCCCTGCCGCGACTCCGGGTTCCCCCGCGGTTGCCGCCGTGGCTCCACGCCCCGCCGCGGCTTGCCAGCTGAATGCCAGGGCTGATGCGGTTCGGCAACCCAGCGTCGCTGTCGCAGCCCTAGTGGCGCCGTTGGGGGGGGGAGGGGCATAGGTGCGTCCTCGCCATGTTTATTGTCGGGTGACCGGCAGTTGCGCCGGCTGCCTCCTGTCGCGCCGTTCATTGTGAAAGGGGGCGACTGGCTGTTCTTTCAAGACTGCTTCAATGCGGCGTACGAATCAGTGAGTTGGCCAATAGAAGAGGCGCTGCCAGCCCTTCCTACGTGCCTGGATGGGAGGGCGCTACAGGCTTTTGAAAGCTATTCTGCCGGCTGACAGAGCATCGCTCCCGGCGGCGTACCACCAGATGGCCACCGTGTTTGAGCCGCCGTCCAGCGCACGCTTGAAGTTTTCCATGCGGCAGCGGGAGGAGGGGGAGTCACCACTCGCATACTGCTGCTCCCTCCTGGCGCTGGCTCATGCCATATATCCCGACCTTGGGGAAAGGCGTTGGACTCGCTGGCCCTCGAACGACTGCTCTCCCTTGTGCGGGAGCCCGGTATCGCATTAACTATAGCCGAGAAGGGCCAGATAACATCTTTAAAAGAACATTCAAGCACATCTCGCTCTGTGACAGCCGCCCAGGGTGGCGGCATGCGCGGGAGCCCCAGCGCCTGCGGAGATGACCGCCTCTCAGGGGAAGGACACCCTCGCGGCCCTGACGGTGCCCGACCACCATGGGAAGGGTGCCAGAGGTCACCGGCCGGAGCAGCGGTGGCGGGCGGGACCTCCTTGCCCGAAGGGCTCTAAGCCGGTTTCCTGCATCTGCTGTGGTCAGCGGAGCCACATAGAGCAGGGCTGCCGCAACGCTCCAGGGGAATTCGCCAAGGCCTCTCTTCCTTTCCCCGGCTCCTCGTCATGAACAGCTTCTGGGCCCCAGGCGAGTCGCGACGCATCAATCACATGGCCGCTCCCCTCACCTCACGCATCTAGCGTGGTTAGGGTCCATCCTCACAAAGTCATCTCTGGGGTGTCAGGCTCGGTCCCTGCACATCCGTGGCTATTGGCCGGGTGGCCCAGGCAGACCTGCCAGTGGGATGTGCTCACGCATTGCATTGTGGCAGCTGCTGCCGGGTCCTCGGCAGTGGCAGGGTACGTACAAGGGGTTAATGTGCCAATCTTGGTGGACACGGGTGCGTCCCCGACTATTATTTCGGAATGTATTTTTCTGTTGCTGCCACAGAGCATTGGGCCGCTGCGGCCAGTTCAGGGAGCTTGCGTGGCTGCAAATGGTTGCAGCCTGGGCATTTTGGGCCACATTGTGGCTTCAATCAAAATCGGGGAAATTGAAATGGTGGGGCCCATTCTGGTCTCCAGGACCTTGGCAGTGCCATGCCTCTTGGGGACTTACTCTTTGGCCAAAATACTCGTTCGGATCCTTGTGGACGAAGGTTGTATAGAAATGCCATCGGGGGGGGGGGGGGGGGGATTGCACTTTCTGCGATCTCCCACTGTGCTGTCCCCCCTTGCTGCTAATGTGCGGGCCTTGACTAAGATGTCTGTGACTGTTCCACTGGGGTCACAAGTCCTACTACCCCTTCAGGCTGCGCAGACCATTGTATTGCCCGGAGGCAGGTATCCTCTTGTCTCCCTCCAATTACTTTTCAAGAACGAATGGGTTGGTAGGTTAATTGACGGCCGTGTCGGAGGGCCAGGACCTTGTTTTACAGGTCCTAAATTCGGGGCGGTTCTTTTCGACCCTAGACTTGCTCTCAGGCTTCTGGCAATTGCCACTGGATGAGGTCTCTAGACCCAAGACAGCGTTCCACACACCCCAGGGGCTGTTCCAATTCAATCGGCTTCCTATGAGTCTCCATTCAGCCCTGGCCACCTTCCAGCGTCTCATGGAGATGGTCTTGGTGGGGCTGCAGTGTGAGTGTTGTTTGATCTACTTGGACGACCCTATTGTTTTCGGACGTACGTTTTATGAGCACTTGCAACGCCTTGAGGCAGTGTTCGTCAAAGTGCGGGCCACAGGATTGAAGTTCAAACCACATAAATGTCATTTATTGCAACCATCAGTTAAGTATTTGGGACACATTGTGAGTGCGTCAGGTGTTCCCACGGATCCGGAAAAGACAGCTTGTGTCCGGACGTGGCCGACTACTACATCTGTCGCTGAGGTGCGTAGCTTCGTCGGCTTCACATCGTACTATCGTCAGTTCGTCCGCGATTTTGCGACAATTGCGAAACCACTGCACGCACTCTCCGCCAAAGGGCAAAAGTTTCGCTGGGGGGTGGAGGAGGAAGCCACTTTTGTGGCACTTCGCACGGCCTTGGCGGATGCGCCGCCCTTGGGGTATCCGGACTTCTCGAAACCGTTCCTCCTCAACACTGATGCCAGTGACACGGGCATTGGGGCTGTCCTGGCTCAGGTGGTCAACGGGGTTGAGAGGGTAGTGGCCTATGGCAGCCCCATTTTGTCTCCCACTGAACAGCGGTACTGTGTGACCCGGAGGGAGCTGCTGGCCATAGTGTTATTTCTTCAGCTGTACAGGCCCTATTGTGATTGGTAGGCGGTTTACCGTCCGGACCGACCATGCGGCCCTGCAATATTCCCTGTGGATTGACCAGCCCTCAGGTCAGCTGTCCTGCTGGCTCGAGGTGCTCCAAGAGTACCCCTTTGACGTCATCCACAGGAAGGGGACACAGCATGGAAATGCGGATGGCCTTTCCAGGTTGCCTACGGACGGCGGGTGCGCTTGTGGCCTGGGTTCTAGCCACTGCAAGGCCCCAATCGACATCGCGGCCCAGTTGGTTGCATCGGCCAAAGCGGCTCCCCTCCGGGTGTGGTGTTGCCTGTTGATTTCGGCCTGGAACTCCCCCGAGAGGTATGGTTCAAGCTGCAAATGGAGGATTCATCTCTGCTGATGCTACGACGCCATGTTGGGTCTAATGCCCGGAGCTCGGCTCCGTCGGCTGCCCTGGTGATCGCCGTGCATGATGGCCTCCTCATGCGTTGGGATGCTCAATTGGAACGTTATTGTGTGGTTGTGCCCATTGGCCTACGAGGTAAATTAACCCGAGCTATTCACAGAAACGTATGCACCTTGGCTACAATAAGACCTTGTAGACCTTTAAACGGGACTACTATTGGCCGGGTGTGGAGGGTGACGTGGCACTGATTTTGAAGGGTTGCCACGACTGTATGCGGAGGAAGGCCCCAGTTGGCCAGGATCGGGCCCCGCTGCAGTCCATCCGTATTTCTCATGTCAATGAGCCCGTGGCGCTCGACATTTTGGGCCCATTCCCAGCATCCCAAACGGGGCCACAGGTACCTCTTGGTGGGAGTCGAGTACCTCACACGTTGGCCTATGGCGTGGCCTCTGATGGACCAGTAGGCCTCGTCCACCACTGAGGCATTTGTACAAGGGTACGTTCTGGACAAGGGTGCGCCGGAATAGCTGTTAACCGATCAGGGGCGGAACTTTTCTTCTCGGTTGCTGAAGGAGGTGTGCCAAGGAGGTCGCAGACCTTTTTTTAACATAAAATTCCGAGCAACAATTGTCCACCTTACCTTGCAGAGTTTTTTTGCATTGCTTGTTGGTGAAATGAGGTGCCCTGGGTTTGTCTTGATCCCTGACATTCATGCCGAAATATGCCTCGTAGGCCTCACACATCTTAGCAGATGCTTCCACAGAGTACTTTTTCGCTCATCTTGATAAATTGGCCGCAGACATAGCAAGATGTGTCTGTGGGATGCTTACAGCCTCTTGTTGCCATCTCAGAAAAATGCAGATATGAATCCACTTAGGCAGGTGGAACTAAACTGAACTGGTGGGCTTAAGGCCCCTGTATTTATACTATTTATATTCCTGGAAAGTTCTAGAATGTTCTAGAAGATACTTCAATTTAACTCAGCACTGAATCTATCTGGAATGTTCTGTAAAATAGGTAAATTTCAGAATATCACTGTTCTGGTCATAAAAGCAAAGTTTGTGGGGAATAATAGTCGTTTTCTGTACTTTTGAGCCATAAGCAATTAGGAAACAACACTTACTACCCAGGAACAAGTTTTTTTCACGCAGTGTTATTAAACATGGTGTACGGTGATTCAGATGATATCACTAAAGGTTTTTTTTATGGTCCTGCTGGAATGGGGAAAACGTTCGTATACTCAATACTACTTTATACTAGAGGAGATATAGCAACACCAATTGCGTCAACAGGAATACCAGCAAAACTATTAGCTGGAGGCTGATCTGCTCATTCAGTCTCCAAAATCCCTTTAAAATAACAGCAACATTGATTTGCAATATAAAGCCAAACAAGAAACCAGAAATCTATTCCAATCGAAACGAACAGTCGTGGATGAAGCACACACGTGTGTCAGACTGTTTATAGATTATTGGGTGATTAAACAGTAAAATGTAAACGATTTGGAGGCAAGTCCTACCTGTTACTTTACGTGGTCCACGGCCTCTTACTGTTGCAAGTTGTATAAAGAAGCATCGTTTTTGGGGAGAATTACAGGTGATGAAGCTGAACCAGAATATGCGAGCTCTGGAAAGTGAAAAGGAATTTGTGGAATGGCTCCTGAACGTTGGTGATGGAAAACAGGTGATACAGTGACATTACCCTCATACTGCTATCCAGAAAATCAAGATACATTTGCGCAACGATGATATTGACTTGTCTACGATTACTCCTGAAAAGCTTAAAGGAAGAACAATACTATTACAAATGGAGACTCTCTAGAGCTCAACAATAAAGTACTCAGCTATATTAATGGAGCTGAAGTGGTTTTAAAAAGCATGGATACAATTGTGATGATACTGCTGATCAACTTGCATTTCAGAATAATTATTAAAGGGTTACTCCAACCGGAATGCCTCCTCATGAACTAAAACTTAAAGTAGGAGCCGTTATCATGGTCATTAGAAATCTAATGTCATTGTGAGGATTATGTAATGGTACAAGACTTAAATACAAATACGCATAATCAAAGCAAAGCTGATTGTTGGAGCAAAAATACCACTCATTCCATCAGACACAAATTTACCATTCAGTTTCAAACGCTAACAATTCCCCATACGATTGGCTTTTTCAATAACAATCAATAAGTAACAAGGTCAAACGTTTGATAAAATATGCCTTTACTAGGTTCCATCTAAAAGAAACCTGACCAGAGAAATGTAAACTGAGGTCACCGCTAAGATAACGGAGGTCCTGGAGCTCTTCTCTGAGAATGACCCCGAACTGGGAGCGCAGCAGCTCCTCCACCCTCGTTTCCCACTGCTGCCATGGTAGCAGGAGTACAGTGTTATGCACAGTACGTCATACTTAATGAGGTTGTTATAGTTAAAAAAAACTGTATTCATGAAATATGGTTTACTATCTTTGAATAATTGGTGCTTTTACCAATACCCCAATGAATCCCTCATATATTGGTCATCCGAAAGCAATAACCCTGATAGGAACGCATCCCCATATATGTAACGGTATGACCACTTTTAGCGCCGATTCGATAAGTGCTCACTTCTTCAAGAAGCACATTGAGCGTTTAGCGAGTTCTGCCTGTACTGATAAAATAATGCAGTGACAAAAGGCCGTGGGGCCAATAGATTATGTACAAAATACTTTTATTGGTGATGTGCAGAGATAAATCTATAAAGAAGGCGAATCGTGTGCTTATCTGTTTTTGTAAATCATTTACAGATCCTAGATTTGAAGCTTTCGTGACTGCAAGGATTCATATTCTTAGGTTTTTTCGGTAAAGTCACGTAGGTAAAACATTAAAATTAATAAAAGTAAAAACTTAAAAACGATCCTACTAAAAGCCTAACGACAAAAACCAACAGTATCATCACGAGTTCGACTTCCCTAATCGAACCAAGCAAACGTCCCTCTCTAAAACCATCGGCGGCTAGACCTCCCAGACTCTATGGTCTTCCCAAAATCCATAAAGAAGGCACCCCGCTACGACCCATCGTGTCGACGATAAACTCTCCTTCCCTTCACAGGCAAGACCTCTTCGGCAGTACTCAACTCAACCCAATTAGTCTCTATGGTTAAGGACATGGTACTATCTCCTGATGACATCCTCGTCAGCTTTGATGTAGTATCTTTGTTTACCAAAGTCCCAGTACCGGACACCCTAACAATAATTGAGGACTTAGTCCAACATGGATTGAATTCTGATGTACCTGCGCTGGTTAGGCATTGCCTCACCAACACCTATTTTACCTGGAATGGCACCTTCTACAAACAGAATGAGGGTACCCCTATGGGCTCCCCCTTGTCACCAGTTATAGCCAACATGTTCATGGAAAAGTTTGAATCAGACGCCATCCAGACATCCACCCTGCGTCCTTTCCTGTGGAAGAGGTATGTGGATGGCACATTCGTCATCTGGCCACATGGCCGCCCAGCATTGAACCACTTCTTGGACCACATCAATTCTAGACACCCATCCATCAGATTCACCATGGAAGTGGAGAAAGACGGTAAACTACCATTCTTGGATATTCTGTTTGAGAGGAGGCCTGACGGATCCTTGGGACATTCTGTCTACAGGAAAGCCACCCACACAGATTCCTACTTGAAACCGGATTCCCACCACCACCCATCTCAAAAGAATTCTCTCATCAAAACGCTATACCACAGAGCCCATGGCATTTCTGACCAACACCACCTGGCCGGTGAATTAAGACATGTATATCGGGCCCTCAGGATGAACGGATGCTCTGACCGCACTATCCGCCAAGCTGTTTCTCCCACCACACAGAAACAGCCACATGAAACTCCGACCAAAACTATCACGTTACCATACATAGCAGGCGTGACCAAAAAGATCTCCAAAATTTTAAACAAACTTAAGATCTAAGTCCGATTCAGTACAGTGCATAAAATCCGTGATCTGATTCCATCTGTGAAGGATGTCGTTCCTGACTTACAGTATCCTGGAGTCTACAAATTGAGTTGCATTTGTGGTGATTGCTACATTGGAGAAACGAAACGTCATGTTTCTGATCGTGTCCGCGAGCACAAGTCAGATCTGAAACACGGCAGAACTGATTCTTCGGCCATTGCCGATCATTGATACAACTCGGTGGGCTCTCATGAAATTGTCTTTTCCGAGACCAAGGTTCTCTGCAAACCTCATGGCTACCATCAAAGGTTTGTACACGAAGCCATTCAAATATACAAACACAGACATAATTTCAACCGTGATGATGGGTACAAACTTAGTAATCATTGGAAAGATGTTATCAACCAAGCAAAAAAGACTTAATTACACATTTTTGGACCATCTTATCTGACAGGCACTATTTTACTTTCCTTTACCGAGTGTTAACATCCCCAGTGTTTAACAGTACTCTCTTTATTGTTCAGCCAGCACTGGTATAAACATGGGCATTTTCGTTCCTTTTCTATCATGTGTATCAACAGGTGCTTGTACACACACATGTCCACGTACACTTGCATCCCACACTCTCTTTTGGCCTCCCCTCCCCCTCTCTGTCCAATACGTTGGCGTGTGCAACAATAGTTGCTTGCACACAACCACGTCCACGCCGCCGACTCTCGTGTACCACGTCGTCCATCCTTTTGGCCCCGCCCCCCTCCCCCTCCCGATACGTTCTACGTAGCACTTCGTGCCTTCTTTTAGCCCCGCTCCCCTCCCTCCCGATACGTTTTATTCATTGGCTACCACATTCTGATGAACTCCCCCCCCCCCTCTCCTCCCCCCTCAACTTGCATTTAAGGGATTACATCTTGAATCCTTGCCTCACTTGATGCAGCAAATCTGGCTGTGACGGTCTCACCTGATGACGGAGACTTGTGTTGCCTCCGAAACGTCGTGATTTTTATTATTAATTTTAATGTTTTACCTACGTGACTTTAACGAAAAAACCTAAGAATATTTACAGATCCTCACCAATACACTTCTGGACGAAGATTCCGCAACATCGTGTTGATCGTTGAGGCTAGTTGGCCATACTTAATTGAGTGGGTCAATGCAGGTTGATGAAGGTAGAGTCAGGCACTGGTTCATATCTCACTCATCACGCAGCTCTCGAATCGTGTTGGAGGCTGGGGAAGGAGCCCAGCCTAGGCTGAGAGGCAAGGACACTTCAGTAACGTGGAGTAGTATCAGCAGTGTGGAAGGCCGCGTTGCAAAACCTTGTTTTAATATAAGGTAATTTTAGAGAGAACAGGGAGGTACTTTTGAGGTTGCGACTGGGAATTTGCGGAGTTAAGAGGTCCTTACATATTTGGCGGATTTGTTTTTAAAGGAATCTTAGGATGAAGACAGCCCAGTGATGGTTTCTAAACATATCCAGGGGGGATAAATTGGAGGTGATACAGAGGTTGCAATAATGTGTTGATATGGAGGCATCAAGGTCAAAGTGGGCGGCCAGGTGGTATAATGGAACAAGAGGCTAGGCGGTTGATGATTTTACAGGAGTCAAAGATGGGGAAGATGGCGGCTTGGATTATATCAAGATGGAGCCAAGGTGAGAAAATGTGTTTATTTATAGAGGATTCGTTTATTAAATCTTACTGGCGATGCTATCAATGTGAAGGGCAAGATAGCACCTAGATACCTGAATTTATCGACCTGTTCAATGAGATGTGAGTCCAAAGACATAACGTGGAAGCAGGGAAAATAGGTTTCGAGAAACCGGAAAGCAATGTGACTTTGGTCTTAACTGCATGGAATATGAATTTATAGAATCCATCACACGCCCTTTGTAGGATTCCATGCTCCAGACCAAAGCTGGCATTTCAGACGAGTTCACTCGCATGAGGGTGACGCTGGATGAGGATGAGAGGGCAGCTCTGGATCGCGTGGACGTGAAGGGGCGCGAGCTGCTGTCCCGAATCGAGGAGAAAATTGCTCATTACAAGCGCGAGATCAGCGACTTCCAGGCAGCAGCCACGCGCCTGCACACTCTGCAGGAGGAGAGGGACTCGCTCACGTTCCTGCAGGTAGAGCACTCAGGGATCCAGGGCGAGTGCCCCAGTTCGCGTGTTCATCGCGCTTGTAAACATGGCACATGCGTTGCAACACAAAACACAATATAACGCCACTTGCATTGTCAAAACAAAATATAGCCCATGGGTTCTAAAAGTTAACGTAGAGTTAAGTTCACCAACTTGAATTAGTATATTTTAATAAAAATATGAACTACCGCTGAATTTCAAAAGAAGAAATATACGATTAACACACAAATCCCTTGAGTTAATTGGTTGGTAATCTATGCAGGCATTGACATAAAAATTGTAACCTCATCATCCTGTAATGTACATCAGATTGAGGCCACTTGACACTAAATTTAAATGATAAATTTAACCAAATGTATACCAACCAATAGTAATGCTGATAACGGATGGGCTTTTTCACATCAGGAAAGCCAGAGGCAGTTATATTTCAGCACTGACATCTTATGAGTCTTAGAAAGTTGAAACCAATCCCGAGATTGCCTGCCTCAACAAATGTTAACCCTGCTAAACTATGGACTCTGGTAACGCAAAGCTAAGTGTGTAATTCACTCTCGCAGTGGATCATTATTTTGAATGTTGGTTCACAATCACTGCGACTCGACGTCGAGTGCTATGGACGCCTCCTGCCCGTGACATCGGGTACCATGTGGTCACGGTTTTAGAGGCCACACTTTGCTGATGAGAACCATCGATTCCAAACGAGTTTACAACCAACAACACTGGGATCCGCGAATGGCTGAGCGCAGCCCAGATCATCGTGTCTACCAATCACCGTGTGGTTAACGTGGCTGGAGGTGAACTGACTAGCGCCCCCTGTGTCTGACTCCTGCAGGTTCACCTGAAGGAGACAAGCCGGTATGGACTCATGAACTCGCACAAATAAACACACGGGGTGACGCCTTGTGTGGAATTTGGGCTGTGTGATGATGTGTGGTGATGATGATGATGTATGATGATCATGCTGTGTGATGATGTTGTGTTATGTTGTGTGATGATGTGTGGCATGATGCTGTGTGATATTATGCTGTGTAAGACAAGGGTTGTGTGATGATGTTGTATGCTGTGATGCTGTGCGCAATGTTGCCGTGTGTGATGATGTCATGTATGATGATGCTGTGAATGATGATGCTGTGAATTATGATGCTGTGTGTAATGATGATGTGTAAGACATAGGCTGTGTGTGTCACTGCTGGTTCTGGTCTCACAGGAGAGACGCTCAAAAGGGAGATCCACCCTCATCTCCCGGCAAAGAAGACATCGCCACTATCAGCGCCCTGCAGGGAGCTGTGGTCAACCTGCTGGCGTTCATGTGTGAGTTCCGCGGACTCTTGACAAGTATGCATGTGTTATTGTACATGTAATTGTGTCTTGTGTGTATGTTGCTGAGCAGTGGCATAGTGGTTAGCATGCTACAATATGAACCTAGCGACACAAATTCCATTCCTGTCCACAGCCCACACCAGTGACGATTTTATAAACTGGTCATGGTCCTCCCCTAGGTCGACTCAGCCTCATATGACTACCTGGTGTAGTGTGTTAAAACCGCCACTAGGGAGACAAAGGCGGCCTGACGTAGTGCTGGCCACCCACCCCCTCATGTGCCATACCGGCCTTAAAGTGCCATACCGGCCTTAAAGTGCCACCCGCTAACAATACTTGCCCCTCCAGCCTGTTTGTCTGTTTGTGTGCGTATGTGTACATGAGCGAGAGTGAGTATGGATGTGCAATGATGATGGAATGCTCTGTGCACTGAGCTACAAACATGGTCACCTACACGTGACTCACGGCCATGGCTATCATCAATGATGAGTGGATTCAGAACCAATCAGAACCAATTCTGAGCCTCTCCCAGATGAACCCTTGGCTTAAACGAGTACCGGGTACGTCCTGTAAGCATCAGCTCTGCAGACACAAAATCGGCCTGCAGAATTCATATGGTGAAATGGCTTTTATAACTACATCAATATAAATTTAAATAATGTTGTGGCTTGGCTCTCCAACACACCGGCGTGCTGTACTATTGACAAATTGGCATGTTCTGTTTACGTGACAACCCTTACTAGTTGTCTGTGTTGGTTGGTGGCGGGTTTTAACGATCATACATCCAGACTAAGACACGTTGAAGATTTTTAGGCTTCATGTCAACAGCCTGATGCTCAGAGAGTCAAACTAAGGCATTTTTAGGATTCTTAGGTTCCCCAGTTCATGGCTGAGGCTCACAGAGTGAGACTAAGGCATAACCATGGTCAACCTTGTATATCACTACACTGCACGTGCAAACATCAACTTTACGACTGTAATGTATTCATTAGACAATAATATATAGCACACACACGAGTGTATTTCGCTATTACATAAGCTCCACACACGTATGTATTATCCAGTGAAGATGCTGTTGGCCAGAGTAACCATCGTAGCAGATGAATCTACGAGTAAAAGTATTTTCTGTAATGGATGTCATCATCAGACTCGAGTCAGACTACATCACCGTAGTGAAGCGTAGGGTTAATTGTTAATGCTGTAGGCTCATAACCAGACTAAGGCAGCCTAAGGATTCTCATTATTCATTCATAATGCTTGAGGCTGCTATATCCCTACTAAGGCATCTTAAAGATTATTGGGGTTCTATGTTAATACCCGAGGCTCACAGAGCCAGACTGGGCTATCACTGTGGCTGACCACATGTATCACTGTGCTAACAGATACATTGCTATTGCCCATGTATTGCAATACCTCTACGTTCACATACAGCACACACACATGAGTGTAAAGGAGTATTGCTTGAGCTATATTAACCCTACAAGTGTGTATAATTGAGTGAGGATGCTGTTGCTATTCTGCGTGTGAGTGTTTTACACAGAGACACTATGGTTGATATTCTTAGGATTCATTATTAGTGCTTGAGGCAGCGTGATACAGACTCAGACACAGTTAGGATTCGTAGGGTTCCGTGTTAATGTCTGAAGCTCTCAGCATCAACGGCACTGAGTCTTTGACACACACAGCTATGGCTGATATTCTTAGGATTCATTACACTGTGTAATAAAAAAAAATGTCCCTGGGTAGTAAGTGTTATTTTCTAATTGCTTATGCATCAAAAGTACACAAAATGGCTATTATTCCCCACAAACTTTGCTTTTGTGACCAGGACATTGATATTTAGAAATTTACATATTTTCAATGAGAATTCCAGATAGATTCAGTGCTGAGTAGTAACTTGTAGTAACTTCTAGAACATTCTAGAACTTTCCAGTAATAAAAAAGTAGTATAAATATAGGGGCCTTAAGCTCACCAGTTAAGTTTAGTTCCAGCTGCCTAAGTGGATGCATATCTGCATTTTTATGAGATGGCATCAAGAGGCTGCAAGCATCCGGCAGACGCATTTTGCTATGTCTGCGGCCAATTTATCAAGACAAGAGTGAAAAGTACTCTGTGGAAGCATCTGTCAAGATTTTTCAGGCCTACAAGGCATATTCCAGCATGCCTGTCGGGGATCGAGACAATCCCTGGGGACCTCATTTCACCTGCGAGCAATGCAAAAAAACTCTGGAAGGTAAGATGGACGATTGTTGCTTGGAATTTTATGTTATGAAATTTGTTTTAAAAAATGTCATTGTAAAAGTTTTTTTTAAAGTTTAAAATGTTTTACAATTTTCAATGTTATTGAAAAAATATATCATATATGAAAAATGTTGCGATAATCTTTTACACATTAGTCATGGGTGAAATAAATGTATTTTTGTAGAATGGTACAGAGGGGAAAAAAGAGCCATGAAGTTCGCTATCCCAAAAATTTGGCGGGAACCCACTGACCACTCAAGCAATTGCTACTTCTGCCAATAATGCACCTGCTATTACGTATCTGGATCTTCCTTCATCCATCGCCCCGGTGTCACACTGCAATGAGCTCCCCACACCCACTCCTCCAGAGAGAAAGCAGCCGTCTTTAGAAGAGAGCAGCAAGTCAGAGAGTGAGGAAGATGTTGTAGATCCAGATGACAATTTCAGAGGTGGAGCTGAGGAGAGAAACCCATACTACCCCAACCAAAAAGACCTCAACGACTTGATCAGAGATCTTGGTCTGACCAAGTCCAATGCCAAGCTTTTGACATCTAGGCTCAAGCCGTTACACTTGTTGGATGCAAGCGTGCAAGTCGCAGATCAGAGGAAGCGTCACCAACCTTTTTGCAGCTTTTTCATCCGTCAAGATGTGCTCTGCTTCTGCCACAATGTGACCAGTCTGTTTGAGGCAATCGGAATCGCCTGTAACTAGAATGAGTGGCGCCTCTTCATTGACATCTCATCCTGGAGCCTCAACGCCGTGCTGCTCCATAATGGTAACAAGTACCCGTCTCTTCTGCTGGCTCACTCGGTGCACTTCAAAAAGCGTTACAACAGCATCAAGACCTTGCTGGATGCCTTGAAGTATGATGAGTATGGCTGGGAGGTCATCGGAGACTTCAAAATGGTGGCATTCCTGATGGGTCTCCAAGGTAGGTTTACCAAGATTCCCTGCTATCTTTGCTTTTGGGACAGCAGGGACACCGAGGCGCACTACCACAGGTAGGACTGACCACAGCGGACCAAGTTCTCTGTTGGGAGGAACAACGTCAAGTGGGAGCCACTGGTGGACCCCCGGAAGGTGCTGATGCCACAACTGCACATCAAATTAGGCCTCATGAAATAATTTGTCAGAGCAGTAGATAAGGTTTCGGTAGCCTTCAAGTACCTTCAAGACTTTTTCCCTACTCTGTCTGAGGCAAAGGTCAAAGCCAGTGTCTTCGTCAGACCACAGATAAAGAAGATCCTGGAGTGCAATGAATTCCCCAAGAAGCTCACTGTAAGGAAAAAGTGGCTTTGAACAGCTTTGTCGTAGTGGTTTGGGGCTTCCTGGGCAATCACAAGACCGAAAACTATATGTAGCTGGTTGAGACTGGCTGTAGGATGTCCCTCAAAGTCCAAATCCTTGATGCTCATTTTGATAAATTCAAGGAGAACATGGGAGTGTACTCGGAGGAGTAGGGCTAGCGCTTCCACCAGGATATACTGGACTTTGAACGCCACTACCAAGGACAGGATAACGAGAACATGATGGGAGATTACATTTGGGGGCTGATTCGTGAAAGTGATTTACAGTATAATCGTAAATCTCGATAAACTACTCACTTCTAAATTTTTAGTAGTAATTTTTTGTGTTACTTTAGTATAAATATATGTTCATTTCGATTCATATGTTGTTTTTTGCTGACTTTATTTGAACGAAAAGACACACATTCGTCCGTTATCTCGTTAAAAATATGTACATTTCAAAATATCACTGTCCTTGTCGCAAAAGCAAAGTTTGTGGGGAATAATAGCCATTTTCTATATTTCAGGCATAAGCAATAAAAAAGATAACACTACCCAGGGACAAAAATTGTGTTACATAGTGTTATTAGTGCTTGAGGCAGCGAGATACAAACACCTTGAGGATTCTTAGGGTTCATTGTTACAACCTGAAGCTCTCAGAATCAAATTCAACTTTAGGTTCTATTAGACAGTTGAGTTGCCCGTGTAAATCATTACACATGCAACAAGTTTATTACTAAAGAACACGTATCAATAAATATCAATACGTTTATATAGACAGATCACTCGTATAGCCTTAACAGACTGTAGGGGCAAGTGCTGTTAGCGAGCTCCTATGAAGGCCGGCACGGCACACGAGAGGTGGGTGGTCAGCACCACGCCCGATCCGCCTTTGTCTCCCCAGTGGCGATGTTTACACACCGCAGTCATCACTACACTATCACACACACGAGTGTACATCACTACACTATCACACCCACCTCGTGTGCCGTGCCGGCCTTCACAGGTGCTCACCAAAAGCACTTGCTCCTACAGTCTGTGAAGGGTGACATGGGAGATGTTTTTGTTTGTTGTCCACACACAGAGGAGGGCTGAACAATTAATCAATTTCAAATTGAAATCGCAATTTGAAACAATGCAATTAGCAAATCGCAAAGGCTGCGATTTTTTTGCGATTTGAAAAGTCCTATTACTTTCTTATTGGAATTATATAGTGTTTTATTATAACTTTTTTATTTAACTTAACAATTGTTCTATGTTTAATCGTCCTATTTAAGTTAAAACATTTTAATAAATACATATTAGAAGCAATTCATATATTTTAAGTTCTCATCCTTGCATTAGAATATATAGAGCAGTTCATAGTTTGATGGTATCATGTGGTAATGTTCCATCACGTGTTTTAAATCTATTACACAGTGAAATCGCAATATCTATCAGAAAAATCTCACTTAGAGATTCTCCCCAAATTGTGCAGCCATAGCGCACAGAGCGCCCGCAGTGCGCCGCACCTCCTGGCACCTCGCAAAGCCCCGCAGGGGCTGGGCCTGGGCAGGGCTCGCACAGGCGGCCACCACCACCCTGCCTAGCAGGTGCTACGTGGCGGGGCAGTCACAACCCTGCCTAGCAGGTGCTACAGGCTGCGGGGCTACGTGTCGGGTCAGTCACCACCCTGCCTAGCAGGTGCTACAGACTGCGGGGCCACGTGGCGGGGCAGCCACCACCCTGCCTAGCAGGTGCTACAGGCTGCGGGGCCACGTCGCGGGGCAGCAGAAGGCGGCGCAAACAAACGCACCACTGTACTGTACTTCTGTGCTCTCGCCGGCCACGCCGCCTGCTTTCACCAACGCGCGGTGACCGGTGTGGTGAAGTATGGTCAAATATGCCCCGCGACCCGCACGGTGTAGGGTGGCCCTCGTCCAGCAGTGGATTCACAAAGTGCCCGTCACATGTCATCACATCGACAGCTACGCATTACAACGTTATGTAATATTGCTCATTATGAATTGCTCTATTGTACTGTCCGTGCGTATTAGTGCACGAGTGCTATTGTTATAGTTGTGCTGTTGTTAACACGGCTACTGTGATTATCGTTACTGCAGACGGACGTTCACCGACTGTGGACCCAAACTCGGTCCACAACAACCTCCAGATTTCCTCAGACCTCAGGACGGTGATGCTGACCGCTGTCTCCCAGGGTCGACCCGATCACCCACACCGCTTTGATATATACTACCAAGCCCTGTGCTCCGAGAGCTTCTCGTCGGGTCAGCACTACTGGGAGGTGGACGTGGGGGGTGCGGCGGGGGATTGTGAGGTTGGAGTCACGTACGGGATAATCGCACGCAAAGGGCGTGGTGAAGAGTGCGGGTTGGGACAGAACGACTCATCCTGGGTATTATATAAATATAACAACAGCTGCTACGTGCGTCATGGTGGTGTAGATACCTCAGTGCCGGTGAGGGATCCTCCACGGAGAGTCGGGTGTCACCTGCACTGGGAGGCGGGGCTGCTGTCGTTTTACCGCGCCGACTCTATGGAGCTGCTGCACTCCGTCCACCACTCGTTTAGTCAACCGCTCACCCCCGCACTGTGGGTGTATGGTGATGGAAGCTCAGTGAGTTTTCTGGATCTGAGTCGTGCGTCCTGAGAGCACGGAGTGTGAGCAGAGAAACGGGCACAACGCAACAGACTCGTGCACACAAAGACACAGATCCCCCTGTATAGCGTGAATAGGCTGTTGGGGCAAGTGCTGTGAGCGAGCACCTATGAAGGCCGGCACAGCACTCGAGGGGGTGGGTGGTCAACACCACGCCCGGCTGCCTTTGTCTCCCCAGTGGTGATGTTTACACACCGTACTAGGAACATTTTTTTCAGGCTGAGTCAACCTAGGGGAGGCCCATGACCGGTTCACCGACACCAGTGATGTTTATCGGAATCGGTCCAGGCTCTCCCCTCGGTCGACTGAGCCTAAATGAGTACCTGCTGCGATATGCAAACATCGCCACTAGAGAGACAAAGGCGGGTCGGGCGTGGTGCTTGTCACCGACCCCCTCGTATGCCACAGTGCCGGACTTCATAGGTGCTACTAGCAAACAGCACTTGCCCCTACAGTCTGTTAAGGCATCACGGGGGATAATTTTCTTTGGGTTAGTGGGTTGGTCTGTATGCCTTTGTCTGTGTGTGTGTCTTTTGTTACTGTGTCTGTGTGTGTGTCTTTGTTACTGTGTCTTTGTGTCTGTGTGTGTGTGTCTTTGTGTGTATTTTTGTTTTGGTGGGTGGCCAGCACCATGCCCGGCCGTCTTTGTCTCCCCACTGACAATGTTTACACACCGCACCAGGAACTCATTTGAGGCTGAGTCGACCTAGGGGAGGACCATGACCGGTTTACAAACATTGATAGCGATTATATGAATCGGTCTTGGGTCTCCCCTAGGTCGACTCAGCCTCAAATGACTACAGGTAGTCCTCTACTTACGATGGAGATGCGTTACGACGACCCCATCATAAGTCAAAAATATCGTAAGTCGAAGATGGCTCAGCCTACGCAGGAGTCTTAAAGAATGGTGATAATTTAGCAAAACAGAGCAATTTACAGTACCGTACTGTTTAAACTATATATTGTATTTATTAATTACAATACTGTATTGCACAGTAAAAAGTAAAAAAACAGGTTAAATTCTTAGCCTACCTATATGATCTGCTATGAAAAAAACTTTTAACATGCATTGAACGTATCGTATCGTGGTAACCCTAAAATGAAATCGCTAAAGCTACGTATCATACATGTGTAATGTAGGAATTACGGCGGGAGACGACTTGACGGGTAGCACACTTTTATTAACGCCAACTTCACTCCACTAACACGTGTGGCCAACTGCAGCCTACGCTACGCGGTTCCCCCGGCTACACACACACGGGCTCTCCCGCCCCGTAGCTTCCAGGGAACCCACCCCGGCTGGGGTATGGGTCCCGACCACTGGGTCCCACAGCCTCGCCCTCACAAGGACGTCGGGCCGCGGGTCCCACGGTCACGCCTCTGAGCCACACAGGGTCCCGGCCCTTACAAGGACAGCGGGACTAGGGGTCTCAGGGCCCTATCTCTTCCAACTCCGTCTTCGATCTTCACTGGTTACCAACTCTCCGAGCGCCCCCGCGCATCGCCTTTTATAGTCCTCCGCTCCCGGGGAGACGGAGCCTATGCAGACCTCGATGTGAGCACCCACCCTAGTTGGCCAATCACCACGCGCTGCCACACGATCCTTTTTCCCAGCTTGTGTCAGTGCACACAACCACTCACCACGCGCTGCCACACGATCCATCAGTGTCAGCGCGCGTCACCACTATACCACGCGATGTAGCCACACCCGACGCGCTCTCACACGATCCCCCCTTGTCAGCGCGTACCGTCACTACATCACCCCCCACCACATAGCTCGCAGCCGGCCCGGCTGCTAAGAAAAAAAAAAACTCCCTCCCCGTGTGTGCCCCGTAACACCAACAATAACCACAACAACACAACAACATAACACAACACAACACAACAAGAACTCCGCGAATCCCGTAAGAATCAGAACACGCCACCGTAACAACAAGAATAATATGTACAAACCGCCGAGTGACAACAATAAACTATATACAAGAATGACCCGTGCAGCGTCCCTACATTACCGACCGCCCCTTGAACGGGACATTAGACCGGACCGAAGGGGAACGCCGCGACGAGATGCAACCCCGGGACCCCCTCTCCACCCCTTTCAGGAAAAGTGTCGCGTCTTAGCACGAGTCCGCCTGGCCGGTCCGTCGTACGGCACCAGACGCGGTTGACCATCAGGTGGCTCCGGCAGTCCAGGAAGGCACGGGGCAGGCATTGGAGATCCGCGCGTGCCTTGGGGTTCCGGTTTCCGACGGTCAGCAGCCGTCAAGTCCGAGACACCTGGGAGTGGATCAGGCGGAGACACGTGAGGATCAGGCGGCGACATGTCCCTCCCCGAGTCAACGGCCACATCACATGCTCAGTCGTCACGACACAAAGGGAGGCCATGTGGCGCCGCGAAAGGTTTCAGATGGGAGGGGTGAACGTACCAATGGCGTTTTCCCCATTTAATCTGAACACACTGGGGTCGCGCAATACGCACGACTTCCACAGGTCCCCTCCATGGCCTCAGCAATTTTGGGGACGTAGCCAACGGTGCATGTGGGCAGTGCAGCCAGGCCTTATCGCCTGGTTTCCAATCGTGCGTATACACCTTCCGTGCACGCAATTTTTCGTTAGCAATCTGGCGAGATCTTGAATTCAACCTCGCAGCCTCCCGCGCTTCAGCCAGTTTAGCGATATTAAATTTGATGTGGTCGGCCAATTTCGAATTTGCACGCGGCTCGGAAATCCCCAGTTGGGCATCCATGGGCGGATCGGCCTCTCGACCATACATTTTATACGCCGCGAGGACCCCAGGTACCTGTAAGTCCCAGTCAACCTGATCGTCGCACACCTGTTGGCACAACATAGAAGTAATCGTCCTGTGGAGACGTTCAACCATTCCATCAGTCTGTGGGTGGTACGGGGAAGTACGCACTTTTTTCGTACCCAACAGGTCGCACACCTCGCGCAACAAAACGCTCGAAATTTTTTTTCCCTGGTCAGTCAGCAAGCGTTCGGGGGCACCTTTGTCCAAAACATAGCCCTGGACAAAGGCGTCCGCCACTGCCGCAGCCGACTGGTTGGCGAGCGGCCATGCCATGGGCCATCGGGTGAAGTATTCCACGCCAACTAGCAGGTACTTGTTACCCCTAGGTGTAACGGGCCCCAAGATGTCGAGCGCGAACAGTTCGTTCGTGCGCGAAACCTGGATGGACTGTAGCGGTAGATTAGCTGCTACTGGCGGCGGTTTTCTTTGAGCGCACCCCACACACCCCTTGAGGATGTTCGCCACATCGCTTCCCATACCCGGCCAATAATAGTCCCGTTGGAGTAGGGCGAGCGTTTTATGAAATCCCAAATGCAGGAGTCGTTCGTGAGCAGCTAGAACGACCCTACCCCGCATAGCAGATGGCACAACGAGCGCATGACGCCGGGACATATTGTCCCACTTCATCAGGAGGCCCTGTCTGACCACCCAGGAGCCGACCCCCATCTCCCCCCCCTCGGGACCCTCTGCCTTGCGACGCAACGTGAGTAGGGAGCTGTCAGCCATCTGGAGACGGCCCCACTCAATAAGAGGCAACGCGAGTAACGAGTCCCCGCACGCGGGAGCGGCAGGTACGTCGACCCGTGATGCGTCAGTGGCGGCGAGCAAAACTCCCGCGGGGACGGCGACAGGGGGTTTACAACGCGCCAATCCCAGAAGACATGCGCATTCCGAGCGAGGCGACAATCGCGACAAGGCATCCGCATTCGAGTGCCGCAATCCCTTACGGTAAATGGTCGTGAATTGGTAGTCCTGGAGGACCTCCAACCATCGGGATAACTGACCGGAGGGTTGGGCAACCCGCATCGCGTACTGAAGCGCCGCGTGGTCCGTACGAACAGTAAAATGACGGCCGTAGAGATACGGCCTGAATTGCTGGATAAAAAAAACGATCGCCAGCAATTCACGACGTGTCACACAGTAGCGCTGTTCCGCTGGTGACAAAACCCTGCTACCGTAGGCGACCACCCGTTCGACACCCCCGACCACCTGTGAGAGCACTCCCCTGATACCCGTGTTACTGGCATCCGTGTCAAGCAGGAACGGTTGCGTGAAATCGGGGTAACACAAGGGAGGAGCCCGCACCAAGGCGTCCCGAAGGGAGCAGAACGCAGCCTCCTCCTCCGGCCCCCAGTGAAACCTTACCCCTTTCGCCATCAAAGCATGTAGGGGCCTGGTTATGGTGGCAAAATTTTCGACAAAACGGCGGTAGTAGGAGGCGAACCATATGAAGCTGCGGACCTCAGTGACTGAGGTTGGCGTTGGCCACGAGCTGACGCAGTGCGTCTTAGCAGGGTCTGTAGAGATCCCTGAACGGCCAATGATATGCCCCAAGTACCTCCCCGATTCCCGAAGCAGGTGGCATTTCCCTGGTTTAAATTTCAACTTAGCGGAACGCATCCTGAGGAACACCCCCCTTAATCGTTGGAGGTGCTCCTCAAAGGTCCGGCTGAAAACGGTGATGTCATCGAGGTAAATCAAGCAGGTGTCCCATTGGAGACCTGACAAAACCAATTCCATGAGCCTCTGGAACGTCGCGGGAGTGGAATGAAGCCCCATGGGCAAACGATTAAATTGAAATAGGCCTCCCGGTGTCCGGAAAGCGGTCTTTGGTTTCGATTCCTCATCGAGGGGCAATTGCCAAAATCCCGAAAGCAGGTCAAGCGTTGAAAAGAAACGTGCCCCTGCCAAGGCATCTAGAGACTCATCCATTCTGGGGAGTGGATACGCGTCGGCCATCGAGATTTTATTAAGGCGGCGGAAGCCTACACAAAAACGCAAGGAGCCGTCCTGCTTTTAACAAGGACGATGGGAGCACCCCATGGACTGGAAGAGGGCGAAATGATGTCGGCAGCCAGCATGTCATTAACAGCCGACTGCACATGCTCCTTCTCGGCTGGGCTCAGCCGGAAGGGATTCTGCCGAATTGGGGCCGCATCACCCGTCGCTATGTGGTGGCGCAACAGGTCTGTGCAGCCAATATCGTATTTGTGTCTGCTAAACACATCAGAAAATTCGAGTAGCAGGCCCCTCAGTGCTCCCAACTGCACACTAGACAGGTTACTAGAACCCGCACACAACGAGTCCAACCATTGTGTGTCCTCCCCCGATGGAGGATGCAGATCCAGGGTAGAATCAACATGTGCAACAAGCTGCTCATCCACGGGCAACAGCGCCGCGTGAGCAAGCACGGTGCCCTGTGTAATAACAGCTGGCCGCGACCCCGCGTTCAGAACCATAACGAATGGATCCCTGTCCGCCCGCACCATGGTCTGAGCTACCGCCAAGTCGAGGCCCCCAACAGCTTTGTTTGATGGTCCCAACAGAACACCCTGTCCCGCCGCATCCACCCCGAAGTGTTTTCGTAACCGAAGGGGTACCAGCATCTGCGCTCCCGGGGGCACGCGCACCGTCTGAGTTGCCAGCGCCTGGACCGTTGCACAAACCGTGCGTAGTTTGGTAGGACTTGCCAAAAATGCAATACGCCAACCCGATGGAAGCTCAATACAGGCCTGATCGACGAGAATTTTAATGGGCATTTTAGCCAAAAAGTCCGTACCCAGTAAACATGGAACTGCCAGGGACGATGAAACCAAAACAGGACCCGCCAATTTAATATCCCCTATACAAATGCTCGCCCGAATCTGGCCGACAATGCCCAACGAGCCCCCATTCGCCGCGTAACATGGTACGTCCACCGGGAGTAGGGGTCGACATTGGACAGGGAGGATGTTATAAGGTCCGAAATGATAGTGGCCGACGCACCCGTGTCCACTAGTACCCGGACCTCAACCCCGTCAATAAATCCCGTTACCACGGACGACCCAGCCGACGCAGCCACTATTCTGTGGGCCAACTCGGACCATTTGACTGCTCCCAGGCCGTGTACGAACCCCCCTCGCCGAACCGAATCTCTGGCCCCCATGCGCGTTCCCTCCACCGCAAAGCGGCGACCCAAGTGTGCCATGTATGTGGACCGAGCATGTGTGGTGCCGCGACTTGCCGGGGGTAGCTGGGACGACTTGGGCCCTTGGTCGTCGTCCGGACGTGGTCCCGTGGCGCGCTGACGCGGAGCCCGGCACCCGGACGCGACGTGACCCCGAAGGCCGCAGTTGTAGCACATGACGAGAGATGTTGCAGGTTTCGGTTGCTCCAGCTTGCGGGTCGATTGCAGGGGCGAACGACCTCCCGATCTCCACTCCGCCGGTCTTGCCACGGTGAAGGCCTCCTCCCGAGATGGAACAATCTGAGGCTCGGCGACCATCGAGGCAGGTGTTGCAACTCCCGCCGATGCACAGACGACCATCCGCTTCCGCTTCAGGACCTCGTGTGCATGGATACTCGTAGCAACCCCCAAAGAGCAAATGTCCATCTCCTCAGCCGTATTGATGGGGACCCCCAGGTCCTGGGCCAACGCCAGCAGCTGCTCCGTCACCATGGCGTCCTTCACCTCCTCGTCCATGCGGGGAAAGGCGGCGTCCGCAAGGGCGAGCAGCGCCGTGCAGTAGGCGAGCGGAGTTTCCGTGTCCCCTTTACGCCGCTCGTAGAACTGGTGGCGACAGGCCGAGGGCGGTCCATACACTTTGGCCATGAGGTGTAGCGCGGCCTGGAGCGTGGAGCGGGACGATCTTGGGGCAGACCTGAAGGCCGCGAGTGCGTCGTCGTCCAGCGTCGCCAGCAGCGCACGTAAGGCCGTGGCGTCGGACCACCCCGACATTTCTTGATGTGCGAGAAACCTTCGCTGGAAGGCTCCCCAGTCGCCCCCCTCAGCCTTGAATGCCGTCAGCGCGGGAAGTCTTTGTTGGAAGACTTGGTCGTCCTCCGACAGATGATTTTCCCGTGCGCCGCTTTGGTTGAGAAGAATGGCAGCTCCCTCGGCAGGTGTTTGGTGAGAATTTTTGGCGCGCGCTGATGACGCGGGCTGTGAAGAGTGGAGGTCCCCAACCACGTGGTGCACACAATTCCCGCCAATCGACGGCTGATTAGCGAAATTGGCGCCAATCTCAAAATTTGAGGCGCGGAGCGCATTCTGGCGGGATTCTTCGGCCCGTGCTCCCTCCTCCAGCCTTGTCGTCGTCCTCCCTCCTCCAGAAGCGGTGATTTCCGCCAAAATAGAAGCGGTGGCAAGCAGCAACTCCGCCAGGCGGGAGTACGCATTCTGGAGGCCGGTGTCGGACCCCAGCGGAGCGTCGGGCATCGCCGCGAGGTGCTATGGCGTCGGCATCTCCTCTTCCTCCCCTCCCGAGGCTTGCAGTCCCGGTACGTCGTGGTCGTCTTCCCGATCTCGCTCGTGGGTACGGGTAGTCTTCCTAGTATCCATTCTTTGAAGACAGGTTCACTTCTGACGCCAGTTGTAATGTAGGAATTACGGCGGGAGACGACTTGACGGGTAGCACACTTTTATTAACGCCAACTTCACTCCACTAACACGTGTGGCCAACTGCAGCCTACGCTACGCGGTTCCCCTGGCTACACACACACGGGCTCTCCCGCCCACAGGGTCCCGGCCCTTACAAGGACAGCGGGACTAGGGGTCTCAGGACCCTATCTCTTCCAACTCCGTCTTTGATCTTCACTGGTTACCAACTCTCCGAGCGCCCCCGCGCATCGCCTTTTATAGTCCTCCGCTCCCGGGGAGACGGAGCCTATGCGGACCTCGATGTGAGCACCCACCCTAGTTGGCCAATCACCACGCGCTGCCACACGATCCTTTTTCCCAGCTTGTGTCAGCGCACACAACCACTCACCACGCGCTGCCACACGATCCATCATTGTCAGCGTGCGTCACCACTATACCACGCGATGTAGCCATACCCGACGCGCTCTCACACGATCCCCCCTTGTCAGCGCGTACCGTCACTACACATGCATTGAACGTATCGTAACGTATATTGGACTGTACTCACCAATATTCATACCTCGTACGCTGCTGCGTTTGATGCCGCGCAAAATGTAAAATATTTAACAATTTTGTCGTATCGCTATCACCATCGTAAGATCGAAATATCGTAAGTCGGACCATCGTAACTCGGGGACTATCTGTACATGGTGCGATGAGTAAACATTACCCCTGGGGATACAAAGGCGGGTCTCTCCCAGGCTGGCGTTCATAGGTGAAACTCACTAACAGCCCTTAACTCAACATTATTTGAAAGCTCTACGAGATCTTTGTCTTCGGGTAAGTGGATTGGTGTGTATGCCTTTGTGTGTCTTTGTTATTATGTGTGTGTCTTTGTTACTGTCTGTGCGTATCTTTATCTTTGTTATTGTGTTTGTGTCTTTGTTACTGTGTCTGTGCGTATCTTTGTCTTTGTGTGTCTTTGTTATTGTGTTTGTGTCTTTGTTACTGTGTCTGTGCATGTATTTGTCTTTGTGTGTCTTCGTTATTGTGTTTGTGTCTTTGTTACTGTGTGCGTGTCTTTGTGTGTCTTTGTTACTGTGTCTGTGCGTATCTTTGTCTTTGTGGTTCTTTGTTATTGTGTTTGTGTCTTTGTTACTGTGTCTGTGCATGTCTTTGTGTGTCTTTGTTATTGTAATTGTGTCTTTGTTACTGTGTCTGTGCGTGTCTTTGTGTGTCTTTGTTATTGTGTTTGTGGCTTTGTTACTGTGTCTGTGCGTATCTTTGTCTTTGTGTATTTCTGGGCGTGGTGCTGCCTACCCACTCCCTCGTGTGTCACAGTGCCGGCTACTAACAGCACTTGCCCCAACAGTCTGTTAAGGCTACATGGGGGATTCATCTTCCTGGTTCTTTCAGTAAAGTCACGTAGAAGGAAAATAATAAAATAACGCAAACTCCAAATATATATTAGCTTTCAGGGTCGTAATCTAACCCATAACCTAATGTATACCAGGCGAGGGAGTTAACATCTCCGAGCCACCGCAGTGCCCCTCTTTAATGTGAGACACCATTCAGGCTGTGTACCAACGCGTAGATAATTTGAGACGCATTGATTATATCGTACCAGTTGTGTAATTGTGTGAACGCGAATCGCATTGCGCTCTGGGCTGTGCGTGAGATTTCTATTTGCTTCATTGCTGGCATGGGTTTGACTCGTTGTGCTTTTTTCATTTTTGTTCCCCAGGTCACTCTTGTCAATGAGACTCGTCCTGATCTCCTGAGTTCTCACCTCGTTAAAAATAAATTATACTCGACTCGATCATCAGCATCAGCATCTTCAGCAGCAGAATTAGTAACAGTAGCAACAGCATCAACAGCAGTAGCTCCATCATTATCATTATCAGCATCAGGAGTAGAACCAGCAGCATCAATAATAATATAATTATTATCAGTAGTAACATAATCATCATCAGCAGCAGAAGCAGCATCATTATCATCACTCTTGCAACCGAGACTCAACCCGGTCTCTTGAGTTCTCACCTGGTTAAACAAATCGACTTGAACACGCAGGCTTTCGCGACCAATATTATCAATGATAAAGGTTTATTGGTTTAGATCGCGTAAATATACAGACTTGATTATGTTCTGGGTTACCTGTGAATCATATTGTCTTGTGGGTCAAGTGTCAATGTGTTCTGGGTGAATAAAAAATGAAATCTGAAAAATATTTTCAAGATTGTCATCCAGGCTGTGAATGTGACTCATAGCTGAGGCTGACTGACTTGTGTAAACACGTATTTTTTGGGGATGGTTACTGTTGTTTTATTTGTATAGATGCTATATTATCGGAGATTAAACCCGGGCACGGTTTGTAAATCTACAGCTTACGCCTTCACAGATAAGTGCTGTCTGTAGCCTTGGGTCACATTCCTTGGCGCGTCTCGTGGTATTTATAGCTGCACTCTTAATTGGTTTGCTTGTTCCTCGTCATCATGAGCTATGATGATGAATGGATCTTGACTGATGGATGATGATGAAGAGCACGATCATGATGATAATGACTATGCTTGATAATTATGATCGCCACCAACTCACCTGCATCCAACACTCTTTTACTTGCCACCTGCCACTCCCTAATCTACTACCCCCCCAGCAATCTACAGAGACCCTCCCTCCCACCTGCCCACACACACCTGCTCGGCCATACACTTGCTCGGCCATACACCTGCCCATCCTGCTACCCTCCCACCTGCCCACCTCATGCATATTCAAGCGCCCATTCCCGGCTGATCTCCCTCCCATCTGAACATCTGCAAACCCGCTCACTCATCCACCCGCACAAAAAGGCAAAGATCCCCCGTATAGCCTGAAAAAACTGGTGGGCAAGTGCTGTTATCGAGCATCTATGAAGGCCGGCACGGCACATGAGTGGGTGGATGGCCAGCACCAAGCCCTGCCGCCTTTGTCTCCCGAGTGGTGATATTTATACTCCACACCAGGTACTCATTTGAGTCTGAATCGACCTATGAGAGGCCCATGACTGGTTCAGGTTGAATTTACCTAAGGGAGGCCCATGACCGGTTCAGACAATGGTCATTGGTGTTGGTGGCCATGAGTGGGAATTGAACTTAGATCGGCAGGTTCATAGCACAGCGCACTAACCTCTACAACACCAATCTCCACCTACACACACACACCTGCTCAACCACCCACATGATCACCCTCCTACCCTCCCACCTGATCCCCCACTCATTTACACGTGAAGTTGGGAGACAATTAGTCAAATAATTAACAATATTAAGTTTAATTTTTTAACGTCAATTTTAAACTATCATGCTCAATAAATCATGAACAAATAAATGACAATCTTGATTTGAACTAAATGGCAATGATAGAGACGACATGCTTAAAAAAATACTTTAATACGAATTTTTTTACAAGGTACGGTTTTGGTGCAGAAACCCACAAAGCCTCACCATAGCCGATGGCAAACCATCACCGTTTGCCTGGCCACTGGGTTTTGTAAAAAATCGCGACCCGTAAACCCCAACACTGCGGTGTTAATGCAACGCTCCTGTCTACGCAGGTGAGAGTCGATTCGCGTCTTGGTTCGTCCCGCCGTGTGCGCTCAAGGAACAGCGTCTCTCAGCCACAGCGAGTGGCGATCAGTGAGAAGCCACGAGTCATGGCGAGCGCAGCTCCCACTGAGAGCGTAGCGAGTGGACCTGGCTCCCGTCTGGAAGTGATCAAAGCCGACCGTGTAACGTGTCTCATGTTGCGTCTAGAGAGCTGTGTGCGATACGAAGCTCGTGTCTGTCACCTTGACCACCTGAGCACATTTCCACGGAGTGTCTCGTGAGTGTTATAACCTCGTGCTAAGTAATGTTGGCTTTCTTGTTCATCTCCGATGTTGTGAGTCCCCAGGATGTTGATGGTTAAAATAGTTTACCTGGAAAGTCGCTCGATTGAACTTCTCATTCGCAAGGGTGTCCATGGTGTCAAGTGACACATGTGTAATAAAAGACTTCGTCAGGCACTGGTGGTCTCCGTTGCTCTTTTATTTAGTTTCCTCCTCGCACCCCGCTGGTCCTGACCACGGACCAGCGTCTCCTCGCGCGCGCCCTGCACGCACTCCCTCGTCGGCTCCTCTCCTCACGCGCGCCCCGCACGCGCTCCCTCGTCAGCTCCTCCGCCCTTCCTCGCACCCTGCTGGTCCTGACAGCGGACCAGTGTCTCCTCGCGCGCGCCCACGCGCGTTCCTCCGTCAGCTCCTCTGCTCCCCCACTCCGCACACCGCTGGCCGACGGCGTGCCAAAGATCCTTCAGCCACGTGGCCGATGGCATGGATCTCCTCCGGCCACCCAACGTGGCTCAGCCTCTTTGCTCCAGCAACTGACCCGGATCCCATATGGGCTCCCACCTATATCCTCTTTCCCACGTGACCCTGACTCCTCCTCTTCCGGATCGTCACATCTGGCCTTCCCATACTGCCCTGCTGGCTCCACCTCCATTCACCTCGCTTCCAATTTGACCCGAGGTGAACGGTAGCCCATCCCACACGACCCCCATACTGGGCTCCGCCCCCCAATACCCCGCGCCGTGTGATTGGGCCAGAGCCCAGCAGCAAACCCCGTTTACGCTCGCATTACATGCACCCCCCCCCCCCGCCTGATGTAAAAGACCAGCCGTCCCGGCTGAAACAGGATAAAATAATGCGAGCGACGGCAACACATTCAGGAATCACCACCGACACAACGGAGAGCACAAAACGACGAACACTATCAACGAAAGGGAAGGGATCTGGAACGAGTGCGGGTCACCGGCCCGTCCTTCACGAGAGGCGGCGCCCTCGGAGGTCGCAGTCCCGACAGGGTTTGAGGAGCGGTGGAAACAGAATCATCCGCCGCTGGTGGAGGACTGTCCTTCCCCGCACCCCGTTCACCAGAGAGGTCCGTAACCGGGGCCCCCTGCAACTGCAACCGGAGCGGGTTTAGAGGGGCAGCGGGGCCGGGTGTCCCCATCGCCGTGGTAAGCCCACCCGGTGCAGGAATCCATTTGTCCGGCAGGATCACCGCCGGGCCGTCTACAGGAGGCACGATAGGCATGCTTGCAGGTTGAACAGGCAAGGACAGTGGCGCGTCGGATGCGACAAACACCGGCAAGGCAACGTTAGGAGATGACGCATCGACACGCGGGGCAACGTAGGGTTTCAATCGGGACATGTGAATGTGCCAACGTCGCGACCCGACCCGAACGCGTGCGGACTGTGGGCTAGGGACCTCAATCAGCACAACTGGCCCTTGCCAGGGTTTGTGCAACTTAAGGGAGGTCCCCACTGGCACCTGTGGGCAGTGGAGCAAGGCCATGTCCCCCACTCGCCAAGGGGACCCACAATGAGTGCGCCGGGTGCACCGTTCATTCCGGGCCTGGGTCTTGGCCGTAGCCAATCGGGCAGCCTCCCGCGCCTCCGCCACGCGCTGAGCGGCGTCGCGAATATACTCGGGGAGGGGTTTAATAGGAACCTTCACCCGCGTGCCAAGTTGCACGTCCACAGGCGGCACATTCTCTCGACCGTACATCAAAAAGAAAGGTGAGTACCCCGTCGACGTATGTGGTGCCATCCGGTAAGCAGAGAGCACTCCTGGGATATGCAAATCCCAATCGGCCTGCTTCTCGCTAACCGTATGGCAGAGCATGGCCGACAGGGTCCGGTTCAACCGTTCAACCATCCCATCAGTTTGTGGATGGTAGGGAGAGATCCGAACTTTCTTAGTTCCCAGTGCGTCACACGCATCCCGCAATAGGTTTGAAGAACAATTTCGCCCTTGGTTTGTAAGCAGCCTTTCCGGCGCCCCCTTGTCCATCACGTACCCGAACAGGAATGCCTCCGTGATAGACAACGCCGACTGGTCGGGCAAAGGCCAAGCCATTGGCCATTGGGAAAGATATTCGACCCAGACCAGGAAAAATTTGTTTCTCTGAGCTGACGGGGGAAAGGGCCCCAGAATATCCAACGCCACCAACTCGTTAACCCTCGTCACTTAAATCGACTGCACTGGGGGAACATACGGTTATTTTGGCGGCTTCAGCCGGGCACAGTCAGAGCACGCCCGAATATGCCCGACGACGTCAGTCGTCATGCCGTGACAAAAATAATCACGTTGCAACGTCAACAAGGTTTTCTGCACCCCGAGATGTAACAACTTTTCCGCGTGCAGAATCCGAATCAATTCGTATAGCAACGACGATGGCACAACAAGGCACCAGCGATCCTGCAAGCCCTCCCTCCACATCAACAAGCCGTCACGGAGAGCTGCTGCCGGAATCCCATCAGACGACAGATACCCCTTCGACTTCGCAGCCTGACTCCGCAAGGCCCCAAGCGAGTCATCGAGCAATTGCTCACGAACCCACATGGAACGCGGCAAATTCAAAACCCCATCGGCCGGTTCAGGACACGTGGAAGCCGCGGGCATCTCCACAGCGAATGCGACAGGCCGCGGGGGCTGTGGAACCCGCATGCACCTATTCGTGCCAGAGGCACAGGCGCAGGTGAACCCCTGCGGCAATCGGTAGAGCGCATCCGCATTAGCGTGACGCGAGCCCTTACAGTATTGAACATCAAACGAGAACTCCTGCAAACTTTCCAGCCATCTGGCCAGCTGGCACGATGGCTGGTCAACTTTCAGGGAATATTGCAAAGTCGCATTGTCCGTGCTCACAATGAATTTCTGGCCATAAAAATACGGGTGGTATTGTCGGACAAAATGCACAATAGCCAACAATTCCCGCCGGGTGACGCAATAGCGGGTCTCCACCAGAGAGAGAACGCGGCTCCCGTAAGCCACAACGCGCTCGACGCCACCCTTAAACTGCGATAGGACGGCGCCAATACCCGTGTCACTAGCATCGGTATCCAAAATATAAGGCAGAGCGAAATCAGGGTAATCCAGCGCCAAGCCATCGCGTAGGCCATGAAACGCCGCCTCCTCTGCCGGCCCCCATCTGAACCTCTGGTTCTTTGCCGTAAAGAGGTGCAGCGGCCTAGCAATCGTAGCAAAATTGTTAGACGAATCTGCGGTAATAGGAAGCGAACCCAACAAATCGACGTACGTCTCCAACCGTGGCCGGAGTCGGCCAGTCCCGAACGCACGCCGTTTTGTCCAGGTCTGTGGCCACACTATCAGGGCTGACAATGTGACCCAAATAGCGCATGGAGCGTTGCAAAAGGTGACACTTCTTTGGCTTAAATTTCAAATTGGCGGAACGCACCCTAGCAAAAACAGCATCCAATCTCTGAAGATGCTCCTCAAACGTGCGGCTGAAAACAATGACGTTGTCCAAATATATCAGGTACGTGTCCCACTGCAGGCCGGTCAACACGAGTTCCATCAACCTCTGGAATGTAGCAGGGGCGGCGTTCAAACCTATGGGGAGACAATTAAACTGAAACAGGCCCTGTGGCGTATGGAAAGCCGTCTTTTCCCTCGACGATTCGTCCAGGGGGAGCTGCCAGAACCCCGAAGAGAGGTCAAGAGTCGAAAAAAATGTCGCCCCAGACAAGGCATCGAGGGAATCATCCATACGCGACAGGGGGTAAGCGTCTGCAACCGACACTTTGTTTAACCTCCGAAAATCAACACAAAACCGCAGGATACAATCCTTTTTCTTTACCAGGACCACCGGAGCGCCCCATGGGCTGTTGGACGGAGAGATAATGTCGGCGGCCAGCATATCATCTACTGCGCCGCGGACATGATCCTCTCTGCTGGGCTCAACCGATGCGGATTCATCCGAATGGGACTAGCATCCTCGGTATCAATGTGATGGGAGAGCAACGATGTGCGTCCCAGATCGAAATCATCTTTGCTAAAGACGTCACAATATTTGGACAGCAGCGCGCGAAGCGTCGACGGCTGACACGTAGTCAGGGACGCGTTTTCCTGACATAACCCGGCGATCCATCGATCGTCCTGTGACGTAGATACCGAAACCCCCGCCACGAGACCCTGGTGACCCGGATCATCATGGGCCGTGAAAGGCGGTCGTGGCATGGGCCAGGACCGTACCGGCCAGCACCACAACCTTGTCCGCGCCTCCGTTTAACACTTGCAAAAACGGAGGCTGACACGGCCGAACAATCGACTACCCCTTACACTATGCCAACTGGCTTGCCCTGACTGGCCAACTCGTGCTCTGCCCACTTTCAAAGCCAGACTCTGTGGCGCCTTGGCTTCCGGAAATGGGGGTTATGGGTGATTTTCCCCCCATAACCACTCACCCACCCTTACATCATGTAACCTTGGTCACCCCTGCTCACCCAAGCGCGAAAGCATTCGTCCACACTGTTACAGGTTACTCATTTGTAAGATGTTACAAAGCTCACAGCTGGTTCGGGATAGGGAAAGGTAATAAAGCAATTTTATGGTCGGCTCGAGATAAGATTCCAAGTGGAGGTCTAAGCCTAAAAGCCGACGGATTAATGCGTTCAACGTCGTTATGTGCAGATGTCCAAATACGTGTGCTTGTTTGTGTACATGCATGACTGGTTAAGATATCAGTAGCAAATCACGGCCAGAAGTTACATCAAGTAACTGGGTTAAGGTCAGTGGTGTTGAATTTATAAAAATAAAAGGAATTGCTCCATGTAGCAGCCCAATTATTGCCGTACGCGAGTCTGGTAATAATTGAAAGCCATGGACCATTGATCTGTGAGCAGTGCTAGGGTTACTCATTTGTCAGATTGTACAAAGTACAAAGCTTAGTGCAGGAGGCCAGGGAGGGAAGAGACGTAAAAATCAGCTGAATGATTGGGGTGTTGGGGTGATAACGTTGTGTCTTTGATGCGTTATAGTTGATCACCTTTTGATTTTTATATTTCAACCTTATGAGCAATTATTATGATATCAATTCCCATAAGTTTACAATTGCATTTCGTGTAAACATCGGATAGTTTTTTGTGTTTTGATGGACTTTAGGTTCCCTTAAATATTATTTCAGAGTTTTAAACTGCAGTAAATTAGGAACCCCAGTCAGAAAATCTTGCTTGGTGCATCAAAATTAGTTCTCGCTATGTTAAAGCAGTCGAAAAACTAATATTATAAGCAGCTGAACACGAAACTTTACCGTCTGTGGCCGTGATGACGATTGGCTGCTCCGTGATCCAAATTCAGATTTCACTCGTGGCCTAGACTTGGTCAGACGGTTCATCGATTCGTTTCCAGAATATTTTCTTGGCGAACTGTGGCATCGGCAGTTCAAGACAATGACGAAGATGATGCTGCAGTCCCACCTCAGGCGCGTAAGGCAACGCAACAAAACTGCTGCTATTGCTGTTGCTCCAGGTGCTCGCCCTCCTCGTCAGCCCAAAAACTCGCGTGCCCCGGACCGAAATCAATGGTGCATATTGACCTTTAAAAGGAAATTAAGTCTCAGTAGACTGAATCAACCTTCGAATCACGTCAAACTTGACGACAGTGTCAATTAAAGAAGGATAAACAGATTTGCTAATTCAAATTTAGATTTTAAACAGTTTCATGAGCACTGGTGTGTTATGCTACACCGGTGTACCACCAATATGTCCATATCACGATTAACCCACACAGACATTGTAATCAGCAGCAATTCGATTGGCTCTGATCCATTTCAGTGAAAGCCATGCGTCATCCAGAATTCTTCGTTGAGTTTTTTTAAACAGAGGATTAATTATTGGCCTTCCTGGAAATCGCCCCAGGTGTTCCATTACATCACAATTGCTACAGCGCACAGCTCGAGATGCCCGCCCATAAGTACCAATTGTCCAGCAACAGTAGGCTACTCAGACAGGTTCTCTCAAGCTTCGTGTGCTGTGATAGTCATGGGGGTTGTCTGGCCATACTTCACCACACTGTACGATGGTCACTGCAGTTTGATGGAGGAATAGCGAGTGCTGGATGTAATTACCAGCGAAGCGTCCGAGTACTCAAATTGTAAATGTTGTGAATTTACTCTTAGACACACAAACGGTGAGCTGAAGTAGTAACTAATTACCAATTGGCTGTTTCAGGTGGTGGGGGGTTAATGACACATTTATATTTACACGATCTAACTCAAAAAAATATTACGAACAATATTGGTCGTGAAAGCCTCCTACTATATGTTAAACTGGCTACGACCATTTCTAATGTCAGTCACTACTGATTTCGGCTGTGGCCTGGAAGCTGGTGGGTTGACAGTGCGCTCATCCACTTCATCCACAAAGGCGGTGGAGTTGTGATTGGTTGTGATCCGGTTTTGAGAAACCGTGCAAGTTTCTCAACATTTTATTTTCATTCATTGAAAGGAATTAATCTGCGAATTAGTTAATGCCTTAGACTTGTATTGCGAGTTGGCGTGAGTGTAAATCGTTTGGCACAATGAAGCAAAGGACAGAGCTTGGTCGAGGAGCGAAGAAGAAATACAATCCGGAGTGTGATTGGTTGTGGTCTGGTTTTGATAAACCAAACGAGTTTCCTGTGCTGTATGCCAGGGTATATCAAGTGTTGCAATGTTACAAACAACATAGCTGGGTGGGGGAAGGTAAGAGTATAATAAATCACTTTTATGATTGGTGTGAGGCCGAGATAAGTGGTGGGCTAAGTCTAAAAGCTGACGATTAACATGTTAAACATTTTTTACGCCTTATCATGGTGTTGGGGTTTGTCATGGTGGTGGGGTTTGTTTTTTCCAATGGCCATCAGAGCATTGTCGCCTGGAGTCTTGTACTCCTGGTAGGGTCTCCCTTGGAAAACAGGTCTGGGGGAGGTTCCAGACAAATAACGGTCCAAATAATAAAAATGTCCGTCATTAATGGCAAAAAAATACAAAAATCAGAAAACCTCACCCAGACAAGGTATAACGGGCCTCCCCCCTGAAGCCAATCCTGGGGTTTGTGTTAGCCGGCAAGTAACCTGGTCGAGCCAAGCCCCATATGGCTACATGGCGACATCCTGTGGGCGCACCATCTGCAGGATGAAGGGTGAGGGGCGGGTGCGATGCCAGTAAGGCAGGGAGAGGGATGGTCTCAGACGAACTGGACTTTGGCGATGGGCACTCGCTATTGAGACATGGAATGTCACATCACTGGGGGAAGGAGCCAGAGCTGGTGGAGAAGGTGTAAAGAAACCAACTAGATTCCGTCGGTTTCACCTCTACACACAGCATTGGTACTGAAACCAAACTTCCCAACCGTGGGTGGTCTCTCTTTCCAGAGCAACCCCTGGTGAGAGGCCCCCAGCGGGTGAGGGGATACTTACAAGCCGGGTGCGTTTCAGTTGGAGTTTGTCCCAGTGCATGAGAGGGTCGTCACATTGAGACTTTGGGTCTCAGCAAGGAAAACTCTGACTGTTGTCTGTACTTATGCACCAAAGAGCAATTCAGAGTATTTGGCCTTCTTGGAGACCGTGGGTGCAATGCTCGACAGAGTGCTGCCTACCCACTCCATGTTCTTACTGGGGAACTTCAATGCTTGGGAAATGATGGAGATACCTGGAAAGGCGTGCCTGGGAGAAATGGCCATCCTGATCTAAACCTGAATGGTGAGTTGTTATTGGAATTATGTGCTAGTCACGGAATGTCAATAACAAACACCATGTTCGAACACAAGGATGCTCATAAGTGTACTTGGTACCAGAGCACCTTGGACTGAAGGTCAATGATTGATTTTATAGTTGTATCATTGGACCTAAGACCATATGTTCTGGACGGTCAGGTGAATAGAAGGGACAGAGCTGTCATTTTGATCACAACCTGGTGATAAATTGGATCCAATGCTTGGGGCACTGACCAGATAGACATCGAAGGCCCAAATGATGAGTGCGGATTGTCTGGGAACATTTGGCAGAAGACTTGATTGAGAGGTACCGGCTTGCCAAGAGGGTGGTAGCAGTCGCAGTTAATGAAGTGAAAGGCTAAATGTGGGAGGAGTTTGGAGAGGCCATGGAGAGGGACTCTTGGGCAGCCTCAAAGATGTTCTTGCAAACCATCTGACACCTTTGCAAGGGTTGATGGACGTGGCCCAGACTCTTTTCAGTAAGGGTGGCGTAACATTTACCTGAACTAAGAAGATGGTCGAGAGGTAGAGGAACACTTTGAGGAGCCCCTCAACCCGGTGGACATGCACTCCTCTCGGATCCATCATGAAGGAATCACACTCCTCAGCATCCCAGGTAAAGCCTTTGCCAGAGTGCTGGAAAGGAGGCTCTGCCCAGTAGTCCAGCCTTAAATTCAGGAGGAACACTGTGGATTCTGTCATGGTCATGGAACAATGGACCAGCTCTTTTTCTTCTCACATATATTTGAGGGGTCATGGGAGTATGCTTCTCCAGTTTACTTCTGCTTTGTAAGCTTGCAGAAAGCACCTGACCATGTTCCCCGCAATGTCTTGTGCGAGGGGCTGGGGAAGTATGATGTACCAGTGCAGCTTTTGTGCATTATCTGGTCCCTTTATTCCCGGAGTGAAAGTTGTGTCTGTATTCTTGGTGTTAAATCAAAGTCGTTCACTGTGGGTGTTAGACTCTGCCAAGCGTGCGTCTTGTCTCCACTCCTGTTTGTGATTTTGATGGACAGGATATCATGGTGCAGCAGAGGTATGGAAGCTATTCAGTACAGACACATGGACATGGCGTTGCTGCTTTTTGCAGATGATGTTGTCCTCTTTGCCTCGTCAGTCTGTGATTTCCAGTGTGCACTTGAACGAGTTTATGCCGAGTGTGACGCGGTTGGGATGAGGATCAGCACCTCCAAATCTGAGGTCATGGTTCACTCCCGGAAGATAGTGGATTGTTCTCTCCAGGTGATGGGGGAACAGCTGCCCTTAGTCGAAGAGTTTAAGTACCTCGGGGTCTCTTTCGCGAGTGATGGTAAGTGGGAGGGAGATCGGAAGGCGGATTGGTGCAGCATCTGCAGTGTTGCGGGCACCTTACCATTCTGTGGTAGTGAAGCAGAAGCTGAGTTCTCGAACAAAGCTCACGGTTTACAGGTCAATCTACATTCCCACCCTCACCTATGGTCATAAGCTTTGGCTAATGACAGAAAGGATGATATCACGGGTATAAGGGGCCAAAATTAAGTTTCTCCACAGAGTTGCCAGGCTCCCTCTCCATGATCGGGTGAAGAGCTCGATAATCCGGGAGAGCCTCAGAGTCGAGTCGCTGCTCCTCTGGATCGAGATGAGGCAGTTGAGGTGATTCAGGCACCTGGTAAGGATGCCTCCCAATAGATTCCCCCTGGAACTCTACCGGGCACGTCCCACTGGGCGAAGCCCCAGTGGCCAGCCTAGGACATGCTGTCAGGACTATGTCGCTCGGCTGACCTGGGAACGCCTGAGAATTCTCCAGGAAGAGTTAGAGTCTATTGCCAGGGCAAGGGAGGTCTGGACTGCCCTACTCAACATGCTGCCGCCGCAACCCTCACCAGAACAAGGAGAATGATAAACGAACATCTTTACGTGCATATGCCTAAATATATGTGCTTGTTTGTGTCCAGGAACGAACGGTTCAGATGTCAGTAGCAAGTCACGGACAGCAGTTCACATCAAGTAGCCGAGTTAAGTTCAGTTTGTTTGGGTTTTAACAACCAAACACATTTCTCTATGTAGCAGCTCATTCGTTTTAGTGCCATGAATCTATTGTCATAGACTAATAGTGAGAGCTAGCGTGATCATAAATCGTTTGCTACAACGAACCAGTGTGCAGAGCTTGGTCGAGGAGCGAAATTAAATAAAATCCGAAGTGTGATTGGTTGTGCTCTGATTTTGAGAAACCAAACGAGCTTCTCCATATTTAATCCTATTCCTTATCATGCACGAGTCTGCAAGTTGTTTAATGGCAAAGATTCTAGATTTGAAGCTTTCGTGACTGCAATGATTCATACTCTTTGTTTTTAACGGTAAAGTCACGTAGGTAAAATAATTAATAAAATAAAATAAATGAAAACAACTAAATTAAATTACGACGTTTCGGAGGCAACACAAGCCTCCCTCATCAGGTGAAAAAGGCACAGCCTTAATTTAGTTGTTATCATTTATTTCATTTTATTAATTGTTTTACCTATGTGACTTTACTGAAAAAACCAAAGAGTATAATGTCAAAGATGTGTGTCCTATATTATGTGGCAGGGTATATAAAGTGTTGCAATGGTACAAAGTACACAGCTGGCTCAGGGATGGGAAGGGTAATAAAGCAATATGGTCGGTGCAAGGCCGAGATGAGGCTGTAAGTGGAGATCTTTGTCTACAAGCTGACGGATTGATGCGTTCAGCCTCTTAAACTGCAGATGACTCAATGTGTGCTTGTTTGTGTACAGGAAAGACTGGTTCAGATATCAGGAGCAAGTCATGATCAGCAGTTCACATCAGGTAGCTGGGTGAAGTTCAGTTTGTTTGGATTTAAAGAACCAAAGGTATTTTTCTATGCAGCAGCCCATTAGTTATCGTATGCAAGTATGATCATTCTTGGATGCCATAGGCCATTATTCTGTGCGGGGTGTCAGGGTTATTCATTTGTCAGATGTTACAAAGTACAGAGGTTGGCCTATGAGGTCAGGTAAGGAAGGGACATATAATCAGTTGAATTACTGGGGTGTAGGGGCGATAACGTTGTGACTTTGCTGCGGTATAATTTGTCACATGTTGATTGAAAAATCTCAGGACATGAGCAATTGTCATGATATCAACTTCCCCTAACTTTGCACATTTGGTGTGCTGCATTTTGCGTAAACATCGTCTTGTTTTTTGTGTTTTGATGAACTTCAGGTTCGCTTAAATATTATTTTGGAGTTCTTAAACTGCTCTTAATTCAAAATTAACCTGCCTTATGTCGTCTGACCATTGTATATTGACAGTCCCCAATGCTTGTAAAGCACATGCTGTTAGACAATGATGATGTTGCATAACCAGCACGTCGTCAATATAGGATAGCGATAATTGAACTGGTCGCGAGTCCTCTCCTTCCCCTGCACCTCTGATTTGCACGTTTGGCTATTTATGGTGTGAAAGATGTTCAACAAACATACATACATTCACCAACCTGGCCAGCTTGTGGGACAAACCATTATCGCTGTGTCCCTAGCTGCTGCTGCTACTGCTGGGTTTTGTTTGTACAAATATTACGTCACTTGAGACCGGTCAAAGCTATGTATGTTTGTTGAACTTCTTCCACACCGTACTTAGACAACAATGCTAATCGGAAGTGCAGGGGAAGGACAACAAACTAAACACAAAACGCAGTTTGAGCTAACACAGTGCGTGACTGTAACGCCACGTCTACACAAGTGAGCCCGGCAGCCTTGTGGAACATTACAGGGCGTGTCTCGAGATATTTATAACTTAACTGCAGGTGAAGTCAAATTCATTTCGTTGTTCGTCTCCGCGGGTTGAGCTGCTCACACGGCGTCTCCTGAACAGAACACACCTCGTCAATAGTCATCAACATCTCACGGTATTGTAAAGATAAATAGTTTTGTTGAAATATATTCTCTGAGCCACACGAAGAAACTACTTTGGATGCATCCTCGGGTAATGTCAAGTGCAGCTACCTCTGAGAACATGGACCGTGAGTTGATCTGCTCCATCTGCCTGGACACGTTTGACTGCCCCTCCACGCTGAGCTGCGGCCATTCGTTTTGCCTCCAGTGCCTGGAGGATGCCTGGAAAGAGACAGACTCCTACTGCTGCCCGCAGTGCCGCAAGACCTTCCCTCGACGACCCCAGCTGACCAGGAACGTGACAATCGCCAACCTCATAGAGCAGCTGCGAGTGACTGAGACCATGGCTGCTATTGCTGCTGCTGGTGTTGTTTTCTGTGACAACTGCCCAAAAGGCAAGACGCTTGCAGTGAAGACCTGCCTCAGGTGTGAGACGTCCTTTTGCAGGGAACACCTCGTGCCTCACCTGGAAAATACGAAGTTTAAAGATCACGTCCTGGTTTCACCAGACGTGAACCCTGAAGAACGCAAGTGCAAGAGGCACAACGAGGAGCTCAAGTTATACTGCAAGCAAGATCTCAGCCTCGTTTGCAGGGATTGCACAATCGCACGAGACCACACGGGTCATAAGTTCATCACACTGGAGGATGAGCATCAGATACGGAAGGTGAGGCCCGCGTGGGTTGAGTTGGAGTCACTCAGGAGCGAACAATACCATGACCTGAGCCCATGAAGTGCTACGACATTTAATTAAATCAAAACCATAATGGTGGAATGATTCTCTCTCCACGCTCTTTTTTTCTTTCATGCTGACTTCCGTGGACTCTTTTCTGGTGGGCAGTTATAGAACGATCACTGTGGAGGGCTCCGTGTGGAGTGGGGCTGAGAGGGAGCCGCATAGGAAGTTGAGTCTCCTTTGGGGCCTCGTCTCTTACAGAATGGAGTCAGAGCGGAGACGCGAGCGGTGGAGGAGAAGATGAAGAAGGCAGAGACGTCCGTGGGACGGATGAAGGCCACTCGCAAGGCCGTGCAGGTACCCTGTTACCTCCACCCTGCGTGGAGTCTGTGACTCTCTCCTTGTGAGGACAACTCCGTAGATTCAAGTAAACTTTGATAGTCTTGAGTCAGTGTGTAATAACTGTGCAGGATATTGCATAATTATGGCTATGGGTGCTTGAAATATAAGTGAGAAAACACATTAAACGTGTATATATGTAAAAAAAAGTTCATATCTCGTGAGACTGCACAGCACTTCACAGGTTAACTCGAATGACTTGCAATGAGAGAGAAAATAACACAATATGGAGCAACGACTGCATTGAATTATAACTAGGAATTAAACGAGTTAAGATGCAATGAAAATGAATCAGCTGTTAAAGGCTAGAATAAACACGCAAAAACAATTTTGCTCTCATGAGACGCACCCAACTATCAAGCAGACATAACATAGAGTCTGACTTTCAAACATTTTAAATATATTTTTCACGAATAGTGATGTAAACGTGATTACATCTTAGTGACGTACATTTTATTGGAAAGTATAATTACGTAAATGTATCTACTTGTGATATGTCTTCAACGATATTGCTATGAGCCTGTTTGTGCATTCGCATACAGAAGTATCCATTGTAATGCAGGACATAATTTACACAAAAAACGTTGAGAATATTAGTTACAAAAACATATAAGCAGATAAAACGTCTCCATCATATTTCTGCCTCTATAAATATAATGAGAAAAAATGTACACATCCCATCGGTGAAGTCACATACATGACTTTGGTCTTCACAGCATGGTATATGAATTGATATAATCTATCGCATGCCCCCTTGCAGGATTTCATGGTGCAGACCAAGGCTCGCATCTCAGGCGAGTTCACCCGTATGAGGGCGACGCTGGATGAAGACGAGAAGGCAGCTCTGGATCGCGTGGACGTGAAGGGGCGTGAGCTGCTGTCCCAGATCAAGGAGAACATCGCTCATTACGAGCGTGAGATCAGCGACCTCCAGGCAGCAGCTACGCGCCTGCGCGCTCTGCAGGAGGAGAGGGACTCGCTCACATTCCTGCAGGTAGAGCGCTCACGGAGCCAGGGCAAGTGCCCCAGTTCACGTATATTGGTTGCTTTTTTTAAACATGGCACATGCGATGTAACTCAACGCAAGGATAAAGCATCTTGCATTGCCAATACAATGTATAGCCCATGCATTCTGAAATTAAATGAGGAAACAAGTCCACTGACGTGGATTTGTATATTCTGATAAAAATATAAGTTACTGTTGAAATTCTAATTCATAAATAAACGATTAACACGCAAATCCCTCGAGTAAATCCGTTGGTAATGTCTGCAGATGTTGGCATTTAAAATTGTAACCGCATGGTCCTGTAATGTACAACAGATTGAGACTTCTTCACACCACATTTTAATTATTGATTTCACCAAATGTAGACCAACCATCTGTCATGCTGAAACTAGAAGTGCTTTTAACTTCAAGAAATACAGGGGGCTTTGTTTTTCAGCACTGACTGCTGATGAGACCAATGTGGAGATTGTCTGCTTCAAAAAATGTTCACCCTGTTAAACTATCGACTTTGTTAACGCGATTCTCTGGGTGTAATTCACCCTCACAGTGCGTACTTATTTTGAATGTTGGTTCACAATCACTGCAAATCGACATAAAGTGCTGCGGACGCCTCTTCATGTGACATTGGGTACCGAGTGGCAACGGTTTGAGAGGCCACACCTTGCTGATGAAAACCATCGAGTGTGAACGACTCCACGGCTTTTCTTGTTTACAACCAACAACACTGGAATATGCGAATGGCTGAGCGCAGCCCAGCTCATCGCGTCTACCAATCACCATGTGGTTAACGTGGCTGGAGGTGAACTGACTCACACCCCCTGTGTCTGACTCCTGCAGGTTCACCTAAAGGAGACAAACCGGTATGGACTCATGAAGTCACACAAATTAACACATGGGGTGACGCCGTGTGTGGGACATGGGCTGCGTGATGATGATGATGTGTGTAATGATGATGATGTGTGGTATGATCCTGTGAGTGATGGTATATGTTGATGCTGTGTGATGTTGTGCGTGATGATGATGTGTGGTATGATGCTGTGTGAGGTGATACTGTATTATGGAACCTTTTTGCCTGTATCATAGTGTAGTGACCGACTCAGAGAAACTAAGAGTAGGATGCACTCTATTTATTAAACGGTCTTAACAGTTCACACATGGTAACTATGATTCCCAGTCAGGACAGCTAGTAGACTGCCTGACTGGCGACACCGAGATGGTGAAGACAGAGACGAAGATGAAGACTCCAGCAGCAGCACGACTGTATTACACTCCAAACAACAGCCCCTAGGTCCCCTCCCGGGGCCCCTCTCATACTGTCAGCGTGGCCTGGCTCCGCCCCGGCCACGCCCCTCTTCTGGAACCTACTAGCAGGTTCTCGATGTGTCCCTTTCGTGACCCTTCCCCTACATCCTGCTCTGGTCAATGACGTGACCTGCTGTCAGTCAGGGCTGCTTTAAGCTGCAGATCCCCTTCCCTGCCAGCAGCCAGCGCTATGCTATGTGAACAATTCTATGTCACTACAATAGTATGAAAAATAAGAATAGTCTTTTTAGGTTTTTTCGGTAAAGTCACGTAGAAAGTAAAATAAAATAAAAACAAAAATCACGACGTTTCGGAGGCAACACAAGTCTCCGTCATCAGGTGGGACCGTCACAGCAAGATTAGCTGTATCAAGTGAGGCAATGATTCAAGATGTAATCCCTTAAAAGCGAGTTGAGGGGGGAGGGAGAGGGAGGGGGGAGCTCATCAGACTATGGTAGCCAATGAAAGGAACGTATCGGGAGGGAGGGGGGGCGAGGCCAAAAGGGGTGGGCGATGGACGTGGAAGCGCTTGTGCGCAAGCGGCCAATTACTGCACACGCCAACACAATGGAGCGATTGTGCGCAAGCGGCCAGCCACTGCAACCGCCAACACAATGGGTAGAGAGGAGGAGGGGAGGTCTAATACACATGATAGACAAAAGCACGAAAATGATGATGGGTACAAACTTAGGGGGAGCTCATCAGACTATGGTAGCCAATGAATGGAACGTATCGGGAGGGAGGGGGGGCGGGGGGGCGAGGCCAAAAGGGTGGGCGACGGACGTGGAAGCGCTTGTGCGCAAGCGGCCAATTACTGCACACGCCAACACAATGGACAGAGAGGGGGAGGGGGGGTCTGATACACATGCTAGACAAAAGAACGAAAATGCCCATGTTTATACCAATGCTGGCTGAACAATGAAGAGAGTACTGTTAAAAATAACTGGGGATGTTAACACTCGGTAAAGTACAGTAAAATAGTGCCTGTCAGATAAGATGGTCCAAAAAATTGTGATTAAGTCTTTTTTGCGTGGTTGATAACATCTTTCCAATGATTACTAAGTTTGTACCCATCATCACGGTTGAAATTATGTCTGTGTTTGTATATTTGTATGGCATTATTTGTAATCCCGCTCAAGGCCAACACCAGTGATGGGTTATCTGAACCGGTCCTGGACCTCCCGTAGGTCCACTCGGCCTCAAATGAGTACCTGGTGCAGTGTGTAAACATCACCACTAGGGAGACAAAGGCCACTCATTGTACCGTGTGGGCCTTCATAGGTGCTTACTAACAGCACTTTCCCCAAAAGTCTGTTGAGGATATACGGGGGTATCGTGTCTTTGTAATAGTATATATTGAACTTCTTTCACACCAACTGTGCTAATCGGAGGTGTATACGTGTATGGATGAGCGAGAGTAAGTACGGATGTCCAGTGAAAATGGGATGGTTTGTGCACTGAGATACAAACATAGCCACCAACAGGCTATTCACGGTCATGGCTAACATCAGTGGTGAGTGGATTAAGAACCAATTTTGGAGCTCTCTTAGGTCCACTCAGCCTTAATAAGTACCTAGGACGTCTTGTAAACAATCACCACTGCAGACACAAAGGCTGCCTGTAGGATTTTTACGGTTCAATGATAAAGACTATGGCTTTTAGAACGAGATCAAGGTACGTTTAGGAATCGTATGGTTGATTGTTAATACCGAAGGAGCATACGTCCAGTTTGATGCACATAGTCAAACTAAAGCACTTTTAGAATTCTTAGGTTCCCCAGTTAATGGCTAATGCTCACAGAGCCAGACTAAGGCATAACCATGGTCAACCTTGTCTATCAATCACTGTACGTGCAAACATAAACATTACGACTATAATGTATTCATTAGAAGATAATATATAGCACACACACTAGGGTATTTCACTATTACATGAGCTCCAGTGATATTACACGCGAGTATTATCCAGTGAGGATGATGTTGGCCAAAGTAACCATTGTAGCAGATGAATCAATGACTATAAGTCTTCTCTGTGATGGATGTCATCATCAGACTCGAGCCATACTGCATCACCGTTGTGATGCATATGGTTCATTGTTAATGTTGTAGGCTCATAACCAGAATAAGACAGCCTAATGATTCTCATTCATTCATAATGCTTGAAGCTGCTATATCCCTGCTAAGGCACAGTAAGGATTATTGGGGTTCAATGTTAATACTCGAGGCTCACAGAGCTAGACTGGGCTATCACTGTGGCTGACCATGTGTATCACTGTACAAACATACAGATACATTACTATAGCCCTTGTATTGCAATACCTCTACGCTAACATACAGCACACACACACGAGTGTAAATGATTATTACATGAGGTCTATTCACCCTACACGTGTGTATTACTGAATGAGGATGCTGTTGCTATTCTGCATGTGAGTGTTTTACACAGACACTATGGCTGATATGTTTAGGATTCATTTATTGGTACTTGAGGCAGCATGATACACACTCAGACACAGTTAGGATTCTTAGGGTTCTGTGTTAAACTCTGAAGCTCTCAGCATCAAAGGCACCCTTAGGATTCTGCATTAACATTCAGATGTTTGTTAGACAGCAAGACCAAGGTTTAACCTTGGTTGACAATGTAAATCACTACAACGGCAGAAAGGTAAATTACTATTGAACATGTATCAATACACCTACACATGAATATGTAATGCAAGCGTAAGCGAAGTTTCGCCGCTCAGCTCTGGGCCAATCAGACGGTCCGGAGTATTGGGGGCGGGTCCCAGTAATGTGGGCATATGGGAAGGTCCGCCGCCCACCTCCGGTCCAATCGGATGCCCGGAAGATCAGGGGCGGAGCCTAAGGGCGGAGCCGGGGGGCGCTAAGTGAAGGGCGTAATTTGGAAAGTTCAGAAAGGGCGTGGTGGAAGGTGGAGACAGGATGACGTGGGGAAGGGAATATAAGGGAGATCCGGAAGAGGCTCGGGGTCAGTTGGCGTAGTCACGGAGTGGGACCACGTTGGGTCATGGGAGGTCTCCTGCGCCATCAGCCACGTGGCTGGAGACGACTCCAAGCACACCCTCAGCCAACGATGTGCGGGAGCAGGGAGGAGTGTGACTGACGGGAAGGGTGCGCGGGGCGTGCAAGAGGAACAGCCGGTCCACTGTCGGGACCAGCGGAGTGTGAGCGGCATAACAAAGAATCAAAGAGAGATGGAGACCATGCTGTGTGTCGTCAACATCATTTATTACATTGGAGTCAATGCGGTTTGTGATGTCTAAGCATCTCAAAAAAAAAAATCAACCCGCACCTTCTTCTGATGACAATGACGATCTTACTCAAGAAGTGGCGGCCCCGCGCATGGAAGGCACGGAAAGGACGGCAATGGGCGACTTTGCTGGGGTGCAAGACGTCATCGCTGCAGCCGGGCCACCTTCGTCTTCGGGAGCCGAGGAAGGCTGGCGGCGTGTGGCGGAGCAAATTGGTTAACTGCGGGCTGTTTTGCTGAATTTGGTGACCCTGGTCCCACCGGCAATGGCCCCTGGACTAGCACGCGGCGGGCCGCTAGATGGGGAGACTTCGGGAGGGCCCGAGCCTTCCACCATTGTGGCCTCTGCAAGGCTTCCCGCCATCGCCGACACGTGGCAGGGCGCCGCCATCTTTGGCGTGGCCGCGAATGAACAGCGGGAGGCCGCCATTTTGTCTATGCAGCGTGGTGCAGCTACGTCTGGTGGAAGCGGCGGTGGGGGTCGCAGCCATCGCTTAACGTCTATAAAAGAATTCTGCGCTGGCGGGGACTGGAGCGCGTTTGCTTGGCGCTTTGATTCGGCCGTCCGCTCCTTCAGGTGGACGGAGGAGGAGGCGTTGGAGGCCCTGCCGTCGCTCCTTGATGATGCATCCTTAAAATTCTTCCGCTCCATTCTGGCTGAGAAGAAGGCGACACTGCGGGGGGCTTTCGAGGAGATGGTGGAGGCATACGAGCTTCCATCCGACGCTCACCGTAGATTCGTCCAACGCCAACGTGCGCCGGAGGAATCGCCCGTTGCCTACCGTGGCGCTCTGATTGCGCTGGCCATGGCCGCGTACCCTGACACTAAGCCCGATTTGCTGGAGCCATTGATACTCGGGAAAATATTGGAGCTGTCCAAAGACCTTGCCATCCCGATGCCCGTGCGTGGCCATGAGCCGCTATCCTCCCGATTGGCGGCCAAGTGCCTCGATGCACAGTTTAACTTGCGCCGCTGGGCGCAGATGGCCGCCTGTACGGGCGATCCTGCCGTTGATGGGAAACCCATAGGATGGGCACCGTCGCGGGTCGTCCTCACTCCGGATGATGCGGGGCCTGGCGACCTCACTGCTGCGGTGGGCCAGTGGGTTCCACGGAAGGGAACGATGGCACGCTCAGTGCCCTCGTCGGCACCTTGCCGGGACGTCGTGGGGGCCAGCCAGCGGGCCGACATGGCGTGCTATCGATGCGGCCAACTCGGCCACTTCGCGCGCCACTGTCGGGGTCGACCTTGTCCACCTTCTCGTCCGGAGTCCCCGCGGAGGACACGCCGTCGACGTCAGGCGGTGACCCTTGTCAGGCAAGTCGGTATGCATCGGACACCCGGCAAGGCCTGTCACTTCATTCATCATTGCATGCGTGTGATTCGGAGGCCTGTACTACTGGGGGGTCCGTCGTCGAGTCGCCTCATACGGTAACACAATGGCGGAAATTAGCTCGTCGAGTGGTTGCGGTCGCGACGGGGTCCTCTACCGTGCCGGGCTCTATTCAAGGGGTGGACGTGCGGATTTTGGTAGATTCGCGCGCGTCGGCCACTATCATCTCGGATGTAATTTTTCATCTTCTGTCCATTCCTGCGTTGCGGGTACGTCCGGCGTTCGATGCATGTATTGCTGCTAACGGGGGTAGTATGGGCATTGTGGGCAGGTAAAACGCACATTTCCATTGGGGACATATCAACTTCGGGGACGGTGTTGATTTCCAGGTCCCTCGCTGTGCCTTGCCTACTGGGTACCGATTTCCTTGCTAAGATGCCAATACAAATTCTGGTGGATCAGGGTTGCATTGAGTTGCCAGCAGGATGTAAGGTTTTCTTTTTGCCGTCACCATGGGCCCGTTCCGCCCCGGACCTTCCGGTGCAGATGTTGGCCGACGTCTCTGTTGATATTCCTCCGGGATCGCAAATGCTCGTTCCCCTGCGCTATCGTAAGCCCGTGCCTGGTGTTGACGGGACGGCGGGCGTGCTGCTGTCGCCGTCCAACACTGCTGCCGGCGGCCTAGCGCTGGTTGCACCTCAGACAGTTGTTCGGCCGGGTCAACCTCCATTTTTACAAGTTCTGAACGGGGGTGCAGAAAATGTCTTGGTGGCGGCCGGCACGGTTTTAGCCCATGCTACTACCGCGCTCACGGCCCATGCTGAGGCTGATCGGCAAGGTCTTGCAGCGGGGGTTACAGCTTCAGGATCGTCGGACGATTGATGGATCGCCGAGTTGTGTCAGAAGAACACATCCCTGACTACACACCAGAAGTCCGCGCTCCGCGCGCTGTTGTCCAAATATTCCGATGTGTATAGCAAAAATTATTTCGACCTGGGGCGCACCTCACTGCTTTCCCATCACATTGATACCAGGGAAGCTAACCCCATACATATTAATCTGCACCGGTTAAGCCCTTCGGAGAGGGATCATGTTTCCGTTGCTGTGGACTGTTGTATATGTCGGATTATGAAATTTTGATAAAAATAATAAAAATTAATGAAATGTTGAAAAATGCGTAAATCGCATAAATTATGTTAATGTATGTTATCCAGAGTTGTATCATCCAGAGTTGTATCAATCAGGATAAAACGATTATCTTTGATTAAACATTTACTGAATATCGTAGTGTGTTTATGTTAAGTTAGGTCTCCAAATTCTTATCTCAACGCAGGTTACAGTTCTTATGAATAAGACAGTTTTGCATGGACTTGGAAAGAAACAGTCGTCATACTTCTGTTTTAAGCAAATTTTTATTCTAAACAAACCTATGACACTCTAACATGCAAAGGCAAAAGTATACGTCAATAGATTCATCGGCAAGATTATATTTGTTAACGAAATGTTTGACAATAGTGGGTGGGTGCGTGTGTTCGTGGGAGAGCGTATCTGGCTCTGCTTTAATTCATTCTTCGGCGAGACTCTATGACAACGAAACAGGTTTGACATGATATTCTCTCTCTGTAAACGTGTCGATTCGCAATGAGGATTTCGAGAGTTTTAGTTTGCATCGACGAATTTATTGGTCGTTTATGCGATAAGAGAAACGAAAATGAAAAGGCAAGAAAAACTTCACACTTTTATTACCGACGGATTCTTAATTACTCAGAGGGCCATGATTCCTCATGGCCAGCTGGTGTTCAAACTTTATAATTAGTCTTCTGATGATTGTCTAGGGTTGGTCCCATTGTGAGAGAGGTGGATTGTCTCTTGGATAAATTCTTGCATGCCCCGGGGAACGTAGATGTGTGTGTGTGTGTATGTGCTTCCTTGAGTTTGTGAGTGGGAGAGGTGATACGACCGACTCGGAGATTTCCTCTCCCCGTGCGGGTTGCAGCTGCGACTTTCTCCGCTGGGAGATGAGCGGCGTCGGCCCGCTGCGGTTCGCGGAGAGGCTTGGTCGCGGGGTGGAGCCTGGCGGCAATTGGCGGCGCTTGGCGGCCCTCGGCGCAGGCACCCGTACTCTGTGACTCTGATGGCGCGGTGCCGTTCTCTGTAGCTCTGACGGCGCGGCAACGTTCTCTGTAGCTCTGACGGCACGGCGGCTCGTTCGGCAGGCTCTGACACTCTCTCTCTCCACGGCTGGATGACGAGTCGGTTCTCGTTGGTGCTGGCCGATCTGTGTGTGCGTATTAAACACACGGCGCCTTCGATGGCACTGTCCTCTTCCTCACGGCCGTTCGATCAGGCTTGGTCGACGCTTGGCGATTTCCGCCCTTTCTCCAGGTTGCTTGCTGGTTGTCGCTCTGGCGATGAACGATGCTTTCGTTCGTTGCTGGGTGGACGTTGGATGTCTTCGTTGGCTCCAGAATGATAACTGGAATCTCCGTCAGCTCGGCGGCTCAGTATAGCAATTCTTCTTAGGTGGTGCAGACCTCAGCTTGTCAATGCATGTCGCTACTCCGCGAACATCGCCATTTTGGATGACGAGAGAGCTCCTTCATTGCTGGGTGGCGAGACGAGGTGCGACGCTGACCCCCGGTGGTATACCCCCGGTGGTATATCGTTTACGGGATTTGCCTAGGCTTATATCGGGAAAATCCACCCTGTTTTTTTTTTAGTTGTTCAAAAGGCCGGAACCATATAATTATTTTTTGTTTGTGTGCGCGGACACATCTGCGTCCGTGTGTGTGTCCGTGTGTGCGATTTATTGGAGGAATAAAGTTTTTCAAAGAAGCAGCTGTCCGTAATAATTCTGGAAAGAGGGTGGGGGGGGGGGTTTCCTCGCGAAACGGCGTTACATATGAGTCATCAAACTAAACCAGACTGACGATTCGCATTCGCACCGAGATTGCAAAATCATAATCAACGTTTTGGGTTTGGATTATGAATAATACTGGTCGTGAAAGCCTACGCGTTAAACGAGTTATATAATCCCTTACCTTGCTCTGGCATTGTTCGTTTTTGGTTTGGAAGTTAATGAGACTCACTTTACTATTATAGTATTATTGTAATTTGATTGTAAGTGATTCAAGGTATGTGGTAGCCGTGTTCACGGTATTTCTATCGTGGTTTGATTTCTTTACGGGGAGATGATATTTGCTCGTGTGCACAAATCTTGCTGTCCGTGCTGCGGGAAGACAAAGACGGTCGGGCTCCTTCGTTGGAGCACACTGCAGTCCTGCAGCCGTACTTGCGCGTGTGTTTTTTTTTTATAGAGGTATCTGTTGAATTCCTTTCTCGAGCCGTTGCCCGTGGGCCTTTACCCGCTCGCCATGAAACTTTTATGAGGGCCATTTCCATGCTTTGTTAGTGCCTGCTTTGTGGCCGTTCCTCTCGGGAAGACAAAGACGGCTGTGAGCCCCCTTTCCCTGGAGTGTTGCATGTTGGTTAATCATGATAGACTTCTCCGCCCTTAACTCTCCTAGGAGATCCTCTCTAATTTCATACTTATTTGCTTTGTGTTTATTCACGATTTGTGACTTAGCCTGTTATTATTTTATCTGATATCCCGGGGCTAGGGAATTTGTTTTTGGCTTAGGAGCAACCCTGACTGCCATAATTATTCTTTGATGCTTTGGTCAGGCCGCGTAGAAAATTATTAAAGGTAAATAATATCAGTATTGAATTCACAAATGAGGACTCACGACCCCCTGGTGCAGACTGTCGTCTGGTTTTCCATTGGAGTGAGGATTGATAATGTTTGCCTTATCTTCATGGCTAAGTTGGTAACTTTGTTTAACTAATATAGCTCAAAACCCGTCTGTTTGCTTCCCGGTTGCCAATTTGAACTTTTTTGCCGTTATAAAAAAATAATTATATATGTCTCGTGGCGCCTATTGCTTGTATTGTGAGGGGGGCTTTTGAAGTGTGGTTATTGTCTTAACACCCTCTTGAAATTACCCCCCCCCCCTTTTCCTCTGGTGTGCAATTCGGGGAGGTATTGTGACATTTTATGTCTGTCTCTTTCATGCTTTATGGCATTTTGAAGCGAGGTGCGCGTGCATCTGCCCGTGGAAGCGTGGAAACAGGTTTTTTTTTCTTTTCCTATGTTTGCTACCAAGTTTCCCCCGTGTCTATTAAAAAAAGTATTATTGGCAGAATTATTCTTAATATAAATTTTTGATGAAGGGGCATAGATACAACAGGACGACATGCTGGCCGCTGACATCATCTCTCCATCCAATAGTCCATGGGGTGCTCCGGTTGTTCTTGTGAAAAAAAAGGATGGTAGCCTTCGCTTTTGCGTTGATTTCCGGAGGCTGAATAAGGTATCTGTAGCGGACGCGTACCTCCTGCCGCGTATGGATGATTCCCTCGATGCCTTGTCTGGGGCGAGATTTTTTTCGACCCTCGATCTTTCCTCTGGGTTCTGGCAGCTCCCCCTTGACGAGTCGTCGAGGGAAAAAACGGCTTTCCGTACGCCTCAGGGGCTCTTTCAGTTTAATGGTCTCCCAATAGGATTGAATGCCACTCCCGCTACATTCCAACGGTTGATGGAACTGGTGTTGACCGGGCTCCAATGGGACACGTGCCTGATATATTTGGACGACGTCATTGTGTTTAGCCGCACGTTCGAGGAACACCTTCAGCGATTGGAGGCCGTTTTTGCTAGGATGCGTTCCGCAAATTTGAAATTTAAGCCCAAAAAGTGCCACCTCTTGCAACATTACGTGCGCTATTTGGGTCACATTGTCAGCTCGGATGGAGTGGCCACGGACCTGGACAAAACGGTGTGCGTTCGGGATTGGCTGACTCCTACCTCAGTGGGGAACGTACGTCGATTTGTTGGGTTTGCATCCTATTACCGCCGATTTGTGATAAATTTTGCTTCGATCGCTAGGCCGCTCCACCTCCTAACGACGAAAAATCAGAGGTTAAAATGGGGCCCGGAGGAGGAAAAGGCGTTTCGCGGCCTACGTGATCGATTGGCGTCAGCACCGACGCTGGATTACCCTGATTTTTCTTTGCCTTTTATTTTGGATACAGACGCCAGTGATACGGGTATTGGTGCTGTCCTATGTCAGTGTAAGGGCGGCGTCGAACGCGTTGTAGCATACGGGAGCCACGTTCTCTCTTCGACAGAGACCCGCTATTGCATCACCCATCGAGAATTATTGGTTATCGTTCATTTTGTTCGCCAATATTGGCCTTACCTATACGGCAGGAAGTTCATTGTGCACACGGACCATGCGGCATTGCAATACTCTTTGAAAGTCGACCAGCCCTCGGGCCAGCTGTCGCGATGGTTGGAAACTTTACAGGAGTTCTCATTTGACATTCAGTACCATAAGGGTTCTCATCAAGGTAACGCGGACGCGCTCTCTCGACTGCCGCATGATTCCGCCTGCGCGTGTGCCTCGGGCACAAATCGGTGCACGCGGCCCCCTCAGCCACTTCGGCCTGTCATGTCCGCAGTGGATAAGTCCGCGGACTCGACCTGTCCTGAGCCGGCTGATTAGGTTTTAAACTTGCTGCTTTCCATTTGGGTCCGCGAACAATTGTTGGATGATTCGCTTGCAGCTTTTCAGGGTCAGGCAAGCAAGTCTAAGGGGTGCCCGTCGTCGGATGGGGTGCCTGGGGCGGCTCTCCGGGACGGATTGCTTGTGTGGAGGGATGATTTGCGGGGCCGTTGGCGCCTGGTCGTTCCATTGTTGTTGCGGTATGAATTGGTTTAGGTCCTGCACGCTGAAAAGTTGTTGCATCTCGGTGTGCAAAAGACCTTGTTGATGTTGCAATGTGATTATTTTTGGAACGGAATGATGACTGACGTCGTCGGACACAATCGAACATGCTCCGAATGTGCTCGTCGGAAACCACTTAAAACAGCCTTATGTTCCTCCATTGCAATCGATTAAAGTGATGTGGGTTAATGAGTTGGTGGCATTGGATATTCTTTCCTTCGTCCGCTCGGGGGAACAAGTTCTTGTTGGTCGGGGTGGCTTGGCCCTTGCCCGACCAGTCGGCGTCGTCCATCACGGATGCATTTTTATACGGATACGTGATGGACAAGGGGGCGCCAGAACGATTGCTCACGGACCAGGGGCACAACTTTTCATCCAAACTGTTGCGGGGCGTGTGCGACGCTTTGGGCACTAAGAAGGTCCGGACTTCGCCGTACCATCCACAAACGGATGGGATGGTTGAGCGGTTGAACCGGACCCTGTCGGCCATGCTCTGCCATACGGTTAGCGAGAAGCAGGCCGATTGAGATTTGCATATTCCTGGAGTACTCTCTGCTTACCGGATGGCACCGCATGCGTCCACGGGGTATTCGCCCTTCTTTTTAATGTACGGCTGCGAGAATGTGCCGCCTGTTGATGTACAGTTCGACATGCCTGCGAAAGGTCCTGAGAAAACCCTTCCCGAGTATATTCGCGACTCCGTTCGTCGCGTTACGGAAGCGCGGGATGCAGCCCGATTGGCTACAGCCAAGACCCAGGCCCGGAACGAACGGTGTGCCCGGCGCTCCCATCGTGCATCGCCTTGGCGTGTGGGGGACCTGGCCTGGCTCCACTGCCCACAGGTGCCGGTAGGGACCTCCCCTCAATTATACAAGCCCTGGCAAGGTCCGGTGGTATTGATTGATGTTCCTAGTCCCCAGTCCGCACACGTCCGGGTGGGGTCGCGCTGTTGGTATGTCCACACGCCCCAATTGAAGCCCTACGTAGCCCCTCGTGTCGATGCGTCATCTCCTAAAGTTGCCTTGCCAGTGTCTGATGCGTCCGACGCACCACCACCCTTGCTTGTTCAACCTTCAAGCGCGCCTGTCGTGCCTCCTGTAGGCGTGCCGCCAGTGATCTTATCAGAGACGAGGGATTCTGCACCGGACGGGCCTCCACCAGCGATGGAAGATCTTGATTCCGTCGCTTTTCAACTCCCGCCGAGGTTGCAGTCGGAAGGAGCTCTGGTTCCCACCCTCCCTGATGCACGGGATCCTGTGGTGGACGAGCCTCCGCCTGCGGCGAAGTGTGATGATCCCGCCGCTCTTATGATCCCTGATGCACATGTTTCTGTGACGAACGGGCCTCCACCATCGGCGGAAGATTCTGGTTCTGCCGCTCTTCCAACCACGTCCAGATTGCAGTCTGCGAGGGCACCGGCTCTTGTGAGGGATGGGCCGACGTTCCATACTAGATCCAAATCCCTTCCCTTACGTTGATCGTTGTTGTTATTATTGTATTGTTCTGTTCCGTCTGTTCGTGTTCGTTGCAGTAACTCTGTCGCTCGCATTATGTCTGGTCCTGATTCAGCCGGGACGACTGGTCTTTTACACCGGGGGGGGGGGGGGGGGGGTGATGTAATGCATAAGCGAGGTTTCGCCGCTCAGCTCTGGGCCAATCAGACGGCCCGGAGTATTGGGGGCGGGGCCCAGTAATGTGGGCGTATGGGAAGGTCCGCCGCCCACTTCCGGTCCAATCGGAGGCCCGGAAGATCAGGGGCGGAGCCTAAGGGCGGAGCCGGGGGGGGGCGCTAAGTGAAGGGCATAATCTGGAAGGTTCGGAAAGGGCGTGGTGGAAGGTGGAGACAGGATGACGTGGGGAGGGGAATATAAGGGAGATCCGGAAGAGGCTCGGGGTCAGTTGGCGTAGTCACGGAGTGGGACCACGTTGGATCATGGGAGGTCTCCTGCGCCATCAGCCACGTGGCTGGAGACGACTCCAAGCACACTCTCAGCCAACGGTGTGCGGGAGCAGGGAGGAGTGCGACTGACGGGAAGGGCGCGCGGGGTGCGCAAGAGGAACAGCCGGTCCACTGTTGGGACCAGCGGAGTGTGAGCGGCATAACAAAGAATAAAAGAGAGATGGAGACTAAGCTGTGTGTCGTCAACATATTTTATTACACGTGCTTTGTGGCGGTCTTTGAAGCCATGTAGCGATTTCCACAGAATCTCATTCGCAATCTTCCCCCTTTTCTCTTTTGTTTTTGGGTTTTTTATTACCTTTTATGGCTTATCTCCGGCTGCCTGGTCCCGAGTGTGAAGGGTAGGCTGCTGTGTGAGGGTGGGTTGTGCCTCACCCTTTTTTACTTAAAAATAAATATTCGGCAGAATTATTCTCAATATAATTTTTTGAAAAAAGGCCTATATATACAAAAGTGTACATCAATACACTATCACACACATACACGAGTGTACATCACTACACTATCACATACACACACGAGTGTACATCACTACACTATCACACACACACAGTGTACATCAATACACTATCACACACACAGTGTACATCACTACACTATCACACACACACACACGAGTGTACATCACTACACTATCTCACACACACACGAGTATAGATAACTACACCATCAAACACGAGTGTACATCACCACAGTAGTGGAGCATCTGAAACGGTCATTAGCCTCCCCTGGGTCGACTCAGCCTCGAGTGAGCAGCTGGTGTGGTGTGTAAACGTCACCACAGGGGAGACAAAGGCGGACGGGCGTGGTGTTGGTCAACCCCACCCACCTCGTGTGCCTTGCCAGCCTTCACAGGTGCTCACCAACACCACTTGCCCCTACAGCCTGTGAAAAGTGACACACGGGAGATGTTTGTGTTTGTTGTACACACACAGCGACGCTCCGGCGGTGTTGATATCCACTCTGCTGCTGCGATCCACTGCCTCCCACGGGGACTACCACACAGTAGGGCTGAACGATTAATAGATTTCAAATCGAAATTTGAAACAATGCGATTATCAAATCGCAAAGGCTGCGATTTTTAACGATTTGAAAAGTCCTATTATTTTCTTATTGGAATTGTTTCAATTTGTCTTATCATCACTTTATTTAATTTAACAATTGCTCTATGTTTGATCGTTCTATTTCAATTTAAACATATTAATAAATACATTTTGGAAGCAATTCAAATATCTTAAGTTCTCATCCTTGCATTAGCGTATATAGAGCAGTTCATATTTTGATGGTTTAATGTGGTAATGCTCCATCACGTGGTTTAAATCTATTACACAGTAAATATTGAACTGAAGCTTGACTTAAAAAATATAATAGCAAATCAAAGAGCAATCGCAATATCTGTCAGAAAAATCGCAATTAGAGATTCTCCCCAAATCGCCCGCAGTGCACCCCACCTCCTCGTACCTCGGAAAGCCCCGCATGGGTTGGGCCTGGGGAGAGCTCGCACGGGCGGCCACCACCCTGCGTAGAAGGTGCTATAGGCTGCGGGGCTACGTGGCGGGGCAGCAGATGGCGGGGCAGACAAACGAACTGCTGTACTGTACTTCTGTGCTCTCGCCAGCCGCGCCGCCTGCCTTCACCAACGTGCGGTGACCGCGTGGTGAAGTATGGTCAAATATCCCCCGCAACCCGCACGGTATAGGGAAGCCCTCGTCCAGCAGTGGATTGACAAAGTGCCCGTTACATGTCATTACACCGATAGCTACGCATTACATTGTATAAAATGCTCATTATGAATTGAGCTATTGTACTGTACGTACGTGTTAGTGCACGAGTGCTTTTGTTATATTTGTGCTGTTGTTACACGGCTACTGTTATTATCATTACTGCAGACGGACGCTCACCGACTCTGAACCCAAACTCGGCCTACAACAACCTCCAGATTTCCTCGGATCTCAGGACGATGACGCGGACCGCTGTCTCCCAGGGTCGACCCGATCACCCACACCGCTTTGATGTCTTCTACCAAGCCCTGTGCTCGGAGAGCTTCGCGTCGGGTCAGCACTACTGGGAGGTGGACGTGGGGGGTGTGGCGGGGATCTGTGAGGTTGGAGTTGCATATGGGACGATCGCACGGAAAGGAGGTGGTAAAGAGTGTGAGCTGGGAAGGAACGACTCATCCTGGGTTTTATGTAAAAATAACAACAGCTGCTCAGTGTGTCATGGTGATGTAGCGACCTCAGTGACAGTGAGGGATCCTCCCCGGAGAGTCGGATGTCATCTGCACTGGGAGGCGGGGCTGCTGTCGTTTTACCGCCCGGACTCCATGGAGCTGTTGCACTCCATTCACCACTCGTTTAGTCAACCGCTCTACCCCGCACTGTGGGTGGGTGGTGTTGGTAACTCAGTGACGATTCTGGATCTGAGTCGTGCGTCCCGATAGCACGGAGTTTGAGCAGCACAGAGAAAAGGGCACAACGCACAGACTGACGCACACAAAGACACAGATCCCCATGCAGCCTTAACAGACTGTTGGGGCAAGTGCTGTGAGCGAGCACCAATGACGTCCGGCACTGCACTCGAGGGGGTGGGTGGCCAACACCACGCCCGGCCGCCTTTGTCTCCCCAGTGGTGACGTTTACACACTGCTCCAGCTGCTCACTCGAAGCTGAGTCGACCTAGGGGAGGCCCATGACCGGTTCACCAACACCAGTGACGATTATCCGATTCTAAGTCGACTGAGCATCAAATTAGTACCTTGAGTAATGTGTAAACATCGCCATTGGGGAGACAAAGGCGGGTCAGGCGTGGTGCAGGCCACCCACCCCCTCGAATGCCATGCCGGCCTTCATAGTTGCTACCTGCTACTAACAGCACTTACCCCAACAGTATGTTAAGGCTACACGGGGGATCTTTGTCTTTAATGTATAGATGGGCATGTGCATTGTGTGGGGTGGAGCGGTATGGCAGTGGTTTGCGCACTGGTGGGGGAGGGCGGGGAACACTCTCCACACTCTCTGCGCTCAACGCCGAGAGTGCGGAGTTCCACCGCGGGCGTTCTGGGAATACGCGTCACGTGACGCTACGGGGTGACGCGCGGCGTCCCCCTCGCGGTCACTCGTTTGATGGGTAATAAACCAGGGGTGGAAATGGGATAGCATCACTATGGGGAGACTACTAGTTGTGTGTGCCGAGCGTTGCTGGGCGAAAACATTTTTGTTATAACCTGGGTTGAGGGACTCCTCCACCCACACAAAGTAGTTTTTATTTTACAGGGAATTGACAGAGAGAAGCCATTTTAAAACCTAGTAGGAGGGCTTTCGCCACCAATAGTTTACATATTAAAGGTTTGTTTTGTTTAACGTTTTAATTCTCTTTGGACTTCCAGCCACAACCTTCGATTAATGGGATAACGCCTTCCTCTGCTGACAAAAAATTTAACTGTTTCTTGACTTGGAAGTCTGTCAATTAATTAAGCCTGCTTCAAATATACAGCAGCTTTCAGGGTCGTAATCCAACCCACGACCTCCTGCATACCAGGCGAGTGAGTTAACATCTCCGAGTTACCGCGGCGCCCCTCCTTAACGTGAGACACCAATCCGGTGTAAAATAAACCTCGAGTCTCAGGCTGTTTAGCAACGCGTAGATGATTTGAGACGCATTGATTATATCGTACAAGTTGTGTAGTTGTGTGAACGCGAATCGCATTGTGCTCTGGGCTGTGGGTGAGATTTATATTTGCTTCATTGCTCGCATGGGTTTGACTTGCTTTTTTCATTTTTGTGACCCAGGTCCCTCTTGTCAATGAGACTCATCTTGATCTCCTGAGTTTTCACCTCGTTAAATTAAAATTCAACTCGACTCGATCATCAGCATCAGCAGAAGTATCATCAGCAGCAGAATTAGTAACAGGAGCAACAGCATCAACAGAAGTAGCTCCATCATCATCAGCATCAGGAGTAGAACCAGCAGCATCAATAATAAAATCATTATCAGCAGTAACAAAATCATCAGCAGCAGGAGAAGCAGCATCATTATCATCCCTCTTGAAACCGAGACTCATCCTGGTCTCTTGAGTTCTCACCTGGTTAAACAAATCGACTTTAACACGTAGGCTTTCGCGACCAATATTATCAATGATAAATGTTTATTGGGTTAGATCGTGTAAATAGACATAGACTTGATTGTGTTCTGGGTTACCTGTGAATTGTAATCACATTGTATTGTGGGTCAAGGGTCAATGTGTTATGGGTGAATACAAAATAAAATCTGAAAATCTATTTTCAAGATTGTCATCCAGGCTGTGAATGTGACTCTCTCATAGCTCAGACTGACTTGTGTAAACATGTATTATTTTGGGATGGTTACTGTTGTTGTATTTGTATATATGTTATATTATCGGAGATTACACCCGGGCACGGTTTGTAAATCTACAGCTTACGCCTTCACAGGTAAGTGCTGTCTGTAGTCTTGGACTACATACCATAGCGCGTCTCGTGGTATTTATAGCTGCACTCTCAATCAGTTTGCTTGTTCCTCATCACCATGAGCTACGATGATGAATGGATCTTGACTGATGGATGATGATGAAGAGCACGATGATGATAATGACGACGCTTAGTAATGATGACCACCACCCACTCACCTGCACCCAACACTTTCCTACCTTACACCAGCCACTCCCTAACCTAATACCCCCCCCCCCAGCCGTCTACAGAGACCCTCCCTCCCACCTGCCCACACTCACACCTGCTCGGCCCTACACCTGCCCATCCTGTCACCCTCCCCCCTACCCACCTCATGCATATTCAAGGTACCATTCCCGGCTGATCTCCCTCCTACCGGATCACCTGCAAACCCGCTCACTTATCCACCCGCACAAAGGCAAAGATCCCCCGTATAGCCTGAAACAACTGTAAGGCAAGTGCTGTTAGCGAGCATCTATGAAGGCCGGCATGGCACACGAGTGGGTGGGTGGCTTGCACCAAGACCTGCCGCCATTGTCTCCCGAGTTGTGATATTTAAACTACACACCAAGGTACTCATTTGAAGCTGAATCGACCTAAGGGAAGCCCATGACCGGTTCAGACAATGGTCAATGGTGTTGGTGGCCATGAGTGGGAATTGAACTTGGATCGGCAGGTTCACAGCACAGCGCACTAACCACTACAACACCAATCTCCACCTACACACACACCTGCTCAACCACCCACACGATCACCCTCCTACTCTCCCACCTGATCCCCCAATCATTTACACGTGGAGTTGGGAGATGATTTGTCAAATAATTAACAGTATTAATTTGACTATTTTTTAAGACAATTTTAAACAGTTTTGCTAAAATAAATCCAGAACAAATAAATTGCAATGATAGAGACGACATACTTTTTTTCAAAACCTTTAATAATACATTTTTATACGGTATGGTTTGGTGCAGAAACCCACAAAGCCTCACCATAGCCGACGACATCAGTCCAAGGGACAAACCATCACCGTTTGCCTGGCCACTCTGGGTTTTGTAGAAATCGCGACCCGTAAACTCCAACACCGCGGTGTAAATGCAACGCTCCTGTCTACGCAGGTGAGAGTCAATTCGTGTCTTGGTTCGTTGCTGCCGTGTGCGCTCCTGGGACAACGTCTCTCAGCCACAGCGAGCGGCTATCGGTGAGAAGCCACTAAGAGTCGTGGCGAGCGCAGCTCCCACTGAGAGCGTAGCGAGTGGACCTGGCTCCCGTCTGGAAGTGGTCAAAGCCGACCGTGTAATGTGTCTCACGTTGCGTCTCGACAACTGCGTGCGATACGAAGCTCGTGTCTGTGAACTTGACCACCTGAGCACATTTCCACGGAGTGTTTCGTGAGGCTTGTAACCTCGTGCTAAGTAATGTTGGCTTTCTTGTTCATCTCCGATGTTGTGATCGCCCAGGATGTTGATGGTTAAAATATTTAACCTGGAAAGTCGCTCGATTAAACTTCTCATTCGCAAGGGTGTCCAAGGTGTCAAGTGACACATGTGTAAAAACATCAATACAATTATTTACTATGCACTACATTTTGTTATATTTTATCAGGTAAGGCCAACTGAGAAATGTAGCTCTTTTTCAGAAACGATCTGGCCATCACAGATGATAGCTCAACGAAGTGGCTTATAATCACGTGGAAATGTATATCAGTAGCTTAATAATCTAAACGCATGATGTTGATTCTATATGTGGAGGGAAAACCCGACCACGGGGAGAGAGAAACACGCAATCTCCTAATAAGCAGCAGGCGTCGCGATCGAATTTACGACCTTCTGCAGACCAGGCGTGAGAGTTAACATCTAATCACTACAAATAAAAACGTTAAAATCTACATCTTACACGGTTTACGTTTATATACAACGTGAAACACATTGATACAGAGCCAAGAACAGGGGCAATGCAGCGCACCCACAAGCATCAGATGGCAGTCAAATGCACGCATGCGCAGTGCGCACTGCCGGTTCACGTGGGACGTTCTCTCGCCGTCACAAAATATCTCGACGCGTCCGTCAAATATCACTGCGTGGACCTTAAAGGTAACATATTAAACTACGTTTCAGGCAACGAGCCTATTCATAGGACATCATTGAGAGTTAAGCAGGACTGCGATTCTGAATGAGTGCGTGCGTGTTCGGGTTTGTACTCTGATGATCGTTGCTTTAGTGAATGTAAGGGTTTGGAATTGGTTTCCACGCAAGCGTTTCTCTTTGTTTGCACGTGGCAGAGTTTAGCGGATCAACAGCGAATAAATAAATAAATAACAACGCCAGCTTCTGCAGCGCCGTAGCATGGAGAGCCGTTCTCAAATCACCTAAATGTTTTGGCGACGCTGCGTTTGACAGAGGAGCACAAATAACCACATTCGTAGAGTCGCTCTTCAACTTCTCCGGGCTCGCGACATGCTGTGAAGAGGGGCCGTTGCTCGAAACGTCACCTGTTGTATACAGTACTACCTTATAAGACCACGCAGTGTCATGATTTAACGTGAGTTTTCTTCAATGTTAAAAATACGTGTGTATTTGCACAGATATATATTTGTGTGCATTTCAGTTTCTCCATGTGTCTATAACAGTGTAACTCACACCACCAAGCAGCTATGTGAGTGTGTGTTTATATTTATTACTCAGACCCAAGCGATGAGGTTGTCTATAACATGACACATCACACTATCTACTGTGTACAGCTCAGATACAGTACACTTGTGTGTAATGCTGTTTGCATACCCTCACCATGTACTATAGCTGAGTTATAGACAGTGCATAGTGTGTTGTATAGTGTGATGTGTAATGTTGTTACATACCCTCACCATGTACTATAGCCGAGTTATATACATTGCATAGTGTGCTGTATAGTGTGGTGTGTAATGTTGTTACATACCCTCACCATGTACTATAGCTGAGTTATAGACAGTGCATAGTGTGCTGTATAGTGTGATGTGTAATGCTGTCACATACCCTCACCATGTACTATAGTTGAGTTATATACAGTGTATAGTGTGCTGTATAGTGTGATGTGTAATGTTGTTACATACCCAAACCTCTCAACCCATACGGATTTACCCGTATTGTCGTACAGGGAAATTGAGTTAAAACATTTTGTTTGTCTATTTGTTTGTGATTCTCCCTTGTGATGGGGACTTTGTAGGATGAACGCTGAGATTTATAAGGGACACGGGGTGACCGATCACGTCTGGATTGGTCCGTAATAAAGTAGGGCACTGATAAGGGGTTGACAGCTCTACATACCCACACCATGTGCTAGATCTGAGCTGTTAACAGTCAACGTCGAGGTTATTGTGAGAAAATAATGAGAAGTAAACTCCTTGCTTCTTTTGGTAAAGTCAAGTAGATATTCTTTTACCGAAACAACCAAAGAGTATGGATGCCTGCAGTCACGAAAGCTTCAAATCAAGAACGATGAGAAGTGTCTGTCGTCCAAGTAAAAAGTCACATCGGTAATAAATCGCGCGTAGTGAATTGAAAGAGACATTGATGAGGCGTCAACCATTAATGGTGTACAACAACAACAGCAGCAGCAGCTGCTGCTGTGCGTCAACGAGCTGCACCACCCGCACGCCGTTCGCCACAAAGCGCTACAGACGCAGTCCATGGCGACACGGAGCCAAGGCGAATTCGTTGCTGCACTCCGGCAACATAGAAAGCGGTGGATAAAGCAAAGCACTTTCTGTCAATCACCCAAGACGCAGGGAACTACTGACTTTTATATTTATATTATATTTATATATACTGTGGATGTGCATAATGCAGGTTGTTTGGGTTAGATGGTTAGATGGTTAACCCCCATTTAAACTGTATAATGGATATTGGTCGCGAAGGCTTTACGTGTTAAACTACTGTGGATGTGTTATTCTGATGTACATCAGTTAAAAAATGCCAAATTAACATCTGTGACAATAACAAATCGCGTTACCGGTATCTGCGTTGACACATTGCTCACCGTAGCTGTTGGGCTGTTCGGAATGTACCACTGACTCAGCGGGGGGCGGGGGACAGCAACAATATCGCATTAACTTTTACTTTAAAACGTAAAAATGCAAGACACAGATTTATAAAATCACTGCAACTGTTATTGTACAATTATTAACAAATTACAACCTAAATCGACGGAATATGGTAAAGTTGTATTAGTAACATTGTGAAATAATGGAATAGAATCACCCCTGTGGTTGGTGATGGTTTCTCTCTCCGTGGGTTATCGCAAGACAAATCATTTTATTCAGGTTTGTTTTAAACATGTTATTGTATTTAAACTTTTAAATATAGAAACACTTTCTTTCGTGTAAACATCCCCGATTGTAAATGTTGTTTTGGCCAATCAACAGGCGGGAAATAATGAGCGCTAGCGTGACACACGCTGGTGCTTGTGAAAGCCAACGGCGTGAATCTACAGGTACATCTAGACAGGTTTGTGTGATGCGGGACTTCTTTTTACATTCCATAAACATCTGAGCACATTCCATGTCGGTACCTCGTGAGGTTTGTAACCCCGTGTAAAGTAATGTTACATCCTTGTTTCTCGTCTGCGAGCGCTGATACAAATACTCACCACTCACCATCCACACACACTACTCACCACTCAACATCTACACACCACTCACCATCCACACACCACTCACTATCCACACACACTACTCACCATCTCATAAGCACACACACTACTCACCACTCAACATCCACACACTACTCACCATACACACACACTACTCACCATCCACACACACTACTCACCAGCCGCCATTAACCAGGGGGAACATCTCCCCCAAGAATAAACCCGTTTCGCAGATATTCTGATGGAGATAATGAGACCAAGAAAGAACTGCAAAGCGTAAACACAGATCCTCGCAGAAGGAAGAGGCAATGACACAAACGTGAAAAAGGCAGCTCCAACCAACTCGCCCTCGCATTAATTTGACTCGCTTCTCCCTCCATTCATGACCTCCTTCAGCCACGAATATTGCATCAAGATCGTCAAGATCCTCAGATTGTGCATTCCTCACTGTCCCACGGTCTCTAGGCTACACACGTGGGGAGTGACGGTGCCTTGGCAATCGAGGCACCTAAACTCTGGAACTCGTTGCCCTTCGAGGTCAAGGGGACTTCCGAGACACTGCTCATCTTCACATCTCCACTAAAGCCGTCATTGTTTAAAATAGCTTTCTCTCTTTAGTGATGTTCAAATGTTCTTCTCACTTCTTTCCTTGGGTGATGTTCACTATTTTCTGCTTTACCATGCATAGCACCCCGAGAGCGATTGTTTAATGTCGCTTTGTACATGTTAATTATATTACCATTACTGAATGATTATGTAATCAGAAGAAATGCATTATTTAATTATAAAAATACAATTATTGCATTAGCGTCATTGTATTATAGCACGAGCATTTAATTATTATTTAAGTGTCTGTATGAAACAGTTATATAATTATAATAAAGTTATTAATACGTAAAAAAATCGCTCGATCATTATTGTATTATTATGATCAATTTCCAATTACATATTAATAAAATAATATAATACCATTATAGTACAATTATACTACTTAAATTATCATTACTTGACCGTCACGCCAGTTGATTCATGGCACAGGGTCGGAAACCTGTGGCTCCAGAGCAGCGTGTGGCCCTTTGAGGGACCGCTGCTTCGTGAGACATTTTATTTATCAAGGACCACCACCACCACCGTCTCTCGTACTCACACGTTCTTATTTATCAAGGACCACCACCAGCAGCACCGTCTCTCGTGTTCACACCACGTTCTTATTTATCAAGGACCACCACCACCGTCTCTCGTACTCAAATCACGTTGCATTGCGGTTCTTGAAATAATGAGTTGTTTGGTTCCTATTTTACTTACGGGTTTTTTAAAAACAAAAAAAAATATCTCTCCTTGTTATTTTGGTTTCCGAATCTCCTGGTTTAGGGGAATCGTTTTTTTACCTTGAATACGAACTTACAGCTGTGTGGTTTGCTGAGCAAAACGCACGGCCTCACCCTAGCGGGAATGTTTTGTTTACGTGACAAACCTTTCTCATTGATTGTGTCGGGTGGTGGCGGGTTTAACGACACGTTTATATTTACGCAAACTAACGCAAAAACACGTTTTATGGATAATATTGGTCGCGAAAGCCTACTTAGAATTTGAAATCTTTAATAAGAATTTACACGGTGTTGTTGATGGTAGAAAAACAGCCTCACCCTATCTGGTGTACAGTCTGTAGGACAAGCCATCACCTTTTTCATGGTTACCGTGGGGTTATTGTAAAAATATATCAATTGCGACTCTTTAACCTTGACACTGTGTGTGTGAATGTAACGCCACGTCTACACAGGTGAGTACGGGCTGCCGCGTGCAACATTCCAGGGCGCGTCTCGTGGTGTTTATAATTTTGCTGCAGGTGAAGTCAGTTCGTTTCCTTGTTCGTTGTCGCTGCTCTGTGATATTTTTACATCGCGCTGCCGTGGCTGGAAGATGTTAACTACCTCGCCTGGTATACAGGAGGTCGTGGGGTCGATCTCACAACTGACGCCTGTACGTGTACTTGGAGTTTGCATTCTCGCTGCCTGTGGTCGCGAGCATTTTTCTCCGGATCCTCCGATGATTTCCTTCACACTTAGAAAGTGCGTTTAGAGTGTTTGGCTGCTAGAAATGTTCACGTAATAAGCCACGTCTGTGAGTTATCATTTGTGGCCAGGTCGCTTCTGAAAAGAGCTATATACCTCAGTGGGCTTTACCTGGTAAAATAAAAATAGTTTTTTTATAGAATCGGCCAAACTCAGCGAGTCCAGGATGTAAAATCTTAACATTAACAATAGGTGATGAATATATATTTTTTAGGTTATTAGGATTTAAATCCTCGATTTTTTTACGCATAATAGGAAAATTGACGGTGAAAGTCACGTAGATAATGAGTTTAAATGAACCACGATGTTTGTTTAGCCAGGGGCTGTTCGCTGTGGTAATACGTGAGGCCACTCACCTAGGGACCCAACCACTAAACCACAAGCCCTCCCAGCCACTCTTCCTCCAGCCCTCTCTCATCACCTGCTCGCCCACGCTTCACGCCATCCTCCTGCCCATCTGTCTCCCCTCTCACCAAACAACCCCCCCTACTTACTCACTCAACCACCACCCACTCACTCGCACCTTCGATTAGCACGAATGGCTACGTAAGTTGCGAAATAAGTTCAACATACATACCTACCCACTCACCCACACACCCATTCACCCAACCACTCATCCACAAACTAAACCACACACCTTCGATTAGCACGGTTGACTACGTACGGTGACAAAGAATTTCAGCATACATACAACCACCATCCACTCAGAATAAAACTGTGTCGTAAGAATAAAAACAAATTGACAGATGAACAGAGGATGCATGAAGCCAGTAATAATATTAGTTGATAAAGGTTTAATACGATTAAAAACTGTGAAGCTTAAACAAACAGGCCTTGGAAAAATAAAAGGATAAAGACACAGTTGGGAAAAAAAACAAGTTCACCTTTACATCAGAATGTCTGTACAAGGTCCGGCTCCACGGCGGTCAAACCACTACTTTACAATGCTCAGAACTGGACTTTGGACAAATGAATCTCATAACCAAACTCTGTATGCGTTTGTGTTCATGCCTGGCATTGATTATGGTGCTTAAGCCATCAACTCGTTTCACCGGAGAACCGCGTTTATTCACAGGCGACTGCTTGGAATCGAAAGCTTGCATATCAGGATGTGTTATTTTTACGATTGTGATCATGTTCTTACAAAGTCCATTGTTGGCACTGGTTAAAGCCAACGGCGCGAATCTACAGGTACATCTAGACAGGTATGTGTGATGCGGGGCTTGTTTATACATTCCTAAAACATCTGAGCACATTCCATGGGGGTGCCTCGTGAGGTTTGTAACCCGTGTAACGTAATTAAAAATCCTTGTTTCTTGTCTGTGAGCCTTGATTAAAAATATTCGCCACTCATCATCTACACACTACTCACCATCCACATACACTACTAACCAGCTGCTATCCATAAGGGAGAACATCTCCCCCAGGAATAAACCCGTTTCACAGATTTCAGAAGGAGAGAATTAGACCTGTGGGACTAACCATTATCGCTGTGTCCCTGGCTGCTGCTGCTGGGTTTTGTTTGTACAAAAATTATATCACTTGAGATCAGTCAAAGCTATGTATGTTTAAATTATTCAACACCATACGGAGCCAACCGTGCTAATCGGAAGTGCAGGGGAAGGACAACAAAGTAAACACAAAAAGCAGGTTTAGCTATTACACAGTGCGTGACTGTAACGCCACGTCTACACAGGTGAGCCGAGCCGCCGCGTGGAACATTCCAGGGCTTGTCTCAAGGTATTTATAACTTCACTGCAGGTGAAGTCAGTTCATTTCCTTGCTCGTCTCCACTGTGAGCTGCTCACATAGCGTCTCCTGAACAGTACACACCTCGTCAATGGTAATCAACATCTCACGATATTATAAATATAAAATATTTTTGTTGAAATATATTCTCTGAGCCACAGTGAGAAACTATTTTGGGTGCATCCTTGGGTCATGGCGAGCGCAGCTCCCGCTGAGAACATGGACCGTGAATTGACCTGCTCCATCTGCCTGGACACGTTTGATTGCCCCTCCACACTCAGCTGCGGCCACTCGTTCTGCCTCCAGTGCCTAGAGAACGCCTGGAAGAAGACAGTCTCCTATTGCTGCCCGCAGTGCCGCAAGACCTTCCCTCGACGACCCCAGCTGACCAGGAACGTGACACTCGCCAACCTCATAGAGCAGCTGCGAGTGACTGAGACCATTGCTGCTGCTGCTGGTGGTGTTGTTTTCTGTGACCACTGCCCAGAAGGCAAGACGCTTGCAGTGAAGACCTGCCTCAAGTGTGATACATCCTTCTGCACAGAGCACCTAACGCCTCACCTGGAGAAGATTAAGTTTAATGATCACGTCCTGGTTTCACCAGATGTGAACCCTGAAGCACGCAAGTGCAAGAGGCACAAACAGGAGCTCATATTCTACTGCAAGCAAGACGTGAGCCTCGTGTGCACAGTATGTACAATCGCTGGAGAACACAGAGGGCATGATGTCGACACGCTGGAGGACGAGCATCAGACACGGAAGGTGAGGCCCACATGCCGACAGTGAGAACCACTGAGGTGCAGAAAAAACACATGCATTGAGATTATTTGGCTGCCATACATTTCCACAGGATAAGCCACTTTGTTGAGTTATAATTTGTGATCAGGTCGCTTCTGAAACATAAATTAATACCTCGGTGGGATTTGCCTGGTAGGATGGGGATCGTATAGTTGTATGTGTATGTTATTGGGTGATTTGTTTACCTTTCTTGTACTTTGCACTACTATCTGGTTTTTGCATAGTTTGTTCTTGTAACGTTCTTACCCACCCCTACTGGACATCTGTGAAAAAGAGCTTAATAGCTCATCTGATTCCTCCAATATAAATACATATACTTATTCTGATACCACTACATGAACTGATAAAAACTGTCACCTGGGATTAATAAAAAATAATCTCAGACAACGAACATCACCGTGTGTTGAGTCTCTCTCCACGGTCCCTTGCGGTTAAGCCTTTTTCAGTCAGTCCAGGCGGACTTTCGCACCACTCTTCTGGTGGCAATTATAGAGCCATCACTGTGGAGGGCTCCGTGTGGAGTGGGGTTGATAGGGGACGCTCAGGGAGTGGAGTCTCATCTGGTGACTTCGTCTCTTACAGAGTGGAGTTGGAGAGGAGATGCGAGCGGTGGAGAAGAAGAGGCTGGAGGCAAAGAAGTGCGTGGAATGGATGGAGGCCGCTCGCAAGGACGTGCAGGTACCGTGTGTGAACTCTGTGACCTCTACCCTGCGTGGAGTCTCCCTGTGAGTGTTTGTGGAGTTAACCTCACTGTGAGGCCCACTCCGTAGACTCAAGTGAACTGTTAGTCTTGAGTCAGTGTGTAATAACTGCAGGAAATTGGATTATTATGGAAATGTTTGCTTAAATTGTAAACAAATGCAACGTTTATAGAAAAAAAAACGTTCGTACCTCGTGATAAAAAAATGATGATAAAATGATGATAAAAAAATTTACACATTCCTTCAGCCACACTAAGTGGGCGTGCATCTTTACAAAAGTATTGATTCCGCAGTCTTCTGGGAGTGCATCATTTTGTCAGCATTGATTCAGTAGAGGCAACAATAGACTGGTTTATGTATCATTAATTTGCGTTCAACTTGGATCCATGTCTATAACATCTGGCAGCTCACCTGCATTGATTCAAGCAAGCCTGACTCTGCATGTCAAAACCGCTCAAGAGTTTTCTTGTACTGAATGAATACAGGCAGACTTAACTTAGCACGACGCCGTAAAAAACACTCATTTATTATAGCGCTCATGGGCCTGGAGAACATTTTTTTCAAAAATAGAAAAGCAAAACATACCTATCTACATATATAAGGATGACTGCGAAATCTCAGCTGGCTTCCAAAGACCAGTTCCTGGATCGTCTGCTTTGGCTCCTAAGATGGTGTTTCAGCTCGGAAGACTATGGAGGGAATATCCACGATGTATTTTGTGAATAGTGACATTTAAGCAATATTCGTGTCGCCATCTTCAGTGTAAAATTTTAACGGTTTGAATAATTTAGATTTTATTTTCATAAAAGGTTTCATTTTACAACTGTTACATACCTCATCAAAATACCAGGAAGGCAATATCCATGATGTATATGTTTGAATAGTTAAACGTAATTAGCTTTAATATACATACAGTGAGGGAAAAAAGTATTTGATACCCTGCTGATTTTGTACGATTGCCCACTGACAAAGAAATGATCAGTCTATAATTTTAATGGTAGGTTTATTTGAACAGTGAGAGACAGAATAACAAAAAAAATCCAGAAAAACGCATGACAAAAATGTTATAAATTGATTTGCATTTTAATGAGGGAAATAAGTACTTGACTCCTCTGCAAAACATGACTTAGTACTTGGTGGCAAAACCCTTGTTGGCAATCACAGAGGTTAGACGTTTATTGTAGTTGGCCACCAGGTTTGCACACATCTCAGGAGGGATATTGTCCTACTTCTCTTTGCAGATCTTCTCCAAGTCATTAAGGTTTCGAGCCTGACGTTTGGCAACTCGAACCTTCAGCTCCCTCCACAGATTTTCTATGGGATTAAGGTCTGGAGACTGGCTAGGCCACTCCAGGACCTTAATGTGCTTCTTCTTGAGCCACTCCTTTGTTGCCTTGGCCGAGTGTTTTGGGTCATTGTCATCCTGGAATACCCATCCACGACCCATTTTCAATGCCCTGGCTAAGGGAAGGACGTTCTCACCCAAGATTTGACGGTACATGGCCCCGTCCATCATCCCTTTGATGCGGTGAAGTTGTCCTGTCCCCTTAACAGAAAAACACCCCCAAAGCATAATGTTTCCTCCTCCATGTTTGACGGTGGGGATGGTGTTCTTGGGGTCATAGGCAGCATTCCTCCTCCTCCAAACACGGCGAGTTGAGTTGATGACAAAAAGCTCCATTTTGGTCTCATCTGACCACAACACTTTCACCCAGTTGTCCTCTGAATCATTCAGATGTTCATTGGAAACTTCAGACGGGCATGTATATGTGCTTTCTTGAGCAGGGGGACCTTGCGGACGCTGCAGCATTTCAGTCCTTCACCGTTCTCATGATCATTGCAACTCCACGAGGTGAGATCTTGCATGGAGCCCCAGGCCGAGGGAGATTGACAGTTCTTTTGTGTTTCTTCCATTTGCGATTAATCGCACCAACTGTTGTCACCTTCTCACCAAGCTGCTTGGCGATGTACTTGTAGCCCATTCCAGCCTTTTGTAGGTCTACAATCTTGTCCCTGACATCCTTGGAGAGCTCTTTGGTCTTGGCCATGGTGGAGAGTTTGGAATCTAATTGATTGATTTCTTCTGTGAACAGGTGTCTTTTATACAGGTAACAAGCTGAGATTAGGAGCACTGCCTTTAAGAGTGTGCTCTTAATCTCAGCTCGTAACCTGTATAAAAGACACCTGGGAGCCAGAAATCTTTCTGATTGAGAGGTGGTCAAATACTTATTAAAATGTAATTCAATTTATAACATTTTTGACGTGCGTTTTTCTGGATTTTGTTGTTGTTATTCTGTCTCTCACTGTTCAAATAAACATACCATTAAAATTATAGACTGATCATTTCTTTGTCAGTGGGCAAACGTACAAAATCAGCAGGGGATCAAATACTTTTTTCCCTCACTGTATTGGTGATCCGAAAGCAATAACGCCGACGGGAACACATCCTGATATATACAACAGTATAATGACCCATTTTAGCGCTTATTCGATAAGCACTCACTTCTTCAGGAAGCATACTGAGCGTTTATCGAGGTTTGCCAGTACTGATACAATAATTCAGTCCCAAAAGGCCATGGGGCAAATAGATTGTGTACAAAATACTTTTAATGATGAATCTATGCAGAAGGTGAATTATGTGCTTATATTTACTGAAAGAACCAAGAACATGTGCTTATCTGTTTTGGTAAATAATTTACAGATCCTCACCAATACACTTCTGGACGAAGGTTCCGCAACATCGTGTTGATCATTGAGGCTAGTTGGCCATACTTAGTTGCGTGGGTCAGTGCAGGTTGGTGAAGATAGAGTCAAGCACTGGTTCATATCTCATCACGCAGCCCTCTAATCGTGTTGGAGGCTGGGGAGGGAGCCCAGCCTAGGCTGAGAGGCAAGGACACTCCAGTGACGTGGGGTTGTATTGTGGGGGCCGTTGGCCCCCGGGATCTCCCCCACCTGCATCTCCGGGCTCGTTTGCGTTACCGCAACGCCCTGCCTTTCACCAAGAAAAGAGAATTCTCCCCGGGGTCCCCGCCGGCATCCCCGGGCTCATTTGCGTTACCGCACCGCCCTGTGCAGCAATCACGCTGTGAGCGTATGTACGCACAGCACCGACAATCCAAACGCAATACCTCCCCTCTTGCAGCCCCGCGCAGCACTCACACGCTGTGAGCGTACGCACACACAGCACCGACAATCCAAACGCGATACCTCCTCTCGTGCAGCCCCGCGCAGCACTCACACGCTGTGAGCACACGCACACACAGCACCGACAATCCAAACGCAATACCTCCTCTCGTGCAGCCCCGCACAGCACTCACACGCTGTGAGCGTACGTACACACAGCACCGCGCGCGTTCACACTCTCGTCGAAACCACACGAGGCTACGATTAGTTATTAATCATTTATTGCTGGCTGACTGCGATTCGCTGTTAAGTCAGTAATGATCGACAAGGCAGGCCTACACTGTCGCCCAAGGGTCTATACCCGATTTATCTATTTCGATAGGCTCTAAGCGGATTTGGTTTTTATATCTCTAACTCCAATACTCCTTTATCTCTTACTCACGGTTAGATGCGCACGGCGTTCTGTTGGGCTCGTCCTCGCCGCTCACCTCGACGCATCGCACAGACGTTCGAGTGGCCGAGCTGGAAGCCGTCCCGAGCGCTGACTTTTTGGAGCAAGAGAGCACTTTACCTCTCTGCTCCCCCTTTTTATCCTTAATCTACATCAAAGGACGCCGACCCGAGAGCCCTCTCGGCCAATCAGGTCGCCGCATCCGTTCAGCCACATTCCCGGTTTCCCTAACAATGGGTCCCCTGCTGATTGCTGCGCCGGCGGTGGTCCAAGGGTGCCTTTGTTATGCCAATCAGCCGCGGTTTCCGTGACAACGGCTCGTCGCGGGCTTGCTGCGCCGGTGGCGGTCCCCGAGCATGCCCGCCGCGCCAATCAGCCGCCCCCCCCCCCCTGTCTTCCTTTTCGCTCGTGGCGGTGGACCCCTGCCTGCCTTGCCGATACGTGTGTGTGTGTGGGGGGGTGCGTTTCAACCGTGGTGGCGGGACAGCCCTCGCCGTGACCAAACAATCTCAACCCAGGTCACAGTGCCGCGGTGCGAACCAGCATTGGGGGAGGTCGCCCAATTCCCTGGCCACAGGAAACCGTGAAGATTATCCCTAGGAGGGCTTTTCTGGTAAAAACCTGCCGGCCAGGAGACCTCCCCTCGGAGCTCTAGGTGGGGAAATGGGTGAGGGTGTGTTTATGCGGGGGGCAGTGAGGAGGAAGCGGAGTCGACCCGGTCGCTTGGTGGTGGCTAGGTCGTGGATGGGGCGCCCGTCGAGTGGCTTCGCGGCGGCGGCATCACAGTATCAGCAGCATGCAAAGATGCATCGCAAAACCGAGTTTTAATATATGGTCATTTTGGAGAGAACAGGGAGGTACTTATTGAGGTTGCAACTAGGAATTTGTGGAGTTAGGAGGACCTTACATACTTGGTGGATTTGTTTTAAAGGAATGTTAGGATGAAGACAGCCAAGTGGTGATCTCTAAACATATCCAGGGGGGATAAATTGGAGGTGATACAGAGGTTGCAATAATGTGTTTATATGGAGGCATCAAGGTCAAAGTGGGGGCAGCCAGGTAGTATAATGGAACAAAAGAGGCGAGGCAGTCAATGATTTCACAGGAGTCAAAGATGGGGAGGATGGCAGCTTGGACAATATCAAGATGGAGCCGAGGTGAGACAATGTGTTTATTTATATAGAGGATTTTGTTTATTAAATCTTACTGGCGATATTATCAATGTGAAGGGCAAGATAGCACCTAGATACCTAAAGTTATGGACATATTCAATGGGATGTGAGTCCAAAGACATAACGTGGAGGCAGGGGAAAATAGGTTTGGAGTAACCGGAAAACAATGTGACTTTGGTCTTAACAGCATGGAATATGATTTTATAGAATCCATCACACACCCTTGCAGGATTGCATGGTCCAGACCAAGGATCGCATCTCAGGTGAGTTCACCCGTTTGAGGGCGACGCTGGATGAGGATGAGAAGGCAGCTTTGGATCGCGTGGACGTGAAGGGGCGTGAGCTGCTGTCCCGGATCGAGGAGAACATCGCTCATTACGAGCGAGAGATCAGCGAGCTCCAAGCAGCAGCCACGCGCCTGCACGCTCTGCAGGAGGAGAGGGACTCGCTCACGTTCCTGCAGGTAAAGCGTTCGCGGAGCCAGGATAGTACTCGATTTATGAACACAACTCGTTCCAAGGCCTGTTCGTAAGTCGAACTTCATAAGTCGGAACGCAACAATCTACTCCATTTAAATGCCCATAAAGTCTGTGTCATGAAATATGTTACAGTTCAACAAAACATTGATGCATTGTTAAACTCATACATAAGAATAAATACTGTACATTTTCACATAACATGGTAACACATTTGTATAGTAAATTAAACATAAGATGAAGTAATATAAATAGAAAAAAAAGAATCGGTTTTATTTCGCTTACCTTAAGTCCTGATCCTGTCTGGTTTGTTGAAAGAGACGCAATGAGTCACCACAATTGAACACACACACACATGGGGCACGCATGCACACACTCACGCACGCAGGACAAAGATGCCCCATATAACCTTAACAGACTGTTGGAGAGCACTGTCTATGAAGGCCAGCACCGCACACGAGGGGGTGAGTGGGCATCACCCCACCTGGCCACCACTGACCCCTGTTGCACCTGCATTGGCGATGTTTACACACCAAACCAGGTAATCATTTGAGGCTGAGTCGACCTAGGGGAGGCCCAGGATCCATTTAGATAATCGTCACTGCTGTTGGTCGTGAGCGGGAATCGAACTTGGGTCGCTGGGTTGGTAATGCAGCGCGCTTACCATTGCACTACCACTCCCCACACACTAACTTGTACACGCACGCACATACACGCACGGGCACACACACGCACAAACACTCACTGCCAGCATGAGGCAGACTCATTATATCTTGCGGAGGATCGCTAAGATGAAAAAAATTGTTCCGTGATTAAGTTCGCGTTTTACGTCGACGTAAAAAAAAATATAATTCATGAAAGCTGGTTCGTAAGTCGGGTGTTCGTAAGTCGAGAACTGCCTGTACATTTAGAAAGGCGCCATTGCCAATACAATCTATGGCCCATGCGTTCTGAAATTAAAGGTGGAAACAAGTCCACCAACGTGGATTTGTATATTTTAGTAAAAATATAAATTACCGCTGAATTTCCAACGAATCAATAAACGATTAACACACAAATCTATAGAGTTAATAATCGGTTGGTAATGTATGCAGACGTTGGCACGACAACATCTAACCACATGATCTTGTAATATACAGATTTAAGCTACTTACCGCTAGATTTTGATTATTAATGTAACCAAATGCTCACCAATCAATGCTAAAATAGAAGGGATTTTAACAACAGGAAAGCCACGGACATTTGTTTTTTGGTCAGTCTCGGAAAGTTTAAACAAATCCGGAGATTGTCTGCTTCAATAAGTGTTCTCCATTAGTAGAGGGTTTATTTGGGTTAGATCGCATAAATATAAAAGTCGTTAAACCCGCCACCACCCGACACAGCCAATTCGATTTGTCACGTGAAGATAGCATGCCAATGAGTTACTAGTTCAGCACACTGGTGTGTTGGAGAGTAAGCCCATAATATTTACAATAGGAGTACAACATTTTGCCGGTAATTACAACCAGTCTCATCAGGTGGCCGTCAGAATTGTGGAAAAATTATCCTGTTTTGGTCTTAGATAAATAAATGTGAATTCATCACGGTGAGCCAATCAGGGGCGAATCTCAGATTGGGTTAATATATGAATATAAATTACAATGGATCTCTATTATTAGTTTGGCTATAACACAGTTATCCAAGTACGTATAAACATTATTCATGTACATTACCGACTTTTAGGCCCAAAAATCGTATTAAAGATGGGCCTCTCTGCAGTTTTTGGGCCCAAAAATCGTCCCAAAATGTATAAACTTTTGACAAAGGTAACGCAAAGGAGGGCCCATGATGTAATTATTTCTAATATTGGATTGCAACCACTGCCACTCGATGTTGAGTGCCACGTACGCCTATTGCCCGTGGCAGCGGTTTAGGAGGCCATACCTTGCTGATGAGAACCATCGAGTCCATACGAGTCCACAGCTTTGTCTTGATTACTACCAACAACACTGGGATACGCTAATGGCTGAGCGCAGCCCAGCTCATCGTCTCTATCAATCACCGTGTGGTTAATGTGGCTGGAGTTGAACTGACTCGCGCCCCCTGTGTCTGACTCCTGCAGGTTCACCTGAAGGAGACAAACCGGTATGGACTCATGAACTCACACAGATTCACACACTGGGTGACTGTGTGTGGGACATGATGCTGTCTGTGAAGATAATGCTGTGTGAGGATGCTGTGTGATGATGCTGTGAGTGATGATGCTGCGTGTGATAATGTTTTGTGTTATGATGCTGTATGGAGTGTATGTGATGATGCTGGTCGGGCGTGATGATGCTGTGTGCGATGATGCTATGTGTGATGATGATACTGTGTGATGATGCTTTGTAGGACACTGGCTGTGTGTGATGATGATGCTGCGTTTGATTATGCTTTGTAAGACACTGACTGTGTGTGGTGATGCTGCATGTGATGATGATATGTGCGATGATGCTCTGTGATGATGCTGTGTGATGATTGCTGTGCGTCATTATGCTGTGTAAGACACGGGTTGTGTGAGTCATTGCTGGTTGTGGTTTCATAGGAGAGACGCTCAGAAGGAAGCTCCACACTCATCTCCCAGCAAAGAAGACATTGCCACGATAAGCGCACAGCAGGGAGCTCTGATCAAACTGCTGCCGTTCATGTGTGAGTAACACGGACTCTTGCCACGTGTGCATGTATGTTATTGCATATGTTATCGTGGCTGTGTGTATGTCGCGATGAAATGGAGTGTGTGGAAAGGGGTCGTCTAGCAGTTAGCTTGCTGCGCTATAAATCCAGACACTGGAGTTCGATTTCTGCTCACGGCCAACACCAGTGATGATTATCTGAACAGGTCCTGAACCCCCCTAGGTAGACTCAGCCGTAAATACATGGTCGGCTATGTGCAGTGCGAAAGACATTAAACATACAAACAAATTAGTATCTGGTGCAGTGTGTAGACATAGACACGAGAGATACAAAAGCGGTCGGGCGTGGTACTGGCCACCCACCCCTCGTGTGCCATGCTGGTCTCCATAGGTGCTCGCTAACAGCATTTGCCCCAACAGTCTGTTAAAGATATACGGGGATATCTTTGCCTTTGTAATGGTGTATGTGTAGTGCTGAACTTTATGCGGTCAACTTATTCCTTTTCTGTCGTCACTTTATTTTATCCAACACAGCACATTTCGCCACCATTCTCCAGCGCGTTCTCCGCCCGCTCATCACGCTCCGCCGGCCTCGCTCGCCCCGTTCCTCCCTCTCTCTCTCCGTCTCTCCCGACTCCCCTCTCTGCTTCTCCGTCCCACTCCAGCCGTCGCTCTCTCTCGGCTTCTGCGTCTCACTCCGACTGTCGCTCTCTCTCGGCTTCTCCGACTATCTCTCTCTTTCGGCTTCTCCGTCTCTACTGCTACTCTACACTTCTTCTTCTACTCCACTGCTACTCTACACTTCTTCTTCTACTCCACTGCTACCCAACACTTCTTCTACTACTCCACTGCTACCCTAAACTTCTTCTTCTTCTGCTCCGTCCGACTCCGTCCAGCGCCCATCACAACTTCTCGTCTCATTCTCACTCTCCCGTATTTATACCGTCCCTATTAATTTCCAATTAATTAATTGGCGTCCCCCCTAACGCCCCGCGCCCCCGGCCCCCGGCGCCACTTGTCCCCATTCCCAGACTTAGCGGCGCCACCCTGTCCCTGACAACAACAACCGGCCAATCACTGCCCTGCATCCATAATTGCCTAACGGGTCGTCTCTGTCTCATCCGTTGTCCCCCAGCAACACCAGCCTGTCCCGGTACAACCCCACTGTTCCCAGCCCACACGTGTTTACAATTACCCCCCTTGGCGCGCGTTAAACAACTACATATGTATGCATGTATCTTTAACTTCTTTCACACTGTACGTAACCAACCGTGCTAATCGGAGGTGTATGGGTGTATGGATGAGCGAGAGTGAATGTTCAATGAAGATGGGGTGGTTTGTGCACCGAGCTACAAACATGGTCACCTACACGTGATTCACGACCATGGCTGGATTCAGAACCAATGTTGGACCTCTCCTAGATCGACTCAGCCTTAATGAGTACCTAGTACATCTGGCAAACATCAGCACTGTGGGCACAACGGCAGCCTGCGGGATTTGTATGATTCAATGATAAAGGCTATGGCTTTTAAAACGAGATCAAGGTAATTATAGGTATTCTCATGGACTATTGTTCATAACCAAGGATCATACATCCAGACCAAGACACATTTCAGATTATTAGGCTTCATATTACAGACTGATGCTCAGAGAGTCAAACTAAGGCACTTTAAGAATTCTTAGGTTCCCCAGTTAATGGCTGATTATCACAGAGCCAGACTAAGGCATAACTTTGGTTAATCTTGTAACGCAGTGCACGTGCAAAGATCAACATTACGACTGTAATGTATTCATTGGACAATACTATATAGCACAACCACGAGTGTATTTCACTATTACATGAGCTCCATTGATATTACACGTTTGTATTATCCAGTGAGGATGCTGTTGGACAAAGTAACCATTGTAGCAGATTAATCCATGACTATAAGTCTTCTCTGCGATCGATGTCATCATCAGAATAGAGCCAGACTACATCACCGTTGTGATGCAAAGGGTTCATTGTTAATGCTGTAGGCTCATATCCAGACTAAGGCAGCCTAATGAGTCTCAATATTCATTAATAATGCTTGAGGCTACTATATCCCTACTAAGGCACCTTAAGGATTATTGGGGTCAAGGTTAATAACCGAGGCTCACAGAGCCAGACTGTGGGCTATCACTGTGGCTGAACATGTGTATCACTGTACATACATACAGATACATTACTATTGCCCATGTATTGCAATACCTCTCCGTTAACATACAGCACACACACGAGTGTAAAGGAGTATTACATGAGCTCTATTAACCCTACACGTGTGTATTATTGAATGAGGATGCTGCTATGCTGTCTCTGTGAGTGTTTTACACAGAGACGCTATGGCTGAGATTCTGAGGATTCATTATTAGTACTTGAGGCAGCGTGATACAGATGTGGTGGTCAGGATTGACACACGCCCCACAACCTAGGGGAGGGGTAGGTACCGGTCTGAACCGGTCCGAACCGGTCGGGCAAGAGGCGGTTGGAACCGCTCTGAGGGGAGGGGGCTGGCGAGAGCTGGGGTCCCCCAGAACCCCCGCCCCTCAGAGAGGGAGTATAAAAGACGGCTCCCGGCGAGCGGGAGTTAGTTCATCTCAAGCTGAAGCAAGAAGCTGCCCGAAGACCCTGGACCCTAAGCCGTCGATGTCCTCCGACAGGGCCGGGCTGAGCGGGGTGCCAGCGTGGGTTAGCCTTCCCTATAGGCTAAAGAGCCGGAGGGCTTAAGTAGGGAGTGTGGTTAGAATAGCCCGGAGGCTGTACCTCCCTAGGTTGAGGAAAAGGGGCCATTCCCCAGTGTGTTAAGATGTGGTAACTGTTAGTGAATAAAAGCGTGTGGCCTCTAAGAAGTCTCCGTCTCCTTCGAGAACATTACACAGATTCAAACACAGTTAGGATTCTTAGGGTTCAGTGTTAATGTGTAAAGCTCTCAGAATCAAAGGCGCCTTGAGAATTATTTTTGACCGTGTAAATCACTACATAGTGACTACACTACACTATCACACACACATGAATGTACAACAACAACAACCGCCATTCGCCACTAAGTGGCGGTGACGTCACCACGACGCTTGTGCCAGGCCATGTGCACCCTGAGGCCACGTGAAGTGTCGAACGCCCGCTGGCAGGAGGTCACGGGGCAGACCCAGGTGCCACGGGTCGACTGACCGAGATGACCGAGATGACTGGCTGATGCACCACCTGTGCCCCCTACTGTGCCAACTTGCTGTGCTTTAGCCACCCGGCGCTCCGCTCGTTGTTGTGAGCGTCGCTCCTCCGCCCTCCGTTGTTGTTGGAGGGCGACTGCCTCCAACTGCCCAGTAGCGTCCTTCACGAGCCTCCTCCACTGAGGCCGATCTTGACACCGCTGGTACCAGTCATCGGCAAGTCCACTCAGCTCCACGTCCTCCTGTACCACATCACTCCATCTCTTCTCTAGCCCGTGCCGCGCCCGTTTAGCCCCCTCGATCCGGCCGAACAAAAGCTGTTTAGGCATGCGGTGGCTGGGCATGCGGGCTACATGACCCAGCCAACGCAGCCTTGCCTGCCGGAGGAGCTCACTGATGGGACTTTGCCCAGATCTTTCAAGGACTTGTGAGCTCCTCACACAATCCAGCCTGGTTAAACCCAGGATGGATCGTAGGCAGGCCAGCCTAAATGTTTCCAACCGGCGAAGATGCTCCACTAGGGGGGTCCACGTTTCGCAAGCGTAGAGAAGGGAGGGAATGACCGTGGCCGAGAAGACCTGAAGCTTCGTGCGGAGCGACAGACCAGCTAGCTTCCACACAGCGTTACGCAACCGATGAAAAGATATTGCCGCTCGACTGATTCGGAGTGAGACCTCTGCTGATAAACTGGAGCCGGTCATGAGCACACTGCCCAGGTATGGGAAACTCTCTACTCTCTCCACAACTGCCCCATCACCGATTGGGAGTTGTGGGGGCGGAGTGCCCGATGGTACAAAATACCCAGGCAGGTGCTTAGTTTTGGTGGGGCTGATGGTAAGGCCCCACCTCTTAGTGGCACACTCCAGTCTCAGCAGCAGCGTCTCCAACTCCTCTTCTGAATGAGCAGCTATTACCAAATCATCGGCATACATAACGTGGTTGACCAATAGGGAGCCATCCCTTGATCGCACCCGGGCGTCGATCAGCCTCCCATTATATCTGTACCAAATGGTAATTCCCCCGGTACAGCTATTGAAGGCTTCACGAACTACGCAGTCGAAATAGATGTTAAATAATGTGGGAGCCAGAGGACATCCCTGTCGCACCCCAAGGTGTACAGGGAAAGGCTCCGACTCCCGGCCACGGTCCAGCTCCCGACAGAGGAGTGGCAGCCTCTCCTCCGCAGTGAGCGTTCGAACATTCCACGTGGCCATCCGCAATGGTTTTTCGTTGTTTCTGGAGAAGCCCCGAGGGTTAAAATTCAATCTCCTGGCTCCGCCAAATGGGGTTTGGCCAGGAGACGTCATAAAAGCCTGACCCCCCGGGGCCTCCGGCACAAGCTTATTAATTACAGGTTTATGTTTAATTCGTAGTTTAGTGGTGGTTAATTGAAGGTGGAGGGGTTACCAGCCCCTCGCACCCGTCCAGAGCCCCCGTTTAGCCACTGTGGTGGTCACAGACGCCATGAGGGGAGAGGCCAATGGGCATTGGCCCTCCCCCCACAGCACTGCCCACGACAGTGTTGCCCGTCCGGCACCGCGAGGAGGTAGGAGGTTGTTTTGCCGGACATGTACAACACTACACTATCACACACACACATGAATGTACAACACTACACTATCACACACACACACGAGTGTACATCACTCCACTATCACACACACACACGTGTACATCACGACACTATCACACACACGAGAGTACATCACTACACCATCACACACGAGTGAACATCACTACACTATCACACACACACACGAGTGTACATCACTCCACTATCACACACACACACGTGTACATCACTACACTATCACACACACGAGTGACCATCACGACACTATCACACACACGAGAGTACATCACTACACCATCACACACGAGTGAACATCACTACACTATCACACACACACACGAGTGTACACTACACTATCACACACACACACGAGTGTACACTACACTATCACACACACACACGAGTGTTCACTACACTATCACACACGCACACGAGTGTACACTACACTATCACACACACGAGTGTACACTACACTATCACACACACGAGTGTACACTACACTATCACACACACACACGAGTGTACATCACTACACTTTCACACACACACACGAGTGTACATCACTACACCATCACACACACACACACGAGTGTACATCACTACACTATCACACACACACACACACGAGTGTACATCACTACACTATCACACACACACACACACACACGAGTGTACATCACTACACTATCACACACACGAGTGTACATCACTACACTATCACACACACACACGAGTGTACATCACTACACTATCACACACACGTGTACATCACTACACTATCACACACACATACACGTGTATATCACACACACACATACACGTGTATATCACACACACACACACACACGAGTGACATCACTGTCTCTGCCTCGCGGTGCGCTGCGTTGCACCGCTAGCTGAGTAGATAACCTCGCGTCCAATAAACCATCAGATCCAGGGTGAACATCCGACTCCAAACGTCATTTATTGATTTTAACGAGGTAAAACTGGTGAGAAAACACAGATACAGCATCTGTTATAACCCGGAAAGACCAACACAATGAATGAATACCACAGCATCATAACATTGTCTTAAATAACATTTCTAAACAATAGATCCTGGAGGGGGCAGGCACCTACATTACCACTGAATAGCTATACAAGAGCATACGCTGCTGTGTTACATAAGGCACACCGTGTTATCATCACACTGCACCCCAGATGTACAGTACTACACATAACACTGCACTATGAATGATACATTTCGTCATCCTTGCTCTCCAGATCGCAATATAGTTAATTGGGTAAAAGTTTGACTCTACTTATTAAATTACAAGTAACATTCACAATAAGAAAAGTTGCAGGCTTCGTTGTTAACTAGGCCTCGTATTTATCATAACAATTTAACAGCATTATAAAGGCATTTACATCCTTATAACGGTCATTCTAACATTATAACAGCATTGCCAATATTATAAGAACATAAACGAACTTACAGACAATACTTCTTAAGGTCCCACAATGGACAATTGCGGCTGGCTTCACTGGGACGCGATGTGTGCCGCAATCTTGAATTACGTGTGTAATGGCCGACGCCCGCGTGGTTGAGTGGGAATCTTAAATCGCAACTTCCTGGTCACGTGACCAAAATTAGCATAAATAACAGGAAATTCCTGTGTACATACGCCCCCCCCCCCATCTGCCGTGAGGCAAAACTCCTGCCGTGAGGCAGAACACTCCCCGTCTGGTATCTAAGAGATACCACCATTTATTTCCTATCTAAACAAATGTATAACAACTTCAACAGGTCAACTTATTTGTCCATATCTTTGCGAGAGAGAAGTAGTACTGTCTCCACTATGGGTCTGACAAAAGTTCTTGCGACACCTTGCTTCGCAATCATAACCTCGACTTTTCAAACTTTTCCATCGGCACTTGGAATCGACTTGAGGATGCGGCCCATTGGCCACTCATTCCGTTTGACTTGGTTGCCCTTCAGTAGGACGAGGTCGCATTTTTGGATGTCTGGTCTGTTAGACTGCCACTTGTTGCGCACTTGGAGTGTTGCAAGGTACTCGTTTTTCCAGCGACGCCAGAACGTGTTCGCGAAGCTCTGTACTTGTCTCCATTGACGGTCTGTAGAGGTCTGCAGTGCTGGCCTCCTCGGTAGGTGCTGTGAGCACGTCTGTCTTCTGGGTAAGAAGTGTAGCAGGAGTCAAGATGAATGGTGACTCCGGGTCGGTTGAGACGGGGATCAGGAATCTTGAGTTAATTATGACTGAGACCTCGGCCATGAGAGTGGTCAAGACTTCGTGAGAGAGCCGTGTGGACCAGACATCACATAGCATGGAGTCGAGAATGCGTCGAGCAATCCCGATCATGCGTTCCCAGGCTCCACTCATATGCAAAGAGTGAGGAGGATTGAATATCCATGTGCAGCCTTGGTCACAAAGGTATTTCCTGACAGAATCATCTTTGACATTCTCCGTATTGAACTTAAGCTCTTTACATGCTCCAGTGAAATTGGTTCCACAATCAGAACGGAGTTGCTTGGCTGGTCCTCTGATGGCGAAGAATCTCCGGAGTGCATTTATAAAGCTCGAAGAGTCCATGGACTCGATGACTTCGATGTGCACTGCTCGTGTACTCATACAGGTGAACAGCACTGCCCACCGTTTGCTGTTCGCGAGCCCTCCTCTGGTGCGGCGGGAGATGACTGTCCATGGTCCGAACACGTCGATCCCTACAGAGGTGAAGGGAGGTTCCACACTGAGTCGATCGGCTGGGAGGTCTGAAATTTTCTGTTCTTCCTGTTTTCCATGTAGCTTGCGACACCTGATACACATGTGAATCGTGCTGGCGATGCACCTCTTTGCTCCAACGATCCACAGCCCTGCAGATCGGATTGCTCCTTCTGTGAAGTGCCGACCTTGGTGCTTGACCTTCTCTTGGTAGTTGTGCACAAGTAACATTGCGATGTGGCTCTGGATTGGGATTATGAGGGGGTTTCATTCATTCTCATCTAATTTCGCATTCCCTAGCCGGCCACTTATTCTGAGCAAGCCGTCTTTGTCCATCCTGGGGTTCAACTTCCTAAGGGTGCTGACCCTAGGAAGATCTTCTCCCTTGTTGATAGCCTTTATCTCACTAGCATAAGCTGCCTGTTGCACACAGCGGAAGATTGATTTCTTTGCTCTGGAATGCTCATCTTCAATGCGTGGCACTGTGCAGTGATGCCATCCATTGCAGCTACCAGTGGTGCCTCTCATTGGGCGGTGGAAGCAGTCTGCGATATGCGTTAGATGTGCTATCGCTCGCATGAGCGTCGTCCATTTCGAAAAATGTTCAAAATGGTGTGGACTCAGTGGACTTCTTGGTCGCACATTTGTTACGAAAGTTGTCACTTGAGGACGAATCTCCTTGTCTGACTCGGGCTCTATGAGTCCAAAGGTCTCTTTGGTAGTACATAGGCCACCGTCACGTCGTAAGAGGAACGCTGGACCCGTCAGCCAGATGGTTTGCTTCAGCAGAGATGCAGGGACGGACCTAGTTGCGTGATCTGCTGGATTCTCGTCAGTTGGAACGTAATTCTATCGCTCCGGTTGCGTCGATTTCCTGATGCGCTCCACCCGGTTGCTGATGTAGGTGTAGAACCTTCTGGTTTGGTTGTTTATGTAGCCTAGTTCGACCTTACTGTCCGTGCAGTTTGACGTCCAATTCGTCTAAGATCAGTTCCGCCACTTCTGTAGCTAGAACAGCTCCACACAACTCGAGCCTTGGGATAGTAAGTTCTGGTTGTGGGGCTTTGCCGTGGAACTCCTTCCAGGATTCCCACTCGGACGACAGCTCCGGGTCTAGGAACGGAGAGGCCACGGCCGCAGCGACCACTGCCAGGACCACCAGCAGAGTGACGAGCAGCAGCTTCGTCTTTGGCTTCCTCTTGTCAGTCAGGACTGGCTTGGAGAAACGTGGAGGAACAAAATCCAGTGAAGACGGTGGATGTACGAGCGAAGTTGTGGTCAGAATGGTGGTTTCTTTGTAAGTCTGCATGGTACAGCCGTCAATTCTCTCTTTGAGTTTCTCTTCCAGCGTGAAGTGGTTGGGGTACGGCTTGAAGAGCGACGTGCGTCCATTCGTGAGCACTCTTGTTCTGAATGTGCTAATGTGGTCTGGTTTGTGTGTTCCATCGAGACAAACGTCACCTACGATTACCCATCCTAGGTCGAGTCATTGGGCGTAGGGAGCGTCGTGAGGCCCATTGCGTTGGTCGCGAACCTTGTGGACTCTCAGCATGTCCCTGCCGAGCAGAAGTAAAATCTGTGCCGCGTGATCCAATGGCGGGATGAACTCTGCTATGGGTTTCAGGTGTGGGTGGTGACGTGCAACTTCGGGCGTGGGAATCTCACTCCTGTTGTCCGGTATCTCATTGCACTCTGTCACCATAGGAAGGGCTAGCTTCATGGTGCTATCCATGGTTTCCACCATGAGGCCACTCGCTCTTCTTCCCACTGTCTCCATCAGTCCTGAGCATGTTCTGAGCGTGTATGGAAAGGAATTCCCACCTACGCTTAGCTGATCAAAGAACTCTGACCTTGCCAAAGACTTGTTGCTCTGGTTGTCCATTATGGCGTACATCCTTACTGCCCTTTCAGGATGTCCTTTGGGATACACTCGGACGAGTCATATCTTTGAGCAAGATCTTCCTTTGAAGCCTTCTCCGCAGACTTCTGTGCATTTGGTTGTGATTGATGAAGTGAGTGCGGCGGTCTCGCCTTGCTCCCCGCTGTGCTCTGCTTCGGGATCGGAAGCCTTAGTGCCACTGGGTTTGGAGTAAAATGTGTGCAGAGCAGTTGCGTGTTTGTCACTGCCACATTCCTCGCACTTGATATATGCCTTGCAATTCCTTGCAAGGTGGTTTGTAGAAGCACAGCATTTGAAGCACACTCCAAATTCTTTCAGCATGTTCTTCTGCTCTTCCAATGGCTTCCTCCTGAACTCACGGAATTTCTGGAGGGAGTGAGGTTAATCATGCAATGGGCATTCCTTCTCTGGATCCTCTATCTTTTTCTTTGTGGTGGTTGACTGGACGGAGTTTGAGAATGTCGTAGGAGAGACCTCGGTCTTGTGTACGGAAATTGGCACTCTCGCTGTTCCTCGTTTAGCCATTGTTCTTTCCATTCTTGGGAGATCTGGACTGGAAATCCCCGTGGTGCGAAACATGAAACTCGGGTCATTTCTGGTCTTAGCCAGGTTGCAGATAAACTTTGAGAAAAAAGAGAATGGGGGGAATGCAACCTGATGCTCTGACTTGAATCTTGAACCCGCTGTTCTCCATTTTTCCTGCACGTCAAAGGGCAATTTCTCTACGATGGGGTTCACGCCATGGTAGCAATTCAAGAACATGAGACCTGGTAAGTAGGGGTCAGCCTGGGCTGATTCAAGCTCCATCAAAATATCACCAAGCTCTCGTAACCTTTTATTGTCCCTACCAGAGATTTTTGGAAAGTTCTGCAACTTCTTGAAGAGAGCCTTCTCAATAGTTTCTGGGCTACCATAGCACTCCTCGAGCCTCTCCCACACCGCATGCAGGCTTGAGGCGGGGTCGTCAATGTTTGCTGGCCGGATCATCTTTGCGTACTCTGCAGATTCATTTCCTAACCATTTCACCAACAGGTCGAGTTCTTCACTTGCAGAGATGTCTGCATTTCGGAATGCATTCCTGAAGGTAGATCTCCAGGCTCGATAGTTCTCAGAGTGGTCATCAAACTTAACGAGTCCTGTGTTGATTAGTTCGCGGTGAGCCAGGTACCTAGCAAAGTCCCCTAGTCCTGCTGATCCAGGGTGTGTCCATACTGGCGCTTGTGAGGTGGCATTATTGGCTGTATTGCCTTGCATGCCGTCATTCGCGATGGCGTTGGACTGTGAGCCCAAATGGTTTCGATCACGTTGGTTGGATCCCCTTATGTGACTGTTTGGAATGTGGGTCTGACTTGGTGCATCCACGTCTGACCCCACGTGCGCGACGCTGAGTCGGCGACTAACTCTCAGGGCAGAATATACATTTCCACCATTCCCGAAGACAGCATTCATGTTCATTCGGTGTGGAGATGGCGATGCCTGAACGTCCACCCTTTGTTCAGTATCGTTTGGTGGAGAAGCATTGATGCATTGCTCAGACCAGTCCAAAATATTTTTTCTGGTGAGTTGATCATGGTCCTTGACAGGCATCTGAGTGCCAAACTCACTCCAATTCTCTTCCTTATCCAGATTGGCTGCTGCTTCGAGCACCTCTGCCTGGGCCTTTGCAGCAGCTGCTTCTTTTTTGAGTTGTAGGGTACTTAGCTTAGCATCCAGCTCAATTATCTTCCGTGTGACAGTAGCCACTAATACACTCTTCTGCTCTCGTGCGGTAGCAGTTGCTAGTATACTATCTTGCTCTACTTTCTTCCGTGCGGCAGCAGTTGCTATGCTTGCTTCTTCTTGTATGCGAGCCTTTTCAATTATCATGGCTTCCTTTTCAGCGATGTAGGCAATATGGGCGTTTGCTGCTTCTGCTGCTGCACGTGCCTGAGCTGCTGCCATACTAGTAGATGATGTCTGTGAGTGCGCTGAGCCTTTAGATCTTGTGGTGGACCTGGATGAGACAGAGTGCTGAGATCGTGTCTCTCTTAAGCCCTCCACACGGTCCATTGCCTCTTGTATCACTGCCTGCACATTATCATCCAGCAGTTCAAGGAAGTGCTCTTGCATACGCACTCCCTCAATGCCCTCATCTGTTTTCACCTTCATCAGGAGGGAGATGTTTTTATTTGCCAGCAGCTTGTAGCTTCAGCTGCTCACCTTTACACGCTGGATGGCCCACTGAATTGAGGCCACTGTGTCGGAGGCGTTTGAAGCTTCAGATATATCTGTTTCAACCTGGTCCCATGCCCTTTGTATCCTGGCATCAAGGTCCTGCTTCTCAGCATCATAGCTTTCCAAGGCCCGTTGTGTCAAACTGACCTCTCTCTGGGGCCTTGAACTCCCTTGGTAGGCAGGATGGGAAGTCCTGGATTGCTTAAATCACCTTCTTCAGCATCTCTCCCTGCTGAACTGTGGCTTTCCATGCTGCGATGCTTGCAACACAATTTTTAATGTAGACTTGCTGCAGAGCTGGCTGCAGAGCTGGCTGCAGGGCTGGCTGCAGGGCTGGCTGCAGAGCTGACTGCAGGGCTGGCTGCAGAGCTGTGGCTGCAGAGCTGGCTGGGAGCTTCAAGAAGAATGTCTTTTTACTGTCTCGGCCTCGCTGTGCGCTGCGTTGCACCGCTAGCTGAGTAGATAACCTCGCGTCCAATAAACCCTCAGAGCCAGAGTGAACATCCAACTCCAAACGTCATTTGTTGATTTTAACGAGGTAAAACTGGTGAGAAAACAGAGAAACAGCATCTGTTATAACCCGAAAACACCAACACAATGAATGAATACCACAGCATCATAACATTGTCTTAAATAACATATTTCTAAACAATAGATCCTGGAGGGGGCAGGCACCTACATTACCACTGAATAGCTATACAAGAGCATAAGCTGCTGTGTAACATAAGGCACACCGTGTTATCATCACACTGCACTCCAGATGTACAGTACTACACATAACACTGCACTATGAATGAGACATTTTGTCATCCTTGCTATCCAGATCGCAATAAAGTTACTTGGGTACAAGTTTGACTCGACTTATTAAATTACAAGTAACATTCACAAAAAGGAAAGTTGCAGGCTTCGTTGTTAACTAGGCCTCGTATTTATCATAACCATTTAACAGCATTATAAAGGCATTTACATACTTATAACGGTCATTCTAACATTATAACAGCATTGCCAATATTATAAGAAAATAAACGAACTTACAGACAATGCTTCTTAAGGTCCCACAATGGACAATTGCGGCTGGCTTCACTGGGACATGATGTGTGCCGCCATCTTGAATTACGTGTGTAATGGCCGACGCCCGCGTGGTTGAGCGGGAATCTTAAATCGCAACTTCCTGGTCACGTGACCAAAATTATCATCAATAACAGGAAATTCCTGTGTACATACGCCCCCCCCCCATCTGCCGTGAGGCAAAACTCCTGCCGTGAGGCAGAACAATCACTACACTATCACACACACGCACGAGTGTACATCACTACACTAACACGCACACACACACGAGTGTACATCACTACACTATCTCACACACACGAGAGTACATCACTACACTATCAAACACACACACGAGTGTACATCAATGCACTATCACACACACACACGAGTGTACATCACTATACTATCACACCCACCACGTGTGCCGTGCCGGCCTTCACAGGTGCTCACCAACACCACTTGCCCCTACAGACTGTGAAAGGTGACACACGGGAGATGTTTGTGTTTGTTGTACACACAGAGACGCTACGGCGGTGTTGATATCCACGTTGCTGCTGCGATCCACTTCCTCCCGTGGGCACGACCACACAGTAGGACTGAATGATTAATCGATTTCAAATCGAAATCGCAATCACATGTTTTAAATCTATTACGCAGTGACTATTGAACTGAACTGAGACTTAAAAAAAGTGTAGTCGCAAATCAAATCGCAATCTGTCAGAAAAATCGCACTTAGAGATTCTCCCCAAATCGTGCAGCCCCAGCGCACAGAGCGCCCCACCTCCTGGCACCTCGAAAAGCCCCGCAGGGGCTGGGCCAGGGCAGGGCTCGCACGGGCGGCCACCACCACACTGCCTAGCAGGTGCTACAGGCTGCGGGGCCACGTGGCGGGGCAGTCACCACCCTGCCTAGCAGGTGCTACAGGCTGCGGGGTTACGTGTACCGTACTACTGTGCTCTCGCCAGCCGCGCCGCCTGCCTTCGCCAACGCGTGGTGACCGGCGTGGTGAAGTATGGTCAAATATCCCTCACGACCCACATGGTGTAGGGAGGCCCTCATCCAGCAGTTGATTCTTACTTGATACGGTTCCACCTGAAGACGGAAGCTTGTGTTGCCTCCGAAACGTCGTGATTTTTTTTTATTTATTTTTACTTTACTTTTATTAATTTTAATTTTTTTACCTACGTGACTTTACCGAAAAAACCTTAGAATATGATTCACAAAGTGCCCGTTACATGTCATTACACCGATAGCTAAGCATTACAACGTTGTATAATAATGCTCATTATGAATTGCTCTGTTGTAATGTACGTGCGTGTTAGTGCACGAGTGATATTGTTATAGTTGTGCTGTTGTTACACGACTACTGTGATTATCGTTTCTGCAGACGGACGCTCGCCGACTCTGGACCCAAAATCGGCCCACAACAACCTCCAGATTTCTTCGGACCTCAGGACGGTGACGCGGACCGCTGTCTCCCAGGGTCGCCCCGATCACCCACACCGCTTTGATGTCTGTGCACAAGCCCTGTGCTCCGAGAGCTTCTCGTCTGGTCAGCACTACTGGGAGGTGGACGTAGGGAGTGCGGCGGGGGGCTATAAGGTTGGAGTCGCGTACGGGACGATCGCACGGAAAGGGCGTGGTAAAGAGTGCAGCCTGGGACAGAACCACTCATCCTGGGTTTTATATAAAGATGACAACAGCTGCTTCGTGCGTCATGGTGGTGTAGCGACCTCAGTGCTGGTGAGAGATCCTCCCCGGAGAGTTGGGTGTCACTTGCACTGGGAGGCGGGGCTGCTGTCGTTTTACCGCGCCGACTCCATGGAGCTGCTCCACTCCGTCCACCACTCGTTTCGTCAACCGCTCTACCCCGCACTGAGTGTGTGGGGTGTTGATGGTAGCTCAGTGAGGATTCTGGATCTGAGTCGTGCGTGCTGAGAGCACGGAGTGTGAGCAGCGCAGAGAAACGGGCACAACGCTCAGACTCACGCACACAAAGACACAGATCCCCCGTGTAGCCTTAACAGACTGTTGGGGCAAGTGCTGTTAGCGAACACCTATGGGGCCGTCCATGAATGACGTCACGCACCTGGGGGGGGAGGGGGGGTTAGACATTTGTGACGATGGGGGGGGAGGTTGAGAAATGTGAAGTCACGTCAAAATGCGCAACTTAAATAAATATAGACAACACGTTCTACTTAATTAAATATACTTTTTTATGAATGTTTTCTCCTACAACATCAGAGTGCAGCGCCACATTAAATACGCACTACAATTAAAATAGCTTAAAGCGATTTGAAGCATGTCTTTTTTTGGGGGGGGGGGGGTGGGGCAGAGCTTTGTGAGGTCATATTTGAGGGAGGTCTGACTTTTTGTGACGCCGTGTGACGAAGGGGGGGGGTAAAAAATCGCGTGACGTCATTTATGGACGGCCCCTATGAAGGCCGGCACAGCACACTAGGGGGTGGGTGGCCAACACCACGCCCGGCCGCCTTTGTCTCCCCAGTGGTGATGTTTACACACCGTACCAGGAACTTTTTTTTTCAGGCTGAGTCGACCTAGGGGAGGCCCATGACCGGTTCACCAACACCAGTGACGATTATCAGAATTGGTCCAGGCTCTCCCCTAGGTCGACTGAGCCTCAAATTAGTACCTGCTGCGATGTGCAAACATCGCCACTGGGGAGACAAAGGCGGGTCGGGCGTGGTGCTGGTCACCGACTCCCTTATGTGCCACAGTGCCGGACTTCATAGGTGCTACTAGCAAACAGCACTTGCCCCTACAGTCTGTTAAGGCTACATTGGGGATACTTTTCTTTGGGTTAGTGGGTTGGTCTGGATGCTTTTGTCTGTGTGTGTCTTTGTTACTGTGTCTGTGTCTTTGTTACTGTGTCTGTGTGTGTCTGTGTGTGTATTTTTGTTTTGGTGCTGACCACCCACCCCCTCGTGTGCGAGAGTGCCAGCCTTCACAGGCTCTGCTACTTGCTACTAACAGCCCTTTCCCCAACAGTCTGTTAAGGCTACACAGACACACACCGATAAACACACACACACATACAAACACACAGATAGACACACGTACATACACACAGACACACAAACAGATAGACACACGTACATACACACAGATACATACATACACACAGACACACTCTCACACACAGATACATACAAACACAGATACACACAGATACAAACACAGATACACACAGATATACAAAGACAAAGATCCCTCGTATAGCCTTAACAGACTGTATGGGCAAGTGCTGTTAGCGAGCACTAATAAAGGCCGGCACTTCACACGAGGATGTGGGTGGCCACCACCACGCCTGGCCGCCTTTGTCTCCCAAGTGGCGATGTTTACACATTGCACCAGGTACTTATTTGAGGCTGAGACGACTTAGGGGAGACCCATGACCGGTTTACCAACACCATTGATAACTATTATCTGAATCGGTCTTGGGTCTCCCCTAGGTCGAATCAGCTTCAAATGAGTACCTGGTGCGATGATACAAAGGCGGGTCTCTGCCAGGCTGGCCTTCATAGGTGCTATTCACTAGCAGCACTTGCCCCAATAGTCTGTTAACGCTACACGCGGGATTTTTGTCTTTAGTGTATAGAGAGTCATGTGTGCAGTATTGGGTGGAGCGGTGGTGCAGTGGTTAACACACTGGCGGGGGAGAGCGGGGGGAGTCACGGTTCTCTCTGACGCCATCGTCCCTCGCACCGCATCGCACGCCACGTGGCGCTCAACGCCGAGAGGGCGGAACTCCACCGCGGGCGTGCTGGGAACATGCGTCACGTGACGCTACGGGGTCACGCGCGCTGTCCCCTCGCGGTTACTCACTCGTTGTGCGATAAACCGGGGTGGGAATTGGATGGCATCAATAGGGTGGAACTACTCGTGGTGTAAATTTCGATTCAAAGCTTTCGTAACTGCAGGGATTCACGTTACGTAGAAGGGAAATAATAAAATAATACAAATAAAACATAATAAAATAATTCTCACGACGTTTCGGCCACAACGCAAGCAGCCGTCCTCAGGTGAAGAACAGGTCTGTCGGGAAGACAGCGTCTGAATGAAACACTACCAGGCTTGGAGCGTATATTTAAGCTGGGTTGGAGGGGGAAGAGCGGCTTGACAAAATAATTTGCATATCAAGAGGAATTTAGCATATTTATGGGAAATGCAGATATGGGATTAGTCACTACTTGTGAAATGCGTAGGAGGTGAGCGGGGGGTTTAAAAGTCATATTATGCCCGTGCATTATGCAGGATTAGCAGCATCAAATGGAGGGAGTAGGGTTAGCAGTAATAAAGGGCATAGACAGAAAGCCACACCTAGTAGTAGGAGGAGGTTTTTCACCACCATTATTATTCATAATAAAGGTTTGCTTTGATTAATATTTTAATTGATTTGACTTTGAAGTTGGTTAAAATAATTAAGCGCCTAATATATTTCTAGAGTGAATATCTACCTTCCATTACAACACGACTAACATGCATTAATAACACAAAGATACTGTGTGTTATTACAGGGAGAGAGACACTACATACTCCAAATATTCAGCAGCTGTCAGGGTTGGAATCCAACCCACGACCTCATGCATACCAGGCAAAGGAGTTAACGTCTCCTAGCCACCACGGCGCCCCTGTGTGAACGCTAATCGCATTGTGCTCTGGGCTGTGTGTGAGATAACTATTTTCTTCATTGCTGGCATGGGTTTGACTTGTTTTGCTATTTTTTTCATTTTTGTGATCCAGGTAACTCTTGTCAATGGGACTTATCCTAATCTCCTGAGTGCTCACCTCGTTGAACTCAAATTAAACTCGAATCGATCATCATCAGCAGCATCAGCAGAAATATCATCAGCAGCAGAATACATAACAACAGCAGGAGCAACAGCATTAGCAGTGGTAGCTCCATCGTTAGCATCATGATCAGTATCAGAAGTAGGACCAAAATCAATGATAATACAACCATTATCAGCAGTAACAGAATAATCAATAGCATAAGCCGCAGCATCATCGCTAGCATCATCAATATTATCAGGAGTAGGACCAGCATCATTAATAATAATATAATCATTAGTAGTAGTAACATAATCATCAGTAGCAGCAGAAGCAGCAGCGTCATCATTCTTGCAACCGACACTCATCCTGGTATCTTTAGTTCTCACCTGGTTAAACAAATCGACTTCAACATGTAGGCTTTCGCGATCAATATTATCAATGATAAAGGTTTATTGGGTTAGATCGCGTAAATATACATAGACTTTATTGTGTTCTGGGTTACCTGTGAATGGGAATCATTTTGTATTGCGGGTTAAGGGTCAATGTGTTCTGGGTGAATAAAAAAATGAAAAAAAAATCAAGATTGTCATCCAGGCTGTGAATGTGAATCTCTCATAGCTGAAGCTGACTGATTTGTGTAAACATGTATTTTTTTGGATGGTTACTGTTGTTTTGTTTGTATAGATGTTATATTATCGGAGATTAAACCCGGGCACGGTTTGTAAATGTACAGCTTACGCCTTCACGAGTAAGTGCTGTCTGTAGCCTTGGGCCACATTCCATGGCGCGTCTCGTGGTATTTATAGCTGCACTCTCAGTCAGTTTGCTTGTTCCTCATCATCATGAGCTATGATGATGAATGGATCCTGACTGATGGATGATGATGAAGAGCACGATGATGATGATCATGACTACGCTTGGTAATAATGACCACCACCCACTCACCTGCACCCAACACTCTCCTACCTGACACCTGCCACTCCCTAAACTACTACCCCCCCAGCCATCTAAAGGGCCTCTCCCTCCCACTTGCCCACACTCACACCTGTCGGCCATACACCTGCCCATCCTGCCACACTCTCACCTGCCCACCGCATGCATATTCAAGCACCCATTCCCGGCTTATCTCCCTCCCACCTGATCACCTGCAAACCCGCTCACTCACCACCCGCACAAAGACAAAGAACCCCCGTATAGCCTGAACAGACTGTTGGGCAAGTGCTATTAGCGAGCATCTATGAAGGCCGGCACAGCACACGAATGGGTGGGTGGCCAGCACCAATCCCCGCCGCCTTTGTCTCCCGAGTGGTGATATGTATACTCCACACCAGGTACTCATTTGAGGCTGAATCGACCTATGGGAGGCCCATGACCGGTTCAGACAATGGTCATTGGTGTTGGTGGCCATGAGTGGAAATTGAACTTGGATCGGCACGTTCATAGCAAAGCGCACTAACCACTACAACACCAATCTCCACCTACACACACATACCTGCTCAACCACCCACATGATCACCCGCCTCCCCTCCCACCTGATCACCCACTCATTTACGGGTGAAATTAGATCATTTGTCAAAAAATTTACAATATGAAGTTGACTTTTAAAAGACAATTTTTAACTATTATGATAAAATAAATCCAGAACAAATAAATGGCAATGCTAGAGACGACATACTTTAAAAAAAAAACCTTTAATAAGAATGTTTTACAAGGTACGGTTTGGTGCAAAAACACAAAGAGCCTCACCATAGCCGACGACATCAGTCCAAGGGACAAACCATCACCGTTTGCCTGGCCACTCTGGGTTTTGTAGAAATCGCGACCCGTAAACTCCAACACCGCGGTGTAAATGCAACGCTCCTGTCTACGCAGGTGAGAGTCGATTCGTGTCTTGGTTCATCGCTTCCGTGTGCGCTGCTGGGACAGCGTCTCTCAGCCACAGCGAGCTGCTTTTGATCAGAAGCCACTGAGAGTCGTGGCGAGCGAAGCTCCCACTGAGAGCGTAGCGAGTGGACCCGGCTCCCGTCTGGAAGTGGTCAAAGCCGACCGTGTAACGTGTCTCACGTTGCGTCTCTACAGACAGCTGCGTGCGATACGAAGCTCGTGTCTGTGACCTTGACCACCTGAGCACATTTCCACGGAGTGTTTCGTGAGGTTTGTAACCTCGTGCTAAGTAATGTTGGCTTCCTTGTTCATCTCCGATGTTGTCAGTCCCCAGGATGTTGATGGTTAAAATATTTTACCTGGAAAGTCGCTCGATTAAACTTCTCATTTGCAAGTGTGTCCAAGGTGTCAAGTGACACATGCGTAAAAACTTCAATAAAACGATTTACTATGGACTATATTTTGTTATATTTTACCAGGTAAGGCACACTGAGCAATGTAGCTCTTTTTCAGAAACGATCTGGCCGTCACAGATGATAGCTCAACGAAGTGGCTTATCACGTGGAAATGTATAGCAGTAACTTAATACTCAAAACGCGTGATGTTGATTATAAATGTGGAGGGAAAAAAACCGACCATGGGGAGAAAGAGAGACACGCAAACTCCTAATATCCAGTAGACGTCGGGGTCGAGATCGAATCCACGACCTCCTGCAGACCAGACAAGGGAGTTAACATCGAATCACTCCAAATAAAAAGGTTAAAATCTACATCTTACACAGTTACGTTTATATACAACGTGAAACACATTGATACAGAGTCAAGAATAGAGGCAAGGCATCGCACCCACGAGCATCAGAGGGCAGTCAAACGCAGTGCGCACTGACGGTTCATGTGGGACGTTCTCTCGCTGTCACAAAATAACTCAACGCGTTCGTCAAATATCACTGCGCAGCCCTTAAAGGTAACATATATTAAACGACGTTTCAGGCATCGGCCCTACTTCATAGGACATCATTGAGAGTTAAAGCAGAGGGCGATTCTGAATGAGTGCGTGCTTGTTCGGGTTTATACTCTGATGATTGTTGCTTGAGTGAATGTAAGGGCTTGGAATTGGTTCCCACGCACGCGTTTCTCTCTGTGTGCATGTGGCAGAGTTTAGCGGATTAACAGCGATTTAATAAATAAATAACAACGCCAGTTTCTGTAGCGCCGTAGCATTGCGAGCCGTTCTCAAATCACAATAATGTTTTGGCGACGCTGCGTTTGGCAGTGGCGCACAAATAACAACAACAAAACAATCTCAACACATTCGGGAAGTCGCTCTACCTCTTCTCCGGGCTCGCGACGTGCTGTGAAGAGGGACCGTTGCTCGAAACGTCGCCTGTTGTATACAGTACTACCTTCTAAGGCCACACAGTGTCATGCATAAACGTGAATTTTCCTCATTGTTAAAATAGTGTGTATTTGCACGTGTATATATTTGTGTGCATTTCAGTTTCTCCGTTTGTCTATGACAGTGTAACTCACACCACCAAGCAGCTATGCGTGTGTGTGTTTATATTTATTACCCAGACCCAAGCGATGAGGTTGTCTATAACATGACACATCACACTATCTACTGTGTACAGCTCAGATACAGTGCATGTGTGATGTGTAATGTTGTTACATACCCTCACCATGTACTATAGCTGAGTTATAGACAGTGCATAGTGTGCTGTATAGTGTGATGTATGTTGTTACATACCCTCACCATGTACTATAGCTGAGTTATAGACAGTGCCTAGTGTGCTGTATAGTGTGATGTGTAATTTTGTTACATACCCTCACCATGTACTATAGCTGAGTTATAGACAGTGCATAGTGTGCTGTATAGTGTGATGTGTAATGTTGTTACATACCCAAACCTCTCATCCCATACGGGTTTACCCGTATTGTCGTACAGGGAAATTGAGTTAAAACATTTTGTTTGTCTATTTGTTTGTGTTTTTCCCTTGTGATGGGACTTTGTAGGATGAATGAGGAGGTTTATAAGGGACACGGGGTGACCGATCACATCTGGATTGGTCCGTAATAAAGTAGGGCACTGATAAGGGGTTGACAGCTCTGCATAACCACACCATGTGCTAGATCTGAGCTGTAAACTGTCAACGGCGAGGTTATTGTGAGAAAATGATGAAAAGTAAACTCCTTGCTTCTTTCGGTAAAGTCACGTAGATATATATTGTTTTACCGAAACAACCAAAGAGTATGGATTCCTGCAGTCACGAAAGCTTCAAATCAAGAATGATGTCGTCAATATAAAAGGTCACATCGGTGATAAATCGCGCGTAGTGAATTGAAAGAGACATTGATGAGGCGTCAACCATTAATGTTGTACAACAACAACAGCAGCAGCTGCTGTGCGTCAACGAGCTGCACCACCCGCACGCCGTTCGCCACAACGCGCTACAGACGCAGTCCATGGCGACACGGAGCAAAGGCGAATTCGTCGCTGCACTCCGACAACAAAGAAAGCGGTGGATAAAGCAAAGCACTTTCTGGCAATCACCCGAATGTCAACAAGACGCAGGAAACTACTAACTTTTATATTTATATACTGTAGATGTCCATAATGCAGGTTGTTTGGGTTAGATCAGGGGTCTCAAACTCGCGGCCCGCGGGCCAATTGCGGCCCTCGGGACGATATTTTGTGGCCCCCACCTTAATATCAAAGTTTAATGTTAGTGCGGCCCGCGAGTTTTATATTGTAGCAACCCCGCTGTTAGCTGCTGTGTGGGACAATGTTATGATGCTCTGGTTTCCTACTGTGTGCCTGTCCAGTGAATGCGGCATGCATGTGAGTGACATGGGGGGCGGGGTCGTGTGTGTGTGTGTGTTTGTGTACGTGTGAGAGTGAGTGAGAGGGAGAGCCGGGAGAGAAAAGAGTGGCTTTGGATGTGCGGAGAGCAGGTCATGATGTATCCAGTGCTTCATTTGTAAATCACAAGGTGCCGGAACGCTAAGTACATATGACAGCGCAGGTACGACGAGCACAGGTCCCGGAACGCACATAAAACGACGCTTAAAACAGCACACACATGCCACTTACAATGCAGTGGGACTTATTTAGGCTATACTGCAGTGACGGTATCAGTCTTTGTGTCAGTGATTAATAAAGTGGCATCTTGAGCAAAGGCGACTTCTGTGTCCAGCGGAGAAAACGAACGGAACACACACACACAATTTGTTAAATTTAAGGCAAATTCAAGTGACACCACGGCTCCTTTAGGCACATGCTGCGCTGTGAGGTTTTGGGAGCTTCTTTACGCAGACGGATTATTCTAAACCGCAGCAGTTAATAACACGTCATTGAGCTAATATCTACATTTTACAGTCTGGGCTGTTTTACATTATTATTTACACCTGATATGTGTGGATGAATTTTAATGATTTAAATTCCCTCATCCTCTGGTGACATTTACGCACCGAGCCACAGACTATACATGACGATGTGCATAATTATTTTGGTTCATCTTAGAAGTCTGCATTTGTTATTATTTTATGAAATTGTGATGCTGTTGTTAAGAAAGCTTTATATATAACTTATTAGATTATCTTGTTATTGCGTGGCCACAAATTAGTAATTCATCCACCGATGTCAACAGGGGCTTCGTAATTTTCGAGGGATTACATTATATTGTTATATTTTATGTTAATCATTTCTTTAAAAACTTTTTTTTAATATTCATATTTTTTTCGATACGAGAGGTACCGGATCTGCTCAAATAAGTCCCGGAACGCAGGCAAAGCCAACACGCCGGCACAAATGAAAGCACAAAAATGTATAGAAAAATATGATGATGTGACTGAAGGCAGCGAAAGCCCCGACAGTGGCCAGCAGCATTTGAACCCCGTGGTCACACAATGACGCTGCCTCATATAGTCCTCTCCTCTCCCTCGTTCGGCTCTCCACGGAGCGCGTCAAAGCGCAGATCCACAGCTCATCCCGGCTCAGATCCCCGTGCTTTGAACAGAGAAGCGTGTATAGTAGCAGCCGCTACAGCTGTGTCTGCCTGTGACTGGGGTGTGGGGACGAAATCTGATGGGAACGCATTACCCCCCCCCCCCCATAATCTACGCACCTGTTGTTACGGGAAAAAGAGGAAATGACGTGCATTTGCGGAAATTACGTCTCCGTGCGTCGCTGGTTGGCTAAACACGTGACTGAAACTTTATTGCGTGAGCGACAGCAAGTGGAATGAATATAGATCTTGTCACACAGCCCCAATCATGTATTTTTCAAAGCATGCAGTGAAGAGAAAGGTTGGTGACGAGCACAGACAATTTCAGGAAAAGTGGGAGATGCAATATTTCTTTGTTGAGCACATGAGCACCCCGACGTGTCTTATTTGTACAGAAAAAGTTGCGGTGCACAAGGAATACAACCTCAAACGTCATTACTCAACGAGACATGCTGAGGAGTATGCAAAATACCAGGGAGATGGAGAGAGCCAACCGGGTTGCCAATCTTAAAACATGTCTACTGAGGCAACAAAATGTCTTCAAGAAAGCAACAACGAGAATAATGCAGCAGTCGAAGTAAGCTACGTGGTTAGTGAGATGATTGCTAAGGCAGGAAAGCCATTCACAGAAGGCGAGTTTATCAAAAAGTGCATCTTACAGGCTGCAAGTATAGTCTGTCCGGAAAAGAAAGGTCAGTTTAGCAACATCAGCCTTTCTGCTAACACCGTGGCAGAGCGCATTTCTGACCTGTCAAGTGACATTTATGATCAACTGCGTGAGAAAGCCAAATTTTTCAATGCATACTCAGTCGCTCTTGATGAGAGTTCAGACATCACTGACACTGCCCAGCTCATAATATATGTCCGTGGTGTTGATGACAATTTTGAAGTGATGGAGGAGTTGCTCACAGTAATTCCAATGCATGGCCCCACCACCGCTCAGGAGATATTTTGCCAGCTGTGTGATGCCATTGTGAATGCCGGTTTGCCATGGAAGAAGTTTGTTGGAATAACAACCGACGGAGCACCATCAATGACAAGGAGGAAAAATGGACTGGTGGCACTTGTTCAAAGAAAACTAGAAGAGGAGGGTGTGGAGGAGGCCATTGCTCTGCACTGCATCATCCATCAGCAGGCCCTTTGCAGCAAATGCCTGAAGTTTGACAATGTGATGTCTGTTGTTGTGAAATGCATCAACCAAATCAGATCCAGGGGCTTAAAGCACCGGATGTTCCGTACTTTTTTAGAGGAAATGGAGTCAGAATATGAGGATGTGCTCTACTTCACTGAGGTACGTTGGCTCAGCAGGGGAAACGTCTTGAAGAGATTTTTTGAGTTGAGAGCAGAAGGGAAAGCCTTCATGGAGAAGGATGGGGTGGCTGTTCCTGTGCTAAGTGATCCCAAATGGCTCATGGACTTCGCTTTTCTTGTTGACATCACGCATGAGCTGAATGTACTGAACAAGAAGTTACAAGGCCAGGGGCAAGCTCGTCAGTGCTGCCTATGACAACGTGAGAGCATTCTCCACAAAACTTGTGTTATGGAAAGCCCAGCTCTCTCAGACAAACCTTTGCCATTTCGCAGCATGCAAGGCACTCCTGAATGCAGGCACACCATTCAGTGGTGAGAAGTAAGTTGATGCCATTTTGAGGCTACAGGAGGAATTTGATCACAGATTTGCAGACTTGAAGACGCACAGAGCCACTTTTCAAATGTTTGCGGATCCCTTCTCCTTTGATGTGCAAGATGCCCCCTCATGTGCTTCAAATGGAGCTCATTGACCTGCAGTGCAACTCTGACCTCAAAGCCAAGTTCAGGGAGGTGAGTGGAAAAGAAGACAAGCTTGGGCAATTTTTGCGAGAATTGAACCCCAGCCTCCCTGAGCTTTCCCGAATGTTCAAGCGGACCATGTGCCTTTTTGGAAGCGCATATTTGTGTGAAAAGCTCTTTTCCACCTTGCACTTCAAGAAGTCCAAGTACAGGTCCAGACTTGCTGATGATCATCTTCAAGCCATACTGAGGGTCTCAACTGCTTCCTCCCTCAAGCCAAATGTGGCTCAGCTATGTGAGAGGAAGCGCTGCCAGGTCTCTGGCAGCAAGAAGTAGGCAAGAGAAGCCATGTTCAGAAGAACCGTTCATGTTCCTCAATATTATTTTCATGTTCAGAAGAGCCCATTGAAGTTAAATAACTGTTAGTAATGACATTTGAGAAGTTTGGATTTTTTTAGCAAAGTTTTTTTTTGTGAAATACCTGATGCGGCCCAGCCTCACCCAGATACTGCCTCCAGCGGCCCCCAGGTAATTTGAGTTTGAGACCCCTGCCGTAAGGAGATGCAAAGGTCTCGCGATCGTGGCAAAATTGGGAACAAACCTCCGATAATATGAGGCGAACCCCAAAAACCGACGCACATCCCCCACCGTGTCAGGGGTTGGCCAGTCACGGACGCACGCAGTTTTCTCCGGATCCGTGGCCACCCCGTCCGCACTGACGATGTGACCCAAATAACGCACGGAGTGTTGCAGTAGGTGACATTTCTTAGGCTTAAATTTCAAATTCGCAGAACGCATCCTGGTGAACACAACCTCCAACCGCGATAAATGCTCGTCAAATGTGCGGCTGAAGACGATAATATCGTCTAAATATATCAGACATGTCTCCCACTGCAACCCCGTTAATACCAACTCCATCAACCTCTGAAAAGTGGCAGGGGCCGCATTCAACCCCATCGGAAGACAGTTAAATTGGAATAACCCCTGCGACGTACGGAAAGCAGTCTTCTGCCGTGAGGACTCATCAAGGGGAAGCTGCCAGAAGCCCGACGAGAGATCTAGCGTTGAAAGAACTTCGCCCCCGACAAGGCATCGAGAGAGTCGTCCATACGCGGCAGGGGGTACGCATCTGCCACCGACACTTTATTTAATTTACGAAAATCTACACAAAATCGCAATTTGCCGTCCTTCTTCTTAACCAAAACAACAGGCGCGCCCCATGGGCTGTTAGATGGAGATATTATGTCCGCCGCCAACATCTCGTCCACTGCCCCTCGAACATGCTCTCGCTCTGCCGGACTCATCCGATGCGAGTTTAACCGAATAGGGGCAGCGTCCCCTGTGTCAATATGATGGTAAAGCAACGAGGTGCGTCCCAAGTCCAAATGGTCGGAGCTAAACACATCCGAATAACTTAATAATAATTTCCGAATCGCACAACGTTGCTCCCCCGAAAGGGCCGAATTCTCCCCACATAATTCAGCAATCCAGCGATCATCTGCAGCTCCGGGGCCCGAAACACCTCCAACGACACCCCGGCTGGACAGATCATCATGAGCAGTAAATGCAGTAGTGGCATGTGCAACAACGGTGGCGGCCGGCACACACACGCTTTCGGTACTCGCGTTAAGCACCTGCAAAAAACGGCTGCTGGTCTGGCCGGACAATAGTTTGTGCCCCAACTAGCACTGATCCACCCGTGATGGTGGCGGCCGGCGACAACAAAACCCCGATAGCTCCTTGACGACCAGGTACAGGCTTCCGATATCGCAAGGGAATGAGCATCTGTGAGCCAGGTGGAATATCAACAGATACTTCGGACAACACCTGCACTTGGGCGATAGGAGCAGGTCGCCCCCAGGGCGACGGCAAAAATGAAATTTTACGGCCTTCTGGTAATTCAATGCAGTTTTCATTAATTCTAATTAGAATGGGCATCTTTGCCAGAAAATCGGTCCCCAACAAACAAGGAACCGCAAGAGACCTCGAAATTAACACAATTCCCGAGGCCGACACTCCCCTAGATACTCTTCACTCTGCAGCCCCCAGGCTACGGTCGCTCACGTAGCCCACTTTCTCTCCCAGCAGACCCGCTGCTGTCTCCTCGTGCAGACTCCCCGCTGCACGACTCGCCTTATGCAGACCCGCTGCTCTCTGCAGCCTCCTCGCTGCTCCGGCTGCCCCGGGGTCGGTCACCGTTGGCCGACGGTGCCGAACCTCACAGTCCTTGTAGGTGGCGATCTCGCCACACTCTCTCTCACTCTCCGCCCTGCGTGGCCTCACACTTTCCCAGTCTCCGATCACTCTCCTACTGCTTCCGGTTTCTCCCCTTATAGACCTGAACCCTCTCCCCCACGTGAGGTAACTCCTCCCCCCATGACGTCACTTCCGGGAGGTCTTAATTTTTGGAGCTTTCGTGACTGCAGGAATTATTCTTTGGTTCTTTCGGTTAAGTCACGTATAAGATAAAATAATAAATGAAAATAATAGCGACCTTTCGATTGCAACACAAGCAATCATCATCAGGCATAAGAGAAATAGCAACAAAAAACCTAACTAGAAAACTATAGACAGACATACATCACAAGGACACACAGAGAGAGGACACATATCGGCACAGAGAGAGGGGTCGTTTCTGTGACGGTCCCTTAAATATAGGGAGGGGGGGCGGGGACGGAGAGAGGGAGGGGGCAGAGAAAATTAGCATATCAATGAGTGGACGACAACGTGTTGCTGCTGCGCAAGTAAGATGACGACGTGGCACGGCATGCAAGCTTGAAAATTAGGAGAAAGACACACTAAAATTAAATAACCTCGCAAAATATCGAAATGTGATGTAATGCAACACAGAGAGTCGGTCAACACACAATTAACGCATAGCCTGGTTGATTACGTATTTCAAAGATTGCTAAGTTAGAATTTAAGTGTGAAAATTCTAAAGAGAGGACACAGGCAGATAGAACAAATAGCCAGAGAGAGAAAAAAAGATAAGCTTAAAACTTCCCCGTAGAAGTGGTTCAATCTTAATTTTTGGAGCTTTCGTGACTGCAGGAATTATTCTTTGGTTCTTTCGGTTAAGTCTCTCTGTGCCGACATGTGTCCTCTCTCTGTGTGTCCTTGTGATGTCTGTCTGCTTGTATGTCTGTCTATAGTTTTCTAGTTAGGTTTTTTGTTGCTATTTCTCTTATGCCTGATGATGATTGCTTGTGTTGCAATCGAAACGTCGCTATTATTTTAATTTATTATTTTATCTTTAGACGTGACTTAACCGAAAGAACTAAATAATAATTCCTGCAGTCACGAAAGCTCCAAAAATTAAGATTGAACCACTTCTACGGGGAAGTTTTAAGCTTATCTTTTTTTCTCTCTCTGGCTATTTGTTCTCTCTGCCTGTGTCCTCTCTTTGGAATTTTCACACTTAAATTCTAACTTAGCAATCTTTGAAATACGTAATCAACCAGGCTATGCGTTAATTGTGTGTTGACCTACTCTCTGTGTTGCATTACATCACATTTCGATATTTTGCGAGGTTATTTAATTTTAGTGTGTCTTTCTCCTAATTTTCAAGCTTGCATGCCGTGCCACGTCGTCATCTTACTTGCGCAGCAGCAACACGTTGTCGTCCACTCATTGATATGCTAATTTTCTCTGCCCCCTCCCTCTCTCCGTCCCCGCCCCCCCTCCCTATATTTAAGGGACCGTCACAGAAACGACCCCTCTCTCTGTGCCAATATGTGTCCTCTCTCTGTGTGTCCTTGTGATGTCTGTCTGCTTGTATGTCTGTCTATAGTTTTCTAGTTAGGTTTTTTGTTGCTATTTCTCTAATGCCTGATGATGATTGCTTGTGTTGCAATCGAAACGTCGCTATTATTTTAATTCATTATTTTATCTTTAGACGTGACTTAACCGAAATAACCAAATAATAATTCCTGCAGTCACGAAAGCTCCAAAAATTAAGATTGAACCACTTCTACGGGGAAGTTTTAAGCTTATCTTTTTTCTCTCTCTGGCTATTTGTTCTCTCTGCCTGTGTCCTCTCTTTGGAATTTTCACACTTAAATTCTAACTTAGCAATCTTTGAAATACGTAATCAACCAGGCTATGCGTTAATTGTGTGTTTACCGACTCTCTGTGTTGCATTACATCACATTTCGATATTTTGCGAGGTTATTTAATTTTAGTGTGTCTTTCTCCTAATTTTCAAGCTTGCATGCCGTGCCACGTCGTCATCTTACTTGCGCAGCAGCAACACGTTGTCGTCCACTCATTGATATGCTAATTTTCTCTGCCCCCTCCCTCTCTCCGTCCCCGCCCCCCCTCCCTATATTTAAGGGACCGTCACAGAAACGACCCTTCTCTCTGTGCCGATATGTGTCCTCTCTCTGTGTGTCCTTGTGATGTCTGTCTGCTTGTATGTCTGTCTATAGTTTTCTAGTTAGGTTTTTTGTTGCTATTTCTCTTATGCCTGATGATGATTGCTTGTGTTGCAATCGAAACGTCGCTATTATTTTAATTTATTATTTTATCTTTAGACGTGACTTAACCGAAAGAACCAAAGAATAATTCCGGGAGGTCGTTTACGCCCGCATTACAATTGTATTAAACATTACAATTTTATACTATTTATACAATCTGCTAAACACTATACCATTGACCATCGCGTGAAAGATACTAAGAGGAAGCAACGAAATATGTCAATGGGAGAGTGGTGAAAGGAGACTTGCAGCGGAGCAAAGAATCCATTCCCTGTGGAGAAAACAAGATATATATAGTCAATGCCAGTGAGTGGACTGCGGTCTGAAAGTCACCGTAAACGTGAACACAATCAGTTAAGATCCGAAATGGTTTATTACGTCCTTCCAATGATTTCTGAGCCAGAATCCATCTGCAGCTCCATAGCGGCGTGCGGCTCTTTGAGGGACGGTTACTGCGTGAGACGTTTTTATTTAAAACGGACCACCACCTCGGTCTCTTGTACGCACACCACTTTTTTATTTATCAAGGACCACCACCACCGTCTCTCGTACTCACACCACGTTGCATTGGTTTCTATTTTACTTAACGAATTGTAAAAAATAAGAAAACATGTCTCTCGTTGTTTTGGTTGGTGACCCCCCTGGTTTAGGGGAATCGTTTTTCTTTTAAACCTTGAATACGAACTGACAGCTGTCTGGTTTGCTGGGCAAAACGCACAGCCTCACCCTAGAGGGAATGTTTTTTTGTTTAGGTGACAAACCTTACTCATTGGTTGTGTCGGGTGGTGGCGGGTTTAACGACACTTTTATATTTACGCGATCTACCCCAAAAACACGTTTAATGAATAATATTGGTCGCGAAAGCCTACTTATAATTTTAAAGCTTAAATAAGAATTTACACGGTGCGGTTTACAGTGAAAACCCCAGCCTCACCCAATCCGGTGTAACCAGTCTGTAGGACAAACCATCACTGTTTTCATGGTTACCGTGGGTTTTTGTAAAAATATATCAATTGCGACTCTTTAACCCTGACGCTGTGTGTGTGAATGTGACGCCACGTCTACACAGGTGAGAACGGGCTGCCGCGTGCAACATTCCAGGGCGCGTCTCGTGGTGTTTATAATTTAGCTGCAGGTGAAGACAGCTCGTTTAGTTGTTCATTGTCGCTGCTCTGTGATTTTTGTTTTACATCTCACTGCGGTGGTTTGAAGATGTTAACTACCTCGCCTGGTATACAGGAGGTCGTGGGGTCGATCCCTGTAAGTGTACTTGGAGTTTGCGTGTCTCTCTCCCCGTGGTCGTTTGATTTTGTCTCCGGTCCTCCTATTTTTCCCTCCACACTTAGAAACATGCGTTTAGAGTGTTTGGCTATCATGCGTGGCCAGATCGCTTTTGAAAAGAGCTATAAACCTCAGTGGGCCTTACCTGGTCCAAACTCAGCGATTCCAGGATGTAAAATCTTAACATTAACAATAGGTGATGAATATATATTTGTTATGTTGTGGAGATTTAAATCCTCGATCTTTTTTAACGCCTAATAGGAAAATGGACGGTGAAAGTCATACAGATAATGAGCTTAAATGAACCACGTTTTTTTTGCCAGAGGCTGTTCGCTGTTGTAATGCGTGAGGCCACCCACCCAGGGACCCAACCAACCGCACGCCCTCCCAGCCACCCTTCCTCCAGCCCTCTCTCACCGCCTGCTCGCCCACCCTTCACGCCATCCTCCTGCTCAGCAATCTGTCTCCCCTCTCACCAAATAACCCCCCGACTTACTCACTCGCACCTTCGATTAGCACGAATGGCTACGTACGCTGCAAAATAAGTTCAACATACATACTCACCCAAGCACTCATCCAAGCACTCACCCAACCGCTTACCCACACACTAAACCAATCACCCACCTACACACTCACCCACACACCTTCGATTAGCACGGTTGACTACGTACGGTGAAAAAGAAGTTAAACATACATACAACCACCTTCCACTCAGCATAATACGCTGTCGTAAGAATAAAAAAAACGAAACAATGATTGACAGATGAACAGAGGATGCATGAAGCCAGTAGTTAAATATTAGTTGATAAAGGTGGAAGACGATCACAGACTGTGAAGCTTAAACAAACAGGCCTTGCAAGAAAAAACGATGAATAAAGACACAGATGGGGGAAAAAATAGTTAACCTTTACCATCAGAATGTTTGTACAAGGTGCGGTTCCACTGTGGCAATGCACACAGCCTGACCCTACCCGGTCAATCAGCCTGTTGGACAAACCATTATCGCTGTGTCCCGGGCTGCTGCTACTGCTGGGTTTTGTTTGTACAATTATTATATCACTTGAGACTAGTCAAAGCTACATATGTATGTTCAACTTCCTCCACACCGTACGTAGCCAACCGTGTTAATTGGAAGTGCAGAGGAAGGACAACAAACTAAATACAAAAAGTAATTTTAGCTAACACAGTGCGTGACTGTAACGCCACGTCTACACAGGTGAGCCCAGCCGCCGTGTGGAACATTCAAGGGCGTGTCTCGAGGTATTTATAACTTCACTGCAGGTGAAGTCAAGTTCATTTCCTTGTTCGTCTCCGCTGTGTGAGCTGCTGCTGCGATAGCTCCTCCGTGTGCCGCGGCGAGCGACTGAGTCCGAGTGAAGCCATGGGCCATGGCGAGCGCGTTTCCCAGTGATTGTGTAGACAGTGAGCTGAGCTGCCCCATCTGCCTGGGCACGTTTGACTGCCCCTCCACGCTGAGCTGCGGACACTCGTTCTGCCTCCGGTGTCTGGACGGTGCCTGGGAGAGAGCTAGCAGCTTCAGCTGCCTGCAGTGCCGAGCGGCCTTCCGTGAGCGGCCCCAGCTGAAGAGAAACGTGGCGCTCGCCAACCTGATGGAGCAGCTCAGAGTTGCAGAGAGGATGGCTGCAGTTGTTTTCTGTGACGCCTGTGATGACAGGAAGACTCCTGTTGTGAAGACCTGCCTCAGGTGTGAGATGTCCCTTTGTGAGTCCCACCTGAAACCTCACCTGAACAACCCGAAATTGATGGACCACGTCCTGGTGGCTCCCATTGTCAGCCTGGAGGAGCGAAACTGCCAGCAGCATGGAGACCTTTACAGGTTCTTCTGTAAGCAGGACGAGAGCCTCGTGTGCAGGGACTGCACCATCGCAGGAGACCACATAGGACATCGGGTCATCACGCTCAAGGATGAGCACGAGACACGTAAGGTGAGGCCCTCAAGGAGTGAGAGCTACTCAGATACAACTCGAGCTGATAAAAGCTGTCACTGGCTATAACAACATGGGAAGTAAATAATCAGTGTCACTGGGATTCCTGGAAACATCTCATGCAACGAACATCACCATGAGTTGATTCTCTCTCCACCATCCCTTGCCCTTTTAGACTTTTTCAATCAGCCGGGTCTGACTTTCTGGCCATCACTGTGAAAAGCTCCGTGTGTAGTGGTGCTGAGAGGGAGTCGCTCAGGGAGTGACTCCCTTTGGTGACTTCGTCTCTTACAGAGTGGAGTCGGAGAGCAGACGCGAGCAGTGGAGGAGAAGAGGAAGAAGGCGGAGGTGTCCGTGGGACAGATGAAGGCCACTCGCAAGGACGTGCAGGTACGATGCGTGGACTTTGATACCCTATGACCTCCACCCTATTTGAAGTCTGTGACTCTCCCTGTGAGGACAACTTCATAGACTCAAGTAAACTTTGTTACTTTGAATCAATGTGTAGTAACTGCAGGATTTTGAACTATTATTATTATCGCTATGGGTGCTTTAAATGTAAACAAATACAACGTTTATGGAAAAAAAGTCATATCTGGTGAGACTGCAAAGTATTTCGCAGGATAACTCGAATGACTTGCAATAGGTGAGATAAAATAACACAGTATGGAGCAAGAACTGTTTTGAATTATAAATTATACATTAAATGAGTGAATATGATAAAATGCGACTGGAAACCGTATATTAAATGCTACAATAAACACAATAGATGCGGCTTCAAGAGCATGTAGGGAATGCAGGAAAACACTTTTGCGCTCATGACACACATTCAACTGTCAAGCAGACACAACACAATGTAGAGTCAATGACTTTAAAAAAATTTAATTGAATGTGAACGAATCGTGATATATTAGTGAATCACTCTTTGAGTGTCGTACATTTTAATGGCAATGATAATTACGTGATTGCGTCTACTAGGGATATGTCATCAATGGTTTCGCTCTGAGCCTGTTTGCATTGTCGCATGCATGAGTTTGTTCATTCGTTCGTTTCTCAATCCACTTGTCCTGGTGAGGGTCGCAACAGCAGAATATTGAGTAGGGTGGTCCAGACCTACCTTTCCATGGTGACAGACTCTAGCACTTCCTGTGGAAATTCCCAGGCATTCCTAGGCCAGCCGAGTGACATAGTCTCGCCAGCGTGTCCTGGGTCAGCCCCAGAGTCTTCAATCAGTGAAACATTCCCAGGAGAGTTCCAGGGGGAGTCTACGGGGTTCCAGGGGGAGTCTACAGGTCCCCAAACCACCTCAACTGGCTCCTCTCGATCTGGATAAGCAGTGGCCCCACTCTGAGGCTTTTTCGGATTACCGAGCTTCTCACCCGAACACGGAAAGTGAGCCCAGCAACCATGTGGAGAAACCTAATTTCGGTCCCTTGTACCCGCAATCTCATCCTTTCAGTCATTACCCAAAGCTCATGACAATAGGTGAATGTGGGTACATAGATCGACCTCTAAAGCAAGAGCTTTGTTCAAGAGCTCAAGTCCTGCTTCACTACCAGGGAATGGTACAGTGCCTGCAACACTTGGAAAGACGCACTGATCCACCGGTCGATCTCCCGCTCCCACTTACCATCACTCGGGAAAGAAATTTCGAGGTACTTTAACTCCTCTAGAAAGGGTAGCTGTTCCCTCTTTACCTAGAGAGCACACTCCACCATCTCCTAGGAGTGAACCATGACCTTAGATTTGGTGCGCTGATCCTCATCACAGCCGCTTCACATTCGGCATCAAAACGTTCAAGTGCACGCTGGAGATCACGGACTGACGAGGAAAAGAGAATAACGTCATCTGCAAAAAGCACCTCCATGCCCCGTACTGAATACTCTCCATATTTCGACTGTGCCTTGATATCCTGTCCATGCATATCACAAACAGGAGTGGAGACAAGACACACCCTTGGTGGAGTCCAACACCCAGTGTGGACAACTTTGATTTGACACCAAGAATTTGGACACAGCTCTCACTCTGGGAATAGAGGGACTGGATAGCACACAAAAGCGGCTCTGGTACATCATACTCCCACAGCACCACCCACACGACATTGTAGGGAACACGGTCATATGCTTTCTCCAAGTTTATAAAGCAAAGGTAGATTGGAGAAGCATAATTACATGACCCCTCAAATATCTGTGTGAAGGAAAAGAGCTGGTCCATTGTTCCACGACCCTGACGCAATCCGTCTTGTTCATCCTGAACCTGAGGATCAACCAACTGGCCGGAGCCTCCTTTCCAGCACTCAAACATTGGATTTACTTCTGTAGTTGGAGCACACCCTCTAGCCCCTTTTTTAAAAATGGGAACCACGACTCCAGTTTGCCTTCCATGCAACATTGAAGAGGCCTATTAACCACAACACTCCTATACTGTCCAGCGCTTTCAACAACTCTGGGTGAATCTCGTCCACCCCAGCAGCTTTGCTGCTATGAAGGCCTTAGACCGCCGCAGTGACGTCCGAAGCCGTGATGAATCCCACCCCCCCAGCTGTTTCCATGGCTACCTTCTGAGAGGAGGGCATGTTCACCAGGTTGAGGAGCTCATCAAAGTGTTCCTTACACCTCTTGGCTATCTGCTTAGTTGAGTTCAATGTTAGTGAGAACAGCCTGGGCCATGTCCCGTCGACGCAATGCGTCTGATGGTTTGCAACAAGATCTTTGAAGCTGCCCAGTAGTCTCTCTCCATGGCCTCTCCAAGCGCCTCCCATGTCCGGGCTTTCACTTCAGCAATTGCTACCACTGCCACCCTCTTGGCAAGCTGGTATCTCTCAATCGAGTCGGGAGACCTTTTTTTGAGCATATCTCGGAAAAAGTCTCCTTATTAAACTTGACAGCGTCCCTCACCACTAGTGTCCACCAGCGGGACCTACGTTTGCCACTTTCACAGGCACTAACTGCCTTCCAACAACAGCTTTTCGCTGTCGCATCCACAATCGAGGTCATAAACATCGTTCACTCAGACGCAATGTCCATCATCTTTTCTGCATTGGGTCTTCCACCAGACGTTCCCAGAAAAGCTGCACTATTCGTTCGGGCCTTCCCCATCTATCTGGTCAGTGCCCCAAGCATCGGCTCTAACTTACCACCAGCCAGTGATCAGTTAACAGCTCTGCCTATTTCTTCACCCGAATGTCCACTAAATATGTCTTTAGGTACAATAATACAACTATAAAGTTAATCATTGACCTTCGGCCCAAGGTGCGCTGGTACCAAGTACACATCAGCATCCTCATGTTCGAACATGGTGTTTGTTATTGACATTCCGTGACTATTGTAGAATCCCAGTAACATCTCACTATTCGGGTTCAGATCAGGTGCGACATTCCCCTTAATCACGCCTCTCCAGGTATCTCCATATTTTTTTCACGTGAGCATTGACATCGCCCAGTAAGACTATGGAGTCGGTAGGCGGCACGATTGAGCACTGCACCCATCATCTCCAAGAAGGCTGAATACTCTCAATTGCTGTTGGTACATATGCACAGACAACAGTCAGAGTTGTCTTTTCTGAGAGCCGAGGTCTCATTGAGGCGACTCTCTCATCCACTATAGTATGGTGACGTGACGTCATGAGCGCGGTGAGGCGCGATGATGTCATGTCATGGGGAATACTTAAGGGGGACCCCCCGTGACAAAAGCGGGGTCGTTGTGGGAGATTGTGATTGTCTGAGGGAGGTCTCTCCTGCTCGTGACCGGACAGTGTTGGCTGATCCCCCGTCCGAGTTCTACGAGTAGGAGAGCCGAAGATACCGCCAGGGGTAGGGCTCATAGAAGTCTGCAAGAGCCGGATAGGGTTACGTGAATTGCTGCTCTTCTCGGTCGGGCAGTGTTGGTTGAGCCCCTGTCCCGACCCGAGTGAGAGAGCCCTAGAGATAGCCGAGCTAGGGACAGATAGAGCCTGAGGTCTGAGTGAAGGACCGAGTATAGGGATACCTATCTCTGGTGTGGAGCGTTACCCTTTGTGTTTAATAAACCGGCGTAAGCCTTTACAAGGAAATCTTCCTCCGAGTCGTCATGCACCACGCAACACTAGTATCGCACCCACCCCTCACCTTTCGTCCTGCAGATGGTAGGCCCACAGGACAGCACCACGTAGCCGGGTTACGTGGGTCTCCCACCCACCAGGCTCTTCTCGGCAAACACCAAAACCGAGGCCTGGCTCTATGTGGTTGTCCTGGTATACCTTGTCTGGGCGAGGTTCTCTGATTTTTGTATTTTTAACCATTCATAAAGTGATGTTTTTATGGACCATTATTTGTCTGGAACCTCCCCCCTGACCTGTTCACCAAGGGATACCCTACCAGGAACACAAGACTCCAGGCGACATAGGTCTGAGGGTCATTGGAACACACAAACCCCACCACAACGATAAGGTTACAAGTATCCAATGTCATGCAAATCCTATTGTAAAAGAGGGCATCAAGTCAGCTGGTGATAATGTACACAACATCTCCGTGTTGTGGAAAATATTAGTAATAAAAACAGATAAGCAGATAATAGATCCCCATCAAATATCTACCTCTGTATAAAAATCATGAGAAATTGACACATCCCATCAGCCCCACGACGTGGGAGTGCATCGTTTCAAAAGTATTGAATGAGTACAAGCAAGCTCTGGACTGGTTTCCACACCCAGTGTCTCAGTATCAGTCAGGCTTTCTGTAGTCAATGCTGGTGTACTTCCCTATATTTATAGGCAAGGACCTTCTCGTGAAGATATTGGTCGTAGTTCGATGCCAAATAATAATACACAACTCAGCCATCATTATTTTATTTTTTGTGGAGAATATAACTAAGAAAATATAATAGCGGATGATATTTTTGCATTATAGATTTGTCTCTCCACCTAAAATACATATTTCTAACATCCACAGTCTTCTGGGAGTGCATAGATATGCAATGCGAGCAAGGATTGAGGGGGGGGCGGAGTCTGGGTCACGTGGGGAGTGGGTAGAGTTAGGGTCACGTGGGTGAGAGGATTTAGGGAGAGAACCGGAAGGGGAAGGGGGAGTTGAGACGGAGTGAAACACGAGGAGGCCACGCTGGGCAAGACGGAGAGAGTGGCGCGGTCGCCACGCGGTGGGAGACGACGACACCGTCAGCCATCGGTTTCAGACGGAGAGAGCTAACGGGGCTGTGAGAGGCTAGCTGTGTACGGGGCAGCAGTGATGCTAGATAGCGGAGCAGCGGTGTGGCTGCAAGGATTGCATATTGGAGCAGCAGGGAGACTGCATATCGGAGCAGCCGAGGCTGTGGAGAGGTCGTCGAGTGGGACGCGGGCCTGAGGGAGACGCCGTGGTATCGATATTCTACGAACCCAATAAAGGACAACGGAGATCGACATCTGAGAGAGAGTCCTTTATTACATTGGTGTCAGAAGTGAAACGGCATGTCAAAACAGCTCAGGAGGAAGACCGTCCCTGCACCATCTTCGGCAACATCTTCCGACGACGACCTCCCTCCAGCGGTGGCGCTACCCACGATGGAGGAGGAAAGCGGAGCGGGGACGAGTGGGGTTCCAGCCGTGCAGGACGTGGCCGCCTCGGTGGGCCCATCCGCGTGACTGGATGCTGAGGACGGATGGCGACAGGTGGCAGCGCAACTGGAGGCGCTGAAGACGGTGTTGGCACAATTGTGCGTCCTTGTGACGCCGGTGACGACTTTGGGGAGGCCCGGGGGGGAACAACGGGCCGGGGCCTTGCCGTCGCCATCAGCCCTCCCGACCACGCGGCACGAAGACGCCATCTTGGGCGTGGCCGAGGAGGGACGGCGGGAAGCCGCCATCTTGCGCCCTCCGCCGCGGGAAGCCGCCATCTTGCACACGTTGCGGAGCGACGCCATCCTGTCGCTGCCGCGCGTGTCACCATCGGAGGAGGTCGGAGGAGCAAGAACCCGCAGCCGTCATTTAACAACGGTCAAAGAATTCTCAATCGGTGGCGATTGGAGCGCATTTGCCTGCCGTTTTCAAGTGGCCGTACGCTCCGCCAAATGGAAAATGGAAGGCCAACAAGAAGAAGACGCTGCAGGGTGTCTTCGAGGAGATGGCGGATGCGTACGAGCCTCCGGACGACGCCCATCGGAGATTTGTTCAGCGCCAACGGGCGCTTGATGAATCGCCGGTGGCCTTCAGAGGCGCAGTTCTGGAACAGGCGATGGCGGCATACCCCAAGACGGAGCCCGATTTGTTGGAGCCCCTCGTGTTGGGCAAGATGCTCGAATTATCTAGAGACCTGGGGATCCCCATGCCGGTGTGCAGCCATGATAAATTGACGTCCCGTGCTGTGGCTAAGTGCTTGGACGCTTAATTTAATCTCCGACGCTGGAAGCAGGTGTCAGCTTGGACGGGGGGGGCCATCGTTGAAGGCGGTGCTACGGGGTGGGATCCTACGAAGGCGATCTACGTTCCTGACGACAAGGGTCCGCAGGAGTTGACGGCCGCCTCCACCCAGTGGCCTGCTCAGGGATGGACGGGGCCGAGGTCCGGGCCGCCGGCACGGGAGCGTCGGGACAGGGGGGGTGCCGCGCGTTGGAACGACGTGGAGTGTTTCCGCTGCGGCCGTAAGGGCCACTTCGCCAGGGACTGTTGGGCTCGCATTCCGGGGCCGCCCCAGCAGGAGGCAATGACCACGGACGTCGCGCGAAAAGACCCACCGGGACAGGCAAGTTGGTGCGCACCAGACACCCGGCAAGGCCTGTCACCTCATGCATCACCATCGCCGCACGGTCCGTGTGTCGTTAATAACAAGGTGCCTCCGATTGACCCGTGTCGCTCGCTGTCGCAATGGCGCCGATTGGCACGGAGGGTAGTTGCGGCCGCTACGGGGTCGTCCACGGTACCGGGTTCTATTCAGGGGGTCGAGGTGCGTATTTTGGTGGACTCCGGTGCGTCCGCGACCATTATTTCGGATGTCATTTTCCATCATTTGGGCATTCCGCCAGGGAGAGTGCGAGCGGTTTATGATTCATGCATAGCGGCAAACGAGGGATGTATGGGCATTGTGGGCCAGGTGGACGCCAACATATCCATTGGGGGGGTGTCAGCTTCAGGGACCGTGCTGATCTCTAGGTCTCTCGCTGTACCCTGTTTGTTGGGGACTGATTTCCTGGCAAAAATGCCAATTCAAATAAGGATTGATCAAAACTACATTGAATTATCAGGGGGGCGGAAAATTTTGTTCCTACCGTCGCCATGGGGCCGGCCTGCCCCTGTTTGCCAGGTGCAGGCGCTGTCCGAGGTATCTGTTGACATTCCACCTGGTTCGCAGATGCTTATCCCGTTGAGATATCGGAAGCCAGTACCTGGCATTGAGGGAGCGGCGGGGGTTCTGTTATTGCCGTCCACAGCTATAACGGGCGGCTCGGCGCTGGTTGGGGCACAAACAATTGTCCGGCCGGGCCAGCCCCCATTCTTACAGGTGCTAAATGGGAGTGCAGAGAATGTCAGTGTCCCGGCCGGAACGGTTGTGGCTCACGCCACGACCGCGTTCACGACCTATGACAACCGGGTCCGCCGGGACATGGTAGGGGGGGTTTCGGGGCCAACGGGGCAGGATGACCGTTGGGTTGCTGAGTTATGCGGGGAGAATTCATCCCTGACCAGAGAGCAACGGTCCGCGCTTTGCGCACTGTTGCTAAGTTATTCCGACGTGTTCAGCTCGGATGATTTTGACTTCGGACGCACCTCTCTGCTTTCCCACCACATTGATATGGGGGATGCCGCTCCGATTCGGTTTTAACTCGCATCGGTTGAGCCCGACGGAGCGGGATCAAGTTCGCGGTGCAGTGGAGGACTTGCTAGCCGCTGACATTATATCCCCGTCTAACAGTCCATGGGGCGCGCCGGTAGTCGTTGTGAAGAAGAAGGATGGGAAACTGCGATTTTGCGTCGATTTTTGGAAATTGAATAAGGTGTCCGTCGCAGACGCGTACCCACTTCCGCGTATGGATGATTCCCTCGATGCCTTGTCTGGGGCGAAGTTTTTTTCAACATTGAATCTCTCTTTGGGATTCTGGCAGCTTCCCCTTGACGAGTCCTCGAGGGAAAAGATGGCTTTTCGTACGCCGCAGGGACTGTTTCAGTTTAATTGCCTTCCGATGGGCTTGAATGCGGCTCCCGCCACTTTTCAGCGGTTGATGGAACTGGTGTTAACGGGTCTGCAGTCGGAGACATGTTTGATTTATTTAGACGATGTCATCGTCTTTAGCCGCACATTTGACGAACATTTGCAGAGATTGGAGACGGTTTTTGCTAGGATGCGCTCCGCAAATTTAAAATTCAAACTGTAAAAGTGTCACCTACTGCAACGATCCGTGCGTTATTTGGGACACATAGTCAGTGCGGACGGGGTGGCCACGGACCCGGAGAAGACGGCGTGCGTCCGCAACTGGCCAACCCCGGCTTCGGTTTGGGACGTACGACGCTTCCTGGGGTTGCCTCATACTATCGCAGGTTCGTCCCGAACTTTGCTATGATCGCTAGGCCCTTGCACCTCCTTACGGGTAAGGGTCGGAGGTTCAGTTGGGGTCCGCCGGAGGAAGCGGCGTTTCAGGGCCTACGCTACCAGTTGGCGACGGCGCCGACATTGGACTATCCGGATTTTGATCGACCTTTTATTCTGGATACAGACGCTAGTGACACTGGGATTGGGGCCGTTCTGTCACAGTCCAAGGGCGGCGTAAAACGCGTGGTAGCCTACGGTAGCCGTGTACAGTCCCCGGCAGAAACCCGCTACTGTGTTGCTCGCCGCAAATTATTGGCTATTGTCTATTTTCTCCGCCAATATCGGCCGTATCTTTACGGCCGGTCATTTATTGTGCGCACGGACCATGCGGCTCTGCAATATGCCCTGAGGGTTGACCAACCATCTGGCTAACTGGCACGATGGTTGGAGACCCTGCAGGAATTTCCCTTCGACATACAATATCGGAAGGGGTCGCGTCACGCGAATGCGGACGCACTCTCCAGATTACCGCAGGGGTCCCCTTGCGCTTGCACGTCGGGTACGAATAGGTGTACGCTGGTTCAGCTACCCCCTCGGCCTGTCGTGTCAGCTGTCGAGGTGCCTGGGGCTCCGGTGTGGCCAGGACCGGCTGATGGGGTTCTGAACCTGCCGCGCTCGGTATGGATTCGCGAACAATTGCTTGACGACTCGTTGGGGGCTTTACGGAGTTGGGCTGCGAAAGGAGCGGGGAGATTGCTGTCCGGTGGGACGCCGGGGGCCGCTCTCCAGGATGGTTTGCTCATGTGGAGAGAGGGATTGCATTACCGCTGGCGTCTGGTAGTACCGTCGTCGCTACGGTACGAATTGATTCGGACTCTGCACGGTGACACTTTATTACATCTCGGGGTGCAGAAGACTTTGTTAACATTGCAGCGAGACTACTTCTGGCACGGCATGACGACGGATGTCGTCGGACACATTCGGGCGTGTCCCGAGTGTGCCCGGTGGAAGCCACCTAAAAACCCTTACGTGCCGCCGGTGCAGTCTATACAAGTGTCTCGAATCAACGAGTTGGTGGCGCTGGATTTTTTGGGACCTTTCCTGCCATCCGCTAGGGGTAATAAATATTTGCTGGTCGGGGTGGAATATCTTTCCCGCTGGCCGATGGCTTGGCATTTACCCGACCAGTCGGCGGCATCTATCACGGACGTCTTCCTATTTGGATATGTGATGGACAAGGGGGCGCCGGAGAGGCTGCTCATGGATCAGGGGCGAAATTTTTCTTCCAATTTGTTGGCGGAGGTGTGCGCTGCGCTGGGAACCAAGAAGGTCCGTACGTCTCCCTACCACCCGCAGATGGATGGCATGGTGGAACGCCTTAATCGGACGCTGTCGGCCATGCTATGTCACACGGTTGACGAAAAACAAGCTGATTGGGACTTGCATACACCTGGAGTACTCTCCGCGTATCGGATGACGCCTCATGCGTCCACTGGGTATTCTCCATTTTTTCTAATGTACGGCCGCGAGAATGTGCCGCCGGTGGAAGTACAGTTGGGTACGGGGGTGAAGGGTCCTGTTAAACCTCTCCCCGAATATATTCAGGACACTGTTCGACGCGTCGCCGAAGCACGGGAGGGGCCCAATTGGCTACTGCAAAGACGCAGGCGCGAAACGAGCGTTGCGCCCGGCGCTCAACCGGTACATGCCCCTGGCGAGTAGGGGACATGGCATGGCTGCACTGCCCGCAAGTGCGGCCGGGGACCTCCCCTAAGCTTCACAAACCATAGCAGGGGCCGGTTAAGCTTATTGAAGTCCCTAACCCGCAATCTGCATGGGTTCCATTCGGATCGCGGTGCTGGTACGTTCATACGTCTAGATTGAAGCCCTACGTGGTCCCGCGGACGGATGCGTCATCCCCTGATGTTGCCTTGCTGGTGTCTGTTGCACCCGACGCACCTCTGCCCTTGCCTGTTGACTCTGCAAGCGCGCCTGTCGTGCCTTCTACAGACAAACCGGCCGTGACGCAGGTGGATGTGGCGAATCCTGCTCTGGATGGGCCTACCATGGCGACGGGGCCACTTGACCCCGCTGCCCCTCCAACCCCACCACAGACACGGTTGCCAGAGACCCCGGACTTGGGTCTTCCTGGGGAATGGGACCTTGGCGTTGACGGGCCTCCAACAGCGGCGGGCGGTTTTACTCCCGTCGATCTTAAGACCCCGTCGCGTTCTCGGTCTGTGGGGGAACCGCCACCTGTTCGGGACGGGCCGGCGACCCGCACGCATTCCAAATCCCTTCCTTTCATTGATTGTTATTGTTGTTCTTGTTATCGTTCTTATATTCTCCGTTGTCCAGTGATGCCAGATGGTTCCAATATTGCTCGCATTATTTTATTGTAATTATTGCAGCCGAGGACGGCTGGGTTTTCATTAGAGGGGGGTCGTGTAATGCGAGCAAGGATTGAGGGGGGGCAGAGTCTGGGTCACGTGGGGAGTGGGTGGAGTTAGGGTCACGTGGGTGAGAGGATTTAGGGAGAGAACCGGAAGGGGAAGGGGGAGTTAAGACGGAGTGAAACACAAGAAGGCCACGCTGGGCAAGACGGAGAGAGTGGCGCGGTCGCCACGCGGTGGGAGACGTCGACACCGTCAGCCATCGGTGTGAGACGGAGAGAGCTAACGGGGCTGTGAGAGGCTAGCTGTGTATGGGGCAGCAGTGACGCTAGATAGTGGAGCAGCGGTGTGGCTGCAAGGATTGCATATTGGAGCAGCAGGGAGACTGCATATCGGAGCAGCCGAGGCTGTGGAGAGGTCGTCGAGCGGGACGCGGGCCTGAGCGAGACGCCGTGGTATCGAGATTCAACGAACCCAATAAAGGACAACGGAGATCGACATCTGAGAGAGAGTCCTTTATTACAGATATAGCAGCTTTTATTCAGTATATGTGTAGGAAATAGAATGGATCACTACTGCGCATAGCGCTAGGTTCAGTAGAATTAGGGATTGTGGGTGTAGCAGTCAGCACAGCAGGCAATGCCACGTAGTGGGCCACTATGGGGCGGGGTGCTGGCTGCTGGCGGTGGGGGGCATGTTGGGACATGGCAACCCGGCCGGCTGGCGAAGCACGTGATGTGCCGGGGTGAGGGAGGTAGGGCAAAGATGACCGAGGGGACACGGGGAGCATGGCCCAGGAACTTCTAGAGGGTTCCAGAAGTGGGCGTGGCCAAGGGCGGAGCTAGGCCACGCTAAGGGGCATAAAAGGGAAGCCCTGAGGCTGAATCAGGGCTGTCTACAGGTGGAATGGTACCCGAGGTGCTACGTCTCCGTCTCCGGGGTCGTGGGTCAGACAGCATGTTGGCTGTTCTGACCCGTAAATCGTTATCCCGTATGTGAACAGTGTGTAAGATATAGTGTAGAATAAAGTTGTTGCCTCATCAAATAGTGTCTCAGAAGTGACTCACTACATATTTCCCAAATATACACATCTCACTCACCATGCAACTCCCCAATCATTACACTTCCACTTAGAGTTGACAACTACCCAGGTTTGACTTGGACAGCCCAGCCATTGGCATCTGTGTTCAGGTGGCAGGAATTTATTTGTAACGAAATATTGTGGTATTGTGTTGAAGTTTATTACAATATACTGCACAGCTTTGATAAATCTAGGCTGACTGAAATATGTCCAGGTTTGGTCCGAGGAAAAGGAAGCTATCCTGTGTTTACTGCCATGCGTAGTGATAGGGCCCTGAATATTAATTGTTACACAGAAAATCCCATTTTGCCAGTTACCCAGTTAATTTGCAAGGGAAATCCTTGATGCATCAGCATAGAACAAAAACAATACAAGTTGATAGTTGGGTAGGGACATGCGACATTTCAAAAAAATGCATCAGAGCTACAGGAGGAAAAAAATCATTAAAAACAAATATTAACAATATTAACAAAATAAACAAAAGGCGTATTGCACCAAAAAATGGTTAATTAATGGTTAGAGAACAGAAGAGCGCGAGGTGAAGTAAACAATTGCATGTATGCCAATCGTGCTAATCAGAGGTGCGGGGTTCAGACAACTGAACACAAAAAGCAGTTCTATAGAAATGAGTTTGCAATCTAGATGATGGAGAAATGCATAGCTCCAGTGGCTTCCTAATATTGGAAGGAAGAACGTTCCAGACGGCCACAGAAGTGCACCTGAAAGCGTGCGATGCAGTGGCCATCTTTGTTCGATCGAGTGAATAAAAAAACATAATGGAAATGCAAAAAGTAACAGCAAAAGGGTTGGGTCCAGGTACAGCAGCTCAAAGTGTGAAGTCTTGAGCTAGAGTGATTTTAAACGGTGGAGGGAGGGGAAAGAGGCCAGCCTATGCTGAGAGGAATGGACATTCCAGTAACGTGAGGTAATTTTAATAACAGGTAATTTTAGTAAGTTATTAGCAGTTATTTTCTCCATATTTGTGCATAAAATATCTCAGTTGTATTGAACAATGCCTTTTTGTATGTTTTGGGTCAGTACATTTGTTTTAGGAATGCATCTTAGGCCATATAATGGGACCGTATGGAAAATTATCTTTCGATTTACAATTGAATAGTTTCACTTAATGCTGTGTTAATTTCCGCAGAGGAATTCAATTTAACTGTTTTATCTTACTAACCATATTATAAATGTGAAGGAACTAAATTTCGATTTAAAGCTTTCGTGACTGCAGGGATTCATCTTCTTGGTTCTTTCGGTAAAGTCACGTGACTTTACCGAAAGAACCAAGAAGGTGAAGAAACTAGAAACTTAAAAGTTATCGACCTGTTCAATGAGATGCGAGTACAGAGACATAATGTGGAGGTAGGGCAAAACTGGTTTGGAGTAGCCAGAAAACAATGTGACTTTGGTATTTATAGCATTAAATATGAATTGATAGCATCCATCACACACCCTTGCAGGATTGCATGGTTCAGACCAAGGCTCGTATCTCAGGCGAGTTCGCCCGCATGAGGGCGATGCTGGATGACGATGAGAAGACGGCCCTGGATCACGTGGATGTGAAGGGGGGCAAGCTGCTGTCCCGGATCGAGGAGAACATCGCTCATTACGAGCACGATATCAGCAACTTAAAGGCAGCAGCCACGCGCCTGCGCGCTCTGCAGGAGGAGAGGGACTCGCTCACGTTCCTGCAGGTAGAGCACTTTCATAGCTAAGGTTAGTACTCGACTTACGAACACAACTAGTTCCCAGGCCAGTTCGCAAAGTCGAACAGTTCATAAGTCGGAACACAACAATGTACCCTATTTGAATTCCATTACAGTTGCTGTCATGAAATGTTTTCTGGTTCAATAAAAAACTGAAGCATTGTTAAACTCATAAATAAGAATAAATACTGTACATTTTCAAGTAATACTGTAAAATAACTGTATAGTATTTTTCGATTTAAAGCTTTCGTGACTGCAGGGATTCATCTTCTTGGTTCTTTCGGTAAAGTCACGTAGAAGGGAAATAATAAAATAATAAAAATAAAACATTATAAAATGTTATGTTTTATTTGTATTATTTCCCTTATTATGTTAAATGTTTATTATTTTATTATTTCCCTTCTACGTGACTTTACCGAAAGAACCAAGAAGATGAACTGTATAGTAAATAAAACATAAGATAAAGTAACATGAATAAAAAAAAATCCGTTGCATTTTCACTTACCTCGAGTCCTGATCCTGTCTTGCTTGTTGAAAGAGGCGTAATGAGTCACTACAATTGAACACACAAACTCACACACGGGGGAGGCACATACAAATGAAAGACACACAAACAGACACGCACACGGAAGCTACAAAAAACACACACACGGGGCATTTGTGCACGGACAGACACAACAACCGCCATTCACCACTAAGTGGCGGTGATGTCAACACGACGCTTGTGCCAGGCTATGTGCACGTTGAGGCCACGTGAAATGTCGAATACCCGCTAGCAGGAGGTCACGGGGCAGACCCAGGTGCCACAGGTCGACTGACTGAGATGACTGGCTGATGCACCACCTGTACCCCCTACTGTGCCAACTTGCGGTACTTTTGCCACCCGCTCGTTGTTGTAAGCGTCGCTTCTCCACCCTCCATTGTTGTTGGAGGGCGACTGCCTCCAACTGCCCAGTAGCGTCCTTCACGAGCCTCCTCCACAGAGGCCGATCTTGACACCGCTGGTACCAGTCATCGGCAAGTCCACTTGGCTCCACATCATCCTATACGACATCCCTTCATCTATTCTCTAGCCCGTGCTGCGCCCGTTTAGCCCCCTCGATCAGGCTGACACAAAAGCTGTTTAGGCATGCGGTGGCTGGGCATGCGGGCTACATGACCCAGCCAACGCAGCCTTGCCTGCTGGAGGAGCTCATCGATGGGACTTTGTCCAAATCTTTCAAGGATTCGTGAGTTCCTCACACAATCCAGCCTGGTTAAACCCAGGATGGATCGTAGGTAGGCCAGCCTAAATGTTTCTAACCGACGAAGATGTTCCATTACGAGAGTCCACTTTTCACAAGTGTAATAAAGCTCGTTGAGGCGACTTCTGAAAACCGTCTTTTATTCAACTTATATTACAGTTTACTTCACGCTGCTGATAGGCAGCGTGAGAGGGTCAGATATATAGAGAGAGACGCACTGCCACGTGGCAACTCGGAGCCCCGCTCCCGCGTGGCCCCCTTCCTCTGTTCGTTCCCGTTCTGACCACGTGTCGTCCGTCTCCACCCCTATTTAATACCCGGGTCACGTGGTACGTTTCCGCCAATCCTCGTTAGCCTGCATGGAATCTTCCAGGCTCCCTCGTCAGCTCCCAGGGCCATGCCCCTGACTCATCTCCCCATTGGCTGTGGCCAAAGCCAGCAGAACCAATCCTTATAGCTGTTACCTTTCCATCACGTCAGGGCCATGCCCCTAGGCTTCCCCCCATTGGCTGTAAACCAGGACCGGCAGAGCCAATCACCATGACGAGTTGTGATACGTCAGTGAGCCGGATATATCCTCATATTACACAAGCATAGAGAAGGGAGGGAATGACTGTGGCCGAGAAAACCTGAAGCTTCGTGCAGAGCGACAGACCAGGTAGCTTCCACACAACGTTACGCAACCGATGAATAGATAATGCCGCTTGACTGGTTTGGAGTGAGACCTCTACTGTTAAACCGGAGCCAGTCATGAGCACACTGCCCAGGTATGGAAAACTCTCCACTCTCTCCACACCTGTCCTATCACTAATTGTGAGTTGTGGGGGTGGAGTGTCCGATGGTACAAAATACCCAGGCAGGTGCTTAGTTTTGGTGGGACTGATGGTAAGACCCCACCTCTTAGTGGCAAGCTCCAGGTTCACCAGCAGCGCCTCCAACTCCTCCTCTGAGTGAGCAGCAATTACCAGATCATCGGCATACATAACATGGTTGAGCAATAGGGAGCAATCCCTTGACCGCACCCGGGCATCGATCAGCCTCCCATTGTATCTGTACCAGATGGAAATTCCCCTGGTACAGCTGTTGAAGGCTTCCCGAGCTACGTGGTCAAAATAGATGTGAAATAATTTGGGAGCCAGAGGACATCCCTGTCGCACACTAAGGTGTACTGGGAATGGCTCCGACTCCAGGCCACATAGTTTTACCCTGGCACCAAAAATTGTCCCAAAATTTCTAACTACTGACAAAGGTAACGCAATGCTCTGGGTGGATGATTATTTCGAATATTGGTTCACAATCACTGCCACTCGATGTTAAGTGCCACGTATGCATATTGCCTGTGGCAATGGTTTGAGAGGTGACACCTTGCTGATGATAATCATCGAGTCCAAACGAGTCCACGGCTTTGTCTTGATTACAACCAACAACACTGGGATACGCAAATGGCTGAGCGCACCCTCATCGCGTCTACCAATAACAGTGTCCTTAACGTGGCTCGAAATGAACTGACTCGCGCCCCCTGTGTCTGACTCCTGCAGGTTCACCTGAAGGAGACAAACCGGTATGGACTCATGAACTCGCACATATTCACACACTGGGTGACGCTGTGTGTGGGACATGATGATGCTGTGTGCGATGATGCTGTGTGTAATGATGCTGTGTGTTAAGATTATTATGTGTGTGATGCTTTGTGTGATGATGCTGTGTGTAATGATGCTGTGTGTTAAGATGATTCTGCGTGTGATGCTTTGTGTTATGATGCTGTGTGATTATTTTTTGTGATGATGCTGTGTGCGATTATGCTGTGTGTCATGATTCTGATTGTGATTATGCTGTGTACCTCGATGATGTGTGATGATGCTGTGTGTGATGATGATGCTGTGTGTAATGATGCTTTGTAGGACACTGGCTGTGTGTGGTGATGCTGCATGTGATGATGCTATGTGTGATGATGCTGTGTAAGACACGGGCTGTGTGAGTCACTGCTGGTTCTGGTGTCATAAGGAGAGGCGCTCAGAAGGAAGCTCCACACTCATCTCCCAGCAAAGAAGATATTGCCACGATCAGCGCACAGCAGGGAGCTCTGGTCAAACTGCTGCCATTCATGTGTGAGTAACACGGACTCTTTCCACTTGTGAATGTGTAGGGACTTGTAACGTCACTACCGTGTGGGCCTACAACCACACGCGTGACGTCACTATGTAAGGGAGCGTCACTACCGCGCGGGTCCACACAGACATACACATGACGTCACTACGTCTGCATGCGGGAATGACGTCACGGCCGGATTGGGGGGTCTGAAGGCCAAGGGTCAGTACCGCGGAGGTTGTGTGAGGCCATGACACTCTGGATGAACCCGGCTGGACATGTGACCGGATCAAGGTGGGGGCCGGGGGCACCGTGGGGGCCATGTGGTCAGAAGAAGAGCCTTCTCAAGAGTTCTCGAAGGTGGGCATGGCCGGGATGTGGCCCAGATACGCCAAGGCGCATATAAGCGGGCTCCGCACCTGGTGCGGGGCTGCTCGGGTCCGGAATGAAGATACCTCGTGAAGACGCCTCATGAATGTAATAAACGTCTCCGACATGGTTCAAGCTTCTTCCTTATATTTATTCTTAAGTTGCAGTACAGCACGTGTCTCCCTCGTTCTTTTGCAGCTGATTCTTTCTTGCTCTCAGGATGCGGCTCACGCGTGCCTCCCACCGCAGTGACACTCACTCTCTCTCCGCCTCGCCGCTGGCTGACGGCGTGTCGGAGAGAGGGGAGGCTCTGCTGGTGGAGCCGCCACGTGGCTGATGGTGGTAGCACAGGTGGTGATGACGTTGGGACCCAGGCTCTTCACACCGACGACCCAGAGTCCTCTGCTCCTTCTGCTTATATCCCTCTCGGCGGGGCTAAGCCACGCCTCTAGCCATGCCCCTCTCGGAACCTTCTAGAGGTCTATCGAGGCTTTCCGCTAGCTCCGCCCATTTACCTTTCACCCAGAAGGGATCCCACTTACTGATTGGATGTGAGACAACATAGCACGTATCTGCAATAACCCCCCGGTTATCCTGTAGGTGGCTATTGTAGGTGGCGCACTCTCATTACATGAAGAAGAAGAGTCAAGCCTCAAGTCAGCGTGGCCAACCAGTAGCCCTCCTGGCTTGGCCACGCTAGTCGTATCAGAGTGTCAGTGTTAGTGAGTGTTAGCGAGTGATAGTGTGTGTTAGCGAGGATAGGTCGGTGGTCACCACCCTATGTGAAATGTTAAAAGTTACCCATTGTGTTTAACAACAAATAGTGTTGACTCTCAAGTTCAGTATGTGCGCCTCTATCGAACCATTTCATTTGGTGTCAGAAGTGGCAAACACTAGGGTTTTATATATCTAGAGTGAGGCGCGATGCTCACACGCCGTAGGCAACCTACAAGGCATTCCACGGGAGAAGAGGATGACGACGTAAACCTCATCCCGCCGACAGCCCCGGGGATGGCAGCCCTGGAGAGCCCTGCCGACGCTTCGCCGGCGGTGGAGCAACGCTGCGCGGTCGGCAGACCCGTCACCATCAGAGGATCGTCAGGTGGCAAGAGCTGCTGGTAGCTGCAGCTAACTTGGTCGCCAAGTTCGACGTCGGGGAGCCGTCGACGGAGGAGCTTGGGCCGGGACCACGTGGCAACGGCGCTGTTGCACTCGTGTGTGTGTGTGATAGTGTAGTGATGTACACTTGTGTGTGTGTGATAGTGTAGTGATGTACACTCGTGTGTGTGATAGTGTAGTGATGTACACTTGTGTGTGTGTGATAGTGTAGTGATGTACACTCGTGTATGTGATAGTGTAGTGATGTCCACTCGTGTGTGTGTGTGGTAGTGTAGTGATGTACACTCGTGTGTGTGTGATAGTGTAGTGATGTACACTCGTGTGTGTGATAGTGTAGTGATGTACACACGTGTGTTAGTGTAGTGATGTACACTTGTGTGTGTGTGTGATAGTGTAGTGATGTACACTCGTGTATGTGATAGTGTAGTGATGTCCACTCGTGTGTGTGTGTGGTAGTGTAGTGATGTACACTCGTGTGTGTGTGATAGTGTAGTGATGTACACTCGTGTGTGTGATAGTGTAGTGATGTACACACGTGTGTGTGTGTGGTAGTGTAGTGATGTACACTCGTGTGTGTGTGTGATAGTGTAGTGATGCACACTCGTGTGTATGTGTGTGATAGTGTAGTGATGTACACTCGTGTGTGTGTGTGTGATAGTGTAGTGATGTACACTCTTGTGTGTGTGAATGTGACAATGTAGTATATATCAAGAGCCACAAGCTTATTAATGCGAGACACTTTAATCGACTGCAAGGGCGGGCAGCATTTAATAGGCGGCGGTTTTCGGCGTGAACACTACGCGCAAACCTTGTTGATATTCACAATGTCCGCTGCCATGCCGGGCCAAAAATAATCGAGTTTAAGGGCGGCGAGCGTTTAATGCATTCCAAAATGTATCAGCCGTTCATGAACGGCCACGACATACCTGCCTTTGAGGAATGTAATCACCACGATGCTTTAACGCTGCAGCCCGCCATCCCAACACATCAGCAAGCCCCCTTTCAGGACCATGGGAGCAACCCTTCGCCGGCCCGAGCTATCCCCAAACAGCCCAACACGGCGGCTCATTCTTATGACGGAAGTGTGCTCATCCTGGAGGCACCCTCACTCGGAGTGGGACAACCCCAAGGCAGCATCACAAGGGACGGGGGTATCAGGGGAAGGCACCGACACCGCTGCAACAATGGGAGAGGATGACTGCGCGTCCGGAGACCTACAGCGGAGCGAACCCAACAGACAGGCACAATGGCTGCCCGGATGAAGTCGCGACAATGTGTCGGCGTTAGTGTGACGTGTCCCCTTATGATGCGAAACTCGGAATGAATAATCCTGAAGGATATCCAACTAGCGCGACAGCTGTCCCGACAGTTGGTCAACACGCAAAGCGTATTGGAGGGCGGCATGGTTGGATAACACCTCAAAAGTTCTTCCATATAGATACTGTTGTACGAAAAATACAATGGCGAGCAGTTCTCGGTGCATTACACAATAACGCTGCTCGGCCGGCGAGAGCACCCTGCTCCCATACGCCACCACTCTTTCAACGCCGTTCACCAATTATGACAACACAGCACCAATGCCCGTATTGCTGGCATCCGTGTCCAGGATGAACGGCAATGAAAAATTTGGGTACCGGAGGGGAGGGGCGCGCACTAAGCCATCACAGAGGGTAACAAAGGCGGCCTCTTCCTCCGTACTCCACCGAAACTTCTGCCCCTTTGCCGTGAGAGTGTGGAGAGGCTTGGCAATGGTGGCAAACTCGGGCACAAAGCGACGGAATTAAGAATCGAAACCGATAAAACTGCGGACCTCACCCACTGACTTGTGGGTGGGCCACATGCGCACGCACACAGTCTCATCGGGATCAGTCGCGATTGCCGATTCACTAAAGATATGGCAGAGGTACCGCACCGACTTTTGTAGTAAATGGCACTTTTGTGGTTTGAATTTTAGATTAGCCTGTCTCATTTAAAAAAAAACAGCACGCAGTTGGCCAAGATGCTCCTCAAACGTGCGACCGAACACAATGACATCATCCATATATATCAGGCAGGAGTCCCACTGGAGTCCTTGCAACATAATGCCCCCAATGGATACCTCCGCCACTATCTGTCCCAAAATTCCCAGCGAACCCCCATTAGCCGTGAAATAGGGAATGGAGACGGGACACAACAAATGGAAATGGGCCGGCAAAATGTTTAAAATAAAAATAAAATAAAACTCAGAAATCATGGTGGCGGAGGCGCCGGTGTCAACCAGGATCCACACTTCAATGCCCTGAATGGTACCGACGACCGTGAATGACCCGGCAGCTGCGGCCACGACTCGACGGGCCAACTGCGACCACTGGTCACGCCCGATAGGCCAACTCTCACCCGACGCCGCGGAGCCTCCACGCGGCGCAACCCGACGAGAAGGAATAACAACTGTACGTGGATAAACACGATCAAAAGATGGGTGAGGTGGGAACAAGGGCCAGATGTGTGGTGCACCGCGACTCACCTGAGAACACTTGGAAGGCGATGATGGACGGGGAGATGTGGACGGCGGCCCAAAACGTCCCTGGCACGGCGACCGGCACTCTACAGCGACGTGTCCGGGCCGCCAGCAATTGAAGCAGACGCCGCGAGTGGAGCCCGGCCCTGGGAAGGTAACGTGGAGGCCGGTCGTGTCTCCAATGGCACTCGGCAGCGTGCCTCCGACATCCGGCGCTGGCCACGGCGGCACAAACTGGGGCGGACTCGTCCTTCTCGGAAGTGTCACGCCCTTCCGCCGGTGCAGCACAAGCCACGAGGCCCGAGCGTTTCCTCAACCCGAGGTGAGACTGAATACACCGTGCAATCACGAGGGACGTTGGATCATCATCCTCCGTAGCAGGTAGGGTGACATTCAACTCCTTCGCCATCCCCAACAGTCTGTCCCATCAACAGGGAGTCGATGCCCGCCGCCTCCAGTTTCGGGAACGCTGCCTAAGCCAGCGACAAAAGGGCGCTTCTGAAGGCGAGGGGCGTCTTCGGTTTCACGAACCATCGTTCCACGAACCTGTTCCGAACACTGGACGGCGGGTCGTAGATGTTGGCCATATACTTGAAGGCCGACGCCAGCGTGGAGTGCCGTGCAGGAAAAGCGGCATTGAAACGCCTCCCAATCTCCGCCAGATGCCGTGAATTCGCGCACAAACGGGAGTCGGCGATGCAGCGCAGGGACGTCCTGCTGTGTGGCTGGCGGGTGTGGGGAAATGGCGGCCTTCCCGCTGCGCGTTCCCGTCAAAATGGCTGCCGCGAGATCCGGTGGCGTGGCACGAGTGTACATCACTATACTATTACATACACACACGAGTGTACATCACTACACTATCACACACACACGAGTTTACATCACTACACTACCACACACACACACGAGTGTACATCACTACACTATCACACACACACACGAGTGTACATCACTACACTATCACACACACACACGAGTGTACATCACTACACTATCACACACACACACGAGTGTACATCACTACACTATCACACACACACACGAGTGTACATCACTACACTATCACACACACACGAGTGTACATCACTACACTATCACACACACACGAGTGTACATCACTACACTACCACACACACGAGTGTACATCACTACACTATCACACACATACGAGTGGACATCACTACACTTTCACACACACACACGAGTGTACATCACTACACTATCACACACACGGGTGTACATCACTACACCATCACACACACGAGTGTACATCACTACACTATCACACACACGAGTGTACATCACTACACTATCACAAACATACCAGTGGACATCACTACACTTTCACACACACACACGAGTGTACATCACTACACTATCACACACACACGAGTGTACATCACTACACTATCACACACACACATACGAGTGAACATGACTACACTATCACACACACGAGTGTACATCACTACACTATCACACACACAGACGAGTGTACATCACTACACTATCACACACACACACGAGTGTACATCACTAGACTATCACACACACGAGTGTACATCACTAGACTATCACACACACAGAGTGTACATCACTACACTATCACACACACGAGTGTACATCACTACATTATCACACACACACACACACGAGTGTACATCACTAGACTATCACACACACACGAGTGTACGTCACTAGACTATCACACACACACAGAGTGTAAATCACTACACTATCACACACGCACGAGTGTACATCACTACACTATTACACACACGCACACGAGTTTACATCACTACACGATCACACACACACACGAGTGTACATCATTACACTATCACACACACCTCGTGTGCCGTGCCAGCCTTCACAGGTGCACACCAACACCACTTGCTCCTACAGTCTGTGAAGATGACACACGGGAGATGTTTGTGTTTGCTGTCCACACACAGAGACGCTACGGCGGTGTTGATATCCACGATGCCACTGCTGCTGTGATCCACTGCCTCCCACGGGCACTACCGCCACCGTAGGGCTGAACGATCAATCGATTTCAAATCGAATTCGCAATTTGAAACAATGCGATTAGCAAATCGCAAAGGCTGCGATTTTTTTGCGATTTGAAAAGTCCTTTTACTTTCTTATTGGAATTTTTTATTTTTTATTGTTATAACTTTATTTATTTATCTTAACATTTGTTATATGTTTAATTATTCTATTTCTATTAAAACATGTCAATAAATACATGTTGGAAGCAATTCACGTTATTTAAGTTCTCATCCTTGTGTAATATGAAGAGATGCACCTGTGGGGTAACTGGGCCATAGTGATAGGCTCTGCTGTCCTCAGCTCGTGGCCAATGGGACGTCGAGCCAGGGGTGTAGCCTGTGGCTGCATGGCAACATCTGGAAGGTTCCAGGTTGCAAGGCTGATGATTGGCTGCGTAGTATCACGTGGGCCAGGTGTTATAAGGGGTGGAGAGAGACAACTCCGGGTCAGTGTGGAGAGGAGCTGAGGGGGAACCACGTCTGTGTCACCGGCACGCCAGCGACCACGTGGTGGGCCGGAGGCTGTCTCCGACACACACCGTCAACCAGCGGTGCCACGCTCGGGGAATGGAGTAACGGGGAAAAGAGGAAACCAGCGTGTGATGGAGCTGTGAATGAGGAACGAATAAAGAAAAGACACGGTCTCGTCTGGAGCAGATTTATTACACTTGCATTAGAATATATAGAGCAGTTCAAAGTTTTATGGTATCGTGTGGTAATGCTCCATCACATGTTTTAAATCTATTACACAGTGATTATTGAACTGAAGCTTGACTTTAAAAAGATGTAATCGCAAATCAAACGCAATCTCTTTCAGAAAAATCGCAATTAGAGATTCTCCCCAAATCGTGCAGCCCCAGCGCACTGAATGCCGCACCTCTTGGCACCTCGTAAAGCCCCGCAGGGGCTGGGCCTGGGCAGGGCTCGCACGGGTGGCCACCACCACCCTGCTTAGCAGGTGCTACAGGCTGCGGGGCCACGTGGTGGGGCAGTCGCCACCCTGCTAAGCAGGTGCTACAGGCTGCGGGGCCACGTGGCGGGGCAGTCACCACCCTGCCTAGCAGGTGCTACAGGCTGCTGGGCCAGCAGTGGATTCACAAAGTGCCCGTTACATGTCATCACACCGATAGCTACGCATTACAACGTTGTATAATAATGCTCATTTTGAATTGCTCTATTGTAGTGTACGTGCGTGTTAGTGCACGAGTGCTATTGTTATAATTGTGCTGTTGTTACACGACTACTGTTATTATCGTTACTGCAGACGGACGCTCACCGACTGTGGACCCAAACTCGGCCCACAACGACCTCCAGATTTCCTCGGACCTCAGGACGGTGACGTTGACCGCTGAATCCCAGGGTCGCCCTGATCACCTACACCGCTTTGACTGGTGGCCACAAGCCCTGTGCTCCGAGAGCTTCTCGTCGGGTCAGCACTACTGGGAGGTGGACGTGGGGTGTGTGGCTGAGTGCTGTCAGGTTGGCGTCGCGTACGGGACAATCACACGGAAAGGGAGTGGTAAAGAGTGCAGCCTGGGAGAGAACGACTCATCCTGGGTTTTATATAAAACTAAAAACAGCTGCTACGTGCGTCATGGTGGTGTATTGACCTCAGTGCCGGTGAGGGATCCTCCCCAGAGAGTCGGGTGTCACCTGCACTGGGAGGCGGGGCTGCTGTCGTTTTTCCGCGCGGACTCCATGGAGCTGTTGCACTCCATCCACCACTCGTTTAGTCAACCGCTCTAACCCGCACTGTGGGTGTGGGGTGATGGTAGCTCAGTGAGGATTGTGGATCTGAGTCGTGCGTCCTGAGAGCACGGAGTGTGAGCTGCGCACAACGCACAGACTCACGCACACAAAGACACAGATCCCCCGTGTAGCCTTAACAGACTGTTGGGGCAAGTGCTGTTAGCGAGCACCTATGGGGTCGTCCATAAATGACGTCACGCACCTGGGGGGGGGGGTCAGACATTTGTGACGATGTATGACTATGGGGGGGGGGTTTGAGAAATGCGCAAAACTTTTAAATAAATGTTTTATCCTACAATATCAGAGTGCAGCGCCACATTAAATACGCACTACAATGACAATAGCTTAAAGCGATTTGAAGAATTTTTTTTTGGGGGGGGGGGGGGCAGAGCTTTGTGACGTCATATTTGAGGGGGTGCTGACTTTTTGTGACGCCGTGAGACGAAGTGGGGGGGGGGGGGGGTCAAAAATAGTCCAAAATCGCGTGACGTCATTTATGGACTGCCCCTATGAAGCCCGGCACAGCACTCGAGGGGGTGGGTGGCCAACACCACGCCCGGCCGCCTTTGTCTCCCCAGTGGTGATGTTTACACACCGTACCAGGAACTCTTTTTTCAGGCTTAGTCGACCTAGGGGAGGCCCATGACCGGTTTACAAACATCATTGATAGTGATTATATGAATCGGTCTTGGGTCTCCCCTAGGTCGACTCAGCCTCAAATGACTACCTGGTGCGATGAGTAAACATTACCCCTGGGGATAGAAAGGCGGGTCTCTCCCAGGCTGGCCTTCATAGGTGAAACTCACTAACAGCACTTAACTCAACATTATTTTAAAGCTATATGGGGGATTTTTGTCTTGGGGTAAGTGGGTTGGTGTGTATGCCTTTGTGTGTCTTTGTTATTGTGTTTGTGTCTGCGTTACTGTGTCTGTGCATGTCTTTGTCTTTGTGTGTTTTTGTTATTGTGTTTGTGTCTTTGTTACTGTGTCTGTGCGTGTCTTTGTGTATTTCTGGGCGTGGTGCTGCCTACCCACTCCCTCGTGTGTCACAGTGCCGGTCTTCATAGTTGCTACTCGCTACTAACAGCACTTGCCCCAACAGTCTGTTAAGGCTACACGGGGTATATTTGTCTTTATTGTATAGAGGGGTATGTGCGTAGTGTGGGGTGGAGCGGTGGTGCAGTGGTTAGCGCACTGGTGGGGGGGCGGGGGGAGGCAAGGTTCTCTCTGTCGCCATCGTCCCTCGCACCGCACGCCGCGTGGCGCTCAACGCCGAGAGGGCGTAGTTCCACCGCGGGCGTGCTGGGAACATGCGTCACGTGACGCTACGTGGTGTGACACGCGCCGTCCCCTCCCGGTCACTCGCGCGTTGGGCGATAAACCCGGGGTGGGAATGGGATGGCATCACTAGGGGGGGGACTACTCGTGGTGTGTGCTGAGCGTCGCTTAAAACAATTTTGTTAGAACCAGGGGTCGAGGGACTGCTCCACCCACACAAACTAGGTTTATTTTACAGGGCTAAGAGAGAGAGAAGCTATTTTAAAACCTAGTAGGAGTGATTTCGCCACCAATATTTTTAGTATTAAAGGTTTGTTTTGTTTAACGTTTAAATTATCTTTGGACCTCCAGTCACAACCTTCGATTCATGGGATAACGCCTTCCTCTGATGACAAAAATTGGAACTGTCTTTTGACTTTGACATATATCTCGAGTGAAGATCTACCTTACACTACAACACGACTAATATTGTCTCAACATGCATTAGTACCACACAGATACTGTGTGGTATTACAGGGAAAGAGACACCGCAAACTCCAAATATACAGCAGCTGTCAGGGTCGGAATCCAACCCACGACCTCCTCCATACCAGGCGAGGGAGTTAACAGCACCTAGTCACCACGGCGCCCCTTCTGAACGTGAGACACCAATCCGGTGTGAACCCAACCTCGAGTCTCAGACTGTTTAGAGCTAACCGCATAGATGATTTGAGACGCAATGATTATATCGTACCAGTTGTGTACTTGTGTGAACGCGAATCGCATTGTGCTCTGGGCTGTGGGTGAGATTTCTATTTGCTTCATTGCTGGCATGGGTTTGACTTGTTTTGCTTCTTTCATTTTTGTGACCCAGGTCACTCTTGTCAATGAGACTCGTCCTGATCTCTTGAGTTCTCATCTCGCTAAATTTTAATTCAACTCGACTGGATCATCATCATCAGCATAAGTATCAGCAGCAGAATTAGTAACAGGAGCAACAGCATCAACAGCAGTAGCTCCATCATTATCAGCAGCAGGAGTAGAACCATCAGCATCAATAATAATATAATCATTATCAGCAATAACATAATCATCAGCAGCAGCAGCATCATGATCATCACTCGTGCAACCGAAACTCATCCTGGTTAAACAAATCGACTTTAACACATAGGCTTTCACGACCAATATTATCAATTATAAAGTTTTAATGGGTTAGATCGCGAAAATATGCATATATTTGATTGGGTTCTGGGTTACCTGTGAATTGTAATTACATTGTATTGTGGGTCAGGGGTCAATGTGTTTAGGGTGAATAAAAAATGAAATCAGACAATCTATTTTCAAGATTTTCATCCAGGCTGTGAATGTGACTCTCTCATAGCTGAGTCTGACTGACTTGTGTAAACATGTATTTTTTGGGGATGGTTACTGTTGTTTTGTTTGTATGGATGTTATATTATCGGAGATTAAACCCGGACACGGTTTGTAAATCTACAGCTTACGCCTTCACAGGTAAGTGCTGTCTGTAGCCTTGGTCCACATTCCATACCGCGTCTCGTGGTATTTATAGTTGCACTCTCAGGGGGTTTGCTTGTTCCTCGTCACCATAAGCTATGATGATGAATGGACCCTGACTGATGGATGATGATGAAGAGCACGATGATGATAATAATGACAACGCTTGGTAATGATGACCACCACCCACTCACCTGCACCCAACACTCTCCTACCTGACACCTGCCACTCCCTAACCTACTACCCCCCCAGCCATCTAAAGGGCCTCTCCCTCCCACCTGCCCACACTCACACCTGCTCGGCCATACACCAACCCATCCTGCCACCCTCCCACCTGCCCACCTCATGCATATTCAAGCACCCATTCCCGGCTGATCTCCCTCCCACCTGATCACCTGCAAACCCGCTCACTCACCCACCCGCACAAAGACAAAGATCCCCCGTATAGCCTGAACAGACTGTTGGGCAAGTGCTATTAGCGAGCATCTCGGAAGGCCAGCACAGTACACGAGTGGGTGGGTGGCCAGCACCAAGCCCTGCCGCCTTTGTCTCCCGAGTAGTGATATTTAAACTCTACACCAGGTACTCATTTGAGGCTGAATCGACCTAAGGGAGGCCCATTATCGGTTCAGACAATGGTCATTGGTGTTGGTGGCCATGAGTGGGAATTGAACTTGGATCAGTAGGTTCATAACACAGCGCACTAACCACTAAAACACCAATCTCCACCCACACACACCTCCTCAACCACCCACACGATTACACTCCTCCCCTCCCATCTGATCCCCCACTCATTCACACGTGAAGTTGGGAGATGATTTGTGAAATGATAAACAATAATAAGTTGACTATTTTTTAAAGACAATTTTTTGAACAGTTAAGCTAAAATAAATCCAGAATAAATAAATGACAATGATAGAGACGACATACTTTTTTTTAAAACCTTTTATAATATTTTTTTACACGGCACGTTTTGGTGCAGAAATCCACAAAGCCTCACCATAGACGACGACATCAGTCCAAGGAACAAACCATCACCGTTTGCCTGGCCACTGGGTTTTGTAGAAATCGCGACCCGTAAACCCCAACACCGCGGTGTGAATGCAACGCTCCTGTCTGCGCAGGTGAGTCGATTCGTTTCTTGGTTCGTCGCAGCCGTGTGCGCTCCTGGGACAGCGTCTCTCAGCCACAGCGAGCGGCTATCGGTGAGAAGCAACTGAGAGTCGTGGCGAGCTCAGCTCCTACTGAGAGCGGAGCGAGTGGACCTGGCTCCCGTCTGGAAGTGGTCAAAGCCGACCCTATAACGTGTCTCACGGTGTGTCTAGACCGCTGCGTACGATACGAAGCTCGTGTCTGTGACCTTGACCACCTGAGCACATTTCCACGGAGTGTCTCCTGAGGTTTGTAACCTCGTGCTAAATAATGTTGTCTTCCTTGTTCATCTCCGATGTTGTGAGCCCCCAGGATGTTGATGGTTAAAATATTTTATCTGGAAAGTCGCTCATTTTAACTTCTCATTCGCAAGGGTGTCCATGGTGTCAAGTGACACATGCGTAAACAGTCCAATAAAAGATTAACTATGGACTATATTTTGTTATATTTTACCAGGTAAGGCAGACTGAGCAATGTAGCTCTTTTTCAGAAACGATCTGGCCATCACAGATGATAACTCAACGAAGTGGCTTATCATGTGGAAATGTATAGCAGTCGCCTAATACTCTAAACGCGTGATGTTGATTCAAAATGTGGAGGGAAAAAACGATCATGGGCAGAAAGAGAGACACGCAAACTCCTAATATGCAGCAAGCATCGGGGTCGGAATCGAAACCACGACCTGCAGACCAGGCGAGGGAGTTACCATCTAATCACTCCAAATAAAAACGTTAAAATCTACATCCTACACGGTTTACGTTAATATACAAAGTGAAACACATTGATACAGAGCCAAGAACAGAGCCAAGGCATCGCACCCACGAGCATCAGAAGGCAGTCAAACGCACGAATGCGCGGTGCTCACTGCCGGTTCACGTGGGACGTTCTCTCGATGTCACAAAATAACTCCACGCGTTCGTCAAATAACACTGCATGGCCCTTAAAGGTAACATATATTAAACGACGTTTCAGGCAACGGACCTATTAATAGGACATAATTGAGAGATAAAGCAGAAGGGCGATTCTGAATGAGTGCGTGCGTGTTTTGGTTTGACTCTGATGATCGTTGCTTGAGTGACTGTAAGGGTTTGGAATTGGTTCCCACGCACGCGTTTCTCTCTGTGTGCACGTGGCAGAGTTTAGCGGATCAACAGCGAATTAATAAATAAATAACAACGCCAACTTCTGTAGCGCCGTAGCATGGCGAGCCGGTTCTCAAATCACCGAAATGTTTTGGCGACGCTGCGTTTGGCAACAAAACAATATCAGCACATCCGTAGACTCGCTCTACATCTTCTCCGGGCTCGCGATGTGCTGTGAACAGGGACCGTTGCTCGAACGTCTCCTGTTTTGTATACAGTACTACCTTCGAAGGCCATACAGTGTCATGAATAAACGTGAGTTTCCATCATCCTGTATTTTTTCGGTACAGTCACGTACGTATAAAATAAAAATAAATCACGACATTTCGATTGCAACACAAGCAATCATCATCAGGTGGGAAAACCACAGCAATAATTTTTTTTTTGCTTAAGTGGGAGAAAAAATAATTATTGCTGTGGTTTTCCCACATGATGATTGCTTGTGTTGCAATCGAAACGTGATTTATTTTTATTTTATACCTATGTGACTTTACCGAAAGAACCAAAGCGTATGGATTCCTGCAGTCACGAAAGCAACGAATCTAGAGTGAGTTTCCATCGTTAAAAATGCGTGTGTATTTGCACGTATATATGTTTGTGCATTTCAGTTTCTACGTGTCTATAACAGTGTAACTCACACCACTGAGTAGCTATGCGAGTGTGTTTATATTTACTACCCAGACCCCAAGCGATGAGGTTGTCTATAACATGACACATCACCCTATCTACTGTGTACAGCTCAGATAAAGTACACGTGTGTGTAATGTTGTTACATACCCTCACCATGTACTATAGCTGAGTTACATACAGTGCATAGTGTGCTGTATAGTGTGTGTAATGTTGTTACATATCCTCACCATGTACTATAGCTGAGTTATATGCAGTACATAGTGTGCAGTATAGTGTGATGTGTAATGTTGTTACATACACAAACCTGTCAACCCATACGGGTTTACCCGTATTCTTGTACAGGGAAATTGAGTAAAAACATGTTGTTTGTCTATTTGTTTGTGTTTCTCCCTTGTGATGGGACTTTGTAGGATGAACGCTGAGATTTATAAGGGACACGGGGTGACCAATCACGTCTGGATTGGTCCGTAATAAAGTAGGGCACTGATAAGGGGTTGACAGCTCTGCATACTCACACCATGTGCTAGATCCGAGCTGTAAACAGTCAACGGCGAGGTTTTTGTGAGAAAATGATGAGATGTAAACTCCTTGGTTCTTTCGGTAAAGTCACGTAGATATGTTTTACCGAAACAACCAAAGAGTATGGATTCCTGCAGTCACGAAAGCTTCAAATCAAGAACGATGATAAGTGTCTGTCGTCAAAGTAAAAAGTCACATCGGTGATAAAATCGCGCGTAGTGAATTGAAAGAGACATTGATGAGGCATCAACCATTAATGTTGTACAACAACAACAGCAGCAGCAGCTGCTGTGCGTCAACGAGCTGCACCACTCGCACGTCGTTCGCCACAACGCGCTACAGACGCAGTCCATGGCGACACGGAGCCAAGGCGAATTCGTCGCTGCACTCCGACAACAAAGAAAGCGGTTCAAGATCAAGTTCATTTATTAGGTATAGCCCTGTGAGCCATTCGGCTCTTGAATCGGGTGCAACCGCAACAAACAAAAAACATGAACAAGAATACATCTGATAGTGACTATGTGCAAACAGAAAATCCAAGAAAAGACAGCAAAATATTGCAGAAAAAGCACCGTACACCAACACTGTGTGCAAAAATCCCAGTGGGATGCAAGTCAAACAACAACAACCACAAGACAACTTAGATTAAGGCCATCAGTCTAACTCTGTACTACAACAAACATGGCCAAACCAAAAAACTTTTCGAAAATCACCAAAATAAAGCCATAAAAGCAATGAAACAGTGGTCATAGGAACTGTGACCGAATTTTCACAATAAACGACGTAAACAACATGTACTACCAAATTCTGCAGCCATAGCTGGCTGCATGAGTCACTCCACAACAGTAGGAGCATCAGTCGGAGTATCAACATTTTTCAATGCACCTTTAAGATCAGCACACTAAAACACAGATCATACTTTGCAGCGATCATCCGGAGCGAAACATTGTATTTTAGGCCACTAAATTTCGGTGGAAGCTAGGGGTGTACAACTCCTCTAGAGCAGTTTTGAGTGAAAATCTCATAGTAAGTGATTCAAGTTGCAGTTTATTGGCAATAGCATTCCAGACCCTGGGGGCATCAATATCAAAGGCCCTTCCTCCAGTATTTGTACGGCAATAGGGAATGTGAAGCTGGTAAATGAGCGAAGACCTTAGGTCAAATTTGTTCTTTGAAACAGAGAGGAGATCCAGCAGGTAATCTGCGGATTTTTTTGTAAGTACATCATGAATAAATAAGATCTGATGCACAAGCCGTCGAACATTGGGAGATGTTAAGTTTGACCCAATGTAGAGATCACAGTGGTGAGTCCTATGTGGGCAGTTCAATGCAAATCTTAAGGCCGAGTGATACATTGAGTCAAGCTTCTTAAGTACAGTAATTGGGGCTGATTTATACACGATGTCACAGTAATCAAGTAGAGGCAGTATGGTAGCTTTTATCAATTCCAAACGGAACATAGGGGGGAAGCAGTGCTTGTGTCGATACAGAAAACCAATTTTTATTTTTGTCTTTTTACCAAAATAATCAATGTGATCTTCAAATTTCAGTTTTGAATCAAGAATGACCCCAAGATACTTATAGATTTTGACTTGATCTATTTGATAATTATTTAAGGAATGTAATTGGGGAAAAATAACTTCCTGCTTTAGTCCTGGTGAGAAGCATAGCACCTTGGTTTTGGAGGTATTCAGGACTAGTTTAAGAGCAACTAGCTGATGTTGTAGTTTGTTGAAATCACCCTGGAGTTTAGCAATCACGTCATCCGGAGAGCGGCCAGCAGTAATCAGTATCGTGTCATCTGCAAAAAGATTTACCCTGGAATGATCCAGGTCAGTGTCCAATTTATTGACATAGAGAACAAGAGGGGGCCGAGGATTGAACACTGTGGAACCCCTTTTGTTATCTTAACACTGTTTGACCTCCAACCATCTGTGAGTACAGTTTGGGTGCGAAAAGAGTGGTAATTTTTTAACCATTCTACTGCGTGTTTGGAGAAACGTAGGCAACTTAGTTTACTAAGCAGGGTGTTGTGGTGGACTGTATCAAAGGCTTTGGACAAGTCAAGAAAAAGACTGGCGCAGTACTGCTTATTATCAAGGCTACTGTAAATGTAATTCAAAGAGTCTAATGCAGCAGATGTGGTGCTGTATTTTTTTGGAACCCAGATTGGTTTTGATGTAATAGATTGTTGTCGGACAGGAAACTGCTAATTTGGTAGTTCAATAATTTTTCAAAAATTTTCATCAACGGGGACAAAATTTAAATAGGTCGGTAGTTATCTGGATCATCTTTAGGGCCCCCTTTGTGAAGTGGACGAACATATGAATGTTTCCATTCTAGAGGTATTGATGCTTCTTTGATGGACAGGTTGAAAATATGGGCTATAGGTTTGTATATTAGGTAACCAACAGTTAGTAGAGCAAAGACGGGAATACTCTCTGCTCTGGTAGAGGAGGACCCTTTGAGGTAGGAAAGTTGTTTCTGAACATTACTTTCGTGGATTGGCTGAAAACTAAATTCGCTTAATGTTTGGATAGGGGTGTAGGAATTTGCATGAGCAGGGGTGACTCCCAATACATTATCAAATCGGGTACCAGCTTCAGAAAAATGAAGGTTAAAATTGTCAACTATTTTTTGGGGATCTGAAAAATATTCCCCATTTTGGTTAAGCTCAACGGGCAGATTATCTGTGTTAGATGCCTTTTCGATACTTTTGATTGTTTTCCAGAAGATCCTGGCATTTCCATGTGATTCCAGGAGAGTGGAGGAAAAGTATGCACTTTTTGCATGCCGTATTTTTTGACGCATCTATTCCTTAAAATCCTGTATTCTAGCCAGTCATGGACCAAATTACTTTTCTGAGCACATGCCCAAGCCTTGTCCCTAGTTTTCATGAGCTTAGTAATCAAGGGATCAAACCATGGTGGGCGGTTGCCTTTAGTTTAAATTTTAACCAACGGAGCATGTTTGTTAAGAATTTGGAAAAACGTGTACCTGAAGGTCTCCAAGCCGTAGTCAGGTTGGGCATATCACAGACCTTGTCAATATCTGAGTGAAGCACACCATTAGTAAATGCCTGAATGCTGAAGTGTCTCATGGAGTGCTTCTCAACCAATTTAGGGGGGGGGCTTTCTGTCTGGCTGATGATCTCTCCCCAAATATGAAGGAGTGATCGCTAAGGTTATTAACCAGGACACCAGTCAGCACGAAATTGTGAGGGGCATTTGTTAATAGGACGTCAAGCAGAAATGACTGTCCCGGGTTTTTTAGGTTGGGTCTTGTAGGGGCATTTATTAATTGAAATAGGTTAAATTCATCTGCAAAATTTGGGGCCACGGCCAGCGGGTTTAGCCAATTCCAATTGAGATCACCCATTAAAATGATTTCACCTTTAGCAAGGCCCCCAAGAAGCTCCCTCAGTGCGTTCCCAGCTTCAACATCCTTACCACTAGGCGGTCTATAGCAGCACACTACCAATATCTGTTGATTTTTAGGGAGAGTGATTCTGAGAGCCAGACCTTCAAAGCAATGTTTCTTTAACAAGGAATGAGCTGGTGAACACGCAATAGTACTACGAACATATATGGCAATTCCACCTCCTTTAGACCCTCGGTCAAGTCGAAAAAGGTTGTAGTTGTCAATCGTAATCTGCAAGTCAATGACGACCGGAGTGAGAAATGTTTCTGTAAGGCAGAAAATGTCTGGGTCCAGATTTGCCACTTCTAGTTTAAGTTGACTTAATTTAATCACAAGACCTCTGATGTTGACATGTAGAACACCAACACCTTTTCTGCCAGAAAAATCTACAGAATTAAATGAGTTCTTTACATTTGGGCCAGGATGAAGCTCAATACCTCCCAGAAATAAGAAAATTAGAATTAATAGTTTGCACAAGTATTTTCTGTGAATGGATGAAGAGCGACGAACCTTGGACGAATAGCAGCTGCTTGCGTATGGTGACATTTTTAAGAGCATAATGAAGTTAGGAAGGAGTGCTGGTGAAGTAATAGGACAGAGATAGGGCTTAAAAAGATACAATGATGGAGTGTATAAGTGGCTATAAGCTGTTTCACTAGCAGGTGTAGTGGCAAATGGAGCATGAACTATGGACTCGAAATAACGAGGGCTGCCAGTGGTGGAGTTGTGTTTGGCACTAGATATGACCGGGAGGGACAGCAGTAGAATACACAGCAGAACTGCCATCTTTAAAATAACAAAAAACCACAACAGTTAAACACACACGTGAAAACGTACAGGTAGGCCGAGCGTGAGTAATGTCTTGCCGCACTCGTCGCACATGTACGGTTTCTCGCCTGTTTGACGAGCGCCCTCCTCGAAGTAGCCCTCCTCGAAGTAGGCCGCCTCGAGCAGGCCCCGACGCAGGCCCCGACGGGGTGTGGGCAGATGTTGTTGGTGTTGGTGGCTGCGGTCGTTGTTGTTGTGGTGGTGTGGGTGGTTGTGGTTAGTGCTGCTGCGGTGGTGGCCGTGGTTGTGGTGGTGGCCGTGGTTGTGGTGGTGGTCCCCGCGCTCAGCCTCGGGCCCCTGAGCCGCGTGTGTGCAAACACACTCACCACACGCACACACACACTCACCACGCGCACACACGTTCACCACGCTCACCACACGCTCACCACGCTCACCACACGCTCACCACGCTCACCACACGCTCACCACGCTCACCACACGCTCACCACGCTCACCACACGCTCACCACGCTCACCACACGCTCACCACGCTCACCACACGCTCACCACACGCACACACGCTCACCACAAGCACACACGCTCACCACACGCACACACGCTCACCACACGCACACACGCCCACCACACGAACACACACCCATCACCGACGCCGTGGACACCGCTGGGTGACACACACACACGCGCGCACCACGCGCGCTCCCCACCACACACAGGACAACAGCGATCTCAACAACAGCGATCTAAAAAAGAAAATCACGTCTCCCTCTCACACACACTCACATTCTCACACACAGTTCACACTCATTCACACTCATGCAGAGCCATTCACACGCTTCCATCACGCTGCCGCCATCTTGCTGAGAAGGGTGGAGTGACTCCAACTCAACCCACGCGGGCCTCACCTTCCGTGTCTGATGCTCATCCTCCAGTGTGATAAACTTATGACCCGTGTGGTCTCCTGCGATGGTGCAGTCCCTGCACACGAGGCTCAGGTCTTGCTTGCAGTAGAACTTGAGCTCCTCGTTGTGCGTCTTGCACTTGCGTTCTTCAGGGTTCACATCTGATTAAACCAGGACGTGATCTTTAAACATCGTATTTTCCAGGCGAGGCATGAGGTGTTCCCTGCAGAAGGACGTCTCACACCTGAGGCAGGTCTTCACTGCAAGCGTCTTGCCTTTTGGGCAGTTGTCACAGAAAACAACACCAGCAGCAGCCATTGTCTCAGTCACTCGCAGCTGCTCTATGAGGTTGGCGATCGTCACGTTCCTGGTCAGCTGGGGTCGTCGAGGGAAGGTCTTGCGGCACTGCGGGCAGCAGTAGGAGTCTGTCTCCTTCCAGGCGTCCTCCAGGCACTGGAGGCAGAACGAGTGGCCGCAGCTCAACGTGGAGAGCAGTCAAACGTGTCCAGGCAGATGGAACAGGTCAAGTCACAGTCCTTGTTCTCAGCGGGAGCTGCGCTTGCCATGACCCGAGGATGCACCCAGAATAGTTTCTCACTGTGGCTCATAGAATATATTTGAACAAAAATCCTTTATGTTTATAATATCGTGAGATATTGATTACCATTGACGAGGTGTGAACTGTTTAGGAGACGCTGTGTGAGCAGCTCAGCGGAGACGAACACGGAAATAATTTGTCCGCGATGACCCACGGAGAGAGAAACCATTACCAACCACAGGGGTGATTCTATTCCATTATTTCACTATTTTACGACGAAAACTTTACCATATTCCGTCGATTCAAATTCGAATTTGTTCATCATTGTACAATAACAGTTTCAGTGATTTTGTATCTTGCTTTGTTTTTGTTTGTTATGTTTTAAAGTTAAAGTCAATGCGATATTGTTGCTATCCCCCCCCCCCCCACCCGCTGAGTGAGTGGTACATTCCGAACAGCCTAGCAGCTACGGCGAGCAATGTGGATCAAAGCAGATACCAGTAACGCGATTTGTTACTATCACAGATATTAATTTGGCATCTATGGACTGACGTACATCAGAATCGGAATATTTATACTGCAGGAGGAATCAGATGACCTGTAAAACTCTTTTTAACAGATGTCCAGTAGGAGCACGGGGTAAGAACGTTACAATAACAAACAGTACACAAACATGATAGTAGCGCAAGTACAAGGAAAGTTAACACATCACCATAACACATCTTCGACCACATCAATTCCATACACCCAGCCATCAGATTCACCATGGAAGTCGAAAAAGATGGCAAGCTACCCTTTTTGGATGTCCTAATTAAAAGGAGACCTGATGGTTCAATGAGCCATTCTGTCTACAGGAAATCCACCCATACGGATGCTTACCTAAAACCGGATTCCAACAACCATCCATCCCAGAAGAATTCCCTCATCAAGACTCTATACCATACAGCCCAATGCATCTCCGACCAGGAACACATTGCCAGTGAACTCAAACATGTACGCCAAGCTCGTAAGGCTAATGGTTATTCCGACAACACAATCCGCAAAGCCATCACTCCAACCATCAAGAAGGGTCCTGTTGAGGAGCCTTTCAAAACCATCACCTTACCCTACATTGCTGGGGTCACAAAAAGATCTCCAAAATCCTGATAAAACACAAGATCCAGGTCCGATTCAACACAGTACATAAAATCCGTGATCTGATCCCGTCTGTAAAAGATGTGGTTCCAGACATACAGTACCATGGCGTCTACTAACTAAATTGCCTCTGTGGTAGCAGTTACATTGGGGAAACCAAACTACATGTCCCGGACCGCATCCGTGAACATAAAGCAGACTTGAAACACGGTAGGACAAACACCTCAGCCGTGGCAGATCACTGTTACAATTCAGTGGGCTCAAATGATATTGACTTCTCCAAGACAGATGTTCTCTGCAAGCCATCTGGCTACCATGAGAGTTTCGTTCATGAGGCGATCCACATATACAAACACAGAGACAATTTCAACCGAGAAGATGGATTCTGGCTCAGCAATCATTGGAAGGACGCAATCAACCATTTCGGATCTTAACTGAGTGTGTTTACGGTGACTTTCAGACCGCAGTCCACTCATTGGCATTGACTATATATCTTGTATTCTCCGCAGGGAATAGATTATTTGCTCCTCTGCAAGTCTCCTAACACCACTCTCCCATTGACATATTTCGTTGCTTCCTCTTAGTATCTTTCACGCGACGGTCAATGGTATAGTGTATAGCGGATTGTATAATAATAAATAGTATAAAATTGTAATGTTTAATACAATGTACAAAGTAATATATAGTATCGTAATTATATAGTGAATATACAACAGTGTGAGTAGAATAATACATAGCGTAATATTACAATGTATAAGGTATAGGGTGGTGTATAGCAATTCAGTATATAATTTAATGTTGGGTTTGTCTATGGCAGTATATAGTACGTTGTAGACCCGTGTGATGGAAGAGAATAAAGTTAAGCTGGAAGAATATAATATTTTTTGCGACATAGAATTGTAATATATTACTTACTGTTAGTAGCTCAACTTATTGGAGAGTATATTTAGTATACTGATGATACTATGTAGTTTATACTTTAGTTGTTTACGTGGTGGTTTAGTGACTGCAGCTACAGACTATTAACATTCCTTCCCTTTATTAATGCTTCCCGCTATCCCCTACCTTTGATGCTGCTAATCCTGCTTAATGCACGGGCAAAACATAACTTTAAACCCCTCGCCAAACCTCTTACGCATTTCACAAGAAGTACTAATCGTATATCTGCATTTCCCATAAATATGCTAAAATTCCTCTTGATATGCAAATTATTTTGTCAAGGCACTCTTCCTCCTCCCTCCCAGCTTAAATATACGCTCCAAGCCTGGGGTGTGTCATTCAGACTCTGTCGTCTTGACAGACCTGTTCTTCACCTGAGGACGGCTGCTTGCGTTGTGGTCGAAACGTCGTGAGAATTATTTTATTATGTTTTATTTTTATTATTTCCATTCTACGTGACTTTACCGAAAGAACCAAGAAGATGACATCCACAGTAGTTTAACACGTAAAACTTTCGCGACCAATATCCGTTATACAGTTTTATTGGGGGTGAACCATCTAACCCAAATAACCTGCATTATGGACATCTACAGTATATAAATATAAAAGTTAGTAGTTCCCTGCGTCTTGTTGACATTCGGGTGATTGTCAGAAAGTGGTTTGCTTTATCCACCGCTTTCTCTGTTGTCGGAGTGCAGCGACGAATTCGCCTTGGCTCCGTGTCGCCATGGACTGCGTCTGTAGCGCGTTGTGGCGAACGGCGTGCGAGTGGTGCATCTCGTTGACGCACAACAGCTGCTGCTGCTGTTGTTGTTGTACAACATTAATGGTTGACGCCTCATCAATGTCTCTTTCAATTCACTACGCGCTATTTATCCCCAATGTGACTTTTTTACTTTGACGACAGACGCTTCTCATCGTGCTTGATTCGAAGCTTTTGTGACTGCAGGAATCCATACTCTTTGGTTGTTTCGGTAAAAAAAAATATCTACGTGACTTTACCAAAAAAACCGAGGAGTTTACTTCTCATCATTTTCTCACATTAACCTCGCCGTTGACTGTTTACAGCTCAGATCGAGCACATGGTGTGGGTATGCAGAGCCGTCAACCCCTTATCAGTGCACTACTTTATTACGGACCGATCCAGACGTGATCGGTCACCCCGTGTCCCTTATAAATCTCAGCGTTCATCCTACAAAGTCCCATCACAAGGGAGAAACACAAACAGACAAACAAAATGTTTTTACATAATTTCCTTGTACAAGAATACGGGTAAACCCGTATGGGTTGACAGGTATGGGTATGTAACAACATTATACATCACACTATACAGCACACTATGCAATGTCTATAACTTAGCTATAGTACATGGTGAGGGTATGTAACAGCATTACACATCACACTATACAGCACACTATGCATTGTATATAACTCAGCTATAGTACATGGTGAGGGTATGTAACAGCATCACACACACGTGTACTTTATCTGAGCTGTACACAGTAGATAGGGTGATGTGACATGTTGGGTCTGGGTAGTAAATATAAACACACTGGCATAGCTACTCTGTGGTGAGTTACACTATCATTTACAAACGGAGAAACTGAAATGCACACAAATATATACACGTGCAAATACACACGTATTTTTAACAATGATGAAAACTCACGTTTATTCATGACACTGTGTGGCCTTAGAATGTAGTACTGTATATAACAGGCGACGTTTCGAGCAATAGCCCCTCTTCACAGCACATCTAGAGCCTGGAGAAGAGGTAGAGTGACTCTACGAATGTGCTGAGATTTTTTTATTGTTGTTTGTGCGCCAACTGCCGAACGCAGCGTCGCCAAAACATTTCGGTGATTTGAGAACGGCTCGCAATGCTACGTCGCTGCAGAAGTTGGCGTTGTTATTTATTTATTAATTCGCTGTTGATCCGCTAAACTCTGCCACGTGCACACTAGGGGTCGGCACGGTTTGAACCGACTCAAACTGGTTTCAAATTGAGCAATCCAAACCAAACCAGCGACGACTGAACCAAACCAAACCAAAACCAAACCAAACTAAGCTAAACCAAACCTCTTAAGTTGGCTTGAACCAAACTAGTTTGAGCCGGTTCCACCCTGTCCGAGCCAAACCGAGTCGGTTTTCGTAGCCCCAAACCAAACCGAACCAGTTCAAACAGAGCCAAACCAAACCGATTTGGTTCGGTTCAAACCGCGGTTTGGTGGTTTGAGCCAAACCGTGCCGACCCCTAGTGCACACAGATAGAAACGCGTGCGTGGGAACCAATTCCAAACCCTTACAGTCACTAAAGCAACGATCATCAGAGTAAAAACCCAAACACGCACGCACTCATTCATAATCGCAGTCCTGATTAACTCTCAATTATGTCCTATGAAGTAGGGCCGTTGCCTGAAAGGTCGATTAATGTTACTTTTAAGCTCCACGCAGTGTTTGACGAACGCGTGGAGTTATTTTAACAGCGAGTGAACGTACCACATGAAACGGCAGTGCGCACCGCGCATTCGTGCGTTTGACTGCCCTCTAATGCTCATGGGTGTGATGCCTTGCCTCTGTTCTTGGCTCTGTATCATTGTGTTTCACGTTGTACATGAACGTAAACCGAATAAGATGTAGATTTTAACGTTTTTTTTTTGGAGTGATTTAGATGTTAACACCCTCGCCTGGTCTGCAGGAGGTCGTGGATTCGATCCCGACCCCGACGCCTGCTGTATATTAGGAGTTTGCGTGTCTCTCTTTCTCACCGTGGTCGTTTTTCCCTCATTTAGAATCAACATCACGCTTTTAGAGTACTAAGTTACTGATATACATTTCCACATTATGATAAGCCACTTCGTCATCATTTGATGGCCAGATCGTTTCTGAATAAGAGCTACATTGCTCAGTGTACCTTACCTAGTGAACTATAACGAAATATAGTCCATAGTAAATCGTTTTATTGAAGTTTTTACGCATGTGTTACTTGACACCTCGGACACCCTTGCGAACGAGAAGTTTAATCGAGCGACTTTCCCGGTAAAATATTTTAACCATCCACATCCTGGGGGTTCACAACATCGGAGATGAACAATGAAGCCAACATTACTTAGCACGAGGTTACAAACCTCACGAGACACTCCGTGGAAATGTGCTCAGGTGATCAAGGTCACAGGCACGAGCTTCATACCCGCACGTAGCTGGCTAGACACAACGTAAGACACGTTACACGGTCGGCTTTGACCACTTCCAGACGGGAGCCAGGTCCACGCGTTACGCTCTCAGTGGGAGCTGCGCTCGCCACGACTCTCAGTGGCTTCTTACCAATAGTAGCTCGCTGTGGCCGAGAGACGCTGTCCCTGGAGCGCACACGGCGGCGACGAACCAAGACACGAATCGACTCTCACCGCGGTGTTGGTGTTTACGGGTCGCGACTTTTACAAAACCCAGAGTGGCCAGGCAAACGGTGATGGTTTGTCCCTTGGACTGATGTCGTTGGCTATGGTGAGGCTCTGTGGGTTTCTGCACCAAACCGTACCTTGTAAAACATTATTATAAAAGTTATTGTTTAAGTATGTCATCTATATCATTGCCATTCATTTGTTCTGTATTTATTTTAGCGTAACTGTTTAAAATTGTCTTTAAAAAATAGTAACCATTAATATTGTTATTTTTTTGACAAATCATCTCACAACTTAACGTGTAAATGAGTGGGGGATCAGGTGGGAGGGTAGGAGGGTGATCGTGTGGGTGGTTGAGCAGGTGTGTGTAGGTGGAGATTGGTGTTGTCGTGGTTAGTGCGCTGTGCTATGAACCTGCCGATCCAAGTTAAATTCTCACTCATGGCCACCAACACCAATGACCATTGTCTGAACTGGTCATAGGTCGATTCAGCCTCACATGATTACCTTGGTGTAGAGTATAAATATCAACACTCGAGAGACAAAGGCGACAGGGCTTGGTGCTGGCCATCCACCCACGTGTGCTGTGCCAGCTTTCATAGATGCTCGCTAACAGCACTTGCCCAACAGTCTGTTCAGGCTATACAGGGGATCTTTGCCTTTGTGCGGGTGGGTGAGTTGAGCGGGTTTGCAGGTGATCAGGTGGGAGGGAGATCAGCCGGGAATGGGTGCTTGAATATGCATGAGGTGGACAGGTGGGAGGGTTGCAAGATGGGCAGGTGTATGGCTGAGCAGGTGTATGGCTGAGCAGGTGTGAGTGTGGGCAGGTGGGAGGGAGGGTCTCTGTAGACGGCTGGGGGGGGGTAGTAGGTTAGGGAGTGGCAGGTGTCGGCGAGGAGAGTGTTGGGTGCAGATGAGTGGGTGGTGGTCATCATTACCAAGTGTAGTCATTATCATCATCATCGTGCTCTTCATCATCATCCATCAGTCAGGATCCATTCATCATCATAGCTCATGATGACGAGGAACAAGCAAACTGACAGAGTGCAGCAAAAAATAACACGAAATGCGCCATGGAATGTGGCCCAAGGCTACAGACAGAACTTACCTGTGAAGGCGTAGGCTGTATATTTACTAACCGTGCCCGGGTTTAATTTCCGAAAATATAACATCCATAAAACAAAACAAGAGTAACCATCCCAAAAAAATACATGTTTACCCAAGTCAGTCTCAGCTATGAGAGTCACATTCACAGCCTGGATGACAATCTTAACAATAGATTTTCAGATTTCATTTTTTATTCACCCTGAACACATTGACCCTTGACCCACAATACAATTATTCCAATTCACAGGTAACCCAGAACACAATCTAGTCTATGTACATTTACGTGATCTAACCCAATAAACCTTTATCATTGATATTATTGGTCGTGAAAGCCTACGTGTTAAAGTCGATTTGTTTAACCAGGTGAGAACTCAAGAAACCAGTATGAGTCTCGGTTGCACGGAGTGATGATAATGATGCTGCTGCTGTTGATGATTCTGTTACTGCTGATAATGATTATATCATTATTGATGCTAGTTCTACTCCTGGTGCTGATAAAGATAATGATGGAGCTACTGCTGTTGATGCTGTTGCTCCTGTTACTATTTTTTCTGCTGATGATATTTCTGCTGATGCTGATGATCGAGTCGAGTTGAATTTAAATTTAACGAGGTGAGAACTCAGGAGATCAGGATGAGTCTCATTGACAAGAGTGACCTGGGTCACAAAAATTTAAAGAACAAAAGTCAAACCCATGCAAGCAATGAAGCAAGTAGAAATCTCACCCCCAGCCCAGAGCACAATTGGATTGGAGTTCACACAATTACACAACTGATACGATATAATTAATGCGTCTCAAATCATCTACGCGTTGCTAAATAGCCTGAGACTCGAGGTTGGGTGCACACGGGATTGGTGTTTCATGTTAAGGAGAGGCGCTGCGGTGGCTCAGAGATGTTATCTCCCTCGCTTGGTATGAAGGAGGTCGTGGGTTGGATTACGACCCTGAAAGCTGCTGTATTTGGAGTTTGCGTTGTCTCTATCCCTGTAATAACACACAGTGTCTGTGTTATGAATGCGTTTTGAAACAATATTAGTCGTGTCGTATTGTAAGGTAGATCGTAACTCTAGATATATATCAGGTGCTTAATAACTTTAACCCACTTCAAAGTCAAAACACAGTTCCCATTGTCAGCAGAAGCGTTTTCCCATAAATCTAAGGTTGTGGCTTCAGGTTCAAAAGTCTGACAGCAGATAATTAAAATATTAATCAAAACAAAACTTTACGAATAATATTGGTGGCGAAAGACCTCCTACTACTACTATGTGTTAAATGGCTTCTCTCTCTCTATGCCCTGTAAAATAAACTAGTTTGGGTGGGGGGGGGTCATTCGACCGCTGGTTCTAACAACAATGCTTTATCTCAGCGACGCTCGGCACACACCACGGAGTAGTCCCTTCCAAGTGATGCCATCCCATTCCCACCCCGGGTTTATCACCCAGCGAGTGAGTGACCGCGAGGGGACGGCGCGCGTCACTCCGTAGCGTCACGTGACGCGTGTTCCCAGCACGCCTGTGGTGGAGCTCCGCCCTCTCGGCGTTGAGCGCCACGCGGCGTGCGATGCGGTGCGAGGGACGATGGCGTCAGAGATAACCTTGCCCCCCCCCCCCCCCCACTAGTGCGCTAACCACTGCATCACCGCTCCACCCCACACTACACACATGGCTCTCTATACACTAAAGACAATGACACCCCGTGTAACCTTAACATACTGTTGGGGCAAATGCTGTTAGTAGCGAGTCGCACCGATGAAAGCCGGTACTGTGACACACGAGGGAGTGGGAAGGCAGCACCACGCCCAGAAATACACAAAGACACTCACAGACAGTAACAATGACACAAACACAATAACAAAGACCCACAAAAACATACACACCAACCCACTTACCCGAAGACAAAGATCCCCCGTATAGCTTACAAATACTGTTGAGTTAAGTGCTGTTAGTGAGGTTCACCTATGAAGGCCATCCTGGGAGTGACCCGCCTTTGTATCCACAGGGGTAATGTTTGCTCATCGCGCCATGTAGTAATTTGAGGCTGAGTCGACCTAGGTGAGAGCCAAGGCCGATTCATATAATCGCTATCAATGTTGTTTGTATACAGGTCATGGGCCTCCCCTAGGTCGACTCAGCCTCAAATGAGTACCTGGTGCGGTGTGTAAACATCGCCACTGGGGAGACAAAGGCAGTTGGGCGTGGTGCTGGCCACCCACCTCCTCGTGTACCGTTCCGGCCTTCATAGGTGCTCGCTAACAGCACTTGCCCCAACAGTCTGTTCAGGCTACACGGGGGATCTGTGTCTTTGTGTGCGTGAGTCTGTGCGTTGTGCCCGTTTCTCTGCGCTGCTCACACTCCGTGCTCTCAGCACGCACGACTCAGATCCAGAATCCTCACTGAGTTACCAACATCACCACCATACACCCACAGCGCGGGGTAGAGCGGTTGACTAAACGAGTGGTGGACGGAGTGCAGCAACTCCATGGAGTCGGCGCGGTAAAACGACAGCAGCCCCGCCTCCCAGTGCAGGTGACACCCGACTCTCCGGGGAGGATTCCTCACCGGCACTGAGGTCCAGACATCACCATGAAGCACGTAGCAGCTGTTGTAATCTTTATATAAAACCCAGGATGAGTCGTTCTGTCCAAGGCTGCACTCTTTACCACCCCCTTTCCGTGCGATCGTCCCGTACACGACTCCAACCTTACAGCTCCTCGCCGCACCCCCCAGGTCCATCTCCCAGTAGTGCTGACCCGACGAGAAGCTCTCGGAGCACAGGACTTGGTCCCAGGCATCAAAGCGGTTTGGGTGATCGGGGCGACCCTGGGAGACAGCGGTCAGCGTCACCGTCCTGAGGTCCGACGAAATCTGGAGGTTGTTGTAGGCCGAGTTTGGGTCCAGAGTCGGTGAGCGTCCATCTGCAGTAACAGCAGCACCACGATAACAATAGCACTCGTGCACTAACACGCACGTACACTACAATAGAGCAATTCATAATGAGCTTTATTATACAACGTTGTTATGCGTAGCTATCGGTGTGATGACATGTAACGGGCACTTTGTCAATCCACTGCTGGATGACCATACTTCACCACGCCGGTCACCACACGTTGGCGAAGGCAGGCGGCGTAGCTGGCGAGAGCACAGAAGTACAGTACAGCGGTGCGTTTACCCGCCCTGCCATCTGCTGCCCCGCCACGTAGCCCCGCAGCCTGTATCACCTGCGAGGCAGGGTGGTGACTGCCCCACCACGTGGCCCCGCAGCCTGTAGCACCTGCAAGGCAGGGTGGTGACTGCCCCTCCACGTGGCCCCGCAGCCTGTAGCACCTGCTAGGCATGGTGGTGACTGCCCCGCCACGTGGCCCCGCAGCCTGTAGCACCTGCAAGGCAGGGTGGTGACTGCCCCTCCACGTGGCCCCGCAGCCTGTAGCACCTGCTAGGCATGGTGGTGACTGCCCCGCCACGTGGCCCCGCAGCCTGTAGTACCTGCTAGGCAGGGTGGTGGCTGCCCTGCCACTTGGCCCCGCAGCCTGTAGCACCTGCTAGGCAGGGTGGTGACTGCCCCGCCACGTGGCCGCGCAGCCTGTAGCACCTGCTAGGTAGGGTTGTGGTGGCTGCCCGTGCGAGCCCTGCCCAGGCGCAGCCCCTGCGGGGCTTTGCGAGGTGCCAGGAGGTGGGGCAGTGGATCGCAGCAGCAGCAGCAGCATCAGCAGCGTGGATATCAACACGCCGTAGCGTCCGTGTGTGTACAACAAACTCAACGATCTCCCGTATAACCTTTCACAGATTGTATCAGCAAGTGCTTTTGGTGAGTGGCTGTGAAGGCCGACACGGCACACAAGGGGCTGGGGTTGGCCAACACCACGCCCGGCCGCCTTTGTCTCCCATGTGGTGACGTTTACACACGCACCAGCTGCTCACTCGTGTGATAGTGTCGTGATGTACACTCGTGTGTGATAGTCTAGTGATGTACACTCTCTGTGTGTGATAGTGTAGTGATGTACACTCGTGTGTGTGTGATAGTGTAGTGATGTACACTCGTGTGTGTGTGATAGTGTAGTGATGTATACTCGTGAGTGTGTGTGTGATAGTGCAGTGATGTACACTTGTGTGTGTGTGTGTGTGATAGTGTAGTGATGTACACTCGTGTGTGTGTGATAGTGTAGTGATGTTCACTCGTGTGTGTGTGTGATAGTGTAGTGATGTACACTCGTGTTTGTGTGTGATAGTGTAGTGATGTACACTCGTGTGTGTGTGTGATAGTGTAGTGTTGACTGCGGTGTTTAAACATCGCCACTGGGGAGACAAAGGCGGTCGGGCGTGGTGCCGGCCACCCACCCCTTCATAGGAGCTCGCTAACAGCACTTTCCCCAACAGTCTGTTAAGGCCATACAAGTGATTTCCACGGGCAACTTTGCTGATGCCTTGGCCTGGTTGTCTAATGAAACCTAAAGTTGCCTTTGATTCTGAGAGCTTCAGGCTGTAACACTCAACCCTAAGAATCCTCAAGGTGTCTGTATCTCACTGCCTCAAGCACTAATAATGAATCCTAAACATCTCAGCCCTAGCGTGTGTGTGTCAGACTCACACGCAGAAAAGCAATAGCATCCTCACTCAATTATACACATGTGTAATGTTAATAAAGGTCAAGTAATAGTGATTTGCACTCATCTGTGTGTATGTGCTATATTTTAATGTGTAGGTATATTGATATATGTTTTTTAGTAGTTTACCTTTTTGGCTAGGTAGTGAGTTAGACGGTCAACTAAGGTCAAGCCGGCTGGCTGTCTGATTGGCTGTCTGATTAACCTCTGAATTGTAACACAGAATCCGAAACGTGCCTTTGAGTCTTAGAGCTTTAGGCATTAACACTAAACTCTATGAATCCTAACTGTGTGAGTCTGGATATCGCAGCCTCAAGTACTAATAATTAATCATAAGAATCTCAGCCACAGTGTCTCTGTGTAAAACACACACACAGCATAGCAACAGCATCCTCATTGAATAATACACACGTATAGTGCTAATAGAGCTCATGTAATACTTCTTTACACTCGTGTGTGTGCTGTATGTTAACGTAGAGGTATTGCAATACATGGGCAATAGTAATGTATCTGTATGTATGTACATTGATACACATGGTCAGTCACAATGATAGCCTCGAGTATTAACATTGAACCCCAATAATCCTTACTGTGCCTTAGTAGGGATATAGCAGCTTCAAGCATTATGAATGAATGAGAATCATTAGGCTGTCTTAGTCTGGTTATGAGCCTACAGCATTAATAATGAACCATATGCATCACAATGGTGATGCAATTGGCTCGAGTCTGATGATGACATCTATCACAGAGAAGACTTATAGTCATTCATTAATCTGCTACAATGGTTACTTTGGCCAACATCATCCTCACTGGATAATACTCGCGTGTAATATCAATGGAACTCATGTAATAGTGAAATACCCTAGTGTGTGTGCTATATATTATCGTCTAATGAATACAGTATAGTCGTAATGTGTGTGTGTGCACGTACAGTTCGTGATAGACAAGGTTGACCATGGTTATGTTTTTGTCTGGCTCTGAGCATCAGCCATTAACTGGGGAACCTAAGAATTCTTAAAGTGCCTTAGTTTGACTCTCTCTGCATCAAACTGTTAACATGAAGCCTAAGACTCCTAAAAGTTTCTTAGTCTGGACGTATGCTCCTTGGGTATCCTACAGGCAGCCTTTGTGTCTGCATTGGTGATTGTTTACAAGACGTCCTGGGTACTCATTAAGGCTGAGTGGACCTAGGAGAGCTCCAAATTGGTTCTGAATCCACTCACCACTGATGTTAGCCAGGGCCGTGAATAGCCTGTTGGTGACCATGTTTGTATCTCAGTGCACAAACCATCCCATTTTCACTGGACATCCGTACTTACTCTCGCTCAACCATACATCCATACACCTCCGATTATCACAGTTGGTGTGAAAGAAGTTCAATATATATCTATACACTATTACAAAGACACGATACCCCGTATATCCTCAACAGACTTTTGGGGAAAGTGCTGTTAGTAAGCACCTATGAAGGCCCACACGGCACACGATGGGATGAGTGGCCAGCACCACGGCCGATCCGCCTTTGTCTCACTAGTGGTATGTTTACACACCGCACCAGGTACTCATTTGAGGCCGAGTGGACCTACGGGAGGTCCAGGACCAGTTCAGATAACCCATCACTGGTGTTGGCCTTGAGCGGGATTCACACTCAGGATGCCAGTTTCATAGCGCAGCAAACTAACCACTATACTACCGCTCTGCAACGTACATGTACAAGCACAATTGCATGCACAATAACAGATGCACACATGGCAATAGTCCGTGGTACTCACACATGAATGCCAGCAGGTTGACCACAGCTCCCTGCAGGGCGCTGATCGAGGCGATGTTTTTTTTTTTGGGAGATGAGGGTGGAGATCCCTTCTGAGCGTCTCTCCTGTGAGACCAGAACCAAAAGTGACTCGCACAGCCCGTGTCTTACACAGTACCAACGCACACAGCATCATTACACAGCATCATCATTCACAGCATCATTACTCACAGCAGCATCACACAGCCCGGGTCTTACCCAGCATCATCTTGTGAAAAATAAGAATAGGTTTTGCCTTTTCTGCCAAAAAACTAGGTGCTCTGATGTTCAAACACCAAATAGATACTTTTTTGTAAGGAATCAAATCTGCATTAACCACACGTACTTGTGGTGAACATGCAAACAAACATTCTCTGATAATTATATATGATGCAATGCCATTGAAACTGATTGGCCTAGAACAGAGACAACCTTCTTTATGGCCTAGTCTTACCAGTGTCAGACCAGAGAAAGCCAAAGGCGAACAGTGAGCATGTTTGTTTGCAGGTTCATCACAAGTACGTGTGGTTTAATGCAGGCTTGAGTCCTTTCCAAAGGTATCTATTGCTGTTTGAACATCTTAACACCTGATTTAAAGCTTTCATGACTGCAGGGGTTCATATTCTTCGTTCTTTCGGTAAAGTCACGCAGAAGGGAAATAATAAAATAATATAAATATAAAACAATAAAAATTCTCACGACGTTTCGACTGCAACACAAGCAATCATCACCAGGTGTTAAATCCACAGCAAGAAATTTTGAAAAAAGTGGCGGTTTGTTCTAACGTCAGCACCAAGGACAGCCATTTGGCAGTTTGCCAGATGGACGAGTCCATATATGTTCGGAAAAGAGGAGGGGGGAGCAGAAAATGGAATGCGGTCTGAAAATCACCGTAAGCGTGAACACAATAAATTAAGACCCGAAATGGTTTATCAAATCCTGCCAATGATTGCTAAGCCAGAATCCATCTTCTCGGTTGAAATTGTCTCTGTGTTTGTATATGTGTAATGCGAGCGTGAATGGGGTTTCTGCTGGACTCTGGCCCAATCACACGACCCGGGGTATTGGAGGTGGAGCCAGCAGGGCAGTATGGGAAGAGGGGATCTGACGATCCGGAAGGGAGGAGTCAGGGTCACGTGGGAGAGAGGTTATAGAGAGGAGCCCAGGAAGAGATCGAGGGCAGTCGATGGAGTGAAGAGGCGGGACCACGTTTGGTGGCCGCCGCGCCATCAGCCACGTGGCTGATGGGGCTTGGCACACCGTCGGCCAGCGGTGTGCAGAGCGAGAGAAGAGTGTGCGGGGCACACGGGGCTAGCGGGGTGGCTAGTGGGGTGTGCGGGGCATATGGGGCTAGCGAAGAGGCTAGCAGAGTGTGCGGGGCACACGGGGCTCGCGGAGTGGCTAGCAGGGCGTGCGTGGCACGCGAGAGGAGACGCTGGTCCCTTGTCAGGACCAGCGGGGTGACGCACGAGTGGAGGAGCTGAGGAGGAAGCGAGTGCGCGGGGCGCGTGAGAGACGACGCTGGTCCGAGGAGGAGGCCAGCGGGGTGCGGAGGAGAAGAACCCAAATAAAGGACGAACGGAGACTTACATCGCCTGACAGAGTCCTTTATTACATATGTATATGTGGATAGCCTCATGAACGAACCTCTCATGGTAGCCAGATGGCATGCAAAGAACCTCTGTCTTGGAGAAATCAATGTAATGTGAGCCCACTGAATTATAACAGTGATATGCCATGGCCGAGGTGTTGGTCCTTCCGTGTTTTAGGTCTGCTTTATGCTCACGGATGCGGTCAGAGACATGTCGTTTGGTTTCTCCAATGTAACTACTACCACAGAGGCAAATCGGTTTGTAAACGCCAGGGTACTGTATGTCCGGAATCACATCTTTTGCAGATGGAACGAGATCACGGATTTTATCGGAAGCGTGGTGAGTGGGGGCGGAACCTAAAGGCGGAGCCAGCAAGGCGCTATGGGGAGGCAGGATCTGGAAGGTTCGGAAGGGCGTGGTGAGAGGGAGGAGACAGGATCACGTGGTGAAGGGGATATTTGGGGGAGCCCGGAAGGGCTCCGGGTCAGTTGGGAGAGTCACGAAGCTGGACCACGTTGGGTGGCCGGAGGGAATCCGCGCCATCAGCCACGTGGCTGGAGGAGCTTCAGCACGCCGTCGGCCAGCGGTGTGCGGAGCGGAGGAAGCGAAAAGACTGACGAGAGAGCACGTGCGGGGCGCGCGCGAGGAGCAACGGGTCCGCTGTCGTGACCAGCGGGGTGCGAGTGTCAACCAGAATAAAGAGTGATGGAGACCAAGCAGTGTGTGGTGAAGTCCTTTATTACATTGGGGTCAGAAGCGGTTCGAGATGTCAAAACATCTCAAAAAGAAAAATCAACCAACACCTTCTTCAGATGACGACGGGGACCTTCCTCAAGCGGTGGCGGTCCCGGACACGGATGGCGCGGACGGGACGGCGGCAAGCAACACTGCGGGAGTGCAAGATATCGTCGCGGGAGCCGAGCCGTCTACGTCTTCGGGCGCCGACGACGGCTACTAGCACGTAGCATAGCAAATTGACTCGCTGCGGGCCGTTTTGCTGGACTTGGTCACTCTGGTCGCGCCGGCGCCGGGACAACCACACGTCGGGCCTCTGCGGGGGGCGACTTCGGGTGGGCCTGAGCCGTCAGAAACTGGCTTGCAGAGTCGTTGCGGCCGCCACAGGGTCTTCTACCGTGCCGGGCTCTATACAAGGGATTAATGTGCAGATTTAGTTGATTCGGGCGCGTCCGCCACTATCATGTCGGATGTTATTTTCCATCTTCTATCCATTCTGGCGTCGCGGGTACATCCGGTTTTCGATGCGTGTGTTGCTGCTAACGGGGGGAGTATGGGCATCGTGGGCCAGGTGGAAGCACACATTTCCGTTGGGGACGTGTCGACATTCGGGGTCGGTGTTGATCTCCAGGTCCCTCGCTGTGCCTTGCTTATTGGGGACCGATTTCCTGGCAAAGATGCCAATTAAGATAAGGGTGGATCAGGGTTGCATTGAGTTAGCGGTGGGCCGTAAGATTTTCTTTCTGCCGTCGCCATGGGGCCGGTCCACCCCGGACCTCCCAGTGCAGGTGCTGGCCGACGTCTCGGTCGAGATTCCTCCGGGCTCACAGATGCTCATTCTGCTGCACTATCGGAAACCCGTGCCTGGGGTTGAGGGGGCGGCGGGTGTGCTGCTGTCGCCGTCCAATGCTGTTACGGGCGGCCTGGCGCTGGTCGCAGCCCGGACAATTGTTCGTCCGGGTCAGCCTCTGTTTTTGCAAGTTTTGAACGGAGGCGCGGACAATGTTGTGGTGCCGGCTGGTACGGTCTTGGCCCATGCCACTATCGCTTTTACAGCCCATGCTGAAGCGGATAGCCAGGATCTCGTGGCAGGGGTTTCGGCTTCTTCGTTGCCGGACGATCGATGGATCGCCGGGTTGTGTCAGGAAAACGCGTCCCTGACTGCGTACCAGCGGTCCGCGCTTCGCTCACTGCTGTCCAAATATTCCGACGTCTTTAGCAAGAATGATTTCGATCTGGGACGCACCTCGCTGCTTTCCCATCACATTAATACCGGGGATGCTAGTCCCATACGTATGAATCCGCATCGGTTGAGCCCCTCGGAGAGGGATCACTTCCACGGCGCAGTGGATGATATGCTGGCCGCTGACATTATTTCTCCGTCCAACAGCCCATGGGGTGCTCTGGTTGTTCTGGTAAAGAAAAAGGATGGTAGCCTGCGATTTTGTGTTGATTTTTGGAGGCTAAATAAAGTGTTGGTTGCAGACGCGTACCTCCTGCCGCGTATGAATGATTTCCTCGATGCCTTGTCTGGGGCGAAATTTTTTTCGACCCTCGACCTCTCCTCGGGGTTCTGGCAGCTCCGCCTGGACGAGTCGTCGAGGGAAAAGACGGTTTTCCATATGCCGCAGGGGCTTTTTCAGTTAAATTGTCTCCCCATGGGATTGAACACCGCCCCTGCTACGTTCCAAAGGTTAATGGAACTCGTGTTGACCAGCCTGCAGTGGGACACGTGCCTGGTATATTTGGACGTCATTGTTTTCAGTCTCACGTTTGAGGAGCATCTTAAGAGATTGGATGCTGTTTTGCTAGGGTGCGTTCCGCTAATTTGAAATTTAAGCCCAAGAAGTATCACCTTTTGCAACACTCCGTGCGCTATTTGGGTCACATTGTCAGCCCTGATGGTGTGGCCACAGACCCGGACAAGACGGCGTGCGTTCGGGACTGGCCGACTCTGGCCACGGTGGGGGACGTACGTCGATTTGTTGGGTTTGCTTCCTATTACCGCAGATTTGTATCAAATTTTGCTACGATCGCTAGGCTGCTGCACCTCCTTACGGCGAAGAATCAGAGGTTAAAATGGGGGACGGAGGAGGAGAAGGCGTTTTGCGGCCTACGCAATTGGTTGGCATCAGCACCGACGCTGGATTACCCTGATTTCACTTTGCCTTTCATTTTGGATACCGACTCTAGTGATACGGGTATTGGCGCCATCCTATCGCAGTGTAAGGGTGGCATCGAACGCATTGTGGCTTACGGGAGTCACGTTCTCTCTCTGGCTGAGACCCGCTAATGTGTCACCCAGTGGGAATTGTTAGCTATCGTGCATTTTGTCCGCCAATACCGCCCGTATCTGTATGGCCGGAAATTCATTGTGCGCACGGACCATGTGGCTTTGCAATACTCCTTGAAAGTTGACGAGCCATCTGGCCGGCTGGCACGATGGCTGGAAACTTTGCAGGATTTCTCGTTTGACATTCAATACCGTTAAGGTTTGCGTCATGCTAATGCGGAAGCGCTCTCCCGACTGCCGTATGGGTCCGCCTGCACGTGTACCTCGGGCACGAATACGTGTACGCAGGTTCCACAGCCCCCGCGGCCTGTCATATCTGCTGTGGAGAAGCCCGCGGCATCCACGTGCCCGGAGCGGGCTGATGGGGTTTTGAATTTTCCGCATTCCGTGTGGCTTCGTGAACAATTGCTCGATGACTCGCTTGCGGCCTTGCGGAGTCAGGCTGCAAAGTCGAAGGGGTATCCGTCATCTGATGGGATGCCGGGAGCAGCTCTCTGGGACGGATTGTTGATGTGGAGAGAGGACTTGCAGGGTTGCTGGCGCCTTGTCGTTCCGTTGTCGTTGCGATACGAGTTGATTCGGATTCTGCACACTGAGAAGTTGTTACATCTCGGGGTGCAGAAAACCTTGTTGACGTTACAACGTGATTATTTTTGGCACGGCATGATGACTGACGTTGTTGGGCACATTCGGGCGTGCTCAGACTGTGCCCGGCGGAAGCCGCCCAAACAACCGTATGTTCCCCCGGTGCAATCGATTAAAGTGACGCAGGTTAACAAATTGGTGGCATTGGATATTCTGTTGGTCGGAGTCGAATATCTTTCGCGATGGCCAATGGCTTGGCCTTTGCCCGACCAGTCGGTGTCGTCTGTCACGGAGGCATTCCTGTTCGGGTACGTGATGGACAAGGGGGCGCCGGAACAACTGCTCACGGACCAAGGGCGAAATTTTTCTTTGAACCTGCTGCGGGATGTGTGCGACGCTTTGGGAACTAAGAAAGTTCGGACCTCCCCCTACCATCCACAAACTGATGGGATGGTTGAACGGTTGAACCGGACCCTGTTGGCCATGCTCTGCCATACGGTTAGTGAGAATTAGGCCAATTGAGATTTGCATATCCCGGGAGTGCTCTCCGCTTACTGGATGGCACCACATGCGTCGACGGGGTATTCACCTTTCTTTTTAATGTATAGTCGCGAAAATGTGCTGCCTGTGGAGGTGCAACTTGACACGCGTGCGAAGGGTCCTGTTAAAAACCTCCCCGATCATATTCGCGAGTCCATTCGGCGCGTGGTGGAAGCGTGGGATGTGGCCCGATTGGCTACGGCCAAGACCCAGGCCCGGAACGAACGGTGTGCCTGGCGCTCTCATCGTGTGTCCCCTTGGCGGGTGGGGGACACGGCCTGGCTCCACTGCCCACAGGTGCCGGTGGGGACCTCCCCTAAATTGCACAAACCCTGGCAAGGCCCAGTGGTGCTGATTGAGGTTCCTAGTACCCAGTCCGCACGCGTTCGTGTCGGGTCGCGCCGTTGGTACATCCACACGTCCCAATTGAAGCCCTACGTTGCCCCTCGTGTCGATGCGTCATCTCCTAACATTGCCTTGCCGGTGTCTGTCGCATCCGACGTGCCACTGCCCTTGCCTGTTCAACCTGCAAGCGTGCCTGTCGTGCCTCCTGTAGACGGGCCGACGGTGATCCTACCGGACACAGGGATTTCTGCACCGGGTGGGCCTACCACGGCGACGGGAGCACCTGCTTCCACTGCCCCTCCAACCCCACCGAGGTTGTGGCTGCAGGGGGCCCCGATTTCGGGCCTCTCTGATGCGTGGGGTTCTGCAAAGGACGGGCCTCCACCAGCGGCGGATGATTCCGGCTCCGTCGCTCCAACTCCATCCGGACTGCGGTCTCTGAGGGCGCCGGTTCTCATGAAGGACGGGCCGGCGGCCCGCACTCGATTCAGATCCCTTCCCTTACGTTGATTGTATTCGTCATTATTGTTGTTCTCTGTTGTGCCTGTTGTGGTTCTTGGAGGTGTTGCCGTCGCTCGCATTATTTTCATCTTGATTCAACCGGGATGGCTGGTCCTTTACATCGGGGGGGGGGGTGGGGGGGGGTGGTGGTCATGTAATGCGAGCGTAAGCGGGGTTCGCTGCTGGGCTCTGGGCCAATCATACGGCCTGGGATATTGGGGGCGGAGCCCAGTATGGGGGCGTATGTGAAGGTCCGCCGCTCACCTCGGGTCCAATCGGAAGCGAGGTGAGTGGGGGCGGAACCTAAAGGTGGAGCCAGCAAGGCGCAATGGGGAGGCCAGATCTGGAAGGTTCGGAAGGGCATGGTGAGAGGGAGGAGACAGGATCACGTAGTGAAGGGGATATAGGTGGGAGCCCGGAAGGGCTCTGGGTCAGTTGGGAGAATCACGAAGCTGGACCACGTTGGGTGGCCAAAGGGAATCCCCGCCATCAGCCATGTGGCTGGAGGAGCTTCGGCACACCGTCGGCCAGCGGTGTGCGGAGCGGAGGAAGTGAAAGAACTGACAAGAGAGCGCGTGCGGGGCGCAAGCGAGGAGCAGCGGGTCTGCTGTCGGGACCAGTGGGGTGCGAGTGTCAACCAGAATAAAGAGTGACGGAGACCAAGCAGTGTGTGGCGAAGTCCTTTATTACACTATTATATCGGTCACATAGCATAGAGCTGGCTGCTGGCAGGGAAGGGGATCTGCAGCTTACAGAAGCCCTGACTGACAGGTCACGTGATAGATCAGAGATGGATGTAGGGGAAAGGTCACGAAAGGGACACATCGAGAACCTGCTAGTAGGTTCCAGAAGAGGGGCGTGGCCGGGGCAGAGCGAGGCCACGCTGACAGTATAAGAGGGGCCCCGGGAGGGGACCTCGGGGCTGTCGTGTGGAGTGGGATCCTGTCGTGCTCCTGCTGCTAGAGTCTTCGTCTCCGTCTACGCCATCTCAGCATTGCCAGTCAGGCAGTCTACTAGCTGTCCTAACTGGGAATTATAGTTACCATGTGTGAACTGTGAAGGCCGTTTAATAAATAGAGTGCCTCCTACTCTTTGTGTCTCTGAGTCAGTCACTATACTATTGTAATAATCCTTCGGGAGACGGCTTCGGAATCAGTCCTTTTATTTCCACTCCACAATACACTTTGCTCACTCACTCTCCGTTGCTGGCAGACAACGGAGAGAGGACAGACTACGCACTAAGTCCCCACCGTGCACGTGACACCCAGAGCCCCCATCCGCGCGTGACCCTGCTCTTGTCAGTTTCAGTCTGCTCTCGATCGTTCTCTCTCACTCGCTCTTAATACCTTTGTCACGTGGTTCCCCCAGCCAATCGTTCATGGACAGCTTCGACCATTCTCGATGGTTCCCTGTCAATCCCAGGACCACGCCCCTCATCCGGCTCCCCATTAGCTGGGGCCCCGAATGGCTACGCCAATCACTCCTGATGACCTGTCGTGATCACGCCTGGGCCATGGTCCCTATCTCAACCCTTATTGGCTACAAGCAGGACCGGCAAGCCAATCCCCACGTGAACCCTCTATGGCTGTTATTACAAGGGTGAAGAACCAATTCTGCAACATCTTATTAGGGCACCAAGGTGCGTTTAACAATTTGAGGGTGAACCGGCGTTCCCGCGCCTAACAACATTTAAAACAGTCACCCATAATAAAAAAAATCACAACATACATTAGGGCGCCCCTGCAGCGCGGTAACGACAGGGAAATCAGCGAAACGATCAAACGTTAACGAAACGGAAGAGATTTCGACCGCGTACGCGACGCGGGACCCTCTCCGCTCCCAGTGCAAGGTCGCTTTGCTTCCGGATGGACAGGAGGTGGCAGGCTCGAAGAAGAAGTCGGTTGTTGGTGCTTGGTCACGTCCAGGGCGGGCTCCGTTGGAGGGGGGGCAGCGGGGGCTTCCTCAGCCCTCAGAACCTGTTCATCTGCAGGAGGCACAACACAGTCCCCCCTGGGATCAACGGGCGTGTCAAGCGGCGTAGTCGGCCCAGCAGAACCCGGCAGGTCAGCTATTGGGGATGAAGGACCGACACGCGCGTCAACATAGGGTTTAAGTCGCGAGGAATGAACATACCACCGACGTTTTCCGTATTGAACGCGGATACTTTGCGAGTTCTGAACATCTACGAGCATCACAGGCCCCCGCCATGGCCTGTGCAGTTTAGAGGGTGTGCCCACCAGTACCTGGGGGCAGTGGAGCCACGCCAGGTCTCCCACTGACCAAGGCATGCGAGTATGCGATCGACGCGCGTACCGTTCGTTCCTTGCCTGAGCACGGGCCGTCGCACACCGGGCAGCCTCTCGCGCCTCCGTTACTCATTCAAGCGAGTCACGCACGTGGTCAGGCAGGGAGCGGGATGGTTGTTTACTCGGCGTACCCAGTTGCACATCGATGGGTGGAACATTTTCACGGCCATACATAAAAAAAAATGGTGAGTATCCCGTGGACGTGTGCGGAACCATGCGGTATGCCGCTAAGACGCCTGGTATGTGCAGGTCCCAATCGGTTTGCTTTTCACTGACCGTGTGACAGAGCATAGCCGAAAGGGTACCATTGAATCGTTCCACCATACCATCTGTTTGTGGATGGTATGGGGAGGTGTGAACTTTCTTTGTACCTAGCGCGTCACAGATTTCCCTAAGCAATTTGGAGGAGAAATTCCGGCCTTGATCTGTGAGCAGCCTTTCAAGTGCCCCCTTGTCCATGACATACCCGTTCAAGAAAGCGTCGGTGATGGACGCTGCCGTTTGGTCGGGCAGAGGCCATCGGCCATGGAAAAAAATATTCCACCCCGACCAGAAGGTATTTATTGCCCCTAGCCGACGGGGGAAACGGCCCCAGAATGTCGAGAGCCACTAATTCGTTGATACGGGACACTTCAATGGAACGCAACGGTGGTACATAGTGGTTCCGAGGCGGCTTCCTCTTCGCACAATCATGGCACGAGCGGACAAAATCACTGATGTCCGCCGTCATACCGGCCCAGAAAAAATCCTTTTGCATCGCGGCCACAGTCTTTTGGACGCCGAGGTGCATCAACTTATCAGCGTGCAGAGCACGGAGCAGGTCGTAGCGAAGCGAAGTAGGCACCACCAAGCGTGGTCGGTCAGACACCCCGTCGGTACACATTAACAATCCCGACTTACCCCGGAACATCTGCCACTTCCAGCCCGCCAATTGCGATTTCTGTTTCCCAACCAATTTACGTAGCGGAGACAGCGAGGCATCGGCCTCCTGCTCGCGCAACCAGACCGCGTGCGGCAGCCGTAAGGTATCATCGGTGTCCACCAACACCTGCTGGTCCTCCTCCTTCGCTTTTGCCCCTGCGTCGTCCTCATTCGCTATCGCCCCCATAACCGGGCAGGGCGACGTGGGCGGTGCGGCGCAGCGGTGCGTGCCCTTCAGGCAAGTGCACGGAGGAACGGGCGGCAGCCTTGAGAGCGCATCAGCGTTCGCGTGACGGGCCCCCTTTCGGTATGTTATATTGAAGGAAAATTCCTGTAACGATTCCAACCACCGGGCCAATTGGCCTGACGGCTGATCCAATTTGAGGGAATATTGCAAAGCCGCATGATCAGTGCGGACCAGGAATTTCCGTCCATACAGGTACGGCCGGTACAATCGAACAAAATGGACAATTGCCAAAAGTTCCCGCATTGTCACGCAATATCGCGTTTCCGCAGGGGACAGAACCCTGCTGCCATACGCCACCACCCTCTCAACCCCGTCCTTACGTTGCGACAAAACGGCCCCAATGCCGATATCACTAGCATCCGTATCAAGGATGAACGGCTGCGAAAAATCTGGGTAATCTAACGTAGGCGCCATGGCGAGGTGGTCCCGAAGTGCCATAAAGGAAGTTTCTTCCTCCGCCCCCCATTTAAACCTTTGATTTTTGCCAGTCAGAACATGTAATGGTTTTTTATTCTCAGGTTTTTTCGGTAAAGTCACGTAGGTAAAACATTAAAAATAATGAAAGTAAAATAAAACAAAACAAAAATAAAATTCACGACGTTTCGGAGGCAACACAAGTCTCCGTCATCAGGTGGGACCGTCACAGCCAGATTAGCTGCATCAAGTGAAGCAATGATTCAAGATGTAATCCCTTATAAGCAAGTTGAAGGGGGGGAGGAGAGGGGGGGGGGGGAGTTCATCAGAATGTGGTAGCCAATGAATGGAAACGTATCGGGAGGGAGGGGGGGTGGGAGGGGGAGGGAGCCAACAAAAAATTTGGCGACGGCTTGGACGCGGCTGCTGCGCACGCCAACACAATGGACAGAGAGGGGGGAGGGGAGGTCTGATATACATGATAGAACAAAGGAACGAAAATGCCCATGTTTATACCAATGCAGGCTGAAAAATGAAGAGAGTACTGTTAAAAATAACTGGGGATGTTAACACTCGGTGAAGTAAATTAAAATAGTGCCTGTCAGATAAGATGGTCCAAAAAGTGTAATTAAGTCTTTTTTGCGTGGTTAATAACATCTTTCCAGTGATTACTGAGTTTGTACCCATCATCACGGTTGAAATTATGTCTGTGTTTGTATATTTGTATGGCTTCGTGTACAAACCTTTGATGGTAGCCAGGAGGCTTGCAGAGAACCTTGGTCTCGGAAAAGACAATTTCATGAGAGCCCGCCGAGTTGTAGCAATGATCGGCAACGGCCGAAGAATCAGTTCTGCCGTGTTTCAGATCTGACTTGTGATTCTTCGGCCGTTGCCGATCATTGCTACAACTCGGCGGGCTCTCATGAAATTGTCTTTTCCGAGACCAAGGTTCTCTGCAAGCCTCCTGGCTACCATCAAAGGTTTGTACACGAAGCCATACAAATATACAAACACAGACATAATTTCAACCGTGATGATGGGTACAAACTCAGTAATCACTGGAAAGATGTTATTAACCACGCAAAAAAGACTTAATTACACTTTTTGGACCATCTTATCTGACAGGCACTATTTTAATTTACTTCACCGAGTGTTAACATCCTCAGTTATTTTTTAACAGTACTCTCTTCATTTTTCAGCCTGCATTGGTATAAACATGGGCATTTTCGTTCCTTTGTTCTATCATGTGTATCAGACCTCCCCTCCCCCCTCTCTGTCCATTGTGTTGGCGTGCGCAGCAGCCGCGTCCAAGCCGTCGCCAAATTTTTTGTTGGCTCCCTCCCCCTCCCACCCCCCTCCCTCCCGATACGTTTCCATTCATTGGCTACCACATTCTGATGAACTCCCCCCCCCCTCTCCTCCCCCCCTTCAACTTGCTTATAAGGGATTACATCTTGAATCATTGCTTCACTTGATGCAGCTAATCTGGCTGTGACGGTCCCACCTGATGACGGAGACTTGTGTTGCCTCCGAAACGTCGTGAATTTTATTTTTGTTTTGTTTTATTTTACTTTCATTATTTTTAATGTTTTACCTACGTGACTTTACCGAAAAAACCTGAGAATATGAATCATTGCAGTCACGAAAGCTTCAAATCTAGAATGTAATGGTTTTGCCAACGTCGCAAAGTTCTTAACGAAGCGGCGATAATAGGAAGCGAATCCAATAAACCGCCGAACATCACCCACCGAGGTGGGTGTGGGCCACTCACGTACACACTTCGTTTTCAGAGGGTCAGTGGATACACCGTCCGAACTGACAATATGACCCAGGTAACGGACGGAGTGTTGCAGGAGGTGGCATTTCCTCGGTTTAAACTTAAGGTCAGCCGCATGCATTCTTTGAAAAACTGTCTCAAGGCATTGGAGATGTTCCTCGAACGTGCGGCTAAAGACAATTATATCGTCTAGATATATGAGGCACGTTTCCCACTGCAGTCCCGCCAACACCAATTCCATGAGCCGCTGAAATGTGGCCGGAGCCGCGTTCAGGCCCATCGGCAACCGATTAAATTCAAAGAGGCCTTGCGGCGTGCGGAATGCCGTTTTGGCTTTTGACTCGTCATCGAGGGGAAGCTGCCAGAAGCCCGAGGACAGGTCAAGGGTGGAAAAGAATTTAGCACCCGATAAAGCATCCAATGAGTCATCCATCCTCGGTAAGGGGTACGCGTCCGTTACCGAGATTTTGTTCAACCGGCGGAAATCAACGCAAAACCTCGTACCACCATCTTTTTTCTTAACCAAAACGACGGGCGCGCCCCAAGGGCTGTTGGATGGCGAGATAATATCCGCCGCCAACAATTCATCTACTGCCCCACGCACGTGTTCCCTTTCCACCGGGCTCATGCGGTGAGGGTGCATACAGACAGGAGGCGCCGCACCGGTTTCAATATGGTGCGACAAAAGCGATGTGCGGCCGAGGTCCAAATCATTTCTGCTGAACACATCAGCGTACTGCAGCAACAGCGAACGCAAGGCGTTCCTATGTTCATTTGACAAGGAAAAATTTTCTCCGCATAAATCCGCGATCCAGCGTTCTTGTGAACGATCATGTGGAGGCTCATTCGCGGGCATCCGAGCGCGCGGCGGTTTTTCACAAGAGGCGAAATCGGTAGTGGCGTGAGCCAGCACCGATCCCTCCGGAACAACAACGCGGTCAGGTCCCCCATTCAAGACCTGTATGAAAGGTGCCTGACCTGGGCGCACGATCGTTTGTGCCGCCGCCAAAGAAAAAGATTTCGATACGGAATTCGATGGGGATAATAGCACACCTTTCGCACCCCTTCCCATTTGAAGTGGTTTTCGGTAACGCAGCGGAATAAGCATTTGCGCTCCCGATGGAACCTCCACCGTAGTCGCAACTACAGCAGTAACTGCGTTACCTGTAGGCGCCTTGGCCAGCAGGGAAGGCAGGAACGCCATCCTACGACCCCCCGGCATTTCCAAACAGTCCTGGTCGACCCGTATTCTCAACGGCATCCAGCGCAGGAAATCCGTACCCAACAAGCATGGAACAGCTAGCGAGCGAGAAATTAACACAGGTCCTGCGGCGGTAATATTTCCGATAGCGATGCTCACATCCACCTGTCCGCAGATACCCATGCTCCCCCCATTGGCGGCAACACACGCATCATTAACCTTGCATATTCTCGACGCAGGAATGGACAACAAATGAAAAATTACATCCGAAATGATGGTAGCCGATGCGCCAGTGTCCACCAAGATACGGACGTCAACGCCGTCGATGGTACCTCGTACCGTCGACGAGCCCGACGCCGCAGCCACAATCCTGCGAGCCAATTTCTTCCACTGTGTAGCAGAGCATGTCAATGGAGCAGGAGAAGTAAAATTATCCTTAGGAGTGTAAGAATGAGTGCGAGTGGATGAGTGATGTGACACGACCTGCCGGGTGTCCGATTTGTGCCGACTCGCCCGAGGTTGTTGCAGCTCCGCAGCAGGTAGAGGAGATGGAGGTCCCCTTGGCGGAGGAGGCGACAGCAGAGGTCGGCAGCGGCAGTGACGGGCGAAGTGGCCCCGTCTGCCGCACTTGAAACACGCGGCCGACGTCGGCCGGTGGTCGGACGACCCGGCCCTCGCACGCGGCCGGCCCGTGTAGTCGCCCCGCTGGTCGCGCAGCCGCCGTCCCGGAATCCTATGCGGGACAGCAGCAGCCAGCATGTCGTCGTCGTCGCCCGAGTCGTCGGAGCAGTGGACAACCCGTCGCGGAGACCACCCCAGAGGCGGCCCATCGATCTCGGGTTTCCCCGTCCACGCCGCCATCTGGTCCCAACGCTTGATATTAAACTTAGCGTCCAGGCAGCGCGCCACCCACCGCGATGAAAGCGGTTCGTGGACGCACACTGGTAGAGAGATGTTGAGCTCCTGAGACAACTCCAGCATGCGGGAAAGGATGAGCAGATCCAAATGCTCGGCCGTTGCGTCGGGGTAGGCGGCCATGGCCATCGCCATCAACGCCCCCCGATAGGCCAACGGCGATTCCTCCGGTGCTCGGCGACGCGACATAAATTTTCTGGTGGCCGATGTCGGCGGGTCGTAAAATTCCGCCATCTCTGTGAACGCATCCCGCAGTGTCTTCTTCTTGGACGCCGGGATGGAGCAGAAGACTCCCAGAGACACATCATCGAGCAGCGTAGGTAGCACTCCCAGCGCTTCTTCCTCCGTCCAGTTGACAGATCTAAAAGCTGACTCGAAGCGCCACGTAAGAGCACTCCAATCGCCCCCGGCGATAAATTATTTTATTTGTGGAAGGCGATGTCCGCGGTGGCAGGCGCGCGCCGCGGGCATCTCCGGCTGGCGTTCCCGCCCTCCGCTCGGTGCAGACAAAATGGCGTCCGGCGGCCGCGTGGTGGTAGGCGCGCCCAAAATGGCGGCCGACGACTCCGGCGCAACCGCCCCACCCAAGATGACGGCGTCCTCCCGCGTGGCAGGAGCAATGGCGGACTCCGATTCCTTTGCAGGACCCCTTCCCGCGGCGTCCAGCTGATCGGCGATCTGGCGACCCACGGCTGGTGAGGACGCCACCGCGGTCACCAGGCTTAGCAGAATGGCGCGCAACGACTCAATCTGCTCCGCCATCAGCCGCCATTCGTCTTTTGTTCCTGCGGTGGTCGCGTCCTCCCCCGGTCGACGTTGAGAGGCGTCGAGGCGAGTGTCATCAGCAGGCGGCACAAGGGCTGTAGCTCCCAACAGCTCATCTTCATCCATCTCGACCTCTTCCTCCAATAGAGGCACGGGCAGGTTCTTTTTTCTGGGGTGCTTAGACATCTTGACGATCGTCCAAACAGTCGCAGAATTACTTCTGACACCAGTGTAATAATCCTTCGGGAGACGGCTTCGGAATCAGTCCTTTTATTTCCACTCCACAATACACTTTGCTCACTCACTCTCCGTTGCTGGCAGACAACGGAGAGAGGACAGACTACGCACTAAGTCCCCACCGCGCACGTGGCACCCAGAGCCCCCGTCCGCGCGTGACCCTGCTCTTGTCAGTTTCAGTCTGCTCTCGATCGTTCTCTCTCACTCGCTCGTAATACCTTCGTCACGTGGTTCCCCCAGCCAATCGTTCATGGACAGCTTCGACCATTCTCGATGGTTCCCTGTCAATCCCGGGACCACGCCCCTCATCCGGCTCCCCATTAGCTGGGGCCCCGAATGGCTAGGCCAATCACTCCTGATGACCTGTCGTGATCACGCCTGAGCCATGGTCCCTATCTCAACCCTTATTGGCTACAAACAGGACCGGCAAGCCAATCCCCACGTGAACCCTCTATGGCTGTTATTACACTATGATACAGGCAAAAAGGTCAAATAATACAGTATCATGTCACACAGCATCATACCACACATCATCATACCACACATCATCATTACACACATTATAATCATCACGCAGCCCATATCCCACACACGGAGTCACCCCATGTGTTAATTTGTGTGACTTCATGAGTCCATACCGGTTTGTCTCCTTTAGGTGAACCTGCAGGAGTCAGACACAGGGGGCGCGAGTCAGTTCATCTCCAGCCACGTTAACCACGTGGCGATTCATAGACGCGATGAGCTGGGCTGCGCTCAGCCATTCGCATATCCCAGTGTTGTTGGTTGTAAACAAGAAAAGCCGTGGAGTCGTTCGGACTCGATGGTTCTCATCAGCAAGGTGTAGCCTCTTAAACCGTTGCCACTCGGTACCCAATGTCACAGGAAGCGTCCGTAGCATTCGATGTCGATTCGCAGTGATTGTGAACTAATATTCAAATTAAGTACGCACTGTGAGGGTGAATTACACCCAGAGAATCGCGTTAGCAGAGTCGATAGTTTAACAGGGTGAACATTTTTTGAAGCAGGCAATCTCCACATTGGTCTCATCAGCAGTCAGTGCTGAAAAACAAAGCCCCCTGTATTTCTTAGAGTTAAAAGCACTTCTATTTTCAGCATGACTGATGATTGGTCTACATTTGGTTACATCAATAATTAAAATGTAGTATGAAGAAGTCTCAATCTGTTGTACATTACAGGACCATGCGGCTACAATTTTAAATGCCAATATCTGCAGACATCACCAACGGATTAACTCGAGGGATTTGCGTGTTAATCATTTATTTATGAATTTGAATTTCAAAAGTAAGTTATATTTTTATCAGAATATACAAATTCACGTCAGTGGACTTGATTCCTCATTTAATTTCAGAATGAATGGGCTATACATTGTATTGGCAATGCTTTATCCTTGCGTTGAGTTACATCGCATGTGCCATGTTTAAAAAAACGCAACAAATATACGCAAACTGGGGCACTTGTCCTGGCTCCGTGAGCGCTCTACCTGCAGGAATGTGAGCGAGTCCCTCTCCTCCTGCAGAGCGCGCAGGCGCGTTGCTGCTGCCTGGAGGTCGCTGATCTCACGTTTGTAATGAGCGATATTCTCCTTGATCTGGGACAGCAGCTCACGCCCCTTCACGTCCACGCGATCCAGAGCTGCCCTCTCCTCTTCATCCAGCGTCGCCCTCATACGGGTGAACTCACCTGAGATGCGAGTCTTAGTCTGGACCATGGAATCCTGAAAAGGGGCATGCGATAGACTCTATCAATTCATATACCATGCTGTGAAGACCAAAGTCACATTGTTTTCTGGATATTTCAAACCTAGATTTCCTTGCCTCGACATTGTCGTTGAGCTCCCACTTAACAGGTCAATAACTTAAAGAATCTAGGTGTTATCTTGTCTTTCACATTGATAATCTGGCCAGTAATTATATAGTCCAAGCCACCATCCTCCCCATCTTTGACGCCTGTGTAATCATCGACCGCCTAGCCTCTTGTTCCATTATACCACCAGGCCGCCCACTTTGACCTTGATGCCTCCATATCAATGCATGATTACATCCTCTGTATCACCTCTAATTTGTCCCCCTGGATACCTTCATCCTTAACGTTCTTTTGAACAAAACTGACAAATACGTGTAAAAACAGTACAGGGGACTAGCGGTCACAGGGGGTAATGACAGGGTAAATAGCAAAGGAAGAGACAAGGGGCCACAAAGGGAAATGACAGGTTAAGGGACAGACAGGGGAAGGATCGAGAATAGTGGCTGTGGTCAAGTGATAGAAGGCAGTAGGTATGGGTCAGGGGCCGAGAGCCATCCAGAAGGTTCTCGATTCTGAGAGTGTGAGCGTGAGTGTATGTGTGTGTGAGTCTTAGTTACCTAGAGTGTTATACAAGTAGGAACAACAGGTTCCACACTTCCCACCAGGGATTACTTGTCTGTCTGTCGTGCATATCCGGAATTCCGCCCACCCATGCACCTCCCCACCGAACACCGAGCTATGCAGCGATTGGTTGACGATGTCGGGGAGGGTGGGGGGAAGGGTAAACATGCCAACTCATCCAACTGCCCCCCCCCCCCTTGAACGCCGCGCTGTCCAACCAAGTTCCTACCGGCCCACTCCGAAGAAACGTGTTTTTGACCGGGCAGGGCCCACTGAGCTGTATACGATTCGGAAGTGACCTTTCCTCGAATGATGGCTCAACGAATTGGCGGCTTAAATGTAGAAATTGAGTGCTTTGACCGCCTTCCCCACCCAGCCCCTCCCTCCCCACCCAGCCCCTCCCCACCCTCCCCTCCCTACCCAGCCCCTCCCCACCCAGCCCCTCCCCACCCAGCCACTCCCCACCCAGCCACTCCCCACCCTCCCCTCTCTACCCAGCCCCACCCACCCCTCCCATATTTGGAATGCACGACGGACAAAATAATCCCCTGGGGGCTGGTGTAACCAGAGGTTCCTACCAGTATAATGTCTGTTTATTTCATTGTTATATTCTCTGCAAAGAGTCTAATGATTATGTTGGTGTTGTGTATTATATAATTTGGCATCTAACTAGGACCCATATCATTACAAAAGGGCCCTTACCCTTTTGTAAGCAAGCCTGACTGATACCGAGACACTGGGTGTGGAAATTAGTCCAGAGTTTGCTTTTACCGAAACAATACTTTTGAAACGATGCACTCCCACATCGTGGAGCTGATAGGATGTGTACATTTTTTCTCATGATTTTTATAGAGGCAGATATATAATGGAGAATTTTATCTGCTTATATGTTTTTGTTACGAATATTCTCCACGTTTCTTTTTAATATCACCAGCTGATCTGATGCCCTACATTACAATGTATACTTTTGCATGCAAAAACACAAAGAGGCTCATAGCAACATCGTTGAAAACATATCAAAAGTAGACATGATTACGTAATTATCCTTACAATTAAAATGTCTTGCCCTAAGATTTAATCACGTTAACATCACTATTCGTGCAATTCAATTTAAAATGTTTGAAATATTCAGACTCTTTTGTTATGTTGGCTTGAGAGTTGGGTGCGTGTCATGAGAGCAATATTTTTTCCAGCATTCCCGGAACTCTTGATCTCACGTCTCTTGTATTTATTCTGTCATTTAACAGCCGTTTTCCTGTCATTTCATCTTCATCTTAACTCGTTTAATTTCTAGTTTCTAATTCAATACAATAGTTGCCCCATACTGCGTTATTTTATCTCACTCATTGCAAGTCATTCGAGTTAACCTGCGAAGTGTTGTGTAGTCTCACGAGATATTAACTTTTTTTTACATATAAACGTTGCATGTTTTTTAAAATCATTTATATTTCAAGCACCCATAGCCATAATCATGCAATATCTTGCACAGTTATTACACACTGACTAAAGACTATCAAAATTAACTTGAATCTACGGAGTTGTCCTCACAGGGAGAGAGTCACGGACTCCACGCAGGGTGGAGGTCACAGGGTAACAAAGGCCACGCGTAGTACCTGCACGGCCTTGCGAGCGACCTTCATCCGTCCCACGGACGCCTCCGCCTTCTTCCTCTTCTCCTCCACCGCTCGCGTCTCCGCTCCAACTCCATTCTGTAAGAGACGAGTCCACCAAAGGAGGCTCAACTTCCTATGCGGCTCCCTCTCAGCCCCACTCCACACGGAGACCTCCACAGTGATCGTTCTATAACTGCCCACCAGAACAGAGTCCAAGGAAGTCCGCTTGAAAGAAAAAAGAGCGCGAAAAGAGAATCATCCCATCCTGATGGTCTTCATTTAATGAGATGTTGTTGTAGTACCACTCTTATGGGTTCAGGTCATGGTATTGTTCGCTCCTGAGTGACTCCAACTCAACCCACACGGGCCTCACCTTCCGTGTCTGATGCTCATCCTCCAGTGTGATGAACTTATGACCCGTGTGGTCTCCTGCGATGGTGCAGTCCCTGCACACTAGGCTGATGTCTTGCTTGCAGTAGAACTTGAGCTCCTCGTTGTGCCTCTTGCACTTGCGTTCTTCAGGGTTCACATCTGATGAAACCAGGACGTGATCTTTAAACTTTGTATTTTCCAGGTGAGGCACGAGGTGTTCCCTGCAGAAGGACGTCTCACACCTGAGGCAGGTCTTCACTGCAAGCGTCTTGCCTTTTGGGCAGTTGTCACAGAATACAACACCATCAGCAGCTGCAGCCATGGTCTCAGTTACTCGCAGCTGCTCTATGAGGTTGGCGATCGTCACGTTCCTGGTCAGCTGGGGTCGTCGAGGGAAGGTCTTGCGGCACTGCGGGCAGCAGTAGGAGTCTGTCTCCTTCCAGGCATCCTCCAGGCACTGGAGGCAGAACGAGTGGCCGCAGCTCAGCGTGGAGGGGCAGTCAAACGTGTCCAGGCAGATGGAGCAGGTCAACTCACGGTCCACGTTGTCAGCGGGAGCTGCGCTCGCCATGACCCGAGGATGCACCCAAAATAGTTCCTCACTGTGCCTCAGAGAATATATTTCAACAAAAATACTTTATGTTTATAATATTGTGAGATGTTGATTAACATTGTCGAGGTGTGTTCTGTTCAGGAGACGCTGTGGGAGCAGCTCACGCAGCGGAGACGAACAAGAAAATTAACTGACTTCACCTACAGTTAAATTATAAATATCTCGAGACACGCCCTGGAATGTTCCACACGGCGGCTGGGCTTACCTGTGTAGACGTGGCGTTACAGTCACGCACTGTGTTAGCTTAAACTGATTTTTGTCTTGGTTCTATCGGTAAAGTCATATAGAAGGGAAGTAATAAAATAATAAAAATAAAACATAATCAAATAATTCTCACGACGTTTCGGCCACAACGCAAGCAGCCGTCCTCAGGTGAAGAACAGGTCTGTCGATAAGACAGAGTCTGAATGACACGTCCTAGGCTTGGAGCGTCTATTTAAGCTGAATAGACGCTTCAATCCTAGGACGTGTCATTCAGACTCTGTCTTATCGACAGACCTGTTCTTCACCTGAGGACGGCTGCTTGCGTTGTGGCCGAAACGTCGTGAGAATTATTTTATCATGTTTTATTTTTATTATTTTATTACTTTCCTTCTACGTGACTTTACCGAAAGAACCAAGAAGATGAATCCCCGCAGTCACGAAAGCTTTAAATCGAAATTTACAGATTTTTGTGTTTAGTTTGTTGTCCTTCCCCTGCACTTCCAATTAACACGGTTGGCTACGTACGGTGTGGAAGAAGTCCAACAGACATACATAAATAGCTTTGACTGGTCTCAAGTGATATAATATTTGTACAAACAAAATCCAGCAGCAGCAGCCAGGGACGCAGCGATAATGGTTTGTCCCATAGGCTGATTGACTGGCTAGGTCAGGCTGTGTGTATTGCACAATCGAACCGCACCTTGTGCAAACATTCTGATGTACAGGTGAACTTTTTTTTCTATCTTTGTCTTTATCCATTTTTTTCTTGCAAGGCCTGTTTGTTTAAGCTTCACAGTCTGTAATGGTCTTAAACCTTTATCAACTAATATTTTAACTACTGGCTTCATGCACCCTCTGTTCATCTGTCAATAATTTTTTAATTTTTTTATTCCTATGACACCGTTTTATTCTGAGTGGATGGTGGTTGTTTGTATGTTGAACTTCTTTTACACCTAACGATGTCAACCGTGCTAATCTAAGGTGTGTGAGTGTATAGGTGGGTAAGCGGTTGGGTGAGCGGTTGGGTGAGTATGTATGTTGAACTTATTTCGCAGCGTACGTAGTCATTCGTGCTAATCGAAGGTGCGAGTGAGTGGGTGGTGGAGGTTGAGTGAGTAAGTGGGGGGTTATTTGGTGAGAGGGGAGACAGATGAGCAGGAGGATGGCGTGAAGGGTGGGCGAGCAGGCGGTGAGAGAGGGCTGTAGGAAGGGTGGCTTGGGAGGGCGTGCGGTTGTGGTTGGGTCCCTGGGGGGGTGGGTGGCCTCACGCATTACAACAACGAACAGCCTCTGGCTAAACAAACATCGTGGTTCATTTAAGGTAATTATCTGTATGACTTTCACTGTCCATTTTCCTATTATGCGTAAAAAAATCTAGTATTTAAATCTTCATAACCTAATCAATATATATTCATCATTTATTGTTATTAATATTTTACATCCTGGAATCGCTGAGTTTGGACGATTCTATAAAACCTATTTTTATGATACCAGGTAAGGCTCACTGAGGTTTATAGTTCTTCAGAAGCGACTTGGCCACAATTGATAGCTTAACGACGTGGCTTATTACGTGGACATTTTTCGCAGCCAAACACTCTAAACGCATGTTTCTAAGTGTGAAGGGAATCATCGGAGGATCGGGAGAAAAATGAACGCGACCACAGGCAGAGAGAATGCAAACTCCAAGTACACGTACAGGCGTCAGTTTTGGGATCCGACCCCACGACCTCCTGTATGCCAGGCGAGGTACTTAACATCTCCGAGTCACCGCGGCGCGATGTAAAACATAATTCACAGCAGCGACAACGAACGAGAAACGAGCTGACTTCACCTGCAGCTAAATTATAAACACGAGACGCGCCCTGGAATGTTGCACGCGGCAGCCCGTACTCACCTGTGTAGACGTGGCGTCACATTCACACACACAGTGTCAAGGTTAAAGAGTCGCAATTGATATATTTTTACAAAACTCCCACGGTAACCATGAAAACAGTGATGGTTTGTCCTACAGACTGGTTACACCCGCTTGGGCGAGGCTGTGTTTTTCACTGTAAACCGCACCATGTAAATTATTATTAAAGGTTTAAAATGTTACTTGGCTTTTGCGACCAATGTTATTCATTAAACGTGTTTTTGGGGTAGATCGCGTAAATATGAAAGTGTCGTTAAACCCGCCACCACCCGACACAACCAATGAGTAAGGTTTGTCACGTAAACAAAAAAACATCCGGCTAGGGTGAGGCTGTGCGTTTTGCCCAACAAACCACACAGCTGTCAGTTTGTATTCAAGGTAAAAAAATTAACCCGTAAAAACAAAAAATTTCACTATAAATCCTTTATATGCGTGACATCGGTTTCATTTTATTATTCATTTCTGTTTTTCTTGAGTAAGCAAGCAGGCAAGCAAGTGAACTTAATATAAAGGATTTAAAAATGTAAGATCACCTCTTGACATGCCCCGTATATTCCCGAGGGCACTAGCGTTGACCCGTTTTACCACTTTCAAGAACCTGGCGGCTTCAATTTAACTGCTCTATAAATAGTCTCCATTGTACAGCGTGGGGGCAGGGATTTCATGCCATGTGGTTAGTCAACATTTGCGTCATCATGAAACGGGCGGCTAGAGTCCTCTCGTCCTCTGGCTTGAGATGGCTGCCACCTATGGGTCAGATGATTGTCTGACAGCATTAAGCAATTGGTAATTAAATATTAAATTTTGTTTCCCTAAACAGTGTAAAATTTTGGAAACAAATTTTCACTAAAATTAATTGTCACGCACAACGAGTCTGTGTGCAAAATGTCAGCTCGATTGGATCACGGGAAGTGGGTTAAAAAACGACCGAAAGATTTGCACGGTCGTAAGCAAGCAAGCAAGCACGCAAGCACGCAAGCAAGCAAGCAAGTGAACTTAATATAAAAGATTTAATAAAAAACGATTCCCCTAAATCGACAACCAAAACAACTAGGAGAGACTTTTTATTATGTTTTACTTTTCGGTAAATAAAATAGAATCCAACCAAATCATTATTTCAAGAGCACCAATACGTGGTGTGAGTCCGAGAGACGGTGGTGGTGGTCCTTGATAAATAAGAACCTGGTTTGAGTACGAGAGTAGGTGGTGGTAATGGTGGTCATTGATAAATAAAAACGTCTCACGAAGCAGCCGTCCCTCAGAGAGCCGCACGCTGCTACGGAGCCGCAGGTTGCCGACCCCGTGTCCTGAACCAACTGGCGTGACCGGCAAGTAATAATAATTTAATAATGATAATTTATTAATTATAATTATTAAAATTATAATTATTAAAATGTATTAATTTGATAATTAGAATTAAAGTGGAATATTGATCATAAAATATGATGTTGCAATTTTTGTTACACTTTTATCTATTAATAACTTAATAACAATATTGATTTGAAGCTTTCGTGACTGCAGGAATCCATACTCTTTGGTTCTTTCGGTAAAGTCACGTAGGTATAAAATCAAATAAATCACGACGTTTCAGGCGCAACACAAGCATCCGTCATCAGGTGGGAAAGCATGGTCTGCTGCTGAGGCAAACTGTTATTTTTTTACCTACGTGATTTTACCGAAAAAACCGACTCACCCATCCTGCCGATCGCCAATCACCAGGACTAAAACGGCATCCCAAAAAAAAAGTGATTTTACAAATGACCATCAGAGATCACGAGGCACAGATTGAACACATTAAGTTGATGTAGATTTGAAACAATTCCAAATTTAAAGTTCTCAGACACAGATGCTGAACAAATAAATGGTAATGACTACGACGAGTATAATTTTTATAGTTAGACTACGTGAAAAAAATGTGTTGTTAAAGCTGCCACCACCTGACACAGCCAATCAGTAAGGTTTGTCACTTAAATAAAAAGTGCCAATTAGTTATTACTTCAGCACACCGGTGGTGTATTGGAGAGTAAATCCACAACGATGACAATTCGAGTATGACGTATCGCTGGTGATTACAAGCAGCTTCATCAGGCAATAGTCATAGTTGTGAAAAAGTAAATGCTATGGGTTTACTCTCCAACACACAACCGGTGTGCTGGCGTAACTAATCGGAATGTTCTGTTCAAGTGACAAATCGTAATTCATTGACTGTGTCTGGTGTGATGACGGGTTTAACAACACTTTTAAATTACGCGATCTAACCAAAAGAAAAAATAAATACGGATAATATTAGTCGCGAAAACTTACGTATAACTGTTAAACTTTTAATAAGAATTTACAATGTGCAATTTACTCTGAAGAAACCCAGCCTCACCCTATCTAGTGTAACCAGTCTGTGGGACAACCATTACAGTGTTCATGGTTACCGTGGGGTTTTTGTATAAATATATCAATTGCGACTCTTAAACCCTGACACTATGTGAATGTAACGCCACACCTACACAGATGAGCAGGGCTGCCGCGGGGAACATTCTAGAGCGCGTCTCATTGTGTTTATAATTTAACTGCAGGTGAAATCGGGTCGTTTGCTTGTTCGTCGTGACTGCTCAGTGATTTTTTTTACATCTCGCTGCGGTGGCTAGGAGATGTTAACTACCTCGCCTTGTATACAGGAGGTTGCGAGTTCGATTCCGACCCTGACGCCTGCTGTATAGTTGGAGCCTGCGTCTCTCTCATCATCATCATCGTCGTCATAGTGGCTAGGAGATGTTAACTACATCGCCTGGTGCACAGGAGGTCGTGGGTTCGATCCCGACCCTTACACCTGTTGCTGTATCTTTGGAGTTTGCATGTCTCTCTCTCGCCGTGGTCCTGTGGATTTTTCTCTGCCCTCTCCACTTTCCCCTCGACATTTGGAATCCACATCACGCGTTCAGAGTTAATGGCTGAGAAAATGTCCACGGGAAAAGCCATTTCGCTGGGCTTTCATTTGTGGCCAGGTCGCATTTGGATAAAAAAGCTACGTAGCTCAGTAGACCTTACCTTGTAATTTTTTTTTTTATTTTGATAGAATCTGCCAAACTCAGCGAGTCCAGGATTATAAATGTCAACATTGACAAGAATTGGTGATGCAGACTTTTTTGTTTAAGTGATGATGATTTTAAACGTTCAGCAATATTTTTTGTATGCATAATAGGAAACTGTACAGTGAATACCATATCGATTATCTTAAATGAACGACAATATTTGTTTAGTCAGAGGCTGTTCGCTGTGTTAATGCGTGAGGCCAACCACCCAGGGACCCAACCACTCAACCGCACGCCCTCCCAGCCCCCCTTCATCCCTCCATTACCTCCCGCTCGCAGACCCTTTACCCCATCCTCCTGCCCATCTGTTTCCCCTCTCATCAAATAACCACCCCACTCACTCACTCAACCTCCACCACCATCCACTCACTCGCTCGTACCTTCGATTAGCACGAGTGGCTTCGAACGCTGCGATATAATTTCAATATACATACTCACCCACACATACTCAACTACCCACCCAACCACTCACTCACACACAACAACAACAACCGCCATTCGCCACTAAGTGGCGGTGACGTCACCACGACGTTGTTCCAGGCTATGTGCACCTTGAGGCCACGTGAAGTGTCGAACGCCCGCTGGCAGGAGGTCATGGGGCAGACCCAGATGCCACAGGTCGATTGACTGAGACGACTGGCTGATGCACCACCTGTGCCCCCAACTGTGCCAACTTGCTGTGCTTTAGCCACCCGGTGCACTGCTCGTTGTTGTGATCGTCGCTCCTCCGCTCTCCGTTGGTGTTGGAGAGCGACTGCCTCTAACTGCCCAGTAGCGTCCTTCACCAGCATCCTCCACAGAGGCCGATCTTGACACCGCTGGTACCAGTCATCGGCAAGTCCACTCAGCTCCACATCCCCCTGTACCACATCACTCCATCTCTTCTCTAGCCCGTGCCGCGCCCGTTTAGCCCCCTCGATCCGGCCGTAAAAAAGCTGTTTGGGCATGCCGTGATTGTGCATGCTGGCCCAGCCAACGCAGCCTTGCCTGCCGGAGGAGCTCACCAATGGGACTTTGTCCAGATTTTTCGAGGATTTGCGAGCTCCTCACACAGTCCAGCCTGGTTAAACCCAGGATTGATCGTAGGCAGGCAAGCCTAAATGTTTCTAACCGGTGAAAAGGTTCCATTAGGGGGGTCAACCTTTCGCAAGCGTAGAGAAGGGAAGGGATGACTTTGGCCGAGAAGACCCGAAGCTTCGTGCGGAGCGACAGACCAGGTAGCTTCTACACAGCATTACACAACCGATGAAAATATAATGCCGCTCGATTGATTCGGAGTGAGGCGTCTGCTGTTAAATCGGAGCCGGTCATGAGCACACTGCCCAGGTATGGGAAACTCTCCACTCTCTCCACAACTGCCCCATTACCGATTGGAAGTTGTGGGGGTGGAGTGCCCGATGGTACAAAATACCCAGGCAGGTGCTTTGTTTTGGTGGGGCTGATGGTAAGGCCTCACCTCTTAGTGGCACACTCCAGTTTCATCAGCAGCGCCTCCAACTCCTCCTCTGAGTGAGCAGCAATTACCAGGTCGTCGGCATACATAACGTGGTTGACCAATAGCCATCCCTTGACCGCACCCGAGCATCGATCAACCTCCAATTGTATCTGTACCAGATGGAAATTCCTCCGGTACAGCTACTGAAGGCTTCACTAACTAAGTGGTCGAAATATATGTTAAATAATGTTGGAGCCAGAGGACATCCCTGTCACACCCCAAGGTGTACAGGGAATGGCTCTGACTCCCGTCCACGTAGTTTTACCTGGGCGGGCTGACCATCATGAAGGTCTTTAATGAGCATGAGCAGAGGGTCATGGACTCCGAAAGCACGAAGAACAACCCAGAGCCCAGGCCTACTGATGGTATCATAGGCCTTGACCAGGTCAATAAAGCAGAGATGTCGGTCTTATTGGAATTCCCTACACCTCTGATGTAGCAAACGGAGAGAAAATATGGCATCTGTGCAGGGCCGCCCTTTCCTGAAACCACATTGGGGCTCCTTAAGCCTCTCCTCAGTGTATCTGTCAAGGAGATGTTGAATAATCCTTTCTAGGACCTCTCCTGGCACACTAATGTGTAAGATGCCCCTGTAGATGTAACAGTGTGTGTGGTCCCCCTTCTTAAAGAGGGGGACCACCAGGGCATCCTTCCAATCCCGTGGAACCCATCCAGTGGCCCAGACTGTTGTTATGATGTCATGTAGGGCAGTCTGCGCACAAACGCCACCCTCCCTCAGCATTTCGCTTGGGAGATCATCTCTTCCCGGTGCCTTTCCTGGTCTCAGACTGGATCACCTTCAGTACTTCCTCAACAGATGGCATCTCAGCCAGCCATTCACAGGGGGTGACATCCTCCTCTAATATTTGAGGCACCCCAGCATCAGCAGGGTCATCCCCACTTTGTCCCATGATGTTTTCCAGGCTGAGGGATTCTCCCTACCCCAGGACCTCACAGAAATGCCCAGCAAATCTGCAAACCTGTTCCTGGGGGTCGGAGATTGGATCACCGTTTTTCTTTCTTTCTTTCCATTCTTTCCCCTAATGATGGTAATAGGTGTGGCGCTGCAGGTTACTTTTTTGATGGAATCACATACACGATCACATACACAATCACATACACGTCCAATAATAATTTTAAACACACACATGAATTACACTTAAAACACATTTACAGTTAATAACACTTAATTACACACGTTAACATTTTTACGGATTTGTATTTTTTTTCTTCATATTTTCATTTTAACATTTAATTTATAATTTCATCACAATATATACAACAGGCGGATGATCTCACATGAGGAGCGTGAGTAGTGGCATGGAGAGTTCGACTCCTGCCACCTCGACAACTGCGACGGCGACATCTGGGACCGTTTTACCGGGGGATTATAAAGACTTGCGTCGTTTACAGAGTACTATGGAGAGAATATCTTTCGCTGAAGCAGTGGGGCGGAGAGCTAAGCAGCCATTCATGTGAGTAGGTAGATGGATGATGATGAACTGGATGTAAATAATAATAACCATGCTGAAAAAATTACAACTAACACCCACTCATCAGCACCCCTAACCCACGACCCATCCAGCCATCTACAGAGACCCCCTTGCTACATCTCCCCGCCAGCGCACATTCATCTCATACCTGCCCAGGTGCCCATCCAATCATCCGCCCATCCATTTACACACCAACTCAACTGATCACTCACCCACCAAATAACTCGGCCAACCCTCCAACCCGCCCATCTGCGCACCCGCCCACCTGCTCAACCCGACAACCTTTTCACCTGCCCACCGACTCACCCATCCAGCCAATCGCCAACCACCAGGACGGAATCCGCATCCCAAGAATATAAATGATTTTACAAATGACCATCAGAGATCACGAGGCACAGATTGAACACATTAAGTTGATGTAGATTTGAAACAATTCCAAATTTAGAATTCTAAAACACAGATGCTGAACACATAAATGGTAATGACTGCAACGAGGATAATTTTAGGGTTAGACTACGTGAAGATAAATGTGTCGTTAAAGCCACCACCACCTGACACAGCCAATCAGTAAGGTTTGTCACTTAAATAAAAAGTGCCAATTAGCTACTACTTCAGCACACCGGTGGTGTATTGGAGAGTAAATCCACAACGATGACAATTCGAGTATGACGTATTGCTGGTGATTACAACCAGCTTCATCAGGCAATAGCCAGAATTGTCAAAGGTAAATGCTGTGTGTTTACTCTCCAACACACAACCGGTGTGCTATAGTAACTAATCGTAATGTTCTGTTTAAGTGACAAACCGTCATTCAGTGGCGGGTTTAACGACACTTTTATATTATATATAACACAAAATGAAAAAAAATATTACGGATAATATTGCTCGCGAAAACCTATTTATAACTTTGAAATTTTAACAAGAATTTACAACGTGCAGTTTACTCTGAAGAAACCCAGCCTCACCCTATTTGGTGTAACCTGTCTGTGGGACAAACCATCACCGTGTTAATGGTTACCGTGGGATTTTTGTATAAATATATCAATTGCGGCTCTTACACCCTGACACTGTGTGTGTGAATGTAACGCCACGTCTACATAGGTGAGCAGGGCTGCCGCAGGGAACATTCCAGGGCGCGTCTCGTGGTGTTTATAATTTAACTGCAGGTGAAGTCAGGTCGTTTGCTTGTTCATCGTGGCTGCTCGTGGATTATTTTTTTACATCTAGCTGCGGTGGTTCTGAGATATTAACTACCTCGCCTGGAATACAGGAGCTCGTGGGTTCGATACTGACCCTGACGCCTGCTGTATATTTGGAGTCTGCATGTCTCTCTCTCATCATCATGGTGGCTAGGAGATGTTAACTACCTCGCCTGGTACACAGGAGGTCGCAGGTTCGATCCCGACCCTGACGCCTGCTGCTGTATATTTTGAGTTTGCATGTCTCTCTCGCCGTGGTGCTGTGGATTTGTAACCGCTTCGTCCACTTTCCCCTCGACATTTATAATCAACATCACGTGTTTAGAGTTTTTGGCTGAGAAAATGTAAAAGTGAAAAGCCACCTCGTTGAGCTTTTATTTGTGGCCAGGTCGCCTTTGGGAAAAAAAGAGCTACGTAGCTCAATGGACCTTACCTGGAAAAATATTCTTTTTTTTATATATAGAATTTGCCAAACTCGGCGAGTTCAGGATGTAAAATTTTAACATTGACAATAGGTGATGAAGACTTTTTTGTTTACTTGATGACAATTTTAAACGTTGAGCAATATTTTTTTTATGCATTATAGGAAAACGTACAGTGATAGTCATATAGATAATGAGCTTAAATAAACGACGATGTTTGTTTAGCCAGAGGCTGTTCGCTGTTGTAATGCGTGAGGCCACCCACCCAGGGACCCAACCATAGCAGCCAAACACTTTAAAACATCATGAGGCCTCCTTTGCCAGTACCAAAATATAATAATACTTTTTTCACTCTTTTTTCAGGCAACAAAACTGAAATCATTTTACGAGGAATCATGTTTACCTTAACCACAATACCTGCGGTCAGAATGCAAACAAAAACACACTCTGATAATGTATGCATTGTCTTTGAAATTGACTGGTCCACACCAGAGACAGCTTTCCTTAGAGCCTAGTCTCATACGGTGTTAGACCAGATGACGCCAAAAGGCGCACAACTCAAAGACAACGCACTATCAGAGTAAATGCATACACCGAGCCCTCATTACTCTGACAGTAATGCATAGCAGGCGACGTAGTTAACATCTAGCCACCTTGGCGCCATATGCGAGTGTAGCGCTGTAACAGGATAACATTAATCTGCCACAGAATGAATGATAAAATGTGTTCATGCTTTAGGCCTAAATATGGAGTAATCTGACATCGCTTTACCAACATTTGAAAACTGGAACGGGAATTGACGTATTTTTATGATTTAGTGCTCGATTAAACGGGAATCAAGCTGGACTAAACATGATGTTTCCTGCCCCATGATTACTGGTCCGAAACTGACGATTTATGGATTGCACATGATTTCGGGATCTAAAAAGACGGTTTGTGGATCTAAAAAGCCCACATTCGGCCGCCCCTTGACGCCGATTGGCTTCCGTCCGCATTTAGAAAATGTGTTGTCATTCATTCTGTCGCAGATTCATTTTATCCTGTGACATCACCTTCAAACTGTAGCCCTTTTGTCCAGTTCGGTGACTGCGTATTTAATCGTTTTAAAGATGGTCTGCTAGTGGGACCAGGGTGTCGGCACGATGGACCTGGAGACTTCTGCAAACCCCGAACCAGACACCTGTATATTTGGAGTTCTCTCTCCCCATGGTCACGTGGATTTTTCTCCAGGTCCTCCAGTTTATCCTTCCAAATTTCTGAAAAAGAGCTATATAGCTCAGTAAGCCTTTCCTGGTAAAATAAATAAAAAATGCTTAGTTTCTGTCCAGTTCAGTTGCTGTAAGTTTAATTATTTTTAAGATGGTCTGCAAGTGGACGATGGTGTCGGCACGACGGATCTGGAGACTCCTTTAAGGTCAGTTCTGTTTAATTCTCATCTCCAAACCCGTTACACAAGAAGCACAACACGAGGCCTCTGAGTCCACGCCATCCACGATGTGAACGCCCCTCATCCACCAGCCACTCGGGGAGACCATCGTTTATCACAGATTTACAACTAAATTACACAATATTGTTAGCAACATTAACCAGCACCGTATTAAAGTGTAGTAACGCTCACGACTCGTTCACACCGGAGTTGGAGGCACACTTGTTTATTTAACACCAACGTTGTGACATACACATTTGAGGGGGTATCGGCCCCCTCACCCGTCTATCTGAGGACACACCTCTCTAGCTAACCCTAGCCTGCCTCTGAGTCCTCCACTAATGGGCTAGGGGAGGCTATCTTGGCCCGACACTGGTCAGTCGGGCCCGGTACCCAGAGTCCAGACCAGCACTGGCTCTGGCTCTGGTACCACGCCACTGGCTCGAGCCTGCGCGGTCCTGATAAGGACGGCGTACCAGGGGGAGTCCAGGGCTCTATCCAAGACGTCTTCCGTTTTCTCTTCTTTAGCTAAACATCACTCCCGAGCCCTTCGATACATTCCCCTTTTATACCCAACCCCTCCCTGAGGGGTGGGGCCCCGGGGGATCATAACGACCGAATCGACCCCCCAGGGTGTCTGGCGCGGACGTCGCAGAGGGCACCTGCTCGTGCACTCATGTAGCCCCGCCTACTGTGTTTGTTTACCATAGGCTGCCATGCATAACGGGCTCTCTCTCTAACACCCCTACATCACTCCCCCCCGCATAGCATGCAGCGGTCCCGGCTGCCAACATACAAAAATTTGACAATAAAGGTGCCTTCACCCCCTGACCGCGCGTGTGCCTCACTATTTTTGAACAATAACAGGAACCAGAACAAGAACGCAACAGCAAGATGAGAAAACAACCCGTCGCACCCCCCCCGAATAAATACGAATTCCGTAAAAAAAACAGCCTATATACAATCAGCAGGGAACCCACCACGCACACACAACACACGGTGAAGCCAACATATGTACATCCGAGGAGCGGGGAACACACCACCCACACAACACCCAATGAACACAACAGCTATGTACACATTTTCCGGCCTCACAACAGTTTGCGCATTTTAGCGCGCGTCCTTGCAGCGGGCCCCTCACACGGGGTAACCGCGCGTGGCGGACCATCAGGTGGCAATTGTCCGTCTTGGGGTGAGCATTCATCCGACTCCGCGTGACCCTCGGTATCCGCAGGAGGGGTGATCTGGCGTGAGCCCGTCACCCCTGATGCACCTGAAGGTGGCACAGCCGGCAAGGCATTCAGTGAGAGCGACGGAGACGGACCCAGCGAGTCGGCCGACCCCCCACATGTTTGGCCACGCGCGTGTGAAGTGTGATTGTGTACCGCAGAGAAGGGTTTTAACCTAGAGGGGTGCACGAACCATCGCCGCTTCCCCCACTTGATGCGCACGCACTGCGGTCGTAACACCTCCACCACTTCCACAGGGCCCCGCCACGGCCGCACCAGTTTAGAGGAGGTTGCCAGTGGCACCTGGGGGCAGTGCAGCCATGCCTTGTCCCCCGGCTTCAACTGCAGCATGTGCGCTCGACTCAATCTGAGGCGCTCATTCGCCTTCTGACGGAGGTCAGAGTTTTGCATTGCAGCATCCCGTGCCTCGGTCAATTTGTCCAGATTAAATTTAACGTGGTCAGCCAGATTAGTTTTTCCCTGCGGCACGGGGATCTGCAACTGGGCACGAACAGGTGGGTCTGGTTCTCGGCCGTACATGAGGTAAAAGGGAGAAAACCCCGTAGCTGCATGGGGTGCCATCCGGTACGCCGCCAAGACCCCCTGAATTTGTAGGTCCCAATCCGTTTGCGAGTCCGAAACTTGTTGTGATAACATGGACGTGATGGTGCGATGCAACCGTTCGACCATCCCGTCAGTTTGTGGGTGATATGGGGAGGTCCGAATTTTCTTTGTGCCCAGGAGATCACAGACTTGTCTGAGTAGTTTACCGGAAAAATTTCTGCCCTGGTCGGTCAGCAGCCTCTCCGGAGCACCTTTGTCCAGGACATAACCCTGAACAAAGGCCTCCACGATGGCTGCTGCCGACTGGTTGGCCAGAGGCCAGGCCATAGGCCAGCGTGTAAAATACTCGACACCAGTCAACAAATATCTATTCCCCCTGGGGGTGGCGGGGAATGGTCCCAAAATGTCCAGAGCGACCAGCTCGTTTATCCTGGACACTTTGATCGATTGCAAGGGCGGGTTAGACTCCCGTGCCGGCGGTTTGCGTTGTGCACATCGAGGGCATGATCCCAACAAATCCCCAACATCCCTCGTCATGCCAGGCCAATAAAAATCAAGTTGCAGCAAGGCGAGAGTCTTTTGGGTCCCCAGGTGTAGGAGGCGCTCATGAGCGGCCCATACCACCCTGCCCCGCAACCCAGTAGGGACCACCAGCCGATGTCGATGCGACTTCCCATCCCAATGCATCAGCAGGCCTTGGCACATTTCCCATGCGTCGGAACCACCTCTTTTTCCCCCCGCCGCACCGCCAACGCGACGTCGCCACCCGAGGAGGGAGACATCCTCCATCTGGAGGCGCCCCCATTCAATGACGGGCAACCCCAACAGGGAATCTTTGCCCTGTTGTTCGATCGAATTAGTAACTACTGTATCGTCGTCGTTGGCGGCCGCCAAGACAGGAACCGATGTGTCCCCTGGAGGTCTGCAACGTCCAGACCCCAGGAGGCATGCACACTCGGAGGTGGTTGGCAAGCGCGACAGAGCGTCCGCGTTGGTGTGGCGAACGCCCTTACGGTATGTGGTTTGGAAATCGTAATCCTGGAGGACCTCCAACCATCGGGACAATTGTCCCGATGGCTGTTGAACCCTCAGGGCGTACTGCAGTGCCGCATGATCTGTGCGGACGGTGAAATGCCGACCGTACAGATATGGGCGATACTGTTGGATGAAATGGACAATTGCCAACAGTTCCCTACGGGTGACACAATATCGTTGCTCCGCTGGAGACAACACCCGACTGCCGTACGCAACCACACGTTCCACGCCGTCAACCACCTGGGAGAGCACGCCCCCAATACCCGTGTTGCTCGCATCGGTGTCGAGCAAGAATGGTTTTGAAAAATCAGGGTAAATCAGGGGAGGAGCGTTTACCAAAGCGTCCCGAAGGGAGCAAAAAGCAGCTTCCTCCTCCTGACCCCAGCAGAACCGAACCCCTTTTGATGTTAAAGCGTGTAGGGGTTTTGCTATAGTCGCAAAATTAGCGACGAAGCGTCTATAATACGACGCAAACCCAATAAAACTCCTAACCTCTCCCACTGAGGTGGGAGTCGGCCAGGAGCTTACACACTGCGTTTTGGCGGGATCGGTAGAAATACCTGAGCGTCCCACGATGTGCCCCAAATAATGCACCGACTCGCGTAACAAATGGCATTTTTGGGGCTTAAATTTCAAATTAGCAGCCCGCATCTTTAGGAAAACCGCCCGCAACCTCTGGAGATGTTCATCAAAAGTTTTGCCAAAGACAATGACGTCATCCAAATAAATCAGGCACGACTCCCATTGCAATCCAGCCAAAACCAATTCCATCAACCGCTGGAAAGTTGCCGGCGCTGAGTGTAAGCCCATCGGCAACCGGTTGAATTGAAACAGGCCGTGCGGAGTACGGAAAGCAGTTTTAGGCTTTGAATCATCGTCCAGAGGAAGCTGCCAGAATCCCGAAAGTAAGTCCAATGTGGAGAAGAATCGCGCTCCCGCCAAGGCGTCAAGCGATTCGTGCATCCGTGGGAGCGGGTATGCGTCGGCAACCGTAATTTTATTAAGGCGCCGAAAGTCAACGCAAAACCGCAACGAACCGTCCTGCTTCTTAACCAGGACGATCGGCGCTCCCCAAGGGCTGTTGGAGGGAGAAATGATGTCGGCGGCTAGCATGTCATCAACAGCCGATTTGACATGGTCCTTTTCGGCGGGACTCAACCGAAAAGGATTCTGGCGTATTGGCGTGCTGTCACCCGTATCAATATGGTGACGCAGCAGATTAGTGCAGCCCAAATCGTATTTATCTCGACTGAAAACGTCGGAAAATTCCCTTAGTAGTGTCTTAAGACGTTGACGCTCTAAATTTGACAGGTCCGTCGATCCCGCACAAAGCGCCTCGAGCCACCCTTCATCGCTGTCCGAATGTGGTCGCGGTGCAGGGACAGCGCCGACATGACTCGCGACGGGTTCCTCACAGGGCACCGGCGTTGCGTGAGCAAGCACGGTCCCCTGTGGGACCACCACCGTCTGCGAGCCCACATTGAGGACCGCGATGAAGGGTTCTCCTTCCCCTCTCACTATGGTCTGGGCCGGGAGTAAATTAGGTCCACTGACCCCGGCCCTAGACGGTCCCAACAGAACCCCTTGAGCCCCAATGCCCTTAGCGAAGGGCCGCCGAAGTTTCAAAGGAATCAACATTTGCGCCCCCGGAGGAACGCGCACCGTTCTATCTACGAACGCCGGCACCGTCGTGAACGCCGTCCGGCTCGTAGCGGGGGATGGCAGAAACGCCATGCGTCGGCCCGATGGGAGCTCAATGCATCCCTGGTCGATTAATATCCTAATCGGCATTTTGGCCAGGAAGTCCGTCCCCAGCAGGCACGGAACCGCCAGCGAGGAGGAAACAAAAATCGGCCCAGACAATTTAATATCCCCGACACAAATTTGGGCACGAATTTGTCCGATGATGCCAAGTGAACCCCCGTTAGCAGCAAAGAATGGCACGTTAACAGGCATCAAAGGACGGCTTTGGGCAGGGAGAATGTTATAAATCAACTCCGAAATAATGGTCGCCGATGCTCCTGTATCGACCAGGATGCGCACCTCGACCCCATCGATGTGACCCACAACGGCCGACGACCCTGACGACGCGGCTACAACCCGATGGGCCAACACGGACCACTGGCTGGGTTCAATCTGAGTACCCAGAGCGGTGCGTGTTGGTGCCATGGTACGCGATATTGGCCCCCCCTTCGCTGCGGTGTTTGAGTGTGTGACGGGCGTGTGCGTGGGCCAAGCATGAGGGGTGCCGCGACTCGCCGGATTATGATGGTGGAGCTTGTGACGAGGGCCGGCGTCCCGTTGAGGTGTCGTCCTGCGCTGCCCAGGAGAGCGGCACCCCGAGGCGACGTGGCCCCGGATGCCGCAGTTGTAACAGCGTGGAAGCGCTGGTGACGACGATGGATGTTGTAGACGGCTTGAACCGGCCCGGTCCTCCCGTACTCCCGCTCCATGCTGCCGTTGATGGTCGATGGCGCAAACCTCTTCCGCCGGGAGGGTGGCTGCAGCGACGGCACGCCCGCTCGCCGCCTTGCTGGCCTTCCGTCGTTGAAAGGACAGGTTTGCATGGAGAAGACGGGCCGCTTGGAGGGAGCACATCTCTGCATCGTCCTGTGCGACAATGACGATGTCTAAGTCGTCCGCCAGCAAAAGTATCTTCTCTGTCACCATGGCGTCGACACCCTCGTCATCCATTCGTGGAAAGGCCTCCTTCGCCAGTGCCAGGAGGCTTGTGCGGTACGCCAGGGGCGACTCCTTCGTCCCCCGCTGGCGATCGTAAAAGAGTTGGCGACAGTCCGATGGTGGACCATATACCGCCGACAGCACCTGCATTGCCTTCCGCAGTGTGGAGCGCCTCTCCTTCAAAGCCGATGTTAGAGTGGCGAGGGCGTCGCTGTCGAGAAGTGCTGGCAGCGCGAGGAGAGCCTCGGCGTCTGTCCACTGTGCCATCTCCTGGTGAGCGAGGAAGCGCCGCTGAAAGCCGCCCCAGTCGCCATCCTCGCCCACAAATTCCTTGAGTGGAGGTAGCCGCTGATGTAAGGCAGCGGCTGCAGAGGAAGAACGCTCTCCCTCGTCCGCCTCACTCAACTCAGCGTCGGCACGAACCAGCGATGGCATCGCCGGTCGCACCCGTGGTGACGTTCCGCCCGTTGGTGGTGACGCGGCAGGTACTGTACTCCCGCCGTTGGACGCGATGCTTAGAGCGGCCACGCCCTCAACAGCAGCTGCGGCGATGGCGGGAGTTTCAAAATGTTGCTCCGTGGAAATGGCGGGAAGGCGCTGTGGTCGTCGGCTGCCGTTGCCCCGTGGCGGTCCCGCAGCCCCCAGCTGCGTGATGGTGTCGAGCATGGCGGCTGCGGCGTACAGCAGCTCGGTCAGCTTCGCGTGCGCCTCCCTCAGCCCCTCCATCGACGGCTCCCCTTCCTCCAGCTGCTGTGGCGTGGATGCGCCCAGCACCGGCTGGTCGATGGCATCTTCAGCCGTCTCGGGTCCTCCGACTGCAGTGGTGTCTTCTGCCTCTGGTACCCCGACTCGAGTCGTCCGGCGTGTATCCATGTTCGTACTTTGTTTCACTTCTGACGCCAGATGTAGTAACGCTCACGACTCGTTCACACCGGAGTTGGAGGCACACTTGTTTATTTAACACCAACGTTGTGACATACACATTTGAGGGGGTATCGGCCCCCTCACCCATCTATCTGAGGACACACCTCTCTAGCTAACCCTAGCCTGCCTCTGAGTCCTCCACTAATGGGCTAGGGGAGGCTATCTTGGCCCGACACTGGTCAGTCGGGCTTGGTACCCAGAGTCCAGACCAGCACTGGCTCTGGCTCTGGTACCACGCCACTGGCTCGAGCCTGCGCGGTCCTGATAAGGACGGCATACCAGGGGGAGTCCAGGGCTCTATCCAAGACGTCTTCCGTCTTCTCTTCTTTAGCTAAACATCACTCCCGAGCCCTTCGATACATTCCCCTTTTATACCCAACCCCTCCCTGAGGGGTGGGGCCCTGGGGGATCATAACGACCGAATCGACCCCCCAGGGTGTCTGGCGCGGACGTCGCAGAGGGCACCTGCTCGTGCACTCATGTAGCCCCGCCTACTGTGTTTGTTTACCATAGGCTGCCATGCATAACGGGCTCTCTCTCTAACACCCCTACAAAAGTATTTGACATATTTACCCTCGAAATCATTAGATTTAAACTCTAAGAATAACCGTTAATTTATCACACCCCTAATTAGCACGGTTAGCTACATACAGTGCTAAATAAGTTCAACATACACACATATAAAAGATCTGAATCAAATGCAGTAGCATGACTCATTATATAGCAACGCATTATGTGCTCTACTGTTCTTGAGTCATACATTTTGTGAAAATTATACATGTCACACTTAACAGAATAAAAAGATGCAACATTATTTCATGTTGGTGCATAAGTGTTCCCAGTATTTAAAGACATTCTTTCGAAATACATCTACTGACATTCTTTATTACCTACTATGATCACCCAGAAATGTATGTCCATCCTGCGCGTGACGTCAATCAATGAGAGCCCCACCCCCCTCATTAATATTCATGAGTTGGGGGATTTTCACACTAACGCAGAGGAAGGTCGAGCTGAATTAAATAATTTATTACGCAAAGTAGCTTCAAATGTGACGTATTTTTACAGAAAGTGACGGTAAAAAATAAATCTACGCATCACAGTGCTACATCCGTGCATGACGTCAATGCACAAGAGCCCCCCACTTAATTAATATTCACGCCCGCGTGGATATTTACACTAACACACAATAAGTTCGCGCGGGCATTAAACAACTTTTATGCAAATGTATAAAAAAATGACGTCTCTTTATAGAAAGTGAGGGAAATAAATATGTCTATGCAGCATCACAGTGCATTACTTTTTTTTCACGTATTTCTTCTGCTCTTGAAACAACAGGTAAGTCTCATTTATGCTTTTTATTCACTGCCATTAAATTTGCACAGGATACAATTATACTCTGCTCCATTTTTTCGTGAAAATTACAACTTCCATCCTAGGACGGGCAAAAGGCTAATTAATAACTATGTACATGATGGAATTAGTAACATATAAAACACGATGGCATTAGTTACATTATATGAAACACGGTGGCATTAGTGGCATTATATGAAACATGATGGCATTAGTGGCATTATATGAAACATGATGGCATTAGTGGCATTATATGAAACATGATGGCATTAGTGACATTATATGAAACACGATGGCATTAGTGACATTATATGAAAACACGATGGAATTAGTGACATGATATGAAACATGGTGGCATTCGTGACATTGTATGAAACGCGATGGCATTAGTGACATATTACACTCTCAGTCCACACGTCATCGACACACGCTCACACGTGCCCACCGCCCATCAGCCACGTGGGGAGAGCACGTGACGCGCATCCGTGCAGGGTGGGTGGAGCATCTGTTTTCCACTGCTGCCGTGTACAACGCACCGAGTCCTGGCACCATCCATATTGGCTAAGGATATCGTTAATTACACTCTGACGCGGACCTTCCTCCCCCGCACCTCTGATTCGCGGGATCGGCTACCTATGGTGCCAAAAAAATTCAACATATATACAAAGAGACCCATAGACACCCAGACCCATAGAGACCCACAGATACCCACAGATTAGCGTGGTTGGCGATGTACGCAGCCAAACAAGTTCATACATACTGTACATACATTTTTTATGAGGGATGGGGGCAGGTGGCTATTCTTCGACATTGTCTTGTAAATGGTGTGGGTTTACTCTCCAACACACTTAGTAGTGAACTAGTTACTAATTGGCATGTTTTATTTACCTGACACACTTTATTAATTGGCTATGTTGGATGGTGGTGAGTTTATTGTTACATTTATATTTACACGATTTAACCCAAAAAAACCGAAATTAAAGACAATATTGGTCGCGAAAGCCTACTATGTGTTAAACGTTTCTATGACTCTTACTCTGTGCCACATTAAGATTGATGACGATAAATGAGTGAACAACAGTGCAAGTGTCTCTGTGTGTAATAATGGGTGTTGAGACAATATTGTCCGTTTTTTAGTGGATACAGGATCGTTACTGTAGATATACAGCATATCAGGCACTGAATTGAATGCTGCCTTCAAAGTCAAAGAGAGTTGCCATTTCTGTCAGCAGGGGAAGCCATGGTCCCTACGGATTGAAGGTTGTGACTAGAGGTCTACATCTAAGCCTGAGAGAAGATGATTAAAACATTTCAAACAATTACACCTAAATGGCTTAATGTGTGTGTGTTCGCACGTTTGTTTGTGTCGAGGTGTGTATACATGTGTGTTTACATGTTGAGGTGTGTGTGTACACGTGTGTTTGTGTGTAGAGGTGTGTGTACACGTAGGCGGTACCGGTCCAGCTCCCGACAGAGGAGTGGCAGACTCTCCTCCAAAGTGAGCATTCGAACATTCTACGTGGCCATCCGTAGTGGCTTTTTGTTGTTTCTGGAAGAGCTGCGAGGGTAAAGATTCAATCTCCTGGCTCTGCCAAATGGGGTTTGGCCAGGAGACATCATAGACGCCTGTCCCCTCGGGGCCTCCAGCACAAGTTTGTTAATTAAAAATTTCAGTCGTGGTTTAGTGGTTATTCAGGAGGTCGAGTGGGCCGGCTCTGGCTCCTGCCACCATGAGGGGTGGACAGTCCTTTACTCGGGGCAGGAGACTGCCAAACAACAGGGTGCGGTTCTTCTTATGAACAAAATAATGAAGGGGACGGGAGCGTGGCAGTGAGGTGTGGGAAGCTGTAAGCCCCAGTCTACTATGGGCTCACCTTCCCATCAACCAGAGGCGAGGAGTGGTGGTTGTGGTTACTTATGCCCCCACCGAAGACGAACATCCGTGGAGGGATGCAGGCAAGGTCGATGAGTTGCCTTCTATGACCTCCTGTCACAGGTGCTGGCTAAAGTGGCCCCTCGGGACAGAATCATTTTGTTGGGTGATTCCAATGCCCGAGTTGGTCATGATGCTAGCACCTGGTCTGGAGTGGTTGGAAGGCATGGACCATATCAGCTCAATAACAACGGTAGGAGGCTGCTAGATGTTTGTGCAGCCCATGGACTTCTAATTACCAACACGCTGTTCCGGCATCGGCGCATCCACACAATATCATGGATGCATGCCGGATCCAAGCAAGAACATTTGCTGGACTACATAGTGATGAACCAGTGGATGCGAGCCCATGTCCTTGACACCAGGACCTACCGTGGAGCTGATATGCCCTCTGACCATCGACTTGTCATTTGTAAGATGCGCCTGCCATTCTTCCACTCCGGTGGTGGGTGTACACCCAGGACCCCATTCCAACCTAAGATGGCCTGTTCTCAGCTAGCTGATAAAAGTTGCAAGCGAGAATTTCACCATCGCTTGCGGCTGGGGTTGCCATCGTCCCCCACTCCTGCTGAAGTCGGGGGTAAATGGGCGAAGTTCAGGACTGTGACTCATGCAGCTGCAATGGCTGCTTTGGGTACATGGTCCAGACCTCCCCAGATACCCTGGCTGAGAGAGGAGGTGTTCAGGATGGTTGAGAAAAAGCGACAGGCCCACTCTAATGGTCTACAGCATCCCAAGTCAGAGAATGAGGAGGCTTACCGCAGCCATCGCTCGGAGGTTCGGAGAGCCGTGAGGTTCTGCAAGGATGTGTGGTGGCCGCGGGTTGCTGAGGAGATGGAGTCTGTTTCAATGGCCCACGATCACAAATCCCTATTAACTCCATCAAAAAAGTAACCTGCAGCGCCACACCTATTACCATCATTAGGGGAAAGAACGGTGATCCAATCTACGACCCCCAGAAACAGTTTTGCAGATTTTCTGAGCATTTCTGTGAGGTCCTGGGGGAGGGGAAATCCCTCAGCCTGGAAAACAGCATGGGACAAAGTGGGAATGACCCTGCTGAGGCTGCGGTGCCTCAAATTTTGTAGGAGGAAGTCACCCCCTGCGAGTGGCTGGCTGAAGTGCCATCTGTTGAGGAAGTACTGAAGGCGATCCAGAGTCTGAGACCAGGAAAGGCACCGGGCAGAGATGATCTTCCAAGCGAAATGCTGAGGGAGGGTAGCGTTTGTGCGCAGACTGCCCTACATGACATCATAACAACAGTCTGGGCCACTGGATGGGTTCCGCAAGATTGGAAGGATGCCCTAGTGGTCCCCCTCTTTAAAAAGGGGGACCGCAAAGACTGTCACAAAAACAGGGGCATATCACTCCTCAATGTGCCGGGAAAGGTTCTGGCAAGGATTATTCAACATTGCCTTGCTAGGCACCCTGAGGAGAGGCTTGCCGAGCCCCAATGCGGTTTCAGGAAAGGGCGGTCCTGCACAGATGCCATATTTTCTGTTCGTCTGCTACAGCAGAGGTGTAGGGAATTCCAACAAGACCTACAAGGCCTATGATACCATCAGTAGGCCTGGGCTCTGGATTGTTATTTGTGCTTTCGCAGTCCCTGACCCTCTGCTTACGCTCATTAAGGACCTTCATGATGGTGAACGGGCCCAGGTAAAACAACGTGGCCGGGAGTCGGAGCCATTCCCTGTACACCTTTGGGTGCAACAGGGATGTCCTTTGGCTCCCACATTATTTCACATCTATTTTGACCACGAAGTTCGTGAAGCCTTCAATAGCTGTACCAGAGGAATTTCCATTTGGTACAGATATAATGGGAGACTGATCGATGCCCAGGTGCGGTCAAGGGATGGCTCCCTATTGCTCAACCACGTTATGTATGCCAATGATCTGGTAATTGCTGCTCACTCAGAGGAGGAGTTGGTGGCACTGCTGCTGAACCTGGAGCTTGCCACCAAGAGGTGGGGCCTTACCATCAGCCCTACCAAAACTAAGCACCTGCCTGGGTACTTTGTACCATCGGACACTCCACCCCCACATCTCCCAATTGGTGATAGGACAGTTGGAGAGAGTGGAGAGTTTCTCATACCTTGACAGTGTGCTCATAACCAGCTCCGGTTTAGCAGCAGAGGTCTCACTCTGAATCAGTCAAGTGGCATTATCTTTTAATTGGTTGTGTAACGCTATGTGGAAGCTACCTGGTCTATCACTCCACACGAAGCTTCAGGTCTTCTCGGCCACGGTCATTCCCTCTCTTCTCTACGCTTGCGAAACATGGACCCCAGTGATGGAACATCTTCGCCAGTTAGAAACATTTAGGCTGGCCTGCCTACAATCCATCCTGGGTTTAACCAGGTTGGATTGTGTGAGGAGCTCACAAATCCTTGAAGAATCTGGGCAAAGTCCCATCAGTGAGCTCCTCCGGCAGCCAAGGCTGCGTTGGCTGCGTCATGTAGCCCGCATGCCCAGCCACCACATACCTAACAGCTTATGTTTGGCCGGATCAAGGGGGCTAAACGGGCGCGGCATGGGCTAGAGAAGAGATGGAGTGATGTGGTACAGGAGGACGTCGAGCTGAGTGGACTTGCCGGTGATTGGTACCAGCGGTGTCAAGATCAGCCTCTGTGGAGGAGGCTTGTGAAGGACCCTACTGGGCAGTTGGAGGCAGTCGCCCTCCAATGACAATAGAGGGTGGAGGAGCGACGCTCACAAGAACGAACGGAGCGCCGGGTGGCTAAAGCACAGCAAGTTGGCACAGTAGGGCGCACAGAATCAGCCAGTCGTCTCAGTCAGTCAACCGGTGGCACCTGGGTCTGCCCCGTGACCTCCTGCCAGCGGGCGTTCGACACTTCATGGCCTCAAGGTGCACATAGCCTGGCACAAGCGTCGTGGTGATGTCACCGTGTTGGATATATGACCCTTTTTCCAAAATTCATATTAAGAATAATTCTGCCCATATTTTTTTTAATCACTCGTGGGGTCACTTGGAGCGCAAACAAATGGAACCCCCCCCCTCGCGAACAGCTGCCTTGTCACGCTCGCAACAACAACCCGGAGATGAACCATAAAAGATAATGAAAGGACACTTCCCCCCCATACAAAGGAGAGACGAAGGTGATACCCTTCCCTCCCACCAACGGAAAGGGTCAGTCAAAAAGTCATAAAGAAAAAACACACACATGTGTCTTCTAACAACGGTAAAAATTGCAAAACTTAGGGACCAAAGATTAAGCTAACATTATCGATCCTCACACTCACTCCAATTAAAAACCAGGCTACAATCTACATCAGTGGATCATTACTCCTCATTTATTAATTCAATACTAATGTTGTTTTACCTTTAATAAATTTCTACACGACCTGACCGAAGCATCAAAGAAGAATTCTGGCAGTCAGGGTTATTCCTAAGCCAAGACGAATTCTCTAACCTCGGGATATCAGATAATAAGAATAATAACTCGAGAACAAACAGCACATACCCAGGATACAGGCGGTGGAACAAAGGTTAGTAAAACCCTACGAAATACGCGGTAATGATAACAATGCTAAATCACAAATCTTGAATAAACACAAACCAAATAATAATTACGAGTAGTAGACAAAGGGTCATCTAGAAGAATTAAAGGCGAAATAAGTCAGTCATACCTAGCTAAGATGTAATGTACTCCATAGGAAAAGAGCCTCCCAACCGCCTTTATCTTCCCGCAGCACATATAGCAAGATTTGCACACACAAGCAAAGAACATCTCCCCATAAAAAAATCAAACCTCGATGGAAATACTGTGAACACGGCTACAACATACCTTGAGTCACTCACAAAATCAAAACTACAAGTAATATTAAACTATAAAAGGTAAAGTGAGTTTCCTTTTAACTTCCAAACAGAAAACTTGAAAGCTTGTGTGAGACAAAGAGTCACACTCACCGCGGGGAAGACGGAGAAACCCCCTCCTTCCAAGTTAATAATTGAGGGTGAAGGGGACTGAGGGAATACACGTGGGGGCCATCATGAGCAAATTCCTTTGTTGGCGAGATAACTCGACGAAGCCAATTATCACCCCGAATATAATGGAACAACACACGCACACACGGACACACATACCACTCCCCCTCCCCACAGCAAGCGACATCAAAGCAAAGTTGGGCCCTTTGTGAACAGAGAGAGAGGGGAGGGATTATACAATTCTAAGTATGAACACGATTCACAAATCGTGTCTTGTCCCAGTCTCACGAGGGCGAGTCTGGCGGTGCTGTCGTGAGGGAGCAGGCACCGACCCTAACCATGGGTGTCATGTCTCGCCGAGAGAAGTGATGATGTGTGGTTAAGTGCGAGTTCAGCGCCAACAGAAGAAGTATCGCTCCACCGAGCCGCTGCAGTGCGAGTGAAGCTGGCGAGAATTCCAGCTATCACTCTCGTGAAATAGCGGAAAGCGCCCAACGTCGATCAAGCAACGAACGAGAGCATCGTTCATCGCCAGAGAGCACGGAGCAGTGGAAAGAGCCTGAGCCAGTGCAGCCCTGAAGTGAGGGCGGGAGAGGCACCAGCGGGTGTCCGTGTGAAGCTGGCAGCTGCACGATCAAGGAGAGAGCACGGAGCAGGGGAAAGAGCCTGACCAGCCGCCCGTGAGCAAGAGTGTCAGCGCCAGCGAGAGCGCCGTGGGTTAAACCCACACACATACCGACCAGCACCAGCTAGGAACCCAGACAAGAGTGAGGAACCTGCGCAGCTGACGAGCTGCACGCGCTATCTGACGACGGAATTATCGCGCACCACGACGGCGAGCTTCGTGCCGACTCGTCATCCAGCAGCGGACAAACAGCTGCAAATGACGCCACGAGCAAGACAGGGAGCAACGAAGCCGTTTGTATAACACGCCCACCCTCACACGCTCACCGCTCCGCAGGGAACAAACTAAATTTTCGTACAAGGAATGCCCAATCTCGGCATCTGCTTTACGCGAAGAATTGATCAAAGAAGACACACGCCCACAACACGCATATCGGGACGAATAAGATTGTTCCAAAAAGTTATCTGTGTGTTTCGAGAAGGGTTGCCATTCCAAGGTGGTGCTTAAATATCAACTGATTGTGAAAAGCATTTGCTGCCCGTCGAGTTACATGAATACGATTGTTAGAAGTATTTTAGTCATTCGTTTTCGTTAATTGCATAATCTTGCCAATGAATTAATTTACATATACTTTGTCTTCGGGATATAATAACTTGCTTATTGCCTTTCGTATGAATATCGTTGCAGGCATGTTTAAGGACTTTATTCCTATCACCGTATATGCTCGCGTTACTCCGAGGAATTAATCGATTGTTCTGATAACCCAGTTTGACAACGTAATCACTGAGGGTTAAATGTACGGATCAATGAGGAGAACATCTCCAGGAGTACTGTGTTAACAATTCCAAGCATAAGAATTCGAATATTAGAGTGTATGTTATTGGTTAGAAATTTTAATTGCTTAATACTAAAGAGTCTCAGTGGTGCCTTCCTAAGTTCATGCATAACAATCTTATTTATAAGAACTGTATCCTGCGTAGAGATTTTAATTTGGAGACCTGACATAAACACGCTAAGACATAATCAGTAAATGTTTAAGCAAGAATAGCATTATCCCGATTGATGATACGACCCTGGGCAACGAAGCCAAGCCCAATTATCATAACTACCCACATTAGCATAATCACACGAATACTTACGAGTGTCTTCCCAATTAGCATACTTTATGTGCATACTTACATAAATTGGCATAATTTCGTTATTTACGTATTTCCAAAATCTTCATTTATTTTTTATTATTTATATACATTTTTCTAAACCAGACATATACAACAACCGCCACTTAGCGGCGAATGGTGGTTGTTGTTGTATTTTTTTCTGTGTTGAGGTGTGTGTGTACATGTGTGTTTGTGTGTGTTTAGGTGTGTGCGTGTGTATACTGTAAATCCATTACTGTCAATCATTCAATGCAATGAATAATGTCAGTATGTTTATTAACTGTGACTAACCCAACCTGTTACATGTGTAGTGTCAGCAGAGCGGGAGACAAGGTTCTTGAGGAGGCACGTTTTTTATTCAACACTTTCGGGTTCACAGGTTTGCCCTCGTTTATCCCAAGTCGTCTAGCCTAGCCTTGACACAAACCTGACTGTGTTACACAGACGGCGCCGACCGAGACAGCCAACAACTATCCGGCCATGCAACGAAGGCGGCGAAGATGACAGCAATGACGAGACGAGTCCACTTCCCAGAACCGGCAGCCACGAGCTCCCGGTCTCCGCTGCTTTCATGCTGCACGTCCTGGCTCCGTCCTGGCCATACCTCCCTTCTCGAACCCACTAGCGAGTTCCAGGGGCTTCCAGACAGGGTTTCTATGACCCTTGCCCTAGTTCCTCCGCCCTGCCAACACACCTGCATAAAGGCTCACCGGCGTGTGTACTGCTCATCTACCGCTGTTGCCGTTGCTGGACAACAGATGGTGCTATTATACTACATCACACCTCCACCTCCCTTGTTAAAAAAACAGCCATCCCGGCTGATATCCAGCAACGGTGAGTGGGCGGACATACAGAATAACACCCAACCTCGATGAACACCATCAACACAACTCAGAGTAAAAAAAAATATTTTTACCATGAACCAACCCAAAAGAAACCGTTAGTCGCAACCCTTCTTGTGACCGTATAGCCCAACCATGGTGCCTCCCGCGAACCGTTACCATGCAACACAACCGTGGTGCCTCCTGCAGATCGTCACCACACAATACCACTGCGGCGCCTCCCACGAACCGACAACACATAGCACAATTGCGGCGTGGGCAAGGAACCCTGTTAGAGACCGCACAACCGCGACACCCCCCCCCCCCCCACCGCGAACCGACAACATGCAACACAGCAATTTGCACAATTCCGCCCCCCGAGTCACACCATGCAAGGGAGAGTCCGCCTTTACTGTACGTAGTTTGCATGAGCCAGTCCGTGGCACCGGTCACCCCCGTCTTGGCAGGGTCTTGTATCTTCGGATTCTCAGGAACAGGAACAACAGTGGGCTAAAAGGCGCGGCCCCTCCCTGGATTCCCCCGTAGCCCACCCCCGTCGCATCCAAACCCCGACATTTCGCAAATGGCGGTCTTGTAAAATATTACAGACTCGGATCCGGCGGAGTTTGGGAAGACGTTGCCAGCAGGTCAGAGGAAGTTGGTGGTACTGCCAGTGCCTCCCGAACACCTGGGCACTCTATCGTAATGTGGCCCGACTGACCACACCGGAAACATTCGGCCGTAGGATCCCAGGGTGGCGGGGGCTGCCCCATTTGCCAATTTATCCGCAGGGACTTTCTTCCACGCGTCCCCCAGCCACACACCACAGCCATGATATCCTCCAGCCACCATGACCCAGCCTCGACTTTTGGCCAATGCTGGTGGCCCTCGTAGACCTGAATTTCTTGGGCTACCATCATAGACGAGATCCTCGTGTCGTCAGCGAAGTGCAGAGTGATTTCCATCTCCTGCGTCAGTGCCCTCAGCTTTTCCGCCGCCAGGGAGTCGAGTGCCCCCTCACTCATCTGAGGGTATGCCTTCCGTCCCAGCGCCAGCAGTGCCTACCGGAAAGCATAGGGCGTCTCGGCCTCCCCTCGCTTCCTCTGGAGAAACCTCGTGTGGGCGTCTTGTGGCAGGCCAAAAATGGCCCCTTGCAATGCCGCCGACACCGGCGCCCCTCCCACGCGGTCCCGTGCTCTCCTTAAAATGGTGCCCACCGGCCATGCCAGGCCGTCCATGGGAAAAATGTCACCAACCGTGTGCACGGTCTCCGGTCTGGACTCCTACACTCCCGCTCCACACTGCTGGCTGTGGCGTACCTCCCGAGCCATCCCACGCTCCCCTCGATGCGGCGGTCCTCGGCCATGCCACATAGTCAGCGCATGACTGCAGAGAATTGCGCCGCTCTCCTGCCAATGTGCAGCCACTTTCTCGTTGATGCATAGCCACCCTTCTGCTGACGCGTAGCCGCTCTCCCGACGTTCTGCAGCCGCTTTCCCGCTGATGCATTGCTGCTCTCCTGTAGTTCTGCAGCCGCTCTCCCACTGCTGCCCACGGGCTTCCTAAATGGGTCCCGGGTCCCAGGGCTGCCGGAGGGACAAATGTTCCACTGCTCCTATCTTCCAAAGACACCACAGGTGGGCTCTTTCGTACCCCACTTCTGACACCAGTTGTAGTGTGAGCGAAGCGGGAGACAAGGTTCTTGTGGAGGCACCTTCTTTATTCAACACTTTCGGTTTCACAGGTTTGCCCTCGTTTCTCCAAAATTGTCTAGCCTCGCCTTGACACAAACCTGACTGTGTTACACCGACGGTGCCATCTGAGACAGCCAACAACTTTCCGGCCGCACAATATCTAGCGAAGATGTCAGCGATGAAGGCGGTGAAGACGAAAGAGACGATGATAAAAGTCCACATTTAGGAACCGGCAGCCTTGAACTCCCGCTCTCTACTAATGATGTGCTTCACTCGGATATTGACAAGATCTGTGATATTCCCAACCTGACTATGGCTTTGGAGACCTTCAGGTATAAATTTTCTCTAAATTATTAACAAACATGCTCAGTTGGTTAGATTTAAAACTAAAGGAATCCGCCCACCATGGTTTGATCCTTTGATTACTAAGCTCATGAAAACTAGGGACAAGGCTTGGGCATGTGCTCAGAAAAGTAATTTGGTCAATGACTGGCTAGAATACAGGATTTTAAGGAATAGATGCATCAAAAAAATATGCATTCAAAAAATGCTCACTTTTCCTCCACTCTCCTGGAATCACATGGAAATTCCAGGATCTTCTGGAAAACGATCAAATGTATCGAAAAGGTATCCAAAACAGATAATCTGCCCATTGAGCTTAACCGAAATGGGGAATATTTTTCAGAGCCCCAAAAAATTGTTGACAAGTTTAACCTTCATTTTTTTGAAGCTGGTGACCTTTTTGATAATGTATTGGGAGTCACCCCTGTGCATGCAAATTCCTACACTCCTGTCCAAACATTAAACGAATTTAGTTTCCAGCCAATCCACGAAAGTAATATTCTGAAACAACTGTCCTACCTCAAAGGGTCCTCCTCTACCAAAGCAGATAGTATTCCCGTCTTTGCTCTACTAACTGTTGGTCACCTAATACACAAACCTCTAGCCCATATTTTCAACCTGTCCATCAAAGAAGCATCAGTACCTCTAGAATGGAAACATTCCTATGTTGGTCCACTTCCCAAAGAAAGCCCTAAAGATGATCCAAATAACTACCAACCTATCTCAATTTTGTCCCCGTTGATGACATTTTTTGTAAAATTATTGAACTACCAAATTAGCAGTTTCCTGTCCGACAACAATCTATTACATCGAATACAATCTGGGTTCCGAAGAAAATACAGCACCACATCTGCTGCACTCTTTGAATCACATTTACAGTAGCCTTGATAATAAGCAGTACTTTGGCAGTCTTTTTCATGACTTGTCCAAAACCTTTGATACAGTCGACCACCACACCCTGCTTAGTAAACTAAGTTGCCTCCGTTTCTCCAAACACGCAGTAGAATGGTTAAAAAAATGTACCTCTCTTCTCGCACCCAAACTGTATTCACAGATGGTTGGAGGTAAAACAGTGTTAAGATAACAAAAGGGGTTCCACAGGGTTCCATCCTCGGCCCCCTCTTGTTCTCTCTTTATGGCAATGGCTTGGGCACTGACCTGGATCATTCCAGAGTAAATCTTTTTGCAGATGACATGACACTGATTACTACTGGCCGCTTTCCGGATGACGTGATTGCTAAGCTCCAGGGTGATATCAACAAACTACAACATCAGCTAGTTGCTCTTAAACTAGTCCTGAATACCTCCAAAACCAAGGTGCTATGCTTCTCACCAGGACTAAAGCAGGAAGTTATTTTTCACCAATTACATTCCTTAAATAATTATCAAATAGAGCAAGTCAAGATCTATAAGTATCTTGGGGTCATCCTTGATTCAAAACTGAATTTTGAAGATCTCATTGATGAAATTGGTAAAAAGACAAAAATATAAATAGGTTTTCTGTATCGACACAAGCACTGCTTCCCCCCTATGTTCCGTTTGGAATTGATAAAAGCTACCATACTTCCTCTACTTGATTACTGTGACATCATAAATAAATCAGCCCCCAGTACTGTACTGAAGAAGCTTGACTCAATTTATCACTCGGCCTTAAGATTTTCATTGAACTGCCCATATAGGACCCACCACTGTGATCTCGACATTGGGTCAAATTTAGCATCTCTTAATTTTCGATGGCTTGTGCATCAGATCTTATTTATTCACGATGTACTTACAAAAAATATGCAGACTACCTGCTGGATCTCCTCTCTGTTTCGAAGAACAAATGTGACCTAAGGTCTTCGCTCAAATTAATCAGCTTCACATTCCTTATTGCCATACAAATACTGGAGGAAGGGCCTTTGATATTGATGCCCCCAGGGTCTGGAATGCTATCACCAATAAACTGCAACTGGGATCACTACCTGTGAGATCTTCACTCAAAACTGCTCTAGAGGAGTTGTACACCCCTAGCTGCCACTGCTATTCAGTGGCCTGAAATCAAATGTTTCGCTCCGGATGACTGCTGCAAAGTATGATCTTGTGTTTTGATTATAGTGTGCTGATCTTAAATGTGCATTGGAATTTTTTTATACTGATACTCCTGCTGTTATGAGTGACTCATGCAGCCAGCTATCGCTGCAAAGTTTGGTAGTACATATTATGTATATTGTTTATTGTAAAATTTCAATCACAGTTCCTATGATAACTGTTACATTGCTTTTATAGCTTTATTTTGGTGATTTCGAAAACGTTTTGGTTTAGCCATATTTGTTTGTTGTAGTACAAAGTTAGACTGCTAACTTTAATCGCAATTGTTTTATGGTTGTTATTGTTTGACTTGCATCCCACTGGGATTTTTCCACACAGCATTGATATACGGTGCTTTTTCTGGAAGACTTTGCTGTTTTTTTCTAGATATTTTTGTTTGCGCGTAGTCACTTTAAGATGTTTCTTGTTTTTGTTTTTGTTTGTTGCGGTTGCACCCGATTCACGAGCCGAATGGCTCACAGGGCTATACCAAATAAATGAAACGGAAATTAAACTGAAACTGCTTTAATGCTGCCTGGCGCAGCCTGGCTCCGCCCTGGCTATACCTCCCTTCTTGAACCCACTAGCGGGATCCAGGGGCTTCCAGACAGGGTCTCTTTGACCCTTGCGCCAGTTCCTCTACCCTGCAAACACACTGTGTGTACTTCTCGTCCACCGCGGTTGTTGTTGCTGAACAGATGGTGCTATTACACTACACATGTAATATGTCATATTAACATAATTTACTACAATTCATACCAACACATTAACCCCTTGGGTATATTGCATCTGTAGGTGCGCAGTGATGACATCACCTTCCCACATTTAAAACCGAAAAATATTTTCACACTTCTGCCAATCGCCTGATGATGCTAGTTGTAATCACTGGCGAAACGTCACTCAAATGTAAATGTTATGGGTCTGCTCTCTAACACACAACCGGTGGTGTAAATTCGACTGAGGGCAGAGGTGTGGTGTGAATTGGAGTGAGCCATGCTTTGTGGTTGTTCACGTGTTTCATTATTATTAAATCGTTTTATTGTTACCAGACCATCCTGAGTGCAATCATCTTTGACTACACCAGTTAGATAGGTTCAGAATTAGGAAATAGATGACAGACCTTACGAATGGGCTCCAGATGCCCACCCACCGTGCCAAGTGGCCAGCAGCAGGCAGTGCTGTCTCAGCCACACCTCCACATCATGGTCTGGTAATGCCTCATTATACAAGAATACCGTGACCATTTCCATATCCAGTTCGGATAGAAGTTGTAGTTTGAGCAGTGATAGAGGTCTCTCGCCTGCCTTCTCCTCGAATCGAGTCATCAAACGCTGCAATAGGTTACTTGTCCTAAAGCTAACGTCGAATGCCCTGCCGCCCGGCAAGGCAATCAAACAGAACATGTCTGTAAGCTCAACCTGGAGTATCCCTACCACCACTGTCCGCACAAAACTCGGGCGGTCGATGGTTGCATCTTCCGGCACGTCCTCTTTAAAGACTACCCGGATGCAATTGTGTCTCCTGGCGTGGACCGGCATGAATTCACCCCCGTTCCACCGCGCCACCACCCTGCGCATTCCTGGGGTCGCCCTTCTCCCACAGGTCTGTATTTACCTTAAAAGTCTCGTTCTGGGCGCCTTGCATCTGCTGGCCAACAGAGGCCGCCGTTTCCTCAGCCTCCTCACTTGGGCTGGCAATGACCACCTCCCTCCGCGCTTGTATCTCTATTCTCCTTGCTCGTTGGCTCCAGGCGTCCTCCGCAGCCCGCCTCCCCCCAGTCGGGATCGATGCCTGCGCCTCGTCGCCCTCCTCCACCGACCTCCGTCCTTCAGGTAGTTGCGTCGGAACCTTTTCCGCCTCGGCAGCAGTCGGCCTGGTCGCCTTGACTCGCTCTAACTGCGCGGTCGGACTCCATCCCTCCGGGATTGGTGAGGCAACCTCTGGCCAGACGGCCAGGGGCCCTCGCAGGTACGCAGACAGATACACAGGCAGGCTCGGTTGGCAAGAAACGATCTCGACGACGAGGCTATTTGAAAGTTTATTAATTTCTCAACCTTGGACAGTCCATTGCCCCGAGCAGCAAAAAAGAACCATGCCCACAACCCGCACAAGGGACCATAACATGGCACCAAAAAATCAACCTTATGACACCCCCGCACACCAAGCGCACTGGTTACAAAAAAGGAGAGAATATTGTCACCACAACATTTTGGAGCAAAAAAGAAACGTTCGCGTTCACCGCAGAAAGAAGAAAGAAACACTCATATGTCTATTCTCAGCGGTGGAGGGTTTTCTCAGGCTTGGTTCCCCTCATCCCGTTCCACACGGGGGTAGAGGCCACCGCAATTTCTCGTTTGCGGCTTTGCTGCCCATTCCTACTCGTTCCACCTCCACCACCCTTTCGATTAGTCTCCTTGCTACGTGGTATACCTCAAGGGGTGTCATATGGGTGCCCATCATCTCCCGCCCATGAGCCTGCCACAGGGCCTCCTTTATAGCCCCTATTTATGGCCCACAACTGGGCCCAGGCCCCTCCCACCTTCTGTCTGAAAATTCCCCAAGTAAAATTCGGCATTGTTGCCTTAACCGAATAGAAGTAAAACAATAGCAGCCGGCTCAGCTCCCACACCTCCTGCGTGAAGGGGCACTGCACAAGGGCATGCACCGAACTCTCGTTTGAGCCGCAGCCCTCGGGCATTTGGGGGTACAGGCCATATGACGAGAAAACATGAAGCGTCTGCATTCTAACCTGTCCCAGACCGCCAACCAGGTCAGGTCCCATTGCCCCCTCGTTAGGGCCTCCGATGACACATTTTTCCAAATTTGTCAGTGCATGGCCCTCCGTGCACCTGGTACCTCCAGACAGGTCTACCCCTCATCCACCTCGGCAAGTACCTCTCTCGGGCTCCATGCCTCCCGTATCCGAGCCAGCTCATATTCCGTAATATAGTTGTCAACTACGACGTTCAACCGTCCCTGCGGCCATGCAAGGGGCGTGCCTCACGGCAATGAGGCTATCCCCAGCCTCCGCGGGAGCCACGTCAACCTGTACTGCAAATAACACGAGGCTTTCCCCTGGAACCCTTTGAAAAAAACAGGCATAACGTGTTACACACAAAAACCGTGGCGAGGGCATGCACGACCTTTGGGGCGCCATTCCCACCGTTCGCGACGCTTTTGCATATTACATCCCTTATTAATCGATCCATCCTGCCTCCCCAGATGAACCTGAAGAATATCGTCTTTATATTTTTCGCCATCCGCGCGCCCGGCAGGAATACGTATGCCAGGCCATTAAGTGCTGGTAGAACCTCCACTTTCAAGACCAGAATTCTACTTTATATTGTGAGACACCAGTTTGCCCACCTGGCCAGCCAGCCTTTCACCGCCCTCACCCTCTCTTTACAATTTCTCTCCGCCGAGTCCTCCCGGTAAAAAGTGACCCCCAGGATCCTGATCCCTTCCACCAGTACTTTTATCCCCTGTGGGCGGCCTTCGAATAGCCTGGGATCGCCAAAGATCATCATTTCGCTCTTTTTTATGTTCACCTTGGATCCCGAGGCCAATAAGAAATCATTTGCGAGCTCCATAACCTCCCATACCGAGCACACGTCTCTACAGATGACCACGACGTCGTCCATTTACATGGCCACTTTCCCTTGTTCCCCCGCATCCCGGGATATGCACTCCCCTAATCTTCTGGCTATTTTTAACTGCCTAGGCAAAGGGCTCCATACATATTATGAACAAAACCGGTGACATAGGACACCCCTGCCTCACTCCTGACTCGACTGGTAGCGTCTCTGAGAGGACTCCGTTAATCAACAATCTGGCTATGAGCTTATGGTAAAGTTGCCGCACCCAACCTACCAATTGCCCCCCTACCCCCATTCGCTCTAGCACTGAAAACAAGAAGTCGTGTGAGATGCGGTCGAAGGCCTTCTCTTGGTCCAGGCTCAGGAGTCCTAGGGGTCCACCCCCCTCCATTGTGGTTTCTAAGACCTCCCTTAACAAGACCTGATTGTCCGAGATTTTTCTGCCTGGGACTGCACATGTCTGGTCGGGCCCGAACACCTCCCCAACCACTTTCCCCAGACGTGCCACGATGATCTTAGCCAAGATCTTGTCGTCTGAATTCAGCAAAGTTATCGGGTGCCAGCTCCCCAGGGTGCTGCATTCCCCCTTCCCCTTATATATCAGAGTTAACAACCAACCCCCCCCCCCTCCTCATAGATTCTGGAACTGGGCCGTCCTCCAGGATCTCTGTACATCCACAGCATGTCATGCTTGACTGTGTCCCAAAATGTGATGTAGAATTAGGCTGGAATTCCGTCCTTCCCTGGTGTTTTGTGTCAACGTAATCCCCTTACTGCCTCAACTAGCTCCCCCATCTGAATTTGCCTGTCCATTTCCTCTGGATCTTTGATCACCTGTTTTACCTCGCCCAATAAGGAATCCCGTGCCTCCGCCTCCGACATCTTACTCCCAAATAGCTCCCTATAGTAGTCCCGTGCTTCCTCCACTATTCCTTCTGTAGTTGTCAGTTTTCCCAGACTTGGGCTTACCAGCTCCCGGATGGCGTTATCTACCTTTCTACATTTTTTTAAGAAGAACCTTGTGCATTTTTCTCCCTCATCTGCTGCCCTGACCCGCACCCTAAAAACGAGTTGCACGGCACGTTTTTCCAGTGTTGAGGAAATTTTGTCCTTCAGTTGTCTTATCTCGCCCATAACCGGGAATCCCAATTCCAGCAGTTTATGCGCCCTTTCCAAGTATTGTGGTTAATGCAGACATGATACCTTGTAAAAAGGTTTCAGTTTTTTTTGCCAGAAAAAAGGGGAAAACCCCTATTATTATATTTTTGTACTGGCAAAGGAGGTCCAATGATGATTACAGCCCTCCTTATGCGGTCCATCCCACCCCACCCCCCCCCCCCACCCCCCCAAGAGGAACCTGAAAAACATCGTTTCCATATTTTTCGCTACCTGCTCACCCGGCAGTAACACATAAGCCAAGTAATTCAGTGCTGGCATGACTTCCAACTTTAAAACTAAAATCCTCCCCTCTATCATGAGGCGCCTGTCTGCCCATTTGGCCAGCGTGCCCTCCACCACCCTCACCTTCTCTGCCCAATTCCGCTCTGCCGAATCCTATCGGTAAAAAACGACCCCCAGGATCCAGATTCCATCTTCCAGCAGTTTTATTTTTGGTGGGCGGCCCTCGAAAAGCCTGGGAACCCCAAAGGTCATCAACTCGCTCTTTTTTATATTCACCCTGGATCCTGATGCCCGATGGAAGAGGTTCGTGAGTTCCATAACTTCCCAGATCGAGGACACGTCTCTACAGATCCTCACTACGTCGTCCATGTACATTAGCACTTTCCGTTGTTCCCCGCTTCCCGGGATATACATTCCCCTAACCTTTGGGCTATTTCTAAGGGCCTGGGCGAAAGGCTCCATGCATATCAAGAACAAAACTGGGGACGTAGAGCATCCTTGTCTTACCCCTGACTCTACGGGCAACTCCTCTGAGAGTACTCCATTGATCAGCAGCCTGGCCGTGAGCTCATTGTAGAGCTGCCTCACCCAGCCTACCAATCGCGCCCATTCTCTCCAGCACGGCAAACAGGTAGTCGTGAGAGAGGCGATCAAATTCCTTCTCCTGATCAAGGCTCGGAGCCCTAGGGGTCCACCCCTTTCTATTGTAGTTTCTATAAACCTCCCTTATCAAGACCAGATTATCCGTAATTCGTCTGCCTGGGATCATGCATGTTTGGTCTGCCCCGAATATCTCACCTACTACTTTCCCCAAACGTGCGGCAATAGTTCTAGGCAAGATTTTATAGTCCGAGTTCAGTAAAGAAATGGGGCGTCAGCTCCCAGGTCATTGCGTTCCTCCTCCCCCTTATATATGAGAGCAATTACCCTCCTCCTCATGGATTCCGGCACTGGGCCATCCTCCAGAATTTCTCTGTACAAACGTAATATGTCGTGTTTAATTGTGTTCTTGGACGTAGTATAAAATTCAGCTGGAATCCCATCTGGTCCCGGTGTTTTTTGCCTGTGTTGTCCCTTCACAGCCTCTTCTAGCTCCCACATTTGAATTTGTCCATCTATTCCCCTGGGATCTGTGGTCACTTGAGTTACCTCTCCCAGGAAGGATTGCCTTGCCCCGGCCTCCGACACCTCACTCCCATATAGGTGCTTGTAATAGTCCCGCGCCAGCTCCATTATTGTTTCTGTAGTTGTCAATTTGCCCCGGTCGGGGCTTACCAGCTCCCCGACTACGTAATCTGCTTTCCTATGTCTTTGAAGAAAAATGTTGTGCACTTTTCTCCTTCCTCCACCGCCTTGACCCGAGCCCCAAAAACGAGTTGTGCTGCTCGTTTCTCCACTGTTGAGGTAATGTTCTCCTTTAGCTGTCGTATCTCTCTCAAAACTGGGAAACCCAGTTCCAAAAGTTTGTAGGCCCTTTCCAACCAGTCATTGCACCCTCTCAATTCATTCTTGATGCTCCTCCTCCTGCTCTGGGCCTGGATAAACGCCCTGACCAGGCCTTTTACCATTTCCCACCATTCCAACAGGGTGCCAAAGCAGCCCTGCAAGCTCTGCCATTCCCCGTACCTCCTGACAAAATCCCCAATCACTTTTTCATCCTTTAGTAGGTTTACATTCATTTTCCAGATCCCCCTCTTCAACCTCAGGCCACCCAGGATTAAGTTTCGCGGTCGTCAACTTGTGATCGGAAAAAGAAAAGGGCTCTATCCCTGCACCCTCCGTCGTGATTTTGGCGGAAACTAAACGAAAATATTTTCTCGACTGCGATGTACCGGTGCTGCTAGACCAAGTATACCCTGGCCGAATTGGGTGCATCAATCGAAAGGTATCAGTCAGTTTGAAATCCTGAAACAGCCCGTTCAGTTTCCTGGTGAAGGGGTCTAGTCTCCTGCTTCCGAATGCCTGTATGACATCTGCCAGGCAGAGTGGGCAGTTAAAATGCCCACTCAAGATAATGTTCCGCCGCATCACCAACAGGGCCGCCACGTTATCCAACAGTTCCTCCCGCGCAGTGTACTGTGAAGGGGAGTATATGTTAATCAAGCGGAGTTCCGTGCCATCGTATGAAATGTCAACGTAGTGGAGTCGGCCGGGGACCACATCTTGGGTCTCCTGTATCTCCACCTTTTGGCTGCCTAGGAGTATGATGACACCGGTGTTCTTATTAGCATTACTCCCTGACGAAAAGTAACGACCATCCCAGGGCTCTATCAATTCCGCCCGGCCGAGAGAATACGGCAGATGGCATTATTGCAGGAATATTACGTCCTTTTTCATGGTTTGCAAGTACTGTATAACTGCCATTCGTCTGGCCCTGCACCAGATCCCCTTCACGATCACCGACGCCACCATAAGTTCCATGCTCTGTGGCGTCTAATCTGACTCCGACACCTCCTCCAGTACTTGGTAACAGTTTTTTTTCCCCAACGTCGGGCAATTGTCCCATGTCCCCCAACTTCGGAGGGGTTCCTCTTCCTTGTCCCACATTTGCCACCGCCATGTCCGGCAAAAAGCCAACCGGTTCTCGACCACGCGCGGGAGTAAATCTCCTTGGGGGCCTCGATGCCCTCCACTTTCTTTTCATCACCCTCTCAAAAATCCCACTCCCATCCTCCATCACCTGCCGCTCCTTCCCGCCCTCCTCTGCCCAGTCGGCCACGGTAAGTCCAGGGGCCTTCTCCACCTCCTCATCATCTACGTGGCCTTCTGGCTGCTGGCTCGTGGGTGTTATCTCTTCCTTCGTTGACATTTTCCCCTCCCGCTTCTCATCCTGCAATGGCGTTCCCTGCTCGGCCACCCCTCCGCCCCCCGCCATTCGTCGCCTGACTGGTCGGTGCTTGTTGCGGCTCCGTCAAGTCACCTCTCCCTCGCTGCCCTCCATCTCTCGATCCGTGTGCGCCCGGGCCATGTTCGCGTAGGACTCTGGGAAGTCTCTATATAAATGATCCCCACTGCACAAAGGTTGCACCGTACCAGGGCATTGCAGTCCTCCACGACGTGATCCTGCACCTTGCAGCGATAACACACCCATGCTTCACATGCCGTGGCTAGGTGTCCCCTGCATCCACATCTCCTACAGCGCTTGGGCTGCCCCGCATAGACCAGAGAGCCTCTACTGCCTCCAATATTCAAGGCGTTTGGGATGTGCCGAAGGGCCCCTTCCACCGTTCTTAATCTCACCTGCCACTGTCTGGCGCCAGTCCAAATACCCAGCGAGTCCTGGAGCCGTTTGCACTCCGACAGCAGTAGGCAATGGTGTATATCCAGACTTCCACATTGTGATCCGGCAGAGCCTCATTGTCTGAACTTAGTGTCAAGTTCAGACTAAAGTTGTAACTTGAATAAAGACAGTGGCCTCTCACCAGCCTTTTTTTTCAAATCCTGTCATGAAGTCTTGTAGCAGTTTGCTTGTCCTGAAACTGATATCAAAGGCGCGGCCGCCTGGCAAGGCTATCAGATAGAACAAGTCCTTAGGGTCCACCTGTAATATCCAGACCACCACAGACCTCACAAAACTCGCGCGGCCGATAGTGACATCGTCTGACACATCCTCTTTGAATGCCATTCGGACATAATTGTGTCTCTTTCCGTGGACCGGTGCGAAATTCACACTGGTTCCCCCGCGCCACCACCCTGCGGGTACCTGGGGTCTTCCTGCGCCCACAGGTCAGGGCTTTCCCTTATCAGTCACGCTCCGGGCGCCATGCGCCTGCTGGCCTGCAAGGTCCACCTTTCCCTCTGCCTCCCCACTCAGGCTGGCGGGGGCCACCTCCCTCTGCGCTGGTACCTCTGCTCTTCTTGTCCATTGCCTCCAAGCGTCCTCCCAATCCCGCCTCCTCCCGTCTGAGGTTGATGCTTTCACCGCATCGCCCTCCTGCACTGACCTCCATCCTCCTGGTTGACGAGTCGCGACCATTTCCACCTCAGCAGTCGTCGACGGGGGTTGATCGTCCTTGCTCGTCTCGGCAGCTTGGCTGATCTCCATGCCAGTTGGAAAAGCAGCCGCTGGCCTGACAGCCAGGGTGCCTGCTCGGGGCAAGGGAGAGAAAACCTATCACAACGATGACGAGGCTCGGCGAGGTCCACTCCAGAGCACAGCAGCCCCAACTGTGAGTCGGAGCTCGCCTTATATCCTGCCCAGCGTGGTCAGGCTCTGCCCTCGGCCCCGTACTCCTTTGGATCCCCTAGAGAGCTCCGTGCCTTGCCCACAGGTGCAACAGGTAGAACGGGCTGTTATCCCTAAGTCTACCAATCTCTCAGCGGCACACGCTACAGTAACTCATTCAATGCCACTACACATACATACAACCACCATCCACCTAGAATAAAAAAGGTTTCCTAGGAATACATAAATAAAACTAATATTCGACAGAGGAACATAGGATGCATGAAGCCAGTAGTTAAAATATTATTTGACAAAGGTTGAAAACGATTACATGAGAATGTTTGTTCAATGTGCAGTTCCACTGTGGCAATGCACACAGCCTGACCCTTGCCGTTCAATTAGCTTGTAGGCCAAACCATTATCGCTTTCTCCCTGGCTGCTATTGATGGGTGTTTTTGTACATAACACAGTGCGTGACTGTAACGCCACGTCTACACAGGTGACCCCGGCGCGTTGTGGAAAATTCCAGGGCGTGTCTCATAGTATTTATAACTTAACTGCAGGTGAAGTCAGTTCATTCCCCTGCTCGCCTCCGCCCTGTGAGTTGTGCACAGAACACATCTCGTCAATGATATTCAACATGTCAAGAGATTATAAATGTAAAAGTATTTTTGTTAAAATATGTTTCTGAGCGACAAGGCGCGACTAACTTCGGGTGGATCCTCGGGTCATGGCGAGTGCAACTCCCGCTGAGAACGTGGACCGTGAGTTGACCTGCACCATCTGCCTGGGCACGTTTGACTGCCCCTCCACGCTGAGCTGCGGCCACTCGTTCTGCCTACAGTGCCTGGAGGACACTTGGAAGGAGACAGACTTGTACTGCTGCCCGCAGTGCCGCAAGACCTTCCCTCGACGACCCCAGCTGACCAGGAACGTGACGATCGCCAACCTCATAGAGCAGCTGCGAGTGACTGAGACCATGGTTGCTGCTTCTGCTGCTGGTGTTGTTTTTTGTGATAACTGCCCAGAAGGAAAGACGCCTGCAGTGAAGACCTGCCTCAGGTGCGACACGTCCTTCTGCACGGAGCATCTTGTGCCTCACCTGAAGAAGAAAAAGTTTAATGACCACGTCCTGGTTTCACCAGATGTGAACCCTGAAGCACGCAAGTGCAAGAGGCACAAAGAGGAGCTCAAGTTCTACTGCAAGCAAGACGTCAGCCTCGTGTGCAGGGACTGCACCATCGCAGGTGACCACACGGGTCATAAATTCATCCCACTGGAGGATGAGCATCGGACACGGAAGGTGAGGCCCGCGTGGGTTGAGTGGGAGCCACTCAGGAGCGAACAATACCATGACCTGAGCCGATTAAATAAAAACCATCAGGATGGGATGATTCTCTCTCCATTGTCTTTTTCTTTAAAGCCGACTTCCTTGGACTCTTTTCTGGTGGGCATCTTAAAACGGTCACTGTGGAGGGCTCCGTGTGGAGTGGAGCTGAGAGGGAGCCACTTAGGAAGTTGAGTCTCCTCTGGTGACTTCGTCTCTTACAGAGTGGAGTTGGAGAAGAGAAGCAAGCGGTGGAAGAGAAGAGGAAGACGGCGGAGGCGTTCATGGGACGGATGGAGGCAGCTCGCAAGGACGTGCAGGTACCGCGCATGGACTCTGACCTCGTTACCTGTACCCTGCAATGAGTCTGCGACCTTTGCTTTGAGGACAACTTCGTAGTTTCATTGAATTCTGTTAGTCTTGTGTCAATGTGTAATGACTGTGCAGGATATCACATTAATATGCCTATGGGTGCTTGAAATGTACTGTATTCTTTTCTTAATGCAACGTTTATGTAAGAAAAAAAAGCTAATATCTCGTGAGACTGGAAAGCATTTCGCAGGATAACTCGAATCACTTGCTATGGGCGAGATTAAATAACACAGTATGGAGCAACGACTGTATTGAATTATAAACTATAAATTAAACGAGTGAAGATGACAATGAAATACGATAGGAAATCGTCTGTTGAATGCTTGAATAAACACGAGATGCGACTTCAAAATGGTACAAGGAATGCAGGAAAACACAGTTGCTCTCATGAAACGCACCCAACTCGAAAGCAGACACAATGTAGTCAATGATGACTTAAAACGTAATGTATTGGTGGCGTAAATTTTTATGGTAAAGATATTTAAGTAATTGCGTCTACTTTTGATATGTCTTCAAAATATTAGTATAATCCTGTGTGTGTTGTTGCATGCATAAGTATCCATTGTATCGCAAATCCTGCTGTAAAATAGGACATCAATTCAGCTGGTGAAATTTATAATTTACCGAAAATAACACGTTGTGGAGAACATAAGTACAAGGGGTTCCCAATATACGTTTCCTCAATGTACGTTGTTTTGCACTCATGTCACTTTGTGAGGAACTCAACGTGAAATGTCTCACACACACGTCGTTATGGCGTTTTCGACTCAGTTCAGCTAAGTTCTTTACAACTTTCGATTTAAAGCTTTCGTGACTGCAGGAATTCATCTTCTTGGTTTTTTTCGGTAAAGTCACGTAGAAGGGATGTAATAAAATAATAAAAATAAAACATAATAAAACAATTCTCACGACGTTTCGGCCACAACGCAAGCAGCCGTCTTCAGGTAAAGAATGAGAACCTGTCAAGCTGGGAGCTTATATAGACGCTGAGTTGGGGGGGTGTAAGAAGAGCGCCTTAACAAAGGGATGTGCATATCAAGAGGCGTAGGAGGTGGGCGGGGGGGTTTCAAGGGAGGGGGCAGGGGGGGTAGCAATAACAAAGGGATGGAATGTTGAAGCAATGAAACATGCGAATGGGAGAGCGGTGACAGAACACTAACAGAGGAGCAAGTAATGCTTTCCCTGTGGATAACACAAGATACACAGTTAATGCCTGTGAGTGGATTGCGGACTGAAAGTCGCCGTAAACGTGAACAACAATCAGTTAAGATCCGAAATGGTTTATTACGTCCTTCCAATGATTGCTGAGCCAGAATCCATCTTCTCGGTTGAAATTGTCTCTGTGTTTGTATATGTGGATCGCCTCATGAACGAATCTCTCATGGTAGCCAGATGGCTTGCTGAGAACCTCTGTCTTAGAGAAGTCAATGTCATGTGAGCCCACTGAATTGCAACAGTGATCTGCTACGGCTGAGGTGTTTGTCCTACTGTGTTTCAGGTCTGCCTTATGTTCGCGGATGCGGTCCGAGACATGTCGTTTGGTTTCGCCAATGTAACTGCTACCACAGAGGCAACTTAGTTTGTAGACGCCAGGGTACTGTATGTCTGGAACCACGTCTTTTACAGACGGGACCAGATCACGGATTTTATGTACTGTGTTGAATCGGACCTGAATCTTGTGTTTAATCAGGATTTTGGAGATATTTTTTGCGACCCCAGCAATGTAGGGTAAGGTGATGGTTTTGAAAGGCTCCTCAACAGGATCCGTCTTGATGGTTGGAGTGATGGCTTTACGGATTTTGTAGTCGGAGTAACCATTAGCCTTAAGAGCTTGGCGTACGTGTTTGAGTTCATTGGCAATGTGTTCCTGGTCGGAGATGCATTGGGCTCTATGGTATAGAGTCTTGATGAGGGAGTTCTTCTGGGATGGATGGTGGTGGGAATCCGGTTTTAGGTAGGCATCCGTATGGGTGGCTTTCCTGTAGACAGAATGGCTCATTGAACCATCAGGTCTCCTTTTAATTAGGACATCCAAAAAGGCCAATGGTTACTCCGACTACACAATCCGTAAAGCCATCACTCCAACCATCAAGAAGGATCCTGTTGAGGAGCCTTTCAAAACCATCACCTTACCCTACATTGCTGGGGTCACAAAAAGATGATCTGGTCCCGTCTGTAAAAGACGTGGTTCCAGACATACAGTACCCTGGCGTCTACAAACTAAGTTGCCTCTGTGGTAGCAGTTACATTGGCGAAACCAAACGACATGTCTCGGACCGCATCCGCGAACATAAGGCAGACCTGAAACACGGTAGGACAAACACCTCAGCCGTAGCAGATCACTGTTACAATTCAGTGGGCTCACATGACATTGACTTCTCCAAGACAGAGGTTCTCTGCAAGCCATCTGACTACCATGAGAGATTCGTTCATGAGGCGATCCACATATACAAACACAGAGACAATTTCAACCGAGAAGATGGATTCTGGCTCAGCAATCATTGGAAGGACGTAATAAACCATTTCGGATTTTAACTGATTGTTGTTCACGTTTACGGCGACTTTCAGTCCGCAATCCACTAACAGGCATTAACTGTGTATCTTGTGTTATCCACAGGGAAAGCATTACTTGCTCCTCTGTTAGTGTTCGGTCACCGCTCTCCCATTCACATGTTTCATTGCTTTAACATTCCATCCCTTTGTTATTGCTACCCCCCTGCCCCCTCCCTTGAAACCCCCCCGCCCACCTCCTACGCCTCTTGATATGCACATCCCTTTGTTAAGGCGCTCTTCTTACACCCCCCCCCCCCCAACTCAGCGTCTATATAAGCTCCCAGCTTGACAGGTTCTCATTCTTTACCTGAAGACGGCTGCTTGCGTTGTGGCCGAAACGTCGTGAGAATTGTTTTATTATGTTTTATTTTTATTATTTTATTACTTCCCTTCTACGTGACTTTACCGAAAAACCAAGAAGATTATTTACAACTTGTAAAACGTACTGTACAACGAGTATTTTGCGCATACGCCGCCGTCTTTTCAATCCCATCGTGTTCTCTTCACTTTGGGCATAGCGAGTGCTCCTTGTAATAGGCGTGGACTTTCTCTCAAAATATTGTCGCAACCCTTCAACAATGAGTAGCAAGCCTAGTGCTAGTGGCAGTGCTAGTGACAGTGCAGGTTGGAAACGTAAGAAAAAGCGCAGTTATATTTCGCTTGATGTCAAAATGGAAGTGATAAAGTGTGGTAGAAAAGGTGGACTTACGATTGATATTGGGCGCCATTTGAATCTTCCTCCAACGAGTGAACATTCGATAGTGAAGAATGCTGATACAATTTAAAGTAAAGCTAAGCATATTTTAAAGTACTCGGATGTTAAAAATCACATGGCAATGCAGTGTTATGTAAAAAAATGGAACGATTGCTGGCGATATGGGTCGAGAATACTCACAACAAGAACACACCGATCAGCTTTGCCCTCATTCAGGAGAAGGCCCTAAGCTTGTATGAGGACTTGAAAAAGGAGTTGGGAGAAGAAGAAGCAGTGAAAGAAAAATCATTCAAGGTCGCCCGTGGATGGTTTTACAGATTTAGGCACAATATAGTTTCAAGGATGTGAAATATGGGAATAGTCAGCCAGTGCCAATAATTGAAGAAGGTTCGGATATCATCCTAGACAGGTGTTTAAACCTCTCCCAATACCTCTAATAAAGCACAACTCATCGACTCGCCAAGGTAAAATGGGTGAAGGTAATGTGGGGGCCAACGTCCACCCCACCGCCTTCGCGAGGCAGTGTGGGGCACGACGTTCGCCCCTTCCACTTCCTTACCTCAACGCGCGCCCGTGCTGCGGCTCCACGTTCATCCTCGCAACGCATTTCCCCACACAGGCGCTCCACACGTAAATCGCAGACACCACACCGATGCTAAATGCTAACTTTTATTCACGGTGCAAACCCCGCATTGCCCGGAGGTAATATTCTGCGATCAGAGCCTAGCCTATGGCTGCCCAAGTCCCCAAATACTCACACGCCCTATCACGTACCTCGCTGTGAGAGTCAAAGGGAGAAGGAGGAATGATAACCCTCTTCTTGGTTCTTTCGGTAAAGTCACGTAGAAGGGAAGTAATAAAATAATAAAAATAAAACATAATAAAATAATTCTCACGACGTTTCGGCCACAACACAAGCAGCCGTCCTCAGGTGAAGACCAGGTCTGTCGAGGCGACAGTGTCTAAAAGAAAACACCACCACGCTTGGAGCGTCTATTTAAGCTGGTTTGGAAGGGGGGGAAATGCGCATTGGCAAAAGAATCTGCATATCAAGAGGAATTTAGCATATTCATGGGAAATGCAGGAATGTGATTGGTGCTATTTGTGAAGAATGATAACTTTACCTATCACTGCCTCGTAGCAGCACTCGCTGGCGTCGCACAGATGCTGCAAGTGGCGTGAGAAGGCAGGACGGTAGGGAGTGGGTCTTGGCGGCCAAGAGGTTGAAGACGAGATCTGGTCTGAACGGTCCCAGGCGCCTCTTTTTGTCCCCCTGACTTCAAAAGCCCAGGGTCACGTCATGCCGCGCGGCCAATCGTGTGCCTACCTGTGATTTTCACTCGTTTTTTCTTCCCTTACATGGAGCACCACGACGGTTACTTCTGTGACCCATGGTCTATCCATCCGTACTCATTCATTTTTTACTCATCCCCGTTAATTTGGAAATACGTCCGGCTGGCAAATACACCCCTGCTAGTGTGTATTCGGTCTGGGTCCGGGGGAGGTCGTGGCGCTGCGATCCCCTGAACTCATGGTCTGGTTTGCTCGCTTAATATTCCACCCCCGCCCCTCCCGTTGTCGTTCATGACTTATTGCGGCTGGCCCAGTGAATCTTTTTTTTGTGCCCATACAATTTTACGCCAACTCAGGGGCACCGCAATGTGACCTGTCCAGCAACGATCGGCCAATTTCCTGGCACCAGGAAACCGTGGGACTTTTCTCCTAGAGACTCTTCGAATTGAAACCCATTGTGCCAGGCAATCCCCCGCAAGGACACAATGTGTGTATGCTGAGTGTGTGTGCTCAGTGTGGGAGCCAGGGAGTAGTTGCGGCGCTTGCGGAGTTGCTCCGCAGTCGTGGCACCACAGTAACATCTTTTTAAATGCTGTTTAAGATTATGTGCTTTTTTACACTACAAATGGTTTTCTGTTTGAGTTTTTGTTTTAAAATGTCGTAGCCATGTTTATTGGAACCAGCCTTCCACTCCGATTTAGGTCGACTTATCCTTAAAATTGATTCCTGCAGCAGCATGCAATGACAGCCACTAGAAAGACAAAGGCGGTCGGGGGGGCTCTGGTTATACCCCTGAAATACATATTATTTTGGTCGTGGAGATTTTACATAATTCATATACCTACTAGAATCACCCAGGAATGTCCTGAACGCTCGTGATGTCACTCCACATCGACCAGCCCCCCTCATTAATATTCATGAGCAGGTGACGTCCTCTAAATGGACACCCCCCAACCCCTCCTCGTTAATAATCATGAAAGGGTGACGTGACTCAATATGGATTAGTCCCCCCCCCCCCCCTCACTAATAATCATGAGCAAGTGACGTCACTCCACTTCGGACAGCCCCCGTTAATCATTAGCAGGTGACGACCTCCAAATGGACCCCCCCCCATCCATTATTATTAGCTACTACAATGAGCCAAGAATGTCTGTGTGCAACGCTCGTGACGTCACTCCACGTCGACCAGCCCCCCTCATGAATAATCATGAGCAGGTGACATCACTCCACATCGAACAGCCCCCCTAATTAAAAATCATTAACAGGTGACGTCCTCCAAATGGACACCCCCCCTCCATTCATAATAATTAGCGGGTGACGTCACTCCACATGGGGAGCCGCGGCACCTCCTCACCCCTCCTCGGCATCAACTCACAACCCTCACTACAAAGGCAGAACCCTCACGTCACGCGATCTCCGTAACGCTGTTGAGACGTCGAAGTAAAAAGGATGTCATGATGAACAAGGGATTATAACCTTTAAAAAAAGGTCTGTGTCACCGTGCCCTGACACATTGCACACGAATTGATGCAATGGATATCACGTTGCGGTCTTCTTTTCGCTTTCAAGTTTCAGATTTACTGCAATACACCCGTTCTTGGACGGGCAAAAGGCTAGTTAAACTTACATAATTCGTTAGCAAGTTTATATGCTGAACCAATAAATCATGGCACTTATGTATGGATAAGTGCATGTTAATAAAAACATGCAACTAGTCATATTCGAAAAACCCTGACTCTGTGCTGTATTAATAGTTAACTGTAATTAGATGATGTTTAAGAATATTCATATGCAGTGGTTGGAATTTGAACGTTTCAACTTTCCAGGCATCAGGGTTTGTTTAATTAAGAGAGTGAAATGGCAAGGGACATTTTACTCTTAGGTTGTTTTCGGTAAAGTCACGTAGGGAAAAATAAATAATAAAATAAATAATAAAAACTATAGAAATTAAATAATAAATAACGACGTTTCGGAGGCAACACAAGTCTCCGTCATCAGTTGGGACCGTCACAGCTAAAATTTATTGTATCAAGTGAGGCAAAATTCCAAGAGACAAGCTCTTAAATACAAGTTAAGGGGGGGGGGGATGGGCTTATCTGAATGTGGTAGCCAGTGAATAGAACGTGTTGGGGGGGGGGTAGGCGGGACTAAGAGAGAAGAATCAGTGTACCTCGACTTCTGGTTGTAACCGGTGTTGGCTGATAATCCAAATACAAAAAAGGCAGTATTGTTAAACGCTGGGGATGTCAATACTCGGTAACGTAGAATAGTACCTGTCAAATAATATGGTACAAATGTTTAGTTAAATATTTTTTACATGGTTAATAACATCTTTCCAATGATTACTCAGTTTGTACCCATCATCACGGTTGAAGTTATGTCAGTGTTTGTATATCTGGATGGCTTCGTGTAGAAACCTTTGATGGTAGCCAGAAGGTTTGCAGAGCACCTTGGTCTCGGAAAAGACAATATCATGAGAGCCCACAGCGTTGTAGCAATGTTCGGCAACGGCGGAAGACTCAATTTTGCGGTGTTTCAGATCTGACTTGTGCTCGCGGACACGGTCGGAGATATGACGTTTCGTTTCCCCAAAGTAACAATCACCACAGCTGCAATTCAGTTTATAGACTCCAGGGTATTGCAAGTCAGGAATTACATCTTTTACAGATGTGATTAGATCACGGATTTTATGTACTGTACTGAATTGGACTTGGATCATAAGTTTGTTTAGAATTTTGGAGATATTTTTGGTCACGCCTGCTATGTATGTGTAGTGGTGGTGTTGACGTGCGCCGACTGTGACAGTGATGGATCACGGGGCGGCGCGGGGTGCGGGGTTGGGCACGCGTTGTGGGCGTGGTGTGGACGCGCGCGCCGGGAGTGACAGATGACGGGGCGGCGCGGCGTGGGTGGTGAGGCACGCTGAGATGTGGGAAAACAGGATCGTAGCCAGCGCCCAGTGATTGGTCGAATAAGATGGGTGCTCGCAGCGACGTCCGCAGGTGGGGTATAAAGGGGGACGCGCGAGAGCACTCGGGGAGAGTTACCCAGTTGAAGACCAGAAGACGGAGCTGAAGACCTAGTGCCCCGAGACCCCTAGTCCCGCCGTCCTTGTGGGGACCGGGGCCCTGTGTGGCTCGGAGGCGAGACTGTGGGACCCGGGGTCCGACGCCCACGTGGGTCGGGCTGGGGACCCACAGTCAAGACGGACACCCCGGGCAGGGAGTGTCCCGAATAGCTCAGTGGGCGTTAGTCGCCAGGGTAGCTAAGAGGGCGTTAGTCGCCAGGGTAGCTAAGAGGGTGTTTGTCACCCGAATAGCTCAGTGGGCGTTAGTCGCCAGAATAGCTCAGTGGGCGTTAGTCGCCAGGGTAGCTAAGAGGGCGTTAGTCGCCAGGGTAGCTAAGAGGGTGTTTGTCATCCGAATAGCTCAGTGGGCGTTAGTCGCCAGAATAGCTCAGTGGGCGTTAGTCGCCAGGGTAGCTAAGAGGGCGTTAGTCGCCAGGGTAGCTAAGAGGGTGTTTGTCACCCGAATAGCTCAGTGGGCGTTAGTCGCCAGAATAGCTCAGTGGGCGTTAGTCGCCAGAATAGCTAAGGGGGTGTTTGTCACCCGAGATACTAAGTGGGTGTTTGTCACCCGAGATACAAAGTAGGTGTTAGTCACCTGTGAACGAGTTTGGTAAAATAAAGAGTGTGTTACCCGTGAAGTCGTCTCCCGCCGAGTTACTACATTACATATGTGTAATGGGTTCCGGAGACACTTGTAGAGGTAACTTCTTTATTACAACACAACACTCCAACAGTCCTGATACTCTGTTACAGCCTAGGTAAACAGCCTAGGTACACAGCCTAGATACACAGCCTAGATACACTACTCTGGCTACGCTCTGGGGTCCACCGGCTACAATTACCCTAGGGGAGGCTATCTGACCCGACCGAGCCAAGGTGCGGGTCTGGACTCTGGCTTCCTCGGAACTCGCCCTTACAAGGACGTAGAGCCGGGAGTCCCAGAGTCCCACCACTGGCCCTCACAGCGTCCCCGCCCTTACAAGGACAAGCGGGACGAGGGGATCCAGGGTCCTAAGCTGGCTGGCTGGCGGGTCTTGGGTCTTGAGCTGCGACTGTCCTCGATAGGCCAGGGAGCTGCCCTTTTATGCCACGTCCCCAACGAGGGGTGGGGTTGTGTGCGCCCCCAGGTATCCCACAGAGCAAACACAGCCCCCCCGTTGGTGGCGCCAAGGGGCTTAAGCATTTGGGTTGGCTGGGATCCTAGCACCTGGCGCCGAGGCTTATCTGTCTAGGGTCCCAGAGCCCCCAGCAGCCCCTCCCCTCTTATGGCACTACATATGGCAAAATGATAGTTTTGATCGGAGTTTCAAGTGGTTGTTTTTGTATGGTGGGAGAAACAGCTTGGCGGATAGTGCGGTCAGAGTATCCGTTCATCTTGAGGGCCCGATGTACATGTTTTAATTCACTGGCCAGGTGGTGTTGGTCAGAAGTGCCATGAGCTCTGTGGTATAGTGTTTTGATGAGAGAATTATTTTGAGCCGGGTGGTGGTGTGAATCAGGTTTCAAGTAGGAATCTGTGTGGGTGGCTTTCCTGTAGACAGAATGTCCCAAGGATCCATCAGGTCTCCTCTCAAACAGATCATCTAAGAATGGTAGTTTGCCATCATTCTCCACTTCCATGGTGAATCTGATGGATGGGTGTCTGGAATTGATGTGGTCCAAGAAATGGTTCAATGCTGGGAGGCCATGTGGCCAAATGATGAAAGTGTCATCCACATACCCCTTCCACAGGGAAGGACGCAGGGTGGACGTCTGGATGGCGTCTGATTCAAACTTTTCCATGAACACATTGGCTATCACTGGTGACAAGGGGGAGCCCATAGAGGTACCCTCATTCTGTTTGTAGAAGGTGCCATTCCAGGTAAAATAAGTGTTGGTGAGGCAATGCCTAACCAGCACAGGTACATCCGAATTCAATCCATGTTGGACCAAGTCTTCAATTATTGTTAGGGTGTCAGGCACTGGGACTTTGGTAAACAGAGATACCACATCAAAACTGACGAGGATATCGTCAGGAGATAGTACAATGTCCTTGACCATAGAGACCAATTGGGTTGAGTTAAATACTGCTGAAGGGGTCTTGACTGTGAAGGGAAGCAAAGTATCTGATAGAAACCGGGCCAGTTTGTAGGTAGGAGAGTTGATCGTTGACATGATGGGCCGTAGTGGGGTGCCTTCTTTATCGATCTTGAGAAGACCATAGAATCTGGGAGGTCTAGCAGCCGAGGGTGTTAGGGAGGGACGTTTGGTTGGTTCGATTAGGGAAGTCGAACTCGTGATGATCTTTTTGGTTTTTGTCGTTAGGCTGTTAGTAGGATCGCTTTTAATTTCGGAGTAACTCCCATCATTGAGAGGTCCAGGATTTTGTTGTTGCATGAGCCTTTATCCATGATGACCATAGCATTGCCCTTGTCGGCCGAGAGGATGACTATATCATCTCTCTTTTTAATGTTCGCGAGTTCAGAGCGTTCGTTTTTGCTAATGTTGCTAATGGGTTTCTTAGCGTTCTTAAGAATAGTGGCTATTTCAGCCCTTGCTACATCCGTATGGATGTGTTCTATGCCTCTGAGGGCTACATAAACCTGAGAAATTACATCATCTACTGGTATATGTTTAGGGGTGACAGCGAAATTGAGTCCTTTGGCCAGTACCGTTTTCAGATTGTCAGAAATGGGGATGTTACTCTGATTAATAACGGTCTTGTTGACATCCAGCTTTGTGATGTGTGGCTCTGGTTTCCTCTTTGATAGGAGGTTGAATTTAGAGATCAGGTTAGCTTTGCATTTGGCTGACAGTGAGTCAGCAGAAGCAGCAGTCATGTTGTCAACGTGGTTCCAATCAGAAGGGGACAATTTTTGTGTTAACATTAAATGTGTTTGTAAGAGAGTCTTGTCTAAATGATCGAGTTCAAATCGGAGTAACCTTATTCTCTCCGAGATTAGTGATAGGCTAGCTTTAAATAAAATCTGTTTAGAATTCGGTGAGGACACAGCAGCAGATGTGAGTGTGAAAGCGATGGGTATTACCTTGTTATCGCGGCATCTCTTGAGGAAGGCCAGCGTCTCGAGAAGCTGTGAATTCTTGTCTCGTTGTCTGTTAAAAACTCTAACAGATAGGTGAAATTCCTCCCTGTAGAGGGTATTAATTCTAGATTTGAAGCTTTCGTGACTGCAAGGATTCATACTCTTAGGTTTTTTCGGTAAAGTCACGTAGGTAAAAATAAATAATAAAAATTGATAACAAAAATAATATAAATAATAATAGAAATAAAATAATACATCACGACGTTTCGGAGGCAACACAAGTCTCCGTCATCAGGTGGGACCGTCACAGCTAAAATTTACTGTATCAAGTGAGGCAAAATTCCAAGAGACAAGCTCTTAAATACAAGTTAAGGGGGGAGGGGGGGGGATGGGCTTATCTGAATGTGGTAGCCAGTGAATGGAACGTGTTGGGGGGGGGGTCTAAAAGAGAACAATCAGTGTACCTCGACTTTGGGTTGTAACCGGTGTTGGCTGACAATCCAAATACAAAAAAGGCAGTACTGTTAAACGCTGGGGATGTCAACACTCGGTAAAGTAGAATAGTACCTGTCAAATAAGATGGTACAAATATGTGTAGTTAAATATTTTTTACATGGTTAATAAGATCTTTGCAATGATTACTCAGTTTGGACCCATCATCACGGTTGAAGTTATGTCTGTGTTTGTATATCTGGATGGCTTCGTGTACAAACCTTTGATGGTAGCCAGAAGGTTTGCAGAGCACCCTGGTCTCGGAAAAGACAATATCATGAGAGCCCACAGCGTTGTAGCAATGTTCGGCAATGGCGGAACACTCAATTTTGCCGTGTTTCAGATCTAACACGTGCTCGCGGACACGATCGGAGATATGACGTTTCGTTTCCCCAATGTAACAATCACCACAGCTGCATCTCAGTTTATAGACTCCAGGGCATTGCAAGTCAGGAATTACATATTTTACAGATGGGATTAGATCATGGATTTTATGTACTGTACTGAATCGGACTTAGATCTTATGTTTGTTTAGAATTTTGGAGATCGTTTTGGTCACGCCTGCTATGTATGGCAACGTGATAATTTTGATCGGAGTTTCAAGTGGTTGTTTCTGTATAGTGGGAGAAACAGCTTAGCGGATCGTGCGGTCAGAGTATCCATTCATCTTGAGGGCCCGATGTACATGTTTTAATTAACTGGCCAGGTGGTGTTGGTCAGAAATGCCATGAGCTCTGTGGTATAGTGTTTCGATGAGAGAATTATTTTGAGCCGGGTGGTGGTGGGAATCAGGTTGTGTGGGTGGCTTTCCTGTAGACAGAATGTCCTAAGGTTCCATCAGGTCACCTCTCAAACAGAACATCTAAAAATGGTAGTTTGCCATCATTCTCCACTTCCATGGTGAATCAAATGCAGGCAAATCGTCTTCTCTCGTAGATGATGTCTTAATTTATGCTAGTTTATCCAATACATCCAGTTCAGATAGGGGACTAAAGAAGAAATATGGACGATAACTTTCAAGACAACATTTTAAGATTGATGTATAAAGAGGAAGAAATTAGTTATGTGAACAGTGGTGTATTAAAATAAATTTTACTCTGATGTGTTTTGTCAAATATATAGTTCCTGCTTATCCAAAATTAGAATTAAATCCATTGGCAATGTCTTGTTTTGTGAACAGTTCTTTGCCATCCAATGCAGAGTTTTTTGGAAGAATATTTAGCTTTCCTATAGTTTTGTGGTGGTAAGAAAATTTTGTGTTTCTTACTTTGTGAGTACATTTATACCCTTATTTTTCTAGAGTTAATCCAAGTAGAGGGTTTTTGGACGTTTTTTTTTATTCGAGGCAACATCTCTAGTTTTCAAGAATTCGGAAATGTTCGGATCAAACCAAGGTGGTTTGATCATTAATCATAATGATAATCACGGCTCATGGAGAATGTTATATTATCTCATATTTATAGAGTGCGCTATCTCAAGGCGCTTTATATATTTCAAAAAACGGTAACAAAAAGAAAGTTAGAGGACAAGGGCATGCAAGGGCCAAGAAATCCGTGACCGTAACAGAGGGCACATAGGGGTCACAAAAGGGCAGGGGAGGGATGGGAAGGAATGGAGGGGCGAGGGGAGAGAAAGGGAATGGGTGAGCTTTGAGAGACGAACGAGGATAAGGAGGGAGATTTCTTAATGTAGAGGGGAACGGGGAATCATTAGAATTGGCGCGTCTCGACAGGGATCTATGACTGGGGTGAAGGAGCGAATCAAAGCCCAGTTCTCCCGCCTGAGAACAGCACTGGATGAGGACGAGGCAACGGCTTTACATCGCGCGGAACTGAAGGAGAAGGAGCTGCTGTCCCAGATCGACGAGAACATCGTCCATTACAAGCACGAGATCAGCGAGCTGCAGGCAGCAGCCGCGCGCCTGCGCACTCTGCAGAAGGAGGGGGACTCGCTCACGTTCCTGCAGGTAGAGCGCTCGCGAAGCCAGGACGAGTGCCCCAGATTGACAGAACCCTCAGCAGTAGAGAAACTGTTGGCTCAAGAGTTCAGATGCTTGGAACTTGACCACGATAGTGGCTGCATTTTAAAATCCACTATCTATCTAAATGAATAATTTCTCTTATCGCATTGCCTGCAGATAATTCCACATGTTACCGTGAAGATGAAATTCAAATTAAGTTGAATTCTAAATCTTGATGTTATGCTATTTAATCGACTATTTTCTAAACAGTTGCTCTGTTGCTGTCAGGTGTTTGATACCCATTCTCAAGCACCTTTAATGTACACACTTGAATTGCCTCTGCAGAAAAAAAAATTCTCATCATTTTGAGAGGCTGTTTCAAGCCATGGGAAATTAGCACTGCCCAAGGCTGAAGGGGACTCAAACCCTGGCTAAACGGTTGAGATGCTCAGCTCTTGAGAATATCGCGTCACTTTTAACCAAGGATAAAAAAAACCAAGAGTATGGATCCTTGCAGTCACGAAAACTTCAAATCAAGGATACGGATTTGGCCTTCACGGGGTCATTAGCCAAGACGTGGGATTCATATTCCGGTTATGGAGATCGCAGAGGGAACTCGAGCGATGCCTTGAGAGTGAATGGAGGCAGCATCACGTGACGCTTCTCTCTGTATCCCACAGGGGCACCTGGAGGAGACGCGCAGGTACAGACACTCAACCATCACAGAGCAGCACCACAAGGCGGTGCAGTGTGGGAGCCTTGAGCTGTGTGCTTTTATTTGACTTGATTTAATTTTACTTGCATAGTGATTTCAATCACTGTTGTATAAATTTAAGTTAACGTCAGGTGGTTCTGATGTAACTGTACGTTTGAATTACTTTAAACGATGCTATCCCAGCTCATTTCTTTACAACTGCTTTCTTTTTAGGTTGTTGTCATTAACCCGCACCATCGATTATCATGGTTGGCTACGTTCGGTGCGAAATAAGCTAACTATACACACATACATATGTGAGTGATGATGCTCTTTGTGATAACATGGACCATTTGCTGTGTGTACTGGTGATGTCTGTGATAATAATCTGTATGTGGAAAATCGGATGTTTATATTGAGCCTGTGTTACAAACTGGATGTTTGTGGCCATGCTAATGTTGCGTAAATATATGGCTACGTATTGCATAGGGGCTATGTATGGGGCATAATCTGTGAGTGGGACAGAGGATCCATTTAATGGTGCTGCATTTTAATAGTTGTCTGCATGTGGTGATACTGTGTGTGTGTGGTGATGCTGCGTGTGTGTAGTGATGCTGTGTATGTGTGGTGATGCTGTGTGTGTGGTGATGCTGTTCGTTTTTTTCTAATCGTTGTCACAGGGGAAAAGTTCCCAAGAAGTCTCCGCCCCCAGCTCCGACTCCACTGGACACCCCCACGATCCGCTCCCATGAGAGAATCATGGGCAGACTGCTCCCTCTCGTCTGTGAGTTCATCACTCCTGCCCCAGTGTGGAGGGGAGGCCTTGTCTATTGAAACAACGGATTCCAGTCTCCAGATACTAGGGTTCAGGGTTCAATCCCCGATTCTAACTCCTACTCAGAAGAGTCATTGTCCTCATGTGCTGTGAGTCTAGCCTTAGCTTAGTCTGCGAACGTTGCACAACAAACGCAACCCTCCATTGCTAAAAGCACTTAGTTCACTCTCACCCAGGAGCGAGGGCATCAAAATATGGATAAGTGTAAAGGCCTGAGACTCACATAAAGTCTCGTTTTAGAATGTCAGGATTCATTATTCCTGTTCGAGGCTGTTACATTTAGGCTCGAGCAACTTTTATAATTCGTAGGGTTCAGTATCAATATCCCAGCCTCAGGTGAACATTTATATTACTCTGCATACCATAAGACATGCTAATACACAGGTAGTGTATTATCTAGATGTTAATGTATAGCGCACAAATGAGTGTAAATCGCTCTTACAGTGCTTTATTAATACTACACCTGTATGTTGAACTTGTTTCCCACTGCACGTAGCGAACCGTGCTAATTGGAGGTGCTAGTATATGATTATTGAGTGAGAATGTCATTGGCCAAATTAACTATTGTTGCAGATTAATCTATTAACAGAGGTTTCTCGGTGATATATGTCATCATCAGACGAGAGTCAGACTACATCACCGTTGTGATGCAAATGGTTCATTGTTAATGCATGAGGTTCATAGCCAGACTAACTCAGCATTAAGATTCTCAGAATTCATCAATAATGCTTGAAACTGCTATATCCCTGCCAATGCACATGAAAGATTATTGGGATTCAGTGATAATACCCGAGGCTCACAGACCAAGAATGGGATATAACTGTGGATCACCATGTGAATCACTGTACATATGTAATGGGTTCCAGAGACACTTTGAAGAGGCAAATTCTTTATTCAAACACACCACGTAAACAGCACTGATACAGCCTAGAGACACAGCCCACTTCTAGCGTGCCTGACACTGGCTACGCTCTCGGGTCCTCCGGCTATGATTACCCTAGGGGAGGCTACCTGACCTGACCCAGCCAAGGTGCGGGTCTAGACTCTGGCTTCCTCGGACCTCCCCCTTACAAGGGCGTAGAGCCGGGAGTCCCAGAGTCCCACCACTGGCCCACACAGCGTCCCGGCTCTTACAAGGACAATGGGGCGAGGGGGTCCAGGGTCCTAAGCTGGCTGGTCTTGGTTCTTCAGCTGCATAGACCACAATACCTGCAGTCATAATGCAAACAAAAACATAACTCTCATACTCTGATGGTGCATTGTCTTTGAGTTGTGCGCCTTTTGGCGTCATCTGGTCCAACCCATGTGAGACTAGGCTCTAAGGAAAGCTGTCTCGGGTGTGGACCAATCAACTTCAAGGACAGTGCACATCATCAGAGTTATGTCTTTTGTTTGTATTATGACTGCATGTATTGCGGTCTATGCAAACATGACTCCTTGTAAAAAGGTGTCAGTTTTGTTGCCAGATAGAAGGGTAAAAAACCAATTATCAGCTCTGTAGACGTTGATCTTCGTGTCTCTTTTAAGGTTGCTGTTGTTCCAGACACGTTTGTATAGTCTGCTGAATGCACTGTTTGCCTTGGCCAGCCTGTTGTCGACTTCGTTGTTGATCTTGGCGTCAGACGAGATCACGCACCCCAAGTAGTTGAACTGGTGGACAGCTTTCAGTTCTGTATTGTAATACCTCTACGTTAATATGCAGCCCACACACGAGTCTAAAGGAGTATTACATGAGCTCTATTAACCCTACACCTGTATATTATTGAATGTGGATGCTGTTGCTATTCTGCGTGTGTGTGTGTAAGTGATTTACACAGAGACGCTATGGCTGAAATTCTTATGATTCAGTATTAGTACTTGAGGCTACGATATCCAGACTCAGACACAGTTAGGATTCATAGGGTTCAGTGTTAATGCCTTAAGCTCTCAGAATCAAAGGCACATTTAGGATTCTGTGTTAATATTAAGAGTTTTATCAAACAGCCAGCCAAGGGCTTGACCTTGGTTGACCGTGTAAATCACTATATAGGCAAAAAGTTAAATTGTTATGGAACATGTATCAATATACCTACACAATATATAGTACACACACACAGATGCGTGTAAATCACTTTTCCATTATCTCTATTAACACTACACGTGTGTATGATTGAATGAGGATGCTATTATTTTGGGTAAAATTTTTTGGATTTATTATTGGTACATGAGGCAGCGAGATACAGACACCTTTAGGATTCTTAGGGTTCAGTGTTACAACCTGAAGATCTCAGAATCAAAGGCAACTTTAGGTTTTATTTTACAGCCAGATCAAGGTATAACCTGAGTTGCCCATGTAAATCACTACACAGTCAACAAAAAAGTTACTTACAAAACAACACGTATCAATATATACCGATTAATTTATATACACAACGATCACTCATATAACCTGAATAGACTAGTGGGCAAGTGCTGTTAGCGAGTATCTATTAAGGCCGGCACGGCACACGAGGGGGTGGGTGGCCAGCACTACGCCCGGCCCCCTATATCTCCAAAGTGGCGATGCTTACACATTGTCCCGGGTATGTATTCATTTGTGGCTGAGTCGACCTGGGGGGCCCAGGACCGATTCAGATAATCCATCCTTGGTGTTGGCCGTGAGCGGACATCAAATTTGTGTTGCATGCTAAGCACTCCAATACTATTATGTGGTTCTTTCGGTAAAGTCACGTAAATAGAAAAATGAAGGGAACATAAATATAAACAAACAAATAACTACAACACTAATGGAGAATGTAGCCTGGTTCTTTATCGGAGCGAGTGTATTGGCAGTCTGTAATGTAAATTGTAGCCTGGTTTTAAAACTTGGTGAGCATATTGGCATTCTATAATGTAGATTGTAGCAATAGTTATCAAACTGAGTGAGCATACTGACAGTCCATAATGTAGACTGTAGCCTGGTTCTTAACCTGAGTGAGCGTACTAGCAGTCTATAATGTAGACTTATTCTTGGTTCTTTCAGAAATACGAATATAATTTAAAAAACCATGACGTTTCCATCATAACACAAGCGATCGTCTTCAGGAGGGAAGAGAGGGAAGATCACTAAAAGCAACCATTTATAAAGGTTTCAAAAATGGGCGTGGCACAAGCGCTCCAGCAGCACAACGAAGTGGACGGGGGATATGTGCCCTGGGGTAAGATAACAAGAAAACGACACAAATCAAATCATGACTTGGCCTGTGCTCCCTTGACAAAAAAAACACAAATCAAGTCATGACCCAATGTGGTTGATGACATCTTTCCAATGATTGCTGAGGTAATAACCATCCTCTCGGTTGAAATTGTGTCTGTGTCTCTATATATGGATGGCTTCATGAACGAGTCTTTGTTGATAGCTAGTGGGCTTGCAAAGTGCCATCATCTTAGAGAAATCAATTTCGCGTGATCCAGCCGCCTTAAAATAATGATCAGCCACGGCAGAAGTATTGGTCCTACCGTGTTTCAAATCTACCTCATGCTCACGAACACGGTCTGAGACATGTCACTTAGTTTCCCCAATGTAACTGATGCTGCAGATACAGCTTAGTTTGTAAACGCCGTGATATTGCATGTAGAGGTCGGCACGGTTTGGCTCAAACCACCAAACCGCGGTTTGAACCGAACCAAGTCGGTTTGGTTTGGCTCTGTTTGAACTGGTTCGGTTTGGTTTGGGGCTACGAAAACCGACTCGGTTTGGCTCGGACAGGGTGGAACCGGCTCAAACTAGTTTGGTTGGTTGTAAAGGCGACACGAAAGGACATGCTGTAGTTGCCTTTGCCTGCGAATTCACTTTGCAATTGCATCTCCATGGCTCGAGCGGCTCAAGACGGCGCCATCCCCGGCGGCTTCAGCATCACAAGGTATCTCATCCACGACGTGGAAGAGACCAAACACGCCGGTAGCGACGAGGAGCCGATGGCGAGCGAACGTGAGAGCCCGGACGCCACGCGCGGCGACACGCGGCAGAGCCTCATGCGCACCCTCGGCGCCGCAGCGCTGCAGACCGCGACGCAGCCCAAGCCCAAGAAGGCCCGTGTGTCCCGAGCGCTGTGGCACGACGAGTACTTTGAGACGAGCCAGGCCGCGGGCGACGTGCAGAGCCGGACCTGCAAGATCTGCACCCTCCAGTACGCGGGCTCCACCTCCTCGGGCACCCATATCAAGCATCTCAAGACCCATGGGATCGTCGACCCCGAGTCGCCCACGGTCGTCACGTCGCCGCCGACGGGGAAGGGTTTGCTCGTCGTCCAGTACTTGCTAGTGAATCTCAATATGAAGAAAGCCTGCGTAGAAATTAGCAATTAATACACTTGATATTTGTATTGAATGCGAATATTGTTTGCCGCGCATCTTTTCGGTTCAAGCCAACTCAAGAGGTTTGGTTTAGCTTAGTTTGGTTTGGTTTTGGTTTGGTTTGGTTCAGTCGTCGCTGGTTTGGTTTGGTTTGCTCAATTTGAAACCAGTTTGAGTCGGTTCAAACCGTGCCGACCCCTAATTGCATGTCAGGAATCTTGTCCTTCACAGATGGGATCAGATCACAAATTTTATGTACTGTGTTAAATCGGACCTGGATCTTGTGTTTGTTCATGATTTTGGAAATCTTTTTGTTTACCCCTATGTATGGCAAGGTGATGGTTTTGATTGGATCCTCAGATGGCTCCTTCCTCACGGTTGGGGTGATGGCTTTGCTGATTGTATAGTCAGAATATCCATTCGCCTTGAGAGTTTGGTGTACGTGTTTGAGTTCACTGCTCCCCACGACCATTTATAAGTGTTTATGTTTAGAGCATAAACACTTAGACACCATTAGAGCGAGACCAGCTGCACTTGGCCCGCGATTGGAAAATGCTAGCTGACATTGGCCGGCAACTTGTGTTTCCTCCGGAGATCGCAACCACCACCCTAAGACCTGACATGGTGCTCTGGTCCCGTTCGCTCAAGAAGGTCTTCATCATTGAGCTCACAGTACCTTGGGAGGACTCACTAGAGGAGGCTTATGAGCAAAAACATCTGTGCTATGCCAATCTAGCTGCCGAAGCACGGCATCATGGCTGGAACACAGAAGTCCGACCAGTGGAGGTGGGCTGCAGAGGTTTTGTGGAAACATCTACAACCAGACTGCTTAGAGACCTGGGAATTAAGGGCCAGAGCCAGCGTTCGGCAATCAGAGCTGTATCGGAGGCGGCAGAAGGCAGCAGTCAGTGGCTCTGGATGAAGAGGAAAGACCTCAGCTGGGCCCCAAAGTGAGAGGGCCAGGAGGTATGCAGTCAACAATGCTTGACTCAGGGAGGAGGACGCCCCTGCCATGCATAGTCCCATGGGATGTTGGCTATCAACAACAAGGCAACTCCTATGACTAATTGGGAATGGGACGCAAGCGTAGGATTGATCACCTTGTCGCTGGCCGCATTTGGGGAGGGTGTATAGTATGAAAGGCCGAAACACCCTAGGAACCAAAGGTTCACTACTGACGATGCGCTCCCCAAATTTCACCAGGCTCACTGTTCATGAACTCTTGGAAGTGCTTGCACAAAGGATAGTAACATCTCATCCTGTGTTCTTGGAAACTGCTCCCCACGACCATTTATAAGTGTTGATGTTTAGAGCATAACACACGAGTGTAAATAACTACAGTATTACTAGTGTTACAGTGGTTAGTGCTGTAACAGGATTACATTAATTTGCGACAGAATGAATGATAAATTATGTTAATGCAGAAGCAAGCCAATAAGCATCAAGGGGCGGCTGAAGATGAGCTTTTTGATCCCAAAAATCGTCTCAGAAATCATGTGACAGGAATAAATTAAACGATTAAAAAATGTTATATTCAATATCACATCTTGATCCATGCTCGATCACACAGACCAACATACTAAACATTTCATAGCTTAAGCACTGGTTGATCGATGCTTGATTGGTGCTCGATTATAGCTAAATCGGTGCTTGATCGGACCTCGATAAGTGCTCAATCCATGCTCGATTGGAACTCGAGCCGTGTTCGATCGGAGCTCGATCTGTGCTCGATCCGTGCTCAATCTGTGCTCCATCAGTGCTCCATGCTTGATCCGATTGAGCAAAGATCGAACACAGATTGAGCACCGATCACGCACAGTTCAAGCACCAATCCAGCATGGATCGAGCACGGATCGAGCACAGATTGAGCACCAATCGAGCACGGATCGAGCACGGATCGAGCACAGATTGAGCACCAATCGAGCACGGATCGAGCACAGATTGAGCACAGATCGAGCTCGAATTGAGCATGGAATCGAGCTCTTATCGAGCTCTGATCAAGCCCGAATCGAGCTCTTATCGAGCTTGGATGGAGCACGAGATCGAGCACCGATTGTGCACGGATCGAGCTCTGATCGAGCATTGTTCGAGCACTGATTAAGCATGGATCGAGCAGGGATTGAGCTAAGATCGAGCTCGCATCTAGCACCAGTCGAGCACAGATCGAACACCGATAGAACACCGGTCAAGCTTCAATCGAGCATGAATAGAGCACGGATCGAAGCATGAATATAATATCTCATTCATTCTGTGGCAGATTCATTTCATCCTGTTACGATACCACACAGAGCGCTCACAGTGCGCCCCACCTCCTCTCATCTCGCAATGCTGAGCAGGTGTTGCGCCTGGGTAGGACTCGCATGGGCGGCCACCTCCGTGCGCAGCAGGTGCTGTAGGCTGCGGGGCTACATGGCGGGCAGCAGATGGAAGTGCAGACAAAACAAAACACTGTGACCGGCGTGGTGAAGTATGGTCAAATATCCCCCACGACCCTGACAGTGTAGGGAGGCCTTCATCGAGCAGCAGATTGACAAAGTGTTGTTACATGTTATAACAAAGATAGCTACGCGTTATAGTGTCATGTATAATAATGCTTATGATGACTTGATCTATCGTAATGTACGTGCATGTTAGTGCACGAGTGATATTGTTATAGGTGTGCTGTTCTTACACGGGTACTGTGATTATCGTTACTGCAGACGGACGCTCACCGACTCTGGAACCAAACTCGGCCCACAACAACCTCCAGATTTCCTCGCTTCACAGAACGGTGACACTGACCGCTGTCTCCCAGTGTCGCCCCGATCACCCACACCGCTTTGATTACTGGTTCCAAGCCCTGTGCTCCGAGAGCTTCTCGTCGGGTCAGCACTACTGGGAGGTGGACGTGGGGGGTGCGTCAAGGAGCTGTGAAGTTGGAGTCACATACGGGACGATCGCACGGAAAGGGAGAAGTAAAGAATGCTGGCTGGGAAGGAACCACTCATCCTGGGTTTTATATAAAGATAACAACAGTTGCTACGTGCGTCATTGTGGTGTCTGGACCTCAGTGCCGGTGAGGGATCCTCCCCAGAAAGTCGGGTGTCATCTGCACTGGGAGGCGGGGCTGCTGTCGTTTTACCGCGCCGACTCCATGGAGCTGTTGCACTCCGTCCACCACTCGTTTAGTCAACCGCTCTACCCCGCACTGCGTTTGTGGAATGACGGTGACTCAGTGAGGATTCTGGATCTGAGTTGTGCGTCCTGAGAGCACGGAGTGTGAGCAGCGCAGAGAAACGGGCACAACGCACAGACTCATGCACACAAAGACACAGATCCCCCGTGTAGCCTTAACAGACTGTTGGGAAAAGTTCTGGCAGCGAGCACCTATGAAGGCCGGCACGGCACTCGAGAGAGATGATCGCCAACACTACGCCCGGCCGTCTTTGTCTCCCCAGTGGTGACGTTTACACACTGCACCAGAAACTCATATGAGGCTGAGTCCAACTAGGGGAGGCCCTTGACCAGTTTGCAAACACCATTGATAGAAATGATCTGAATCGGTCTTGGGTCTCCCCTAGGTCGACTCAGCCTTAAATGAGTTCCTGGTGTGGTGTGTAAACATCGCCACTGGGGAGACAAAGGCGGGTCGGGCGTGGTATTGGCCACCAAACCCCTCGTGTGCCGTGATGGTCGCTAACAACACTTGCCCCAACAGTCTGTTAAGGCTACACGGGGTTGCTTTGTCTTTAGTGTATAGAGAGCCATGTGCGTAGTGTGGGGTGGAGCGGTGGTGCAGTGGTTAGCGCACTGGTGGGGGAGGGCGGGGGGAGCCAAGGTTCTCTCTGTCGCCATCGTCCCTCGCACCGCGCGCCGCGTGGCGCTCAACGCCGAGAAGGCGGAGCTCCACCGCGGGCGTGTTGGGAACACGCGTTACGTGACGCTACGGGGTGACACGCGCCGTCTCCTCGTGGTCACTCGCGCGTTAGGAGATAAACCAGGGGTGGGAATGGGATGGCATCACTAGGGGGGGACTACTCGTGGTGTGTGCCGAGCGTCGCTGGGCTAAAACATGTTTCTTATAACCATGGGTCGAGTGACTCCCTCCTCCTACCAAACCAAACTAGTTTTATTTTACAGGGCATAGAGAGTGAGAAGCCACACCTTGTAGTGGGAGGAGGTATTTTGCCACCAATATTATTTATAATAAAAGTTTGTTTTGATAAATATTTTAATTATCTGCTTTGACTTTGAAGTGGGTTAAAGTAATTAAGCGCCTGATATATCTCTAGAGTAAAGATGTACCTTATATTACAACACGACTAATTTTGTCGCAACACACACACAGTGTGTATTATTACAGGGAGAGAAACACCACAAACTCCAAATATACAGCAGCTGTCAGGGTCGTAATCCAACCCACAACCTTCTCCATACCAGGCGAGGGAATTAACATCTCCTAACCACCACTGGCATTGGTTTGACTTGTTTTTTTTTTCATTTTTGTGACCCATGTAACTCTTGTAAATGAGACTCATCCTGATCTCCTGAGTGCTCATCTCGTTCAACTCATATTCAACTCGACTCGATCATCATCAGCAGTATTTGCAGAAATATCATCAGCAGCAAAATTAGTAACAACAGCAGGATCAACAGCATCCATCGTTAGCATGATAATCAGTATCAGAAGTAGGACCAGCATCAATCATAATAAAATCATTATCAGCAGTAATAGAATAATCAATAACATCAGCAGCAGCATCATTGCTAGTATCATCAATATCATCAGGAGTAGGACCAGCAGCATTAATAAAAATATAATTAGTAGCAGTAACAGAATCGTCAGTAGCAGCAGAAGCAGCAGCATCATCACCCTTGCAACAGACACTCATCCTGGTATCTTGAGTTCTCACCTGGTTAAACAAATCAAATTTAACATGGAGGCTTTCGCGACCAATATTATCAATAGTAAAGGTTTCGTGGGTTCGATCGCGTAAACATAAAAAGGCTTGATTATGTTCTGGGTTACCTGTGAATTGGAATCACATTGTGTTGTGGGTCAAGGGTCATTGTATTCTGGGTGAATACAAAAATCTGAAAACAAATCTTGAACATTCTCATCCAGGCTGTGAATGTGTCCCATGTGGAAATGTATAGCAGTAGCATAATACTCTAAACGCGTGATGTTGATTCTAAATGTGGAGGGAAAAACCGACAACGGGGAGAGAGAGACACCCAAACTCCTAATATGCAGCAGGCGTTAGCGTCGGGATCGAATCCACGACCTCCTGCAGACCACGCGAGGGAGTTAACATCTAATCACTCCAAATAAAAAGTTAAAATCTACATCTTACAGGGTTTACGTTTATATACAATTTAAAACACATTGATATAGAGCCAAGAACAGAGGCAAGGCATCGCACCCACGAACATCAGACGGCAGTCAAACGCACGCATGCGCGGTGCACACTGCCGGTTCATATGGGACGTTCTCTCGCTGTCACAAAATAACTAAAAAATAACACTGCTTGGGGCTTAAAGGTAACATATAATAAACGACGTTTCAGGCAATGGACCTACTTTATAGGACATAATTGAGAGATAAAGCAGGAGGGCTATTCTGAATGAGTGCTTGCGTGTTTGGGTTTTTACTCTGATGATCGCTGCTTGAGTGAATGTGAGGGTTTGGAATTGGTTCCCACGCACGAGTTTCTCTCTGTGTGCACGTGGCCGAGTTTAGCGGATCAAGAGTTAATTAATTAATTAACAACTCCAGCTTCTATAGCGCCGGAGCATGGCAAGACGTTCTCAATTCACCGAAATGCTTTGACGATGCTGCGTTTGGCAGTGGTGCACAAATAGCAAAAAATTGTTTTTATCTCAACACATTTGTAGAGTTGCTCTATCTCTTCCATGGGCTCGCGATGTGCTGTGAAGAGGGGTCATTGCTGGAAACCTCGCTTGTTATATACATTTACCTTTTAAGGCCACGCAGTGTCATGAATAAACGTGAGTTTTCTTCATTGTAAAAAATAGCTGTGAATTTGCACGTGTATATATGTTTGTGCATTTCAGTGTCTCCCTGTGTCTATGACAGTGTAACTCGCCACTGAGTAGCGATGCGAGTGTGTGATAATATTTATGAATGAGTGGTAAATGTGTCTGTATTTGTATCGATATGAGAGATAGTGTAACTCACACCAATGAGTAGCTATGTGAGTGTGTGTATATATTTATGAATGGGTTGTAAATGCGTCTGTATTTGTATCTAAATGAGAGTGTAACACACACCACTGAGTAGCTATGCGAGTGTGTGTTAATATTTACTCGCTGGGGGTTCCCGTTACCCGGACCAAAGCTATGAGGTTGTCCATAACATGATACATCACACAATCTAATGTGTACAGCTCAGATATAGTACAGGTGTGTGTAATAATGCTACATACCCTCACCATTTACTATAGCTGAGTAATAGACAGTGCATAGTTTGCTGTATAGTGTGATGTGTAATGTTGTTAGATATACCCCTACCATACTGTTTACCCGTATTCTTGTGTAGAGGAGTAGTTGGTAACGTTTCGTCACGCTTACCCTCTGGTGTAGTGACGTCACAGGAAGTGACGTCAGGCGGATTTTCCGGTACGATGACGTTATGGGAAGTGGCATCATGCACAGGGGGCGGGGCGGTGACGGCACGTCCCCCTGGAGTACTTAAGCTGGATCCCGTAACGTGAGCGGGGTCGTCGTTAGAGCGGGGAACGTGGAAGTCAGGACCCAGGGTAGGGTAGCCTAGCACGAGGCTAGAATGGCTGCTTCACCCGGCCGGCCGACTTTGGCTTATCCCTCGGTCGGTGCAGTGGGAAGGGCCCGAGTATTCTGTGTGTGTTAGGGACTCCCAGTACCCTATCCCTGGGGAGATATATATTAGCCCGTCCAATATAGGTGTAAGCCCCTAATAACCCTAGGCGTAAGCCCCTAATAAACTCTGGCGTGAGCCCCTACAAGACCTGCCTCTGCGTCGTCATTTGCACCATAACACTTGTACAGGAAAATGGAGTAAAAACATTTTTTTTGTTTATTTGTTTGTGTGCCTCCCTTGTGATGGGACTTTGTAGGATGAACGCTGAGATTTATAAGGGACACGGGGTTACCAACAACGTCTTGATTGGTCTGTAATAAGGTAGGGCACTGATAAGGGGTTGACAGCTATGCATACCTACACCATGTGCTATATCTGAGCTGTAAACAGTGAGGTTATTGTGAGACAATGATGAGAAGTGTCTGTCGTCAAAGAAAAGACACATCCTCTTTGGTTCTTTCGGTAAAGTCACGTAGGTATAAAATAAAATAAATCGTGACGTTTCGGGTGCAACACAAGCGTCCGTCATCAAGTGACTTTACCGAAAGAACCAAAGAGTATGGATTCCTGCATTCACGAAAGCTTCAAATCAAGATTAAAAGTCACATTGGTGATAAATCGTTCATAGTGAAATTAAAGACATTGATGAGGCGTCAACCATTAATGTTGTGCAACAATAGCAGCTGCATATCAACGTGGTGCACACTCGCACGCCGTTTGCCACAAGTCGAATTGATCGCTGGCACTTTCTGGCAATCCCCCAAATGTAAACGGACGCACGGAACTACTAACTTTTATATTTATACCGTAGATATCCACTAATGCAGGTTGGTTGGGTTAGATAGTTAACCCGAAAAAACTGTATAATGGATATTGGTCGCGAAAGTTTTACATGTTAAACTACTGTAGATGTGTTATGGTGATTTGTTTATTTTTCTTGTACTTGCACTACTATCATGTTTGTGTACTGTTTATTGTTGTAATGATCTCACCCCGTACCCCTACTGGACATCTGTTAAAAAGAGCTTTACACTTAAAAGGATTCCTGGTGCAGTATAAATATTCTGATTCTGATGTACGTCAGTCCAAAGATGCCAAATTGACATCGATTTTCGATGCACAGCGGTCAAACCACTCATTTACAATGCTCAGAGCTGGACTTTGGACGAACTAATCGCAGAACCAAACTCTGTATGCGTTCATGCCTGGCATTGAAAATGGGCTTAAACCAACAACTCGTTTCACCGGAGTACCGCGTTTAATCGCAGGCAAATGCTTGGAATCGAAAACCCACATATCAGGATGTGTTATACAGGTAGGAACAACAGTTCCACACTGCCCACCAGGGATTATTTGTCTGTCTGTCGTGAATAACCACGCTCTCGATTTGTATTTTATAGAGCGCTTTGGGCGGGCTCAGCACCACGTGATGCACCGCCCCACGCAGCTTGCGCCGCGTGACACGGATCGCACGAATGCGCTGTCCAACCAAGTTCCTAACTGCCCACTCCGAAGGAACGTGTTTTTCACGCTTGTGATCATGTTCTTACAAAGTCCATTGTTGGCACTGGTTAAAGCCAACGGCGCGAATCTACAGGTACATCTAGACAGGTTTGTGTGATGCGGGGCTTGTTTCTACATTCCTTAAACATCTCAGCACATTCCATGGGGTGCCTCGTGAGGTTTGTAACCCCGTGTAAAGTAATTTTACATCCACGTTTCTTGTCTGTGAGCCTTGATTAAAATATGCATGACTCACTATCTATACACTACTCACCACCCCATATCCACACACACTACTTACCATTCACACACTACTCACCACCCCATATCAACACTACTCAGCATCCGATATCCACACACTACTCACCATCCACACACTACTCACCATCCACACGCTATTCACAATCCGATATCCACACACATTACTCACCATCCACACACTACTCACCATCCCATAAGCACATACACTACTCACCATCAACACACACTACCCACCACACACACCACGCACCTGCTGCCATGCACCAGGGAGAACATCTCCCCCAGGAATAAACCCGTTTCGCAGATATTCTGATGGAGAGAATGAGAGCAAGAAAGAACTTCAAAGCGTAAACACAGATCCTCGCAGAAGGAAGAGGCAATGACACAAACGAGAAAAAGGCAGCGCCAACCGACTCGCCCTCGCCTTAAATGGACTTGCTCCTCCCTACATTCATGACCTCCTTCAGCCACGAATATTGCATCAAGATCAAGATCCTCAGCTTGTGCATTGCTCACCGTCCCACGGTCTCTAGGCTACACACGTGGGGGGTGACGGTGCCTTGGCAATCGCGGCACCTAAACTATGGAACTCGTTGCCCTTGAAGGTCAATGGGGACTTCCGAGACACTGCTCATCTTCACATCTCCACCTAAGCCATCTCTGTGTAAAATGGCTTTCTCCCTTTAATGATGTTCCAATGTCCTTCTCACTTCTTTCCTCGGGTGATGTTTACTATTTTCTGCAGTTCCATGCAGAGCGCCCTGAGAGTGATTGTTTAAGGGTGCTTTGTTAATATAAATAATTATTAAATAATGATTATTAAATCTCTTTATTAAATTATTATTACTTGCCGGACACGCCAGTTGGTTCAGGGCATGGGGCGCTTTGTAAATGCAAATTATTATTATGAAGTTATTATTAAATAATGATGGCAGCAGGTTTATTTAATTATTTTAAATTCATAGTATTACTATATGGCATCATCAAATTATTGCTTATCATTACTAAATGCTGTTATGAAATGATTGTTATTTCATAATTATTACTAAAATATTATTTAATTATTATGGGATTCTTAGGAACAAAAATACTTAAAAAATTATTAAATTATTATAAAATCACCATTTACTTATAAAACTATTCTAATAGTTTAATAATTATTAACACTATTGGCTATGGACGTTGTGAAAGAAGACCAACATACATGAAATAAACCACTGCGACGACGATCTGGCCTTGTGTCTGTCTTTAAAATTTCTTCCACAGCTGGACAGCACCTCTCTCTCTCTCTGGCACGGCTGCACTCCGTTCCACACGGCTGGTGGTTACTCGCCTCTCTCTCTCAACAGCTCCCGCGCGCCGCTGACAGGCGGTGCGCTGGGAGGAAGCCTCCGGCCCGCCACATGGCCGCTGGCGTCCCGCAGTCGAGCGACATGGTCCCGCTCTCTAACTCCACACACTGGCCACGAGCTCTCTTCTGCTTCCCCTTATATCCCCTGGCCCACGTCACCAAGCCCCGCCTAAAGCCACGCCCCCTCACGAACCTTCGAGATGGTTACTTCCCCAGAGCCTTTTGAGCTCCGCCCCTAACCTCGGCCCATCCCTCTAATTGGGTGATGGCCCAAGCGGCGGAGCCTATCCACTGATCGGCGCTCATCGATTAAATCTCGTATTACACATACACACAACCACTATCCACATAGAATAAAGCGGTCTCCTAGAAATTTCATGAATTAAAACTATATTTAACAGATGAACAGAGGATACATGAAGCCAGTAGTTAAAATATTTAGTTGATAAAGGTTGAAGACGATTAAAAACTGTGAATTTTAACAAACAGGCCTTACAAGAAAAAATGGAAAAAGACACAGATGGGGAAAAAACCTGTTAACCTTTACATCAGAATGTTTGTTCAAGGTGCAGTTCCACTGTGGCAATGCACACAGCCTGACCCTACCCGGTCAATCAGCCTGTGGGACAAACCATTATCGCTGCGTCACGGGCTGCTGCTACTGCTGGCTTTTGTTTATAGAAACCTAACACAGTGCGTGACTGTAACGTGACGTCTGCACAGGTGAGCGCTGCGTTGTGGAACATTCAAGGGCGTGTCTCGGGATATTTATAACTTAACTGCAGGTGAAGTCAGTTCATTTCCCTGCTCGTCTCCGCTGTGTGAGCTGCACACACAGCGTCACCTGAACAGAACACATATCGTCAATTATATTCAACATCTCAAGAGATTATGAACGTAAAAGCATTGTTTTAAAATATATTTTTCCGAGTGATAGGCAGCGACTAACTTTGGGTGCATCCTCGGGTCATGGCGAGCATAGCTCCTGCTGAGAACGTGGACCGTGAGTTGACCTGCACCATCTGCCTTGATACGTTTGACTGCCCCTCCACGCTCAGCTGCGGCCACTCGTTCTGCCTCCAGTGCCTGGAGGACGCCTGGAAGGAGGTAGACTTCTATTGCTGCCCGCAGTGCCGCAAGACCTTCCCTCGACGACCCCAGCTGACCAGGAACGTGACGCTCGCCAACCTCATAGAGCAGCTGCGAGTGACTGAGACCATGGCTGCTGTTTCTGCTGCTCCTGCTGGTGTTGTTTTTTGTGAAAACTGCCCAGAAGGCAAGACGCCTGCAGTGAAGACCTGCCTCAAGTGCGACACATCCTTCTGCACGGAGCACCTCGCGCCTCACCTGGAGAATAAAAGTTTAATGACCACGTCTTGGTTTCACCAAATGTAAACCCTGAAGTCCGCAAGTGCAAGAGGCACAAAGAGGAGCTCAAGTTCTTCTGCAAGCAAGACCTCAGCCTCGTATGCAGGGACTGCATCATCACAGGAGACCACACGGGTCATAAGTTAATCACACTGGGAGATGAGCATCAGACACGGAAGGTGAGGCTCGCGTGGGTTTTGTGGGAGCCACTCAGGAGCGAATGAGAAAACCTGAGCTTAAAAAGTGCAACAACAACATACTCTTAGGTTTTTTTTGGTAAAGTCACGTAGGTAAAAATAAAAAATAAAAATAATAGAAATATAATTTTTCTTATTTTATTTTATTTCTATTATTATTTCTATTATTTTATTTTTTTATTTTTACCTACGTGACTTTATCGAAAAAACCTAAGAGTATGAATCCTTGCAGTCACGAAAGCTACAAATCTAGAATCAACAACAACATCTCATTAAATCAACACCATCAGGATGGGATGATTCTCTCTCCACGCTCTTTTTTCTTTCAAGCCGACTTCCTTGGACTCATTTATGGTGGGCAGTTATAGAACGATCACTGTGGAGGGCTTCGTGTGGAGTGGGGCTGAGAGGGAACAGCTCAGGGAGTGGAGTCTCCTCTGGTGACTTCGTCTCTTACAGAGTGGAGTCGGAGAAGAAACGCGAGCGGTGGAGGAGAAGAGGAGGAAGGCGGAGGCGTCCGTGGGACGGATGGAGGCCACTCGCAAGGTCGTGCAGGTACCACACGTGGGCTTTGTAACCCTGTGACCTCCACCTTGCGTGGAGTCTATGACTCTCTCCCTGTGAGGACAACTCCGTAGATTCAAGTGAACTTTGTTAGTCTTGAGTCAGTGTGTAAGAACTGTGCAGGATGTTGCATATAAAGGCTATGGGTGCTTGACATATAAATGAGAAAAAATGTCACATTTATATAATAAAAGTTCAAGTCTCTTGAGACTGCACAGCATTTAGCAGGTTAACTCCAATGACTGGCAATGGTTGAGATAAAATAAAGCAGACTGGAGCAACGACTGCATTGAATTAGGAACCAAAAATTAAACGAGAGAAGATTAAGATGAAATTACAGGAAATTGGCTGTCAAATGCTAGAATAAACACAAGAGACGCGACTTCAAGAGAGTAGGGAATGCTGGAAAACACTTTTGCTCTCATGGCACGCACCCAACTCTCAACTAACATAACATAGAGTCTGACTATTTAAAACATTTAAAATAGATTTTGCACGAATCGTGATGTATTAGTGATTAACTCTTAGTGCCGTACATTTTATCGGTCAGTATAATTAGTAATTGTCTACTTTTGATATGTCTTCAAGGATAGTGCTGTGAACCTGTTTGTATTTTCGCATGCAGAAGTATCCATTGTAATGCAGGGCAACAGGTCAGCTGCTGATATTCATAATAAAAAAACGTAGAGAATATTAGTAACAAAAACAGATAAGCAGATTAAACGTCTCCATCACATATCTGCCTCTGTATAAAAATCATGACAAAAAATGTACACATGCCATCAGCCCCACGACGTGGGAGTGCATCGTTTCAAAGTATTCGGTAAAAGCAAACTCTGGACTGATTTCCACACCCAGTGTCTCGGTATCAGAGTCAGGCTTGCTTGAGGTAATATTGATGTACTGCTCTTAGTTTACAGGCAAGGACCGTTTCGCAATGATACGGGTCCTAGTTAGATGCCAAATTATATAATACCAAACACAAACATAATAATTAGACTCGTTGCGGAGAATATAACAAAAAAATAAAATAAACAGACATTTTAATTTCCTTACACATTTGTCTCAACCTAATACATAAATTCGTAAACATCCCATCGGCTCCACAGTCTTTTGGGAGTGCATCATCTTAGCAGCATTGATTCCATAGCAGAAACGCTGGACTAGTTTATGCATCAAATAATTTTTTGTTGTCTGACAAAGATCCATATCACAGAGGGTCCTTGTCTATAGCATCTAGCAGTTCACCTTCGTTAATTCAAGCGAGCCTGACTCTGCTCATGAGACACTGCATGCCAAAACCGGTCCAGAGTTTACTCGCACTGAATGAATACAGTTATGCTCGAGTTTCAAGTAAATTTTAAGGTTGCAGAACTGCTACCGCAAATGTAAGCACTTTGACCGGGATCTCGACACCGGTCCATCGGCCGTGGGCGATTCTTGTGGCCCTCTGGGCATCAAGGGTTCACAGTCTGTGGCCAGCACAACGCATTTTCCCCGAAGCACAATTATTTTGGCCGACTGCTCAGACACGTCGGACACACCAGACCCCGGCCGTACAGGACATGCGGATGAGGTGTCTGGGCGGGGGATGTACGTATGGCTTGAGGTGTGATGGGTGGATGAACCAACAGTGACGCCCTGCCTGTATTCGCACGCACTGCCGCCATTTCTCCTCTATTTTTTCCTGAGGTCGTACCAAGTTGAGCCTCTATGGGGGGTTCATTTTCCCGTCCATACATTAGAAAAAAGGGGAGAATCTCATAGATGCGTGTGGGGCCATTCTATATGCCGCCAGGATCCCCGGGACATGCAAGTCCCAGTCTGTCTGGGCCTCATTAACCGCTTGACAGAGCACAGATGTTATGGTCCTGTTCAAGCATTCTACCATTCCATTCGTTTGAGGATGGTATGGCGATGTTCTAAATTTTCTTGTACCAAATGCGTCACACACTTCGCGCAACAGTTTAGACGAGAAATTTCGACCCTGGTCAGTGAGAAGCTGCTCTGGGGCACCCTTGTCTAACATGTGGCCGTGTAGGAATGCATCCGCAATGGATGCAGCTGTTTGGTCCGGCAATGGCCAAGCCATTGGCCACCGAGTAAAATACTCCACCCCCACCAGGAGAAACCTGTTCTCCTTTTGTGAACATGGAAAGGGTCCCAGGATGTCTAGCGCAACCAATTCATCGATTTGGGACACTGTGATGGACTGCAACAGGGGCTGATACCTTTGCAATGGGGCTTTCGGCGCACGCACTCCGTGCCACCTGCGACGAGGTGATGAACATCGGTCGACTTTCCTGGCCAATAAAAGTCCCGTTGCAAGGTCTGATGCCCAACGTGCAGCAGCTTAGTTTCATGCACGGCTCGCGTCAGCTTACCCCCCGCAGGGAAGTGGGGACCACTAGGCAATGATGGTGTCAAACCTCATCTTATTGCATTAACAGTCCTTCATGGAGAACAACCCGCGAGACTCCCGCAGAGGCAGGAGCATAGTGGTTTGTTTCCACGCACCGCCACAAAGCCAATAATAACTGTAATCCACCTGCAGCTGCCCCCATTCTGCATGCGTGAGCCCAAGTGCTGTCTCTATGTATAACCACCCTGGCTGGTTCTGCATCACTCAGTCAAGCTACGACCATTGGCAACCCAGCTGCGGTTGGTTTACACCGCCCAGCGCCCGACGCACATGCACACCGTTCTTCATGAGGCAACCGAGACAATGCATCCGCGTTACAGTGTCTTACACCTTTCCGATCGACTACCTGGAAGGATTATTCCTGCAGCATTTCTAGCCAGTGTGAGAGCTGGCCAGAAGGCTGGTCTACTCGCAGGAAGTACTGCAGAGCCGCATGGTCCATGCAGACCCCGAAGTCCCTGCCATATAAGTAAGGCTTATACTGCTGAATGAAGCAGACCATTGTCAGAAGTTCCCGGTGGGTAACACAACACCACTGCTCAGCCGGCGACAGGACGCGACTACCATATGCAATGGCCCTTTCAACCCCACCTTTCACCTCAGACAGGACAGCCCCTATACCTAGGTCACTGGCCTCCATGTCTAAAATAAAGGGCAGGGAGAAATCAGGATAAGCCAACGGAGGCGCATTGGAGAGGCGATCGCGTAGCGTAACAAATGCTTCCTCCTCCTCCCCCCATTTGACCTTCTGTTCTTTAGCAGTCAAAGCATGCAAGGGTTTTGCAATGGTCGCGAACCATGGAACAAACCGTCGGTAATAGGACGCAAACCCGACAAAACTGCACACTTCACCCACATACTTGGGGGTCGGTCAATCTGGTTCGCACACTGTTTTGTCGGGGTCCATAGCTATCCCGGAAGCGCTCACATTGTCGTCCAAATATCGTACCGAGGTTTGTAATACATTATATTTAGTGGGTTTCAATAAAAAAAAATAGCTGAATGTACCCTGGATAACACCACTCACAACAATTGCAAATGCTCCTCGACCGTGCGACCAAACACAATAACGTCATCCAAATAAATGAGGCATGAGTCCTATTGAAATCCTGCTAGAACTAGCTCCATAAGCCTCTGAAATGTGGTAGGCACTGAATGCAATCCCATGAGAATACAATTTAACTGATACAGTCCGTGAGGCGTTCGAAATGCAGTTTTTAGTTTAGATGATTCGTTCAGGGGTAATTGCCAATACCCTGACAATAAATCCAATGTCGAAAAAAATGAGCGCCTGACAACACATCCAGAGAATCGTCCACACGCAGAAGCCGATATGGCTCTGCCACCAAGACCTTGTTTAGTTTCCGAAAAAGGACGCAGAACCTTAGACTCCAATCCGATTTTTTCACCAGCATTATAGGGGCTCCCCAAGGTGCTGGTTGATGGTGAAATTATCAGCCGACAACATTTAATCCACCGCCAGTTGTACATGCTCCTTTTCTACAGGACTCATACGGTATGAGTTCTGGCGAATAGGAGCTGCGTCACCCGTATCAATATGGTGCTGCAGCAGCGATATACGGCCAATGTCAAACTTACCCTTACTAAAAACGTCCGAAAATTGCAGGAGCAACGACCGCAATTTGCCCCGTTGTGCCTCAAGCAAATCCGGATTTTCGTTCCATAGTGTTTCAGCCCATTTCCCATTCGACTCGGCCCTTTCTACCACCGCATCCACAATATCCATCGCCACCGAGTCAAACGCCTTGCAACACACAACCGTCGCGTGAGCCTGGACCACAGCCGTTCCCACACCTACATTTAACACGTACAGAATTGGCACCTGGCTCACCTGCAGGATCGTCTGCGTGCCCAACAGCGGAATCACACGGATCGCTGTGTTGGACAGTGTAAGGAGGACTCCTGCATCGAGGTCGGCTAAATGTATTCGTTTGCGGTAATGCAATGGGACCAACATTTGCATGCCTGGCAGAATCTATACCGATTCCCTAACCAAGGCCTGGAATTTTATGTTTGTATCTGACTCACTACGAATGGAGTAAGTAAATGTTTTTTTAACAATAGCTGCCCTGACAGCATTATAATGCATTTCTGGTCCATCAAAATATTAAGAGGCAATTTGCTCACAAAGTCGGTGCTCAATAGGCAAGGAACAGCCAGTGTCTTAGAAATCAAAACAGGCCCCGACATTGCAATTTCCCCAATCATTACACATGCCTCGACCTGCCCCATGATTCTCATGCTCCCACCGTTAGGCGCCACACACGCATTCACTACCGGAATTACTTAATGAGCATTTGACGGCAACATGTCATACAGAATTTTCGAGATAATGGTGGCCGAGGCACCAGTGTCGATCAAAACGCGCACCTTTACCCCTCAATGGAGCTGGCCACTGCTGATGTGTCTGCAGCAGCTGCCACCACCCAGAGAGCCAACCTTTCCATTCAATGCCCGACTTGGGCCACCCTCCTGACAACTAATGGATGTGAGTGAAAATGAAACTTGGAACACCGGATGCCCAAGATGCTTGAGGTGGTGTTTCGGCCCGGGTGTCTGGTGTGTCGCGACTTGCCTGCTGTGGCTGTGGAGCGGTCATTGGTGGGAAGGTGGATGCCGGCAATGTCGTCGTTGGTCGGGCGTCGCACCGGCATCTCCACGCGATGTGTCCCGGCTGTTTGCACTGGAAGCAGATGATGGCGGGACCCCACTTTGAAGGGGTCGCCTCCTCCCTCGGCCCCCAACCTCGAGGCCATCGCGATGTCTCCCCTTGCCGCTGAGCTCAGCCTTGCACCGCCACCGCCACCTTCTTCCCCTGCTCCGGATCCTCCTTTTTATATAAAAAATCACGTATCAAATGTCCCAAAAGTAGTAGCGCATTTATTCAAGTGTACCATTGCCGCGTCTGATATGTGCGTGCGAGCAACGTGAACATTTGGCGTAGCAGACGGAACAAAAACTGGAAAGTGTGCAAAGCAGCGGGGAAAGGCGCATCCTCGAAATGACACTGAGACTGAAAGAGGGACACGTGGATGAGAGGACATGGACAATAACGAGACATCATTCACTGTTTATGTACGTGTGTTGAAATTCTTTCGCACCGTACGTGGCCAACCGTGCTCATTGGATGTGTGGGGGGGGGATGGACAACGCACTAAACACAAAAAGCAGTTCTAAAGAAATTAGTTTTCGCTCTCCGCTGACCGGACTGTTGAGGCTTTGCCAAACACGGGCTCATCTGCCCATGCCACCACTCGAAGGGACTGGTGCATGCTTTCATGTGCCTGCAGGCACCTGGCCACCCACAGATAGGTCTGCGCCTCCTTCTCCATGATGAGCAATATGACTCCCATCTCCTGCGCCAACATCAGCATCTTCTTCATGGCTAGTGAGTCCAGTGCTGTCTTGTCCAATCGCAGGTATGCCGCCTGCCCGAGTGCCATCAACACGCTATGGTAAGCGAGGGGCATCTCAGCCTCTTCCCGCCTCCGCTGCAGGAACTTCCTCTGTCTTTTGGATGGAGTATCTCCCCATATGCCTGTTGAAGAGTGTCCGTTCGTCCTTCAGGCATGGCTCAGAACGCCGCGAGGGCATCGTCATCAAGGGCGGTCAGCAAAGCCCTCAGTGCTTCCCCCTCTGTCCAAGCTATTTCTTTATAAGCTGCCTCAAACTTACGGGTGAAAGTGGCCCAGTCACCTCCTGCTGCCATAAACTCGTTGACGGGAGTCATCCGTTGTGGACGTCCGCTGCTCTCTCTTGTGCCGAGGGAGCTGCAGCTGAATGGCGGCTGTCGATTGTGTTGTTTCCACCGTGGGAGCGATGGCGGCCGTCGATCGTGCAGATCCCGCAACTCCCCCTCTCGCCGCAGCCACGCCCAACTGCAAGATGAGCTGTGCGACTGCCGCCAATAGTTGGTCCAGCCATCCCACCACCTCGCTCCACCCCTCCGTGATTTTTGGCTGCTATCGTTCGGCCCCCTCCCTCCTCATTGCCGCCACAGATTCTTCTTCACCTACGGGGTTGCTGACCGAGACCCTGCCTCCTTTGGCTGACTGAAGGGGGGTCTTCTCCTCGTCCTCTCCCTTGTTTCAGGTGGCTTTTATCTCTAGTTATAATGTGACACGATGATACCACCCTACTTCTGACACCAGTTGTAACGACTCCAGGAGACACTACTCTTGTGATGATCTTTATTGAAGACACCTTCACATGACAGGCGAAGACGCCGACTCCATCAGCAGCTTCAAGCCTCTCCTCTCGACCCATTTTATCCCCAGCGTGGCCTATCCCTTGACCTTCGGCCATGACCCTTCTCCAGAACCTTCTGGATGGCTCTCGGCCCCTGATCCGCACCTGCTCCCTTCTCTCAATTTGCCACATCCCCTATTCTCGATCCTTTTCCTAGACCCCAAAATCCTGTCATTACCTCCTGTTGCCCCTAGTCTTTTCCCATGCTAACTCCCTTGTCATTACTTCCTGTGACAGCTAATCCCCTGTACTGTTTTTACACATATTTGGTAGTTTTGTTAAAAAAGACGTTTAGGATGAAGGTATCCAGGGGGAACAAATTAGAGGTGAGTGGGCGGCCAGGTGGTATAATGGAACAAGAGGCTAGGTGGTCGATGATTTCACAGGAGTCAAATATAGGGAGTATGGCGGCTTGGACTATATTATTACTGGCCATATGATCAATGTGGAGGACAAGATAACACCTAGATACTTAAAGTTATTGACCTGCTCAATGGGAATCCAGCGACAATGTCTTCTTCTTCTTTAGTGCTGCCTAACGGCGTGTGCGACTTCACGATGATATTGGTCCCGGTCTAGCACGGCGTGTAGAGTTTGTGCTGTTGTTAATTGTAGCCATGTTTTGATGTTACTGAGCCATGTCGTTTTTGGCCGTCCTGGTCGTTTTTTCCCTTCGATTTTTCCTTCCAGGATTAGCTTTAATAGCTGGTATTTATGGTCGTTTCGGGCAATGTGGCCTAGGTAGTAACACTTCCTGCTAATGATGGTCTTCAGCAGTTGCCTGTCAGTGCCCATATCTTGCAGAACTTGTGTATTGGTGGTTTTGGCTGTCCATGGGATTTTCAGCATTCTTCGATACAGCCACATCTCGAAAGCTTCGAGCCTTTTTGTTGCTGTTATTGTCAGTGTCCACGTCTCAACTCCGTACAGCAAAATTGACCAGATGTAGCATTTCAGTGTGCGCAGTTTCAGTGATGTACTCAAGTTGCGGTCTGCAAGGAGTGTTTTCCATTTAATAAATGCTTGCCTTGCTTGTTCAATTCTGCTCTTGATTTCGACTTCATGGTTCAACTGATCGTCAATGATTACACCAAGGTATTTAAATCGGTGTACTTGTTCCAATTTTTCGCTACCAAGCTTGATTGTTATTTCGCTTGTAGTTCGGCTGACCTTCATAACCTTTGTTTTCTTTTTATTAATTCGTAAGCCCCATATTTGACTCTCTGTGGCAACCTCGTCCAAGATTTGTTGTAGGTCTTGTTCCGAATCGGCCAGCAGTGCAGTGTCGTCGGCATACCTGATGTTGTTGATGTATTGTCCATTGACTTTAATACCAATGTTTTTATCTGCTAGTGTTCGATCAAAAATCTGCTCCGAGTAGATGTTGAAAAGACTGGGTGAAAGTGGGCAGCCTTGTCGTACACCTTTTTGTATTGGTGTTGGGTCTGTCAATTCGTTGTCATATCGGAGTTGGGCTGTTTGCTTCCAATAAAGAGCAATGATGAAGTTGATGTCGTTTTTATCTAGTCCCAGTTGTTTTAATAGAGCTGCTAGTCGGTCGTGGTCGACTGAGTCAAAGGCTTTCTCGTAATCTATGAAGCAGATGTACACTTCTTTCTGATGTTCGTAGCATCGCTGTAGTAGTATCTGTAGACAGAAGATTGCTTCTCTTGTGCCTAGTCCTTTGCAGAAGCCAAACTGTGTGTTCTTCAATGCATTTTCGCATGTGGAGCGTATGCGCTGTTGGATCACCTTCAGGAAGACTTTCAGCACGTGGCTCATCAAGCTTATCAGTCTGTAGTCCTCGCATTTCCGGCTTGTTGCTTTCTTTGGTATGGCCACAAAGATGGATTGTAGCCAGTCGGATGGAATTTTATTGCCATTGTATATTTGATTGTACCAATTAGTCAGTTGTCGTATGTTGTTACTGTCTAATAGTTTGAGCAATTCTACATGGATTGTGTCGGGCCCGCACGCTTTGCCTGACTTAGCTGTTTTGATTGCATGTTCTACTTCTGATGTTAAAATGTGTAAAGCGTCTTTCGACATCTGTTGGTCTTTTTCTGCAGGTGTTCTCATGGCGCCATAGAGCTTGTGTATATAGTTTGTCCAGGTGTCCATTTTGTTGTTTATTTAGGATTGGTTGGTTGTTGTCCGCATACAAGGTAGCTGTTGGGGCTGGTCTGTAGATGTTACCAGCTTCTTTGAGCTTCTTGTGCAGAGTAAAATTGTCATGTTTTTTAATTAGTTCTTCAATCTCGGCGCATTGTTCTTCCATCCACTTTTCTTTTGCCTGTCGGATTGCTTCTCTGATCTTCTGTTGCATTTGTTTGTACTTCTCCAAGTTGTTGTTTTTGTACATTCTTCGTTGGCTCATTAGATCGAGAATACAATGTGTCATCCATCGTTGTTTCTTTTTCAGTGGCTGATGTCCCAGCATGACTTCTGTTGTTTCTGTGATGCATTGTTTGAACGAGCGCCAGTACTCCTGAACATCTGCTGTTTCTGTTGTTATTGAGCGGATGCTATCGTTGAGATGTTGCTGTACTTGTCTTTTATCGGCGCTGTTCTTCAGTTTCTCCAGGTCTGCTCGTCTCGTCTTTGTACATTGTATTGATCGCAATTTGAGTCTTATTGTAGCTGTTACTGGGTTATGATCTGACGATATATCGGCTCCAGGGTAGGTTTTTGCTGTAATCACACTGGACTTAAACCTGATGTTAATTAGGATATAATCGATTTGGTTCCTGACGATGTTGTTGTCGGAGTCTTGCGGCGAGGTCCACGTGTACAGTCGTCGAGGTGGTAATTGGAACCACGTGTTAGCAATACTGAAACGTTCTTCTTGGCAGAATTGAACCAGTCTGTCGCCTCGTTCATTCCTTGTTCCTAGTCCGTGTTCTCCGACAATGTTCTGCATTCGACCGTGGCCAACCTTGGCATTGAAATCGCCGAGGATTATAGTGATGTCTTGCTTCTTCAGCGGCTTCAGCGTGTTGGTTAGTTGCTCATAGAACGATTCGATTTCATGATCTTGTTTATCTGCTGTTGGAGCATAAACCTGTAGAATGTTCACGTTGACTTTGTTGCCTGCTAATTGTAGTAGTGCTATTCGTTCTGATACTGGGGTAAAGTTGTTGACTTTATTCGCTAATTTCTTGTGTACTATAAAGGCGACACCGTATGTTTGTTTGGTGTTTTCTTCTCCTCCGGAGCAGAAGATGTGGTGTTCGCTCGATATAAACTTTTTTGTTCCAGGCCATTTAGTTTCGCTTAGACCGATTATGTTGATTTTAAGTCGATCCATTTCTTGTATGACATTGGCTAGTTTTCCTGCTTGAAGTAAACTTCTAACGTTCCAAGTTGCTACTTTGAAAGGGTTCTTTGACACAAGCTCGGAGATTCTTAGCACCCCTGTCCTATTTAAAGGACGCCGATACTCAGGGCCTTTGTTGATTTTGCTTGTCATCATTGAAGTTTTCAAGGGAGCAATAATCCAAGTAGTTTCCCGTTGCTTTCTTGGATCACCATTTATTTGAAAAGGTCATGTGGGGACCTTTCGAAACGGGTTTTGTCTGACGTCTCCACTGAAGTCTTCCCGCCTTGGGTGACCCTTCTGAGAGCACTAGGCTCTCGACGGTATAGCGATCAGCTTCTCAGACGTACACAAACTCTCTCGCCGCGTTAAGGCACCGTTTCTCGAGAGAGCGCGACAATGTCAAGGCAGGGAAAACTAGGTTTGAAGTTTCCAGAAAACAATGTGACTTTGTTCTTTACAGAATGGTATATGAGTTGATAGAATGCATCCCACGCCCCTTGCAGAATTCCATGGTCCAGTCCAAGGCTCGCATCTCAGGCGAGTTCACCCGCATGAGGGCGACGCTGGATGAGGACGAGAGGGCAGCTCTGGACTGCGTGGACGTGAAGGGGCGTGAGCTGCTGTCCCAGATCGAGGAGAACATCGCTCATTACGAGCGCGAGATCAGCGAGCTCCAAGCAGAAGCCACGCGCCTGCACGCTCTGCAGGAGGAGAGGGACTCGCTCACGTTCCTGCAGGTAGAGCGCTCACGGAGCCAGGGCGAGTGCCCAGTTCGCGTGTTCATTACATTTATAAACGAGACACATGCGATGTAACACAAAGCACAGGATAACGCAACTTGTATCGTCAACACAACCCATAGCACATGCATTCTGAAATTAAATGTATAATCAATTTCACCAACGTGGATTTGTATATTATATGTTCACCCTGTTAAACTATAGACTCTGCTAACGCGACGCTCTGGCTGTAATTCACCCTCACAGTGCGTACTTATTTTGAATGTTGGTTCACAATCACTGCTAATCGATATCGAGTGCTACGGACGCCTCTTCCCATGACATCGGGTACTGAGTGGCAACTGTTTGGGAGGCCACACCTTGCTGATGAAAACCATCGAGTTCACAACCAACAACACTGGGATACGCGAATGGCTGAGCGTAGCCTCATCGCGTCTACCAATCACCGTGTGATTAACGTGGCTGAAGGTGAACTGACTCGCGCCCCCTGTGTCTGACTCCTGCAGGTTCACCTGAAAGAGACAAACCGGTATGGACTCATGAAGTCACACAGATTAACACACGGGGTGACGCCTTGTGTGGGACATTGGTTGCGTGATGATGATGATGTGTGGTATGATCCTGTGAGTGATAGTATATGTTGATGCTGTGTGATGATGTTGTGCATGATGATGATAATGTGTGGTATGATGCTGTGTGAAATGATACTAAATGATGGGACCTTTTTGCCAGTATGATAGTATGAAAAATAAGAATAGGTTTTACCCTTTCTGGCAATAAAACAGTTGTTAAGATATTCAAGCAGCAATTCGACACGTACTTGTGATGAACCTGCAAACAAACATGCTCACTGGTCGCCTTTTGGCGTTCTCTGGTCTGACACTGGTGAGACTCGGCCATAAAGAAAGCCGTCTGTTCTAGGCCAATCAGTTTCAAAGGCATTGCATCATATATATTTATCTGAGAATGTTTGTTTGCATTTAAACCACAAGTAGGTATGGTTAATGCAGATTGTATTCCTTACAAAAGGTTTCTATTTGGTGTTTGAACATCAGAGCACCTAGTTTATTGCCAGAAAGGGCAAAAATTATTCTTATTTTTCATGAGATGATGCTGTGTTACACACGGGTTGTGTGAGTCACTGCTGGTTCTGGTCTCACAGGAGAGACGCTCAGAAGGGATCTCTACCTTCATCTCCCAGTGAAAAAGACATCGCCTCGATCATCACCCTGCAGGGAGCTGTGGTCAACCTGCTGGCATTCATGTGTGAGTTCCACGGACTCTTGCTACGTGTGCATCTGTTATTGTGCACATAATTGCGCTTGTACATGTATGTTGTAGAGCGGTAGTGTCGTGGTTAGTGCATTGTGCTACGAACCTGGCGTCCCGAGTGTGAATTCCGCTCAAGGCCAACACCAGTGATGGGTTATCTGAACCGGTCCTGGACCTACCTTAGGTCGACTCAGCCTCAAATGAGTACCTGGTGCGGTGTGTAAACATCACCACTGGTGGAGACAAAGGCGGCCTGACGTGGTGCTGGCCACTCACCCCCTCGTGTGCCATGCGGGCCTTCATTGACACTTACTAACAGAACTTGCCCTTAAAGTCAGTTGAGGATATACGGAGGTATCGTATCTTTGTAATAGTGTATAGATCTATATTGAACTTCTTTCACTCCAACCATGCTAACCGGAGGTGCATGGGTTCATGGATGAGCGAGAGTAAGTACGGATGTCCAGTGAAGGTGGGATGGTTTGTGCACTGATATACAAACATGGTCACCAACAGACTATTCACGGCCCTGGCTAACATCAGTGGTGAGTGTATTCAAAACCAATTTTGGAGATCTCCTAGGTCCACTCAGCCTTAATGAGTACTTAGTACGTCTTGTAAAGATCGCCACTGCAGACACAAAGGCTGCCTGTAGGATTTGTACAGGTCAATTATAAAAACACCCAGGACCCCATTCAAACCCAAAGTGGCATGGTCTCAGCTAGCTGATGAAAGTTGCAAGCGAGAATTTCATCATCGCTTGTGGCTGTGGTTGGCATCGCCCCCCAATCTTCCAGATGTCGAGGGGAAATGGGCGATGTTAAGGACTTTGGTTCATGCAGCTGCAATGGCTGCTTTGGGTACACGGTTCAGACCTCCCCAGAGACCATGGCTGACAGAGGTGTTCCGGATGGCTGAGAAAAGGCGACAAGCCCACTCTCATAGGTTTACAGCATCCCACGTCAGAGAATGAGGAGGCTTACCACAGCCTTCGCTCGGAGGTTCAGAGAGCCGTGAGGTGCTGCAAGGATGGGTGGTGGTCGCGGGTTGCTGATGAGATGGAGTCTGTCTCAATGGCCTGCGATCCCAAATCGCTCTTTAACTCCATCAAAAAGTTACCTGCAGCACCACACCTATTACCATCATTAGGGGAAAGAACGGTGATCCAATCTCTGACCCCAGGATCCGGTTTGCAGATTTGCTGAGCATTTTTGTGAGGTCCTCGGGGAGGGACAATCCCTCAGCCTGGAAAACATCGTACGACAAAGTGGAGATGACCCTGCTGAGGCTGCGGTGTCTCAAATATTAAAAGAAGAAGTCACCCTTTGTGAGTGGCTGGCTGAGGTGCCATCTATTGGGGAAGTACTGAAGGCGATCCAGAGTCTGAGACCAGGAAAGATACCGGGCAGAGATAATCTCCCAAGCAAAATGCTGAGGGAGGATGGCGTTTGTGCACAGACTGCCCTACATGACATCATAACAACAGTCTGGACCACTGGATGGGTTCCACAGGATTGGAAGGATGCCCTGGTGGTCCCCTTTTTTAAGAAGGGGGACCGCACAGACTGTAACAACTACAAGGGCATCTCACTCCTCAGTGTGCCGGGACAGGTTCTGGCAAGGATTATTCAACATCGCCTTGCCAGGCACGCTGAGGAGAGGCTTGCGGAGCCCCAATAAGTTTTCAGGAAATGGCGGTCCTGCACAGATGCATCAGCCAGTCATCTCAGTCAGTCGACCCGTGGCACCTGGATCTGTCCCGTGACCTCCTGCCAGCGGACGTTCGACACTTCACGTGGCCTCAACGTGCACATAGCCTGGCACAAGCGTCGGGGTGACATCACCACCACTTAGTGGCGATTTGCGGTTGTTGTTGTTTTTCACAGAAACATTATGGCTGCGATTTTTAGGATTCATTATTAGTCCTTGAGGCTGCGATTTCCAGACTCAGACACAGTTAGGATTCTTAGGGTTCAGTGTTAATGCCTAAAGCTCTCAGAATCAAAGGCACCTTTAGGATTCTGTGTTAATATTCAGAGGTTTATCAGACAAACAGCCAAGGGCTTCACCCTGGTTGACCGTGTAAATCACTGCATAGGAAAAAGGTAAATTACTATAGATCATGTATCAATATACCGACACATTAACATATACTGTAGCACACACAGATGAGTGTAAATCACTATTACAAGAGGTCTATTAACACTCCACGTGTGTACGATTGAGTGAGGATGCTGTTGCTAATTTGCGTGTGAGTCTTTGACACACACACGCTTTGCTGATATTCTTAGGATTAATAATTATTAGTGCTTGAGGCAGCGAGATACAGACACCTTGAGGATTATTATGGTTCAGTGTTACAGCCTGAAGCTCTCAAGGTAACTTTAAGTTGTATTAGACAGCCAGACCAAGGCATAACCTGATTTGCCCGTGTAAATCACTACACAGGCAACACACAAGTTAATTACAAAAGAACACGTATCAATATATACCGATACGTTTATATAGACAGAGATCCCTCGTATAGCTTTAACGGACTGTTGGGGCAAGTGCTCTTAGCTCGCACCTATGAAGGCCAGCACGGAACATGAGGGGTGGGTGACCAGCACCACGCCCGACCACCTTTGCCTCTCCAGTGGCAATGTTTACACACCGCACCAGGTACTCATTTAAGTCTCAGTCGACCTAGGGGAGACCCAGGACCGATTCCGATAATCGTCACTAATGTTGGCCGTGAGCAAGATTCAAATTGGGGTCACTGCGCTAAGCACTGTGCTACCGCTCTCCGCGACCATTAATCAATGTTTATGAATAGCACACACACACACACGAGTGCACATCACTACAGTACTGCTGCGCTACGAACCTGGCGACCTGAGTTCGATTCCCGCTCACGGCCAACACCAGCGGTGGATTATTTCAACCGGTCATGGGCCTCCGCTGGGTCGACTCAGCCGGGTTTTCCTGGATGTTTCTGTTGCGTGTCGTCACTTTAAGATGTTCTTTGTTCATGTTTTTTTGTCTGTTGCCGTGACGCCCGAGTCAAGAGCCGCTTGGCTCACAGGGATATACCTAATAAATTAAACAGAAACTGAGTCGCTGGTTCGGTGTGTAAACGTCACCACAGGGGAGACAAAGGCGGCCGGGAGTGGTGTTGGCCAACCCCACCCCCTCGTGTGCCGTGCCGGCCTCCACATGTGCTCACCAAAAGCACTTGCTCCTACAGTCCGTTAAAGGTTACACAGGAGATCGTTGTGTTTGTTGTACACACAGAGAGAAGCTGCGGCGGTGTTGATATCCACGCTGCACACGGTGTAGGGAGGCCTGACAAAGTGTCATTACTTATCATCACACCGATAGCTATACATTATGTTGTATAATGATGCTCATTATGAATTGCTCTATTGTAATGTATGTGCGTGGTAGTGCACGAGTGCTGTTGTTATAGCTGTGCTGTTGTTACACGGCGACTGTGATTATCGTTACTGCAGATGGACGCTCATCGAGTCTGGACCAAAACTCGGCCCACAACAAACTCCAGATTTCCTCGGATCTCAGGACGGTGACGCGGACCGCTGTCTCCCAGGGTCGCCCTGATCACCCACACCGCTTTGATCACTGGCCACAAGCCCTGTGCTCCGAGAGCTTCTCATCGGGTCAACACTACTGGGAGGTGGACGTGGGGGGTGCGGCGGGGGGCTGTGTGGTTGGAGTCGCGTACAGGACAATCGCACGCAAAGGGAGTGGTAAAGAATGCAGCCTGGGACAGAACGACTCATCCTGGATGTTATATAAAGATAACAACAGCCGCTCAGTTTGGCATGGTGGTGTAAAGAGCTCAGTTGCGGTGAGGGATCCTCCCCGGAGAGTCGGGTGTCACCTGCACTGGGAGTCGGGGCTGCTGTCGTTTTACCGCGCTGACTCAATGGAGCTGTTGTACTCTATTCACCACTCGTTTAGTCAACCGCTCTACCCGCACTGAGTGTGTGGGGTGATGGTGACTCAGTGAGGATTCTGGATCTGGGTCGTGCGTCCTTAGAGCACAGAGCGTGAGCAGCGCAGAGAAACGGGCACAACGCACAGACTCATGCACACAAAGACACAGATCCACCATGAGGCCTTAACAGACTGTTGGGGCAAGTGCTGGTAAGCGAACACCTATAAAGGCCGGCACGGCACTCGTAGGGGACGATCGCCAACACTACGCCAGGCCGCCTTTGTCTCCCCAGTGGTGACGTTTACACACTGCACCAGGAACTCATTTGAGGCTGAGTCGACCTTGAGAAGAATAAGGTTGGCCTGTGTTGTGCCCAGTGTAAGAAATTAAAGAAGAAGTACCCTCTACATGTCGTGTCCCGGAAGTCGCTCATTATATTTGTGGGAGTGGGTTGGTGTGTGTATGCCTATATATGTACGTGTCTTTGTTATTGTGTCTGTGTCTTCGTGTCTGTGTCTTTGTGTCTGTGTATGTACGTTCATTGTGTGTGTCTGGGCGTGGTTCTGGCCACCCACCCGCTCGTGTGCCAGTGCCAGCCTTCATAGTTGCAACTCGCTACTTACAGTACTTGCCCCAACAGTCTGTAAAGGCTACATGTGAGATATTTGTCTTTAGTGTATAGAGGGGCATGTGTGTAGTGTGGGGTGGAGCGGTGGTGCAGTGGTTACCGCATTGGTGGGGGAGGGCGGGGGGAGCCAAGGTTCTCTCTGACCCCATCGTCCGTCATATTGCACCGCACGCCGCATGGTGCTCAACGCCGAGAGTACGGAGTTCCACTGCGGGCAGGGCATAGATAGAGAGAAGTCACTTCTAGTATTAGTAGGAGGAGGTCTTTCACCACCAATATTATTCGTAATAAAAGTTTGATTTTATTTCTATTTTAAGTATCTGTTCTCAGACTTAGACATGCAGCCACAACCTTCGATTCATGGGATAACGCCTCCCTCTGCTGACAAAATAGGAACTGTGTTTTGACTCTGAAGTGGGTTAAAGTAATTAAGCGCCTGATATATATCTACAGTGAAGATCTACCTTACACTACAACACGACTAATATTGTCTCAACACGCATTAATAACACACAGACACTGTGTGGTATTACAGGGATAATGACAACGCAAACTCCAAATATACAGCAGCTTTCAGGGTCGGAATCAACCCACAACCTCCTGCATACATAGCGAGGGAGTTAACATCTCCTAACGTGATACACCAATCCGGTTTGAACCCAACCTCAAATCGCAGGCTGTTTAGCAACGCGTAGATTATTTGAGACGCATTGATTATATTGTGCCAGTTGTGTAATTGTGTGAACGTTAATCGCATTGTGTTCTGGGCTGTGTGTGAGATTTCTATTTGCTCCATTGCTGGCATGGGTTTGACTTCTTTTGCTATTTTTCACTTTTGTGATCCAGGTCACTCTTGTTAATGAGACGCATCCTGATCTCCTGAGTTCTCACCTCGTTGAACTGAACTTCAACTCAACTCGATCATCATCATCAGCAGAAGTACCATCAGCAGCAGAATTAGTAACAGGAGCAACAGCATCAGCAGTGGTAGCTCCATCGTTAGCATCATCATCAGTTTCAGGAATGGGACCAGCAGCATCAATAATACTAAATAATTATCAGCAGTAACATAATCAACAGTAGCAGCAGAACCATCACCATTACCATCATCATTATCATCAACAGGAGTAGGACCAGCAGCATCAGCCATAATATAATAATTAGTAACAGTAACAGAATCATCGGTAGCAGAAGCAGCATCACTATCAGCACTCTTGCAAATGGTTAAACAAATCGACTTTAACACGGAAGCTTTCGCGACCAATATTTTCCATAATAAAGGTTTCTTGGGTTAGATCGCGGAAATATAGACTTGATTTTGTTCTGGGTTACCTGTGAATTGGAATCATATTGTATTCTGTGTCAAGGGTCAATGTATTCTGGATGAATAAAACATTTAATCTGAAAATCTATTTTCAAGATTGTCATCCAGGCTGTGATTGTGTCTCTCTCAGAGCTGAGGCTGACTGACTTGTGTTAACAGGCATGTTTGAGATAGTTACTGTTGTTTTTTTATATTATAAATCTACTGCTTACGCCTTCACAAGTAAGTGCTGTCTGTAGCCTTGGGCCACATTCCATGGCGCGTCTCGTGGTATTTATAGCAGCATTCTCAGTCGGTTTACTTGTTCCTCGTCACCGTGAGCTATGCTAATGAATGGATCCTGACTGATGGATGATGATGATGATAATAATAATGACTACGCTTGGTAATAATGGACACCGATCTCTCACCTGCACTCAACACTCTCTGACCCGACACATGCCACTCCCTGACCCACAACCCCCCAGCCATTTGGAGCCCCTCCCTCCCACCTGCACTCCAGATCCCCCACACACTCATCCAAACCACCCATTCACCCAACCTCTTTACCTCCTACCCGCCTGCCCACACCGATACATGCTCATTCATTCACTTGTTAATTATACTATCCTCACACTCTCCCACCCGCCCACCTACTGTATTCACCTGTCCACCCACTCACCATTCCACCTCATATTTATTCAAGCGCCAACACCTGGCTGATCTCCCTCCCACTTGATCACCTGCCCACTCGCTCACTCACTCACCTACGCACACGATCATCCTCCCACCCTCTCACCCGATTACCCACCTACCAACATGATTCAAATTGCATCTGAAGAATATCACCCATTTACACATGAACTGGAGAGATTATTTGTCAAATAATGAACAAATATTAAGTTGATAAACTTGATTTGGAGCTTTCGTGACTGCAGGAATAACTTATTGTTTTTTTTGGTAAAGTCACGTAGAAAGAAAATACATTTAATAATAGAATATGACGTTTCGATTGCAACACAAGCAATCATCATCAGGTACGAATGAATGAGAAAAAAAACGAGAAAACGTAGGAATAGAATGCAATACAACACAGAGAGTCGGATAACATAACAGTCAACACCCTACCTGGTTGATTACATTCATCCAAAGATTGCTAAATTTGAGAGAGAGATAAAACACAGACACGGAGACATATAGACAGACACATAAGCAGAGAGAGACAACACAAAGCCACAGAGAGAGAGAGACACACAGAGACACACAGAGAAACAACGCCTCTGTGTCGAGGCCTTAAATAGAGAGAGGGGGGCAGAGAGAGAGGGGGGGCGGTGGAGAAATTAGCATGTCAATGAGAGATGTGGAGCTTTCGTGACTGCAGGAAGTACTAGAGAGACAACACAGAGACACAGAGAGAGAATAAAACTTAATAAAACAAACTTAGTAAAATTTGGGAAAGTAATGCAATGCAACACAGAGAGTCGGTCAACACACAATTAACGCATAGCCTGATTGATTATATTCTTCCAAAAATATCTAAATTAGAAGTTAAGTGTGAATTTTCAGAGAGAGACAAGACACAGACACACAAAGACAGACACACAAGCAGAGAGAGACAACACATTCGTACCTGATGATGATTGCTTGTATTGCAATCGAAAGGTCGTATTCTATTATTTTATTTATTTTATTTCTACGTGACTTTACCGAAAAAACCATTAAGTTGATACATTTTTCAGAACAATTAAAAACCATACTAAAACAAATCCTGAACAAATAAATGGCAATAAAAGAGACGACATAATTCGTTTAAAATCTTGAATCAGAATGTTTTTTCAATGTACGGTTTGGTGCAGAAACCCACAGAGCCTCACCATAGCCGACGAAATCAGCCCGAGGGACAAACCATCACCATTTGCCTGGCCACTCTGGGTTTTGTATAAATCGCAACGCTCCTGTTGCATTCACACCGCCGCCGTGTGCGCTCCAGGAACAGCGTCTCTCAGCCACAGCGAGCGGTTATCGGTGAGAAGCCACTGAGAGTCGTGGCGTGCGCGGCTCCCACTGAGAGCGTAACGAGTGGACCTGGCTCCCGTCTGGAACTGGTCAAAGCCGACCGTGTAACGTGTCTCACGTTGCGTCTCGACAGCTGCGTGCGATACGAAGCTTGTGTCTATGACCTTGACCACCTGAGCACATTTCCACGGAGTGTATCGTGAGGTTTCTAACCTCGTGATAAGTAATGTTCACTGCCTTGTTCATCACCGATGTTGTGAGCTCACAGGATGTTGATGGTTAAAATGTTTTAACTGGAACGTCCCTTCGCAATTGTGTCCAGGGTATCAAATGACACATACGTGAAAACTTCAATAAAAGATTTACTATGGACTATATTTTCATTTTATTTTACCAGGCAAGTCCTGATGAGCTACCTTGCTCTTTTTCAAAAACGATGTGGCCATCACAGATGATAGCTCACCGAAGTGGCTTATCATCATGTGGAAATGTATAGCAGTGGCTTAATAGACGTCAGGGTCGGGATCAAACTCACAACCACCTGTAGACCAGGCGAGGTATTTAACATCTAATCACACCAAATAAAATATTAAAATCTACATCTTACACGGTTTACATTTATATACCACGTAAAACACATTGATACAGAGCCAAGAACAAGCAAGGTATCGCACTCACGTGCATCAGAGCGAGGTCAAACGCACGAATGCACGATCAGTACTGCCAGGTCATGTGGGACGTTCTCTCGCTGTCACAAAATCACTCAACGCGTTCGTCAAATAAAACCGCATGGCCCTTAATGGTCACATATATTAAACGACGTTTCAGGCAATGGACCTACTTTCTAGGACATCATTGAGAGTTAAAGCAGGAGGGCGATGCTGAATGAGCGCGTGCGTGTTTGGGTTTTTACTCTGATAATCGTTGCTTGAGTGAATTTAAGGGTTTTAAATTGTTTCACACACGCGCATTTCTCTCTGTGTGCATGTGGCAGAGTTTAGCGTATCAACAGCGAATAAATAAATAACAACATCAGCGAGCCGTTCTCAAATCACCGAAATGTTGCTGCGTTTGGAGAGGCAAGGGGGAGAGAGAAAGGGGGGGGGGGTGCGGGGTAGAGGGAGGGGGGCCGCGTGAGCGCTAGGGGAAGAGGACGTGAGGCTGGGGGGGGAAAGTGGGCGGGGCTAAAAGTTGGAAGCTGGAGATGAACAGATAAAAATGTGCTAGTAAACCGGCAGGTACGATGGAACAACCATAAACAGTTAAGGTTTTACCTGGTTGATAACATCCTTCCAATGATTGTTCAATTTGTATCCATCTTCTCGGTTGAAGTTTGTCTATGTTTATATATCTGGATGGCTTCATGAACAAACCTTTGATAGTAGCCCGAAGGTTTGCAGAGTACCTTGGTCTCGGAAGAAACAATATCATGCGAGCCCACAGCGTTATAACAATGGTCAGCTACGGCAGAGGTATTGGTTCTGCTATGTTACAGATCTGCCTTGTGTTCGCAAACACAGTCCGAGACATGTCGTTTCGTTTCCCCAATGTAACTATTACCGCAGGTACAACTCAGTTTGTAGACTCCAGGGTATTGCATGTCAGGAATGATATCCTTCACAGATGGGATTAGATCACAGATTTTGTGCCCTGTATTGAATCGGACCTGGATCTTGTGTTTGTTTAAGATTTTGGAAATATTTTTGGTAACACTTGCTAAGTATGGCAAGGTGATGATTTTGATTGGGTCCTTAGATGGTTGTCTCCCCATGGTTGGAGAAACAGCTTTGCGGATACTGTGGTCTGAGTTCCCATTCATCTTGGGGGCTTGGTGTACGTATTACAGTTAATTGGCTAGGTGGTGTTGGTCGGAGATCCAGTGGGTCCCATGGTGTGGTGTTTTGATGAGGGAATTCTTCTGGACCTAATGGTGGTGGGAATCAGGTTTTAGATAGGAATCTGTGTGGGTGCCTTTCCTGTGGACAGAGTGTCCCAACGAGCCGTCAAGGTTCTTCTCAAACAGAACATCCAGGAATGGTAGCTTATCATCCTTCTCCACTTCCATGGTGAATTTGATGGATGGGTGTATGAAATTGATGTGGTTGAGAAATTGGTTCAATGCTGGCAGACCATGTGGCCAAATGACGAAAGTATCATCTAGGTATCTCTTCCACAAGAAAGGAAGTAGGGTGGATGTTGGATGGCATCTGTTTCAAATTTCTCCATGAAAACATTCGCTATCATTGGTGATAAGGGGGAACCCATGGGGTACCTTCATTTTGTTTGAAGAAAGTACAATTCCAGGTAAAGTAAGTGTTGGTAAGGCAGTCTATAACCAAAGTTGGTACATCCGGATTCAGTCCATGTTGGACCAAGTTTTCAATTATTGCTAAGGTGTCAGGTACAGAAACCTTGGTGAACATAGAAACTACATTAAATCTGACAAGCAAATCATCTGGAGACAGTGAGATGCCCTTGATTAGAGAGACCAATTCAGCTGAGTTAAGTACTGCTGAGGTAGTCTTGCCCTATGAATGGAAGCAAGGTATCAGACAGAAAACGGGCCAGTTTGTAGATAGGTGAGGTGATAGTGGAAACGATGGGCCGAAGTGGAGAACCTTCTTTATGGATTTTGGAAGACCATATAATCTGGATGGTCTAGCAGCAGAGAGAGCCCCTTGAATGGTTCGTTTAGAGAAGTCGAATTGTTGATTATATTGTTGGTTTTTGGAACCAGGCGGTTGGTAGGATCTTTGTTAATGTTGGTGTAACTGCTGTCATTAAGAAGGTCCTGTATTTTGTTGTTATATGTGGTTTTATCCATGATAACAGTAGCATTGCCCTTGTCGGCTGAGAGGATGACTATGTCCTCTCTCTCTTTTTAAGAAAAGGAGTGCTTACTTACGCTGGCACTGGTTCCAACAAAAAAACGTTGCAGCTAATGAGACAAAATTAGAATACACAAATTAACGTTCACGCTTTCAATCTCGCTGTATTGATGGCATGTTTTGGACACTGGGGATTTGCTATAAACACATCGAGACTAAAAATTTAAAGTCGAAGTAATTTCCTTTTCAGATGAGCACGGAGGGCAACTCCTCCTCTACTGTTTAATGGTGTAAGCCTGGCGGTGGAAATTCCGCGTTCATATGGTGGCGGGGGAAGGGCGAGTACATCCACAAGACGACTGTTGACCTCTCCACCCCGTGGTTACTCATTTAGTCGACTCTAAGAGAGCGGGATGATTGGCCGAGTCAGCCCCAAACCCCACACCCCCCGGACCCACCAAAACAGGATTCGACTCCCAAACATTGCGATTGAGAGCAGCAATCACACTGCACGTGAGCGCGGCTTATTTGAGCAGGGGAAAAAAATTACCCACGCGTACGAGAGAAGCGTGGCCACAGCATTGCAGTTGACTACGACACAGACACCGTTGGCCCGTACGTCCAATGATACGTGTGTTGTAATGGCGTTTGGTGAAGTGCCCTTTATTATTTAAAAGTAGAAGAAAAATGTAGTGCATCGATTACTGAAGTGTGAAAATAAAATGTATTTTGTGCAAGCGTATAACAACAAAACAACAAAATCACGTAACAACTTTTCTTTAATGAGACGAACACGACAAACAAAATACGATGTGAGTAATACTCGTCGTGTCGTTAAGCCATAGTAGTGTTTGGTGACGATTACAGACGGCAGATGCCGATGCGAGGGATGGGCGTGTTGCGTTTAATAAGAACGGGCGCGTGACTTTAAAAGTGAGTTAACTGGAGATCAGCCGCCTGAACCATAAACATCGGTGATTCCACTTCGACGCAGTCGCTTCCTTCCACACGCAGCCCCATTCGTTTCCGTTGAGATCCACCGGCGCAAACTAAACTGCTGAAGCGGGTTAACAAAAAAAGTAAGTACGTAAAATATATTGTCGGTGCCTCTAGCTATGAAACCCAACCGACCTCGCGACTACAGACGGCGCTGCAATTGCGTGCTCTTGTCAGTTCTGCCCTCAATGCTCCGTGCGGTCTGCTCGTTCGCCGTTCTTCCGAAGTTGTTTTTGCTTCATGCTCCACTCGCTGGTCCTCATGCCCGCTCTTTTCTGGCTGGACATTGGTTTGCCTCTGGGTTGGATCATCGAAGTTGAGGCTCCCATATCTTCCGGGGGGGGGGGGGGGGGAAAGGAAAGAAACAGAAAACGTTGAGGTTAAAGTAACCATCCACGCGCATGTGTGTACGTATGCGTTTGCGTGCGTGTGTGTGTGTGGGGAGCGGTGGTGTAGCGCTACGAACATGGTGACCCCGGTTCGATTCACGGCCAAAACCAGTGACGATTATAAGAACCGGTCCTGGGCCTACCCTAGGTCGACTCAGCCTCAAATGAGTACCTGGTGTGGTGTGTAAACATCGCCACTGGAGAGACAAAGGCGGTCGGGCGTGGTGCTGGCCACCCACCCCGCTCGTGTGCCGTGCCGGCCTTCATAGGTGCTCGCTAACAACACTTGCCCTCAGAGTCTGTTAAAGCTATACACTGAGGATCTTTGTTGTCTTTGTTGTAGTGTAGTGTGCATCTGGAAGTCATCTCGACCAGTCAACCCATGGCACTTGGGTCTGTTCCGCGACCTCCTGCTTGCGAGCCTTGAACACTTCACGTGGCCTCAAGGTACACCGTGCACTGGCACAAGCGACGTGGGGAGGTCACCGCCACTTAGTGTAAAACGGTGGATTTTTGTGAATGTAATTAGACGGCCCCCTTGCGCGAAGTCACTGTGTCGATGCATGTAGTGGAAAGAACGGTGCAAGTATCTCGAATCCGCCCCGCCCCCCCCCCCCCCCCGACGATGCCCACCCAACAGTATGAACAGATAAACCACAGTCGTTTGGCAGGTCGCACGCGGTGGGGTAACGTATGGGTACTCCCTCCTATGCCAAGACATCTGACGAGTGTATAAGAGAAGGTCAAAATACACAACCAGAGTGGTTATCTAGAGCTCCCTCCGGTGGCGGCCTTTCCGCCAGCAATGATGTCAGCGAGCAATTGCAGGGCTGCGCTTTTATATTTTACAGCGTGCAGTGACTCAACACACTGATGAGAGCACCGCAAACCAGATGAGTCACGTGTGAATAAATTTCATTTGCATTGCGTGATTAGATAAAGAAAAGTCCGTTTTAGTATTCTCACCGCTCGCACGGTTAGTGCCCTGTCTGACAATTGCCCCCAGAAGATGAGATCACAGAACTATTTCTGAAGTCACTTCATTGAGCGCATTAATGCACACCGAGATCGCAGAGGTCGTTTATATTCTTTGTACAAAGTTCCGCATGTAAAACTGAAAACACCATTCTAACCACAGCGCATGCTCAGTGGCCAGGGGCGCAGTCCGACGGTGGGAGTTGGCGGGGGGGGGGTGTCCTACTCGTGAAAGCTTCCCCGTGGTTATCGGTTAGATTCCAGATAGGGTCGGTAAAGTTGGCCCCCACCCTCGCTTAGTCAAGGACAAGTGGAGTTCCACCGCAACTCCAACAGCAACTCCTGGCCATTGACTCAGTACTAACCCCCGCTGGTCGTGAACTCCCCCATGTATGGCAAGGTTCCATTGGATGCACAATCGGCATTTGCCTCGCTGTAACAGAAGAGTTAAAAAATGAAAACGCACTTAAAAAAACAGTACCGCAATTATTTTTCTAAAATGGCGCGGGAGGTCTTTTGGTTCCGTACGTATCTTAAAACGCGTCAAAGCTGCGTCATGCCGCACGCGTGGGGCCCAGCGGTGCACGGACCTCTGTTCTTGTGGCACTTGCAGCTCTCCACGCACTCCTCAATCGTGTGGAAGTTGTTGTCGTTGCCTCCGCAGCCGCCATAGATGAAGTTCTCGCACTGGCCCGTGGTCATGTTGTAGAAGTGACGCGGGAAGGCGGCCTTGCAGTCGCCAGTCTCCGGCTCAAAGCGGCACTTCTTGGGCACCTCTGCAGTGTGGGGAGGGGGGTGGTGGAGACACGGTGGGGAGTTTAAACACCGACGTGCAAGGGCAATGACGATGGCGGGGTGTGCAGATGAATGTCGCTGTGGGACTAACTTCTCTGGCACATGTCGTGATGGGTACTCCAAGATTGGATGTTCAGTGCTCGCCCGAGCTGCTTTGGTTTCTGGTGGCCGAACGAAGTGCTCGCCACAAAGGAACCACGATACCTTGCTGATGTCGTCAAGGAGCATAAACCATCGCGTAAACTCCGATCATCCTCGCAGCGGATTTTGGCTAACCAAAGACGGTCACCGCATCACACGCTTTCAGATGCAGCCGTCTGGAATGCTCTTCTGTCCGCTATTAGTAAGCCAATGGACGTAAGCACTTTCAAATCAAGTTTGTAAACTAATTTCTTTAGAACTACTTTTTTTGTGTTTAGTGTGTTGTCCTTCACCGCACCTCTGATTAACAATGTTGTCTACGTACGGTGCGAAACAAGTTCAACAAACATAAATAGTGCTGGTGGCAAGTGGGCGTTCTCATCACAACCACGTGCTCAGGGGCTGATAAATTTGTGAATATGTGTTTGTTCGAAATGTTTAGCATACTTCCCAACATGCAATAAAACTGAAATTTGGCATGTGGGTAGCTTGCAAACTGTACACCATGCAAAAAGTATAAAAATAGACTGTTGTATTTTGGGGGGGGGGGGGGGGCGCAATAATGGATATATTTGCACGGCATATGAGCGGTGACGTCACATCTGTGATGTCACCCGCATGCTGCAGCGTTACGCAGTGTGCCTGCTGACGTCACGCATCCCCCCCACCCTCCACGTAGGCCATGTATTAATCCAAGACAAGAATCCAAGTCTCGGGCGAAGCCGGGTAGTAAAGCTAGTATAAGATTAAGTATTCTGACCCCGTGGGCCAAATTCTATGAATTTAGAAAAAACACAATATCTCGCCCTTGCACGTGGGGCCCTCCAGAACGTGAGGCAACCAGGGGTTACGTACGTACTCTACATTGAACTTATTTCACGCCATGCGCAGCCGACCACGCTAATCGGATTGTGCGGGGGAAGCTCAACAAACTGCCTGCGCGCTCGTTTCCCTCGATAGCCGGTGGCGGTGTGGGTGTGGGCACCTACTCTGCACTGTTTTGCAGGCAATGCGGCACTCCGTTTCTGTCTCGAAGTTGTTGGCGTTGCCGTCGCAGCCGCCAAAGTAGAACTTCTGGCAGCGCTGCGTGAGGCGGTTGTAGAAGTAGCGTGGGATGTGGGCCTTGCAGGGCCCAATCTCTCTGTCCATCGTGCAGATGGCGCGTATGGAAAGCTCATCATCGCTCTCGTCGCCTGCAGGGGGAACGGGGAGGACCCAATAACAAAAAACTATTTTGTACGTGCATGTTTACGTTGAACTTCTTTCGAACCATGCATTGCCAACCGTGATAACACTGGTCAAAAAAAAAATTCTGGCCTGGACTTTTGCAGCTGTTTTAGACTAATTTCAGGGTGTTGATTCCAAATCTGATCTCAGATTTGCTCTATCATATCATTTTTATGCTAACGGCATACCCCATTTTCATTGATTTTACCCGAAATTAACTCTGTAACTTTTGATTGCAAGTTGTTGCGAGTCAGTGACTGCTTTAGTGTTAAAATATGGTGCTGTATTTTTAAGATAGTGTGTTTATAATATCATTTTATGTAGATATCCACATTTATTTTATATTTTTCTTCTGCAGTTTTTATTGAAAATGCAATATTTGATATCTCAAAAACCTGATGTGATAGACGAAAACTGATGCCATATTTGGAATCAGCACCCCAAAATGACCTTAAAACCGTTGGAAAACCTTATGCCAGAAAAAGTGTGTTGACCAGTGTAATCGGAGTTAAGGGCCCACTGAGCTGAATATCTCTTCAGACGCGACCTGACCGCCATAAATTACAGCGTAACAAAGTGGCGGCTTATCACGTGGAAGTGTATGGCAGCTGAATGCTCTATAAATGCACGATGATTCTTAACGTGGAGTGGAAAACCCGGAGGACCCGGAGAAAAATCCACACGACCACGGGGAGAGAAACTGCAAACTACAAATATACAGCAGGCGTCAGGGTCGGGATCGAACCCACGACCTCCTGTATACCAGGTGAGCTAGCTAACATCTCTCCACCGCGGCACCACTCTAACCACTGTGGCACCCCGGGGCTTAACTCCCGTCGTAGAAATGATGGTTTATGCATCGTACATATTTGTCTCACCAATGTCGTGTTCAATCACATTTCTGGCTCAGCAATCATCGAAAGGACGTAATAAACCATTTCGGATCTTAACTGATTGTGTTCACGTTTACGGTGACTTTCAGACCGCAGTCCACTCACTGGTATTGACTATATATATTTTATTCTCCGCAGGGAATGGATTCTTTGCTCCGATGCAAGTCTCCTATCACCACTCTCCCATTGACATATTTTGTTGCTTCCTCTTAGTACCTTTCACGCGACGGTCAATGGTATAGTGTATAGCAGATTGTATAATAATAAATAGTATTAAAGTGTAATGTTTAATATAATGTATAAGGTAATATATAGTATCGTAATTGTATAGTGAATATACAGCAGTGTGGTATACAGTAGGGTGGGTAGAATAATACATAGTGTAATATTACAATGTATAGTCTAAACATAAATAGTGCTGGTGGCAAGCGGGCGTTCTCATCACAACCACGTGCTCAGGGGCTCATCAATTTGTGAATATGTGTTTGTTCGAAATGTTTAGCATACTTCCCAACATGCAACAAACCTGAAATTTGGCATGTGGGTAGCTTGCAGACTGTACACCATGCAAAAGTATAAAAATAGACTGTTGTATTTGGGAGGGGGGGCGCAATAATGGATATATTTGCACGACAAGTGAGCGGTGACGTCATATCTGTGATGTCACCCGCATGCTGCAGCGTTACGCAGTGTGCCTGCTGACGTCACGCACCCCCCCCGCACCCTCCACGTAGGCCATGTATTAATCCAAGACAAGAATCCAAGTCTCGGGCGAAGCCGGGTAGTAAAACTAGTATAAGTTATAGTATTCTGACCCTGTGGGCCAAATTCTATGAATTTATAAAAAAAACACAATATCTTGCCCTGGCACGTGGGGCCCTCCAGCACGTGAGGCAACCAGGGGTTACGTACGTACTCTACATTGAACTTCTTTCACGCAATGCGCAGCCGACCACGCTAATCGGATTGTGCGGGGGAAGCTCAACAAACTGCCTGTGCGCTCGTTTCCCTCGATAGCCGGCTGCGGTGTGGGTGTGGGCACCTACTCTGCACTGTTTTGCAGGCGATGCGGCACTCCGTTTCTGTCTCGAAGTTGTTGGCGTTGCCGTCGCAGCCGCCATAGTAGAACTTCTGGCAGCGCTGCGTGAGGCGGTTGTAGAAGTAGCGTGGGATGTGGGCCTTGCATGGCCCAATCTCTCTGTCCATCTTGCAGATGGCGGGTATGGAAAGCTCATCATCGCTCTCGTCACCTGCAGGGAGAACGAGGAGGAACCTATAACAAAAAACTATTTTGTACGCGCATGTTTATGTTGAACTTCTTTCGAACCATGCGTTGCCAACCGTGATAATCGGAGTTAGGGGCCCACTGATAGCGTAACAAAGTAGCGGCTTATCACGTAGAAATGTATGGCAGCCGAATGCTCTATAAATGCACGTTGATTATTAACGTGGAGCGGAAAACCCGGAGGACCCGGAGAAAAATCCACACGACCACGGGGAGAGAAACTTCAAGCTACAAATATACAGCAGGCGTCAGGGTCGGGATCGAACCCACGACCTCCTGTATACCAGGTGAGATAGCTAACATCTCGCCCCCGCGGCACCACACTGTGGCACCCCATTGCTTAACTCCCGTCGTAGAAACGATGGTTTAGGCACCGTACATATTTGTCTCACCAATGTCGTGTTCAATCACATTTCTGGCTCAGCAATCATTGGAAGGACGTAATAAACCATTTCGGATCTTAACTGATTGTGTTCACGTGTACGGTGACTTTCAGACCGCAGTCAACTCACTGGCATTGACTATATATCTTTTATTCTCCACAGGGAATGGATTCTTTGCTCCGCTGCAAGTCTCCGATCACAACTCTCCCATTGACATATTTCGTTACTTCCTCTTAGTACCATTCACGCGACGGTCAATGGTATAGTGTATAGCAGATCTGTGATGTCACCCGCATGCTGCAGCGTTACGCAGTGTGCCTGCTGACGTCACGCACCCCCCCCGCACCCTCCACGTAGGTCATGTATTAATCCAAGACAAGAATCCAAGTCTCGGGCGAAGCCGGGTAGTAAAACTAGTATAAGTTATAGTATTCTGACCCTGTGGGCCAAATTCTATGAATTTATAAAAAAACACAATATCTTGCCCTGGCACGTGGGGCCCTCCAGCACGTGAGGCAACCAGGGGTTACGTACGTACTCTACATTGAACTTCTTTCACGCAATGCGCAGCCGACCCCGCTAATCGGATTGTGCGGGGGAAGCTCAACAAACTGCCTGTGCGCTCGTTTCCCTCGATAGCCGGCTGCGGTGTGGGTGTGGGCACCTACTCTGCACTGTTTTGCAGGCGATGCGGCACTCCGTTTCTGTCTCGAAGTTGTTGGCGTTGCCGTCGCAGCCGCCATAGTAGAACTTCTGGCAGCGCTGCGTGAGGCGGTTGTAGAAGTAGCGTGGGATGTGGGCCTTGCATGGCCCAATCTCTCTGTCCATCTTGCAGATGGCGGGTATGGAAAGCTCATCATCGCTCTCGTCACCTGCAGGGAGAACGAGGAGGAACCTATAACAAAAAACTATTTTGTACGCGCATGTTTATGTTGAACTTCTTTCGAACCATGCGTTGCCAACCGTGATAATCGGAGTTAAGGGCCCACTGATAGCGTAACAAAGTAGCGGCTTATCACGTAGAAATGTATGGCAGCCGAATGCTCTATAAATGCACGTTGATTATAAACGTGGAGCGGAAAACCCGGAGGACCCGGAGAAAAATCCACACGACCACGGGGAGAGAAACTTCAAGCTACAAATATACAGCAGGAGTCAGGGTCGGGATCGAACCCACGACCTCCTGTATACCAGGTGAGATAGCTAACATCTCGCCCCCGCGGCACCACACTGTGGCACCCCATTGCTTAACTCCCGTCGTAGAAACGATGGTTTAGGCACCGTACATATTTGTCTCACCAATGTCGTGTTCAATCACATTTCTGGCTCAGCAATCATTGGAAGGACGTAATAAACCATTTCGGATCTTAACTGATTGTGTTCACGTGTACGGTGACTTTCAGACCGCAGTCAACTCACTGGCATTGACTATATATCTTTTATTCTCCACAGGGAATGGATTCTTTGCTCCGCTGCAAGTCTCCGATCACCACTCTCCCATTGACATATTTCGTTACTTCCTCTTAGTACCATTCACGCGACGGTCAATGGTATAGTGTATAGCAGATCTGTGATGTCACCCGCATGCTGCAGCGTTACGCAGTGTGCCTGCTGACGTCACGCACCCCCCCCGCACCCTCCACGTAGGCCATGTATTAATCCAAGACAAGAATCCAAGTCTCGGGCGAAGCCGGGTAGTAAAACTAGTATAAGTTATAGTATTCTGACCCTGTGGGCCAAATTCTATGAATTTATAAAAAAACACAATATCTTGCCCTGGCACGTGGGGCCCTCCAGCACGTGAGGCAACCAGGGGTTACGTACGTACTCTACATTGAACTTCTTTCACGCAATGCGCAGCCGAGCCCGCTAATCGGATTGTGCGGGGGTAGCTCAACAAACTGCCTGTGCGCTCGTTTCCCTCGATAGCCGGCTGCGGTGTGGGTGTGGGCACCTACTCTGCACTGTTTTGCAGGCGATGCGGCACTCCGTTTCTGTCTCGAAGTTGTTGGCGTTGCCGTCGCAGCCGCCATAGTAGAACTTCTGGCAGCGCTGCGTGAGGCGGTTGTAGAAGTAGCGTGGGATGTGGGCCTTGCATGGCCCAATCTCTCTGTCCATCTTGCAGATGGCGGGTATGGAAAGCTCATCATCGCTCTCGTCACCTGCAGGGAGAACGAGGAGGAACCTATAACAAAAAACTATTTTGTACGCGCATGTTTATGTTGAACTTCTTTCGAACCATGCGTTGCCAACCGTGATAATCGGAGTTAAGGGCCCACTGATAGCGTAACAAAGTAGCGGCTTATCACGTAGAAATGTATGGCAGCCGAATGCTCTATAAATGCACGTTGATTATAAACGTGGAGCGGAAAACCCGGAGGAGCCGGAAAAAAATCCACACGACCACGGGGAGAGAAACTTCAAACTACAAATACACAGCAGGCGTCAGGGTCGGGATCGAACCCACGACCTCCTGTATACCAGGTGAGATAGCTAACATCTCGCCACCGCGGCACCACACTGTGGCACCCCGTTGCTTAACTTCCGTCGTAGAAACGATGGTTTATGCACCGTACATATTTGTCTCACCAATGTCGTGTTCAATCACATTTCTGGCTCAGCAATCATTGGAAGGACGTAATAAACCATTTCGGATCTTAAATGATTGTGTTCACGTTTACGGTGACTTTCAGACCGCAGTCAACTCACTGGCATTGACTATATATCTTTTATTCTCCACAGGGAATGGATTCTTTGCTCCGCTGGAAGTCTCCTATCACCACTCTCCCATTGACATAATTCGTTGCTTCCTCTTAGTACCTTTCACGCGACGGTCAATGGTATAGTGTATAGCAGATTGTATAATAATAAATAGTATAAAAGTGTAACGTTTAATATAATGTATAAGGTAATATATAGTATCATAATTCTATATTGAATATACAGCAGTGTGGTATATTGTAGGGTGGGTAGAATAATACATAGTGTAATATTACAATGTATAGTCTAAACATAAATAGTGCTGGTGGCAAGCTGGCGTTCTCATCACAAGCACGTGCTCAGGGGCTCATCAATTTGTGAATATGTGTTTGTTCGAAATGTTTAGCATATGTCATGCCGCCGCCACGAAGCCGTTCAGCAGGCGCCCCATCTACGACCTCGCCACCACCAAGCGACGGAGCCGACCCCGCGTCCCCCTCACCTCACCTCACATGAACACACCCGCACGCATTTCCCCCCCCCCCATAGAGCTCCGAGGGGAGGTCACCTGGCCGACCGGTTTTTATCCGAGAAGCCCTTATCGGGATTAAACTTTCACGGTTTCCGGCGACCAGGGAATTGGACGACCTCCCCCGATGCTACTTTGCACCGCGGCGCTGCGACCGGCCTTAAGATTGCAAGGTCGCAGCGAGGGGCCACTCGGCCACCGCGGGTGAAACGCATCCCACACACCCCACACACGCAAGTATCGACGGGGCAGGCAGAGGGAATAAGCATTGTGATGGAGGAGCATCATTAGAAAACACACAGCGCATCTGAATTGCATAATCAGGCACCCCCGCACAGGGAGCGGAGGGACGGCATAATTACGCTCGGGCACGCAGGCACCATTGTTAGGGGAGTTAAAGGATAAGGCTGTTAGTATGAGTAATCGGGAGAGCGGGGTCACGCGGGGAGCCGTGCACAAATTCCCACGGCGCACCTTTGTGACGGACGCCACCACATAAACTGCGATAATGGGGGGGCCTGCGTGAGAAAGGAATTGATTGGAATTTGCGCCGCGCAGGTTGAGCATTAATTAGCATATCAAAAGCGGATTGATTGGAATTTGCGCCGCACAGGTTGAGCATTACGTAGCATATCAAAAGCGCCCGGAACCGCGGTGCTCCTGCCAGAGGGTCGCAAGCCTATTGTCCAGAGCCACATTCCCTTTGAGGTAGGGAGGATAAATGGGGAGCGCAAATGGGAAATCGCTCTCTTACTCCTGCACCAGGCGACCAGACGCAGCTCCAGCTCTGCCTCCGGACGGCCGCGCGACGTGCCCCGACGGCATATAGGAAAAGCCACAGGACGACCGAATACTTCGACCCGTGAGTAGCAAGGTGACAGGGTATCGTAAGCCGATAAATAGAGAATAGGTCCAGGGGAAGTAGGATAGGCCAGCCTCGTCGACTCATATTGACATAACATTAAATTACCAGGTAGCAGATAATAAATAATTAATAGCGAAGCGTGGTCTCGCGTGATCTTGTCGTGCAGCGTGAGCGTGTGGGGGCGCGGGTGCACACAGTGGTTCGCCACGTGAGTGAGCGCTGCGCGGAGCTGAGCGCGTGGGTGAGCGTGTGTACGCAGTGGTTCTGTAGTGCTGCGGCTCGCCTCGGGGGAGCGCGGCGCAGAACGGTGCGAGAGTGGGTGTCGCGTGTGTTCACTCCGTGTGTGATACAGGTGCACGATCATAACGCGAATAGTCAGTGTGGAGTTGGAGCGCACGGAGCGGTGTGTGTGTGTGTGCGTACGTTCGCTCCGTGTGGGTCGCAGGTACGCGATTAGGAAAGGGAGGTATCGTGGTAGCGTAAAGGGGGACATAATACTACGCGGTATCCAACCATGCCTACTACGCGGACCCTCGGTGGAGGGGAATCCTCGGGCGACGGCTCCCACACCATGGGTGAGGAACCTAGCAGCGGGGGGGCGATTGATGATGTTAGCCCGGCCGTTAGCATTATCGAGGGAGGGATATCGGGGGCTAGCGACCCCCACATATTTGTGTCAGAAGTGGGATGATCCCCCGCACCCCCAAGGGAAAGAGGCCCCCCAACCCAGATTAAAATCAAATGCACATTTACGGGCAAAGGAATTCCATCATGGAAATCGTTTGCCCGCAGCATCAGAGGGGCTAAAAAAGTTAATGGGTGGTCAGATGAGGAGGCGTTGCAGCAGTTAGAGTTACATTTAGATGGGCGGGCAGCTGACTTTGTGGAAGCTTTGCCCGCAAGCGCACAAACTCAGTGAGAAAAATGAATGTGCGAACTCGAACGGCGCTTCGGCGCCTATGACGAGGAGGATGCGCAGGCGGCCTTAGAGGCACGCCGTCGCCAACCCGGCGAGGATCTGCGAGATTACGCCGAGGATGTACGCATGTTGACCCAGCTCGCGTACCCAGAGTACGAGGCCAAAATAATTGAGGGCCTCGCCGCCGGTAAAATCCAACGATATTTGGCACGCACCCCGTGGTGGCAGCCAAATGTAGACGGTGCACGCCTCTCCTTTAACACCCTCGTCGAGCACGTGCGCAAATGCGAGAAACTCTCGGGTGAGCGCGCGCAGCCTCGAGGGAGGGGACGAGAGTGCGCCGTGGCGAGCCTACTCTCCGACGAGGAGGAAGAGATCGCCATCGCAGTAAGGGGACGGGCAAGGGAGCCCCAGAGACCCAGCGAGACCACCCCAGGGTGGGTTGCCGGGTTACAGGCTGGCATAGGAGATATACGCGAGGAAGCGAATAAAAATATGACCAAGCTGCAGTCCTCCGTTGAGGCCATCCAGTCCTAGATGGGGGAGCTGCTCGCAACGGTGGGAGGGCTAACGGGAAGGGTAACCCAACTAGAGGTGGAGTCCAGGCAGCGACAAACTGGGAGAGGGAGCGGGAAGGGGGCCCACTACGGAGCCGCCCCCCCTCCCCGGGCATGTTATATGTGCGATCGCCGAGGGCATCTAGTGAGGGACTGTTCTGAAATCACCCGGGCTAGGCAGACGCGGGGGTTAAACTCCAATGCCCCCTAGAGAGCGGACCAACTAGGGGTGCAATCGACGCGGTCCCGATACAAATAGATGATGATGAGAATAATGGCGAGCGAGTGATCTCCACACAGGTTCCAGCAACAACGTCCACAGAAACGGTGACTCCTGGCGACTGGCTACGGGAGCTGGTGGTGGGGATCACTGGGGCCACGTCGCTGGTGAACAGGGAGGTAAACGGAGTGCGTACCCGAATCCTGCTGGACACGGGGGCGGTGGCCTCGCTCGTGAGCGCAGCGCACTGCAGCGCGATCGGGGTCGACGTGCGTCACCTGCAGGCACCGGACCGCGCGCTGCACACGGCGAGCAGAGCCGGAATGGGGCTGCTGGGGAGAGCCACCCTAGAGGTCCGCATAGGCAGTCAGGTGTGCACCCAGGAGTTCTACGTGTCGAGTGCGTTGTGTCACGAGTGTATCGCAGGTACCGACCTCTTAGAAAAGCTGGGACTCAACGTGCAACCCCGCCAGCGATGCGCCACCATGGAGAGCAACGGCGAGCGGATACCGTTCCTGGGACGAGAACCAACGCGCCCCCGCTTCGCACCTGTGGCCGCTATCCTGGCGACGGCAGTCACCATCGGGCCGCTCACCGAGATGCTGGTGCCAGTGGCAACCTCCCCCACCGACCCCGCGCTCCGACCATCAGGGGAGGTAATGCTAACTCCTCACCCGGAATTGGCAAAACGGTATGGGGTCGTGGGATCCGCCACGTTGGTAAACACAGATGGGGACCGATTGTTTATGCGGATGTTTAACCCCCACAATACCCCAGCGATACTGCGACGGCGCACCCCGATAGCCACCGTACACCCCCTGCACGCACGCCACTCTAACGACTCGGTGTTCGCACTCTGGGCTGAGGACCCCGGTCGTCCTGAGGATGACCAGGACCTGGCCTGGCGAGTCGGCCCGATTCCCCGAGCCGAGGTCGTTCCCCTGCTCGACGCGTTACATGTACCATGGGCGGATTTACCTAAAGGAGAGGCCGATCGGCTGCGCGAGTTACTGCAGGAGTATGCCGACGTATTCAGTGAACACGACTCGGACGTGGGTCGGACCGACCTTGTTAAGCACCAAATTGACACCGGTGCAGCCCGACCCATTAAACTCCCTGCGTACCGAGTGGGCGCACCCGAACGCGCCCAAATCAAAGAGGCAGTTGGGGACATGCTTCGCGATAACATAATTCAGCCCTCGGCGAGCCCCTGGTCAGCCCCAGTGGTACTAGTAACGAAAAAGGATGGGTCAACCCGGTTCTGCGTCGATTACCGTAAACTGAATGCAGTCACGGTCGGCGATGCCTTCCCCATACCCCGCATCGACGACACCTTCGACAGCCTCGCCGGAGCGCAATATTTTTCCACCCTCGATCTCGCGTCCGGGTACTGGCAGGTGGAGATGGCGGAGGAGGATCGGCCGAAAACCGCATTCACCACCCCGATGGGGCTATTCGTGTTTCGAGTACTCCCGTTCGGACTCACCAATGCACCCGCGACGTTCCAGCGGCTGATGGAGTTGGTGATGCGGGGCTTGCAATGGGAACAGTGCCTGATTTACTTGGACGATGTGATAGTGTTCAGTAGATCTTTGTCTGAGCATTGGTCCAGGTTACGGGAGGTATTCCAGCGACTGCGAGCGGCTCATCTCAAGCTCAAGCCACGTAAGTGTTACATCGCACAACGCGAGGTGGGGTACCTCGGGCATCGCGTCAGCGAGGCAGGCGTGCACACCGATCCGGAGAAGGTACGCGCCGTAGTGGAGTGGCCACGGCCAAGGAATCTGACGGAGATCAGATCATTTTTGGGGCTCGCCACCTATTATCGTCGATTTGTAAAGGGATTCAGCGAGATTGCACGCCCTCTCACCCAACTCACCTCCCCTAAGCACCCCTATCAGTGGACGGGGGCCTGCCAGACGGCCTTCACCACTCTCAAAGATCACCTCACCCACGCCCCCACCCTCGCTTTCCCCGATTTTACCACCGATTTTATTTTGGACACCGACGCCTGCAGCAGCGGGCTGGGCGCGGTGTTGTCACAGGTACAGGATGGGACGGAACGAGTCATCGCGTACGCCAGCCGGACCTTGAGTGGGGCCGAGCTGAACTATTGCGTGACCCGCCAAGAGTTGTACGCCGTGATTTTCGCATGCAAACAGTTCCGGCCGTATTTGTACGGCAGGAGATGTCGCGTACGCACTGACCATTATGCTCTGCAGTTCCTTCTTACATTCAAGGAGCCGCGGGGGCAGATGGCCCGGTGGTTGGCGCAGTTGCAGGAGTACAACCTGCAAATAGAGTATCGGGCTGGCCGGACGCATGCAAACGCGGACGCCTTGTCGAGGCGACCCACGGTGTACGCCGAGACAAGGGCGGAGGAGGCCTGCCCGTGTTTCACGGGGGGACGCTGCCGGCAGGCAACGGACCCCCGAGAGGCCGCGGCCACTGACCCCCCCCCCAGCGAGAGAGAGTGCAGTGTGCGCCACAGAGACCCTCACAGGTGGCACTGAGGATCCCGTCGACCGCCCGGCAAGCGCGGGACCCGCGGCTCGGGACCCGATCGGACGGATCCAGGAGGACGTCGGCTGCGCCTTCCCGGGCCTAAACGACGAGCAGCTGAGACAGACCCAGCAGCGAGATCCGGATCTGGCGGCAGTGGAGGCGGCACTGCGGGAGGAAAAGAGCGCCCTACCAGGACCCTGGAGCGGTTTGTATGCCCGGTTGTGTGTGCAGAACGGAGTGGTACGGGAGTTAACCGAGGCCGGCCAGCCGGGGTGCATCTGTGTTCCTGCCCAGGTGCGACCCCAGCTGCTACGGCTGGTGCATGACCACCCACTCGGGGGCCACGATGGGGAACGACGCACGCGAGAGACCCTGCGTCGCCAGTATCTCTGGCCCAAATTGGCACAAGACGTGGCGGCCTGGGTACAGGGCTGCCGCGCCTGTCAGCAGTGCGGGCCGAAACCGGCACGATACCAGGTACCCCTAAGGCCGTTCCGCGTCAGCCGCACGAATCAGCTGGTCGGGATCGACCTACAGGGGCCATTCCCGCGATCCCATCGAGGCAACCAGTATATCCTGGTCGCAGTAGAGTATTTCACCCGCTACCCCGTGGCAGTGGCCATCCCTGATAAAAACGGCCTTGGTGGTGGCCCGGGCATTTGTGGAACATTACGTACTGAAGCACGGGTCCCAGAACGAGTCCTCACCGACCAGGGTAGCGAGTTCGAGGCCGAGCTGTTCCAGGCACTGTGCCGAGAATTCGGAATCCAGAAGGACCGAACCACAGCGTACCACCCCCAAGCGAACGGTATGGTAGAGCGCATGAATCAGACCCTAGCGGGGAAACTCAAACGTATGGCCGTCGCAAATCAACGGGATTGGGACGAACACCTCCCCTACGCCCTTTTCGCCTATGCCACCACCGTACACACGTCGACGGGACAAACCCCGTTTTTAATGATGTTCGGCCCGCGAGTCTCGTTTACCCGCAGATCTGCTATTCGGCGTCCCTTCCCCCCAGCCGGAGGAGGGAAGCCGCCCCGTGGAACACCTGTTGGAGACCCTGCGAGAAGCCCGAGGCCGAGCATACCCGCAAGGGGAAGCCGCGCATCGGCGGCAGGAACAGGGCACACGACCCCGCATGGAACCCCCCTTATTCCTGACAGGCGCTAAGGTGTGGCTACACACCCCTCGCGTCGGGGCCGGGCAGGTGGGGAAACTGACGACCTACTGGCGGGGACCCTGGACCGTGGTGCGACAGATCTCCCCCTGGACGGTACTAATTTATGGCGGGAAGAGGGATCGAGAGACGGTGGTCAACGTCCGCCGCTTAAAACCGCGAGAGAGAACCCCGTCACCCGAAGGCCCCGAAATCCCGGAGTACCCGCACCCCTCGTGTTGGGGGGCCTCGCACCCTACATGGGCCTTGCCGGGCCCACGAGACGCCCCGATCCAGTCAGGAGACGACGCGGACGACGGCCCCTAAACCCCTCCGCTTCTGAGTTTGTACCCCAGCCCGCAGGTACCGAGGTACAGGGAGAGCCGCTGGAGTGGAGGAGGAGGCCGCCGCAGGAGCTGCAGAGGACGGAGCCACCCACCCCGAGACCAGCCACGAGGTCCGGACGGACCCCCCGGACCCCGCAGCGTTTCCTCGTGGGCGCGGCTCAAGCAAGGTGCTCCAGTCAACCCGGGACGGGGACCAGCACCTCGGGGGGCTATGTCATGACGCCGCCACGAAGCCGTTCAGCAGGCGCCCCATCTACGACCTCGCCACCACCAAGCGACGGAGCCGACCCCGCGTCCCCTTCACCTCACCTCACATGAACACACCCGCACGCATTTCCCCCCTCCCCCATAGAGCTCCGAGGGGAGGTCACCTGGCCGACCGGTTTTTATCCGAGAAGCCCTTATCGGGATTAAACTTTCATGGTTTCCGGCGACCAGGGAATTCGACGACCTCCCCCGACGCTACTTTGCACCGCGGCGCTGCGACCGGCCTTAAGATTGCAAGGTCGCAGCGAGGGGCCACTCGGCCACCGCGGGTGAAACGCATCCCACACACCCCACACACGCAAGTATCGACGGGGCAGGCAGAGGGAATAAGCATTGTGATGGAGGAGCATCATTAGAAAACACGCAGCGCATCTGAATTGCATAATCAGGCACCCCCGCACAGGGAGCGGAGGGACGGCATAATTACGCTCGGGCACACAGGCACCATTGTTAGGGGAGTTAAAGGATAAGGCTGTTAGTATGAGTAATCGGGAGAGCGGGGTCACGCGGGGAGCCGTGCACAAATTCCCACGGCGCACCTTTGTGACGGCCGCCGCCGCATAAACTGCGATAATGGGGGGGCCTGCGTGAGAAAGGGATTGATTGGAATTTGCGCCGCGCAGGTTGAGCATTAATTAGCATATCAAAAGCAGATTTATTGGAATTTGCGCCGCGCAGGTTGAGCATTAAGTAGCATATCAAAAGCGCCCGGAACCGCGGTGCGCGTGCCAGAGGGTCGCGAGCCTATTGTCCAGAGCCACATTCCCCTTGAGGTAGGGAGGATAAATGGGGAGCGCAAAGGGGAAATCGCTCTCTTACTCCTGCGCCAGGCTCCAGCTCTGCCTCCGGACGTCCGCGCGACGTGCCCCGACGGCATAGAGGAAAAGCCACAGGACGACCGAATACTTCGACCCGTGAGTAGCAAGGTGACAGGGTATCGTAAGCCGATAAATAGAGAATAGGTCCAGGGGAAGTAGGATAGGCCAGCCTCGTCGACTCATACTGACATAACATTAAATTACCAGGTAGCAGATAATAAATCATTAATAGCGAAGCGTGGTCTCGCGTGATCTTGTCGTGCAGCGTGAGCGTGTGGGGGCGCGGGTGCACACAGTGGTTCGCCACGTGAGTGAGCGCTGCGCGGAGCTGAGCGCGTGGGTGAGCGTGTGTACGCAGTGGTTCTGTAGTGCTGCGGATCGCCTCGGGGGAGCGCGGCGCAGAGCGGTGCGAGAGTGGGTGTCGCGTGTGTTCACTCCGTGTGTGATACAGGTGCACGATCATAACGCGAGTAGTCAGTGTGGAGTTGGAGCGCACGGAGCGGTGTGTGTGTGTGTGCGTACGTTCGCTCCGTGTGGGTCGCAGGTACGCGATTAGGAAAGGGAGGTATCGTGGTAGCGTTAAGGGGGACATAATACTACGCGGTATCCAACCATGCCTACTACGCGGACCCGCGGTAGAGGGGAATCCTCGGGCGACGGCTCCCACACCATGGGTGAGGAACCTAGCAGTGGGGGGGCGATTGATGATGTTAGCCCGGCCGTTAGCATTATCGAGGGAGGGATCTCGGGGGCTAGCGACCCCCACACATACTTCCCAACATGTAACAAACCTGAAATTTGGCATGTGGGTAGCTTGCAGACTGTACACCATGCAAAAAGTATAAAAATAGACTGTTGTATTTGGGGGGGGGGTGGGCGCAATAATGGATATATTTGCACGACAAGTGAGCGGTGACGTCACATCTGTGATGTCACCCGCATGCTGCAGCGTTACGCAGTGTGCCTGCTGACGTCACGCATCCCCCCCCCCGCACCCTCCACGTAGGCCATGTATTAATCCAAGACAAAAATCCAAGTCTCGGGCGAAGCCGGGTAGTAAAGCTAGTATAAGTTATAGTATTCTGACCCTGTGGGCTAAATTCTATGATTTTAGAAGAAACACAATATCTCGCCCTGGCACATGGGGCCCTCCAGCACGTGAGGCAACCAGGTGTTACGTATGTACTCTACATTGAACTTCTTTCACGCAATGCGCAGCCGACCCCGCTAATCGGATTGTGCGGGGGAAGCTCAACAAACTGCCTGCGCGCCCGTTTCCCTCGATAGCAGGCGGCGGTGTGGGTGTGGGCACCTACTCTGCACTGTTTTGCAGGCAATGCGGCACTCCGTTTCTGTCTCGAAGTTGTTGTCGTTGCCGTCGCAGCCGCCATAGTAGAACTTCTGGCAGCGCTGCGTGAGGCGGTTGTAGAAGTAGCGTGGGATGTGGGCCTTGCAGGGCCCAATCTCTCTGTCCATCTTGCAGATGGCGGGTATGGAAAGCTCTTCATCGCTCTCGTTGCCTGCAGGGAGAACGAGGAGGAACCTATAACAAAAAACTATTTTGTACGCGCATGTTTACGTTGAACTTCTTTTGAACCATGCGTTGCCAACCGTGATAATCGGAGTTAAGGGCCCACTGAGCTGAATACCTCTTCAGACGCGACCTGACCACCACAAATGATAGCGTAACAAAGTAGCGGCTTCTCACGTAGAAATGTATGGCAGCCGAATGCTCTATAAATGCACGTTAATTATAAACGTGGAGCGGAAAACCCGGAGAAAAACCCACACGACCACTGGGAGAGAAACTTCAAACTACAAATATACAGCAGGCGTCAGGGTCGGGATCGAACCCACGACCTCCTGTATACCAGGTGAGATAGCTAACATCTCGCCACCGCGGCACCACTCTAACCACTGTGGCACCCCGGGACTTAACTCCCGTCGTAGAAACGATGGTTTATGCACCGTACATATTTATTTCACCAATGTCGTGTTCAATCACAATGCCGCAGGTGACAACAACACGCTCACCAGCCCAGCCACTCAGTCACCGATGCAGTTCAAGACGCTGCTTCTCTTTCTGCGTCTTCCCTCGCAGTGCTCGACTGTGAAATTCCCTCCTTCCACCATCGTCTCTGTTGCTGATATATATATTAATAATGATTGGCCTTGCTCGATTGAACAAACACGTTAAACAAGTATTTATTACAATTTTGGCAAGTGCTGTTGGTTGCTGGCCGTTTTAATATTTTAGGTCAATGCTCAGCCTCTGTGTTGAAAAAAAACGTGCGGTATTCATGACATTCTTAGAGCTATCGTGAAGGCTCATCCATAAATTACATCATTGGTCAAGTTCATTGTGGAATGACGCACAAACATGTTTCAACTAAATCGGTAGCAGTGTAACAACATATTTTCTCTCCATGTGTGTCTTTGAGTTCAACGTACGATAATTTTACTTTTAAGATCATACCCCAGTGAGAGTCGCCGAATTCTCTGGATTATTGCATGTTTGTTTGTGCGACCCTATCTAAATTACATTATTGACACAGAGCACAAGTTTGAGGTGCATCTTACTCGCTGGTGAATATTATAGTAATTTGAAAGATACAATATGTACGTGCTCACGTCTCTCTTCACAATCTTTCTCTTGGCAGGTATATAAATGTTTTGTGGGAGCCGTGCGGGAGAGGAATTTGTGCGGCGGCTTTCACTGAAGCAATCGATGAAGGAAAACACCAACGCGTGCCTTTAAGGAGGTTCAGTTTACACGCTAAGCAACAATACTGATGAACTGTCACATGTGAGCGTCGCAATTTAATTCAGGAATCGATTATTATTTTTCTGTTTGCCTGGTCTGTAACGTCTCGCTCGTACTGTCTTCGTCGTAGGTTTCGTTTCGTTTTGTTCCATCTCATTCACTTCCATGAGCCTCCAGATAACTTTTGCAAATCATCAGTATATTACATAAAAAAAATGTAAAGGTGTAGCTCCGCAATTGTTTGCTCATGCCACAGCTGGCAGAAGGCCCTCCGGTTAGAGGGAGCTCTAGAGAGTCCTTCTAGACCAGAGGTCGGCAATGAAAATTCGGTAAAAAAAAAACCCTCGATATTTCAAGAGCCGCAACGCGACGTGAATACGAGACGGTGGGGTCCTTAATAAACAACGTCACGACGCAGTCCTCAAAGAGCCGCATTCGTCTCCGGAGCCGCAGCGTGCAAACCCCTGACTTAGACGGTATATTGGCCTACTCTTTCACGCTGGCCAGATGCCGTGGAAGATGCGGTACTACTCGCAATTTCCCCCATCCACACGCGACCTTTTTTTTCCGCTGGGTAAACAAGAGGCGGGGATATTGAGGAAACTTACATCGTTGTTTCAACTGCTGCGCCGGGAATTAAAATGGAAAAAGGCGTTCTCTGCATTGCACGTCCAGTGTGCTGAATATTACACCATCCATGTAATTTCTATCAATCATAAATGGTCGCACGGAAATTTTAACCAGCGAAACAAATCATTACATTCCTTGCGAATAGTGTCCCAACCGCAGCTGGTGACAATTCATTGGCGTGAATGCAGCCACTAAATGTATCTGGCAGACCCAGGGGAAGCAATTCGACCACTTTTCTCTCAGGGTACGACATCAATTGCATCTGGCAAAACGTCAAAAACAGCTAATCTGAACGCACGTTGATTCTAAATGTGGAGGGAAAATTGGAGGACCCGGACAAAATCCACGCGACCACGGGGAGAGAGAGAGACACGCAAACTCCAAATATATAACAGGCGTCAGGGTCGAGATCGAACCCATCACCCTCCTGCATGCCAGGCGTGGCAATAAACATCTCACCACCGCGGCACCATTCCTTGCACCGAGGATTTGATTCCTTGCACCCGAAGGAACTTCGCAATGACACATACGGGGCTTGATTTCTCACGGAATATTTTCATATATTTTAAGGACCCACAAAACCCCCTCCTCCCCCTACCTTGTACCACCCCCACCACCCTGAGGAAGAGGTGAGGCCTCAGGAAGCAGGGAAATATTTTCTATAACCCAGCCCAGGACGGCTCTGGCCGAAATTAAGCCGCCCTGGGCAAGCCTACGTTCAACCACGTGCCCCTACAAACTCGATCAGCATGTGGTTAGTACGGGACATTAAGACATGACAGGCAGGGTTTCGGGTATTTTTCTTTCCATTCAAGCAGTAACAGTGCCATACTCTTTGATTCTTTCGGTAAAGTCACGAAAGAACCAAAGAGTATGGATTCCTGCAGTCACAAAAGCTTCAAATCAAGATAGTAACAGTGCCAACCTAAGCAACTGACCTTTTGGCTTATGAGAAGAAAAAGGGGGGGGGGGCAGAGGGCGATGGGGAAGAAAAAAACATCAGAATCAGAATATTTAGTTAGACTGGAGAAGTACAATGAGCTATGAAGCTCTTTTTCACAGACGCCCAGTAAAAGGGCCGCTGCAGCGTTGTCCGAATGAGAAAGACCGATTCACTCTGAGCAATACATCGGTGTCTATTGATCCCACCACTCCTCTTCAGCGGAAGAGTAGAGAGAATACAAAGTAAAATAATCGATTTCACGTGGCCTCGTCGTCAACATCAAGTGGTCATCGTGGCCAAAGCCATCGATGCCACCACCACCGCTACCGCACCTCATCGCCAGCACCTTCCACCTTCCACCTGATCCCACAGCTGGTGCACAGTCGACACGTGACCTCCAATATCTGCCCTGACAGTAGAAAAATTACAACTTAAAATACTTTTTTCATGTTACCAGGTAAGGCCCACTGAGCTCTAAAGCTATTTTTAAGAATTCTAGATTTGAAGCTTTCGTGACTGCAAGGATTCATATTCTTACGGGTTTTTTCGGTAAAGTCACGTAGGTAAAAAAATAAAATTAAAATTAATAAAAGTAAAATAAAAATAAAATAAAAATCACGACGTTTCGGAGGCAACACAAGCTTCCGTCTTCAGGTGGAACCGTCACAGCACGCTTGCTGTATCAAGTAAATGAGAAATTTCAAGAGATCCGACCTTGTATATATACTGGTTGAGGGGGGAGGAGCCAGGGTAGGCCCCTGGATAGGAGTTTTTTTTTAAGAAGTGACCTGGCCGCCACAAATGATAGCTCGACAAATTGGCTTATCGCACGGAAATGTATAGCAACCAAATACTCTAAATGCGTGATGTCGATTCAAAATGTAGAGGGAAAAATCGGAGGAGCCGGAAAAATATCCACACGACCACAGGGAGAGAGACACTCAAACTCCAAATATATACGGCAGGCGTCAGTGTCGGGATCAAACCCACGATCTCCTGCATACCAAGCGAGGGACTTACATCTCGCCACCGCGGCCCCCCCCCCCCTTCCCCGTGCCATGTGCTCTTTGGTTTTTCCCTCGGTCGCGGCACTCACGTGGTGGAGACCACCCCAACGTGTGTCCCTCTCTCACCCTCCACGCACGTCCCACCGAGTGCATCTGCTTTTGTCTCACGGCCTTGCAAAAGCATCAATGAACACGCAAGCTCGTACCACATGTCACCTCCCCGCCCCCCGCCGTGTGACGATGATAAACCTCGCACGCTCCGCAGTGTGCACAAATGCAATAGTTCGAACTTCGGGTCAACTCCTCTGTTCCCATCAGTGCCACGAACCTAACTAATCATGTGCGGTGCAGTTTCCCGTTGATCCAAATTGATTGCCGTGATCCAAACCCTCCCCCCGACCTTATCAAGTTTCCACCGTGTACCAGCGCATGATCAGTGGCCAGGGGCGCAGTCCCATGGTGGGAGTTGGGGGGGTGTCCTACTCGTGAAAACTTCCCCGTGGTTATCGGTTAGATTCCAGATAGGGTCGGTAAAGTTGGCCCCCAACCTCGCTTCGTCAAGGACAAGTGGAGTTCCACCGCAACTCCAACAGCAACTCCTGACCATTGACTCAGTACTAACCCCCGCTGGTCGTGGACTCCCCCGTGTATGGAAAGGTTCCATCGGTAGCACAATCGGCATTTGCCTCGCTGTAACGGAAGAGTTAAAAAATGAAAACGCACAAAAAAAATAGTACCGCATTTTTTTTTCTAAAATGGCGCAGGGCGTCTCTTTGTTCCGTACGTATTTTAAAACGTGTCAAAGCTCCGTCAGGCCGCACGCGTGGGGCCCAGCGGGGCACGGACCTCTGGTCTTGTGGCACTTGCAGCTCTCCACGCACTCCTCGGTCGTGTGGAAGTTGTTGTCGTTGCCTCCGCAGCCGCCGTAGATGAAGCTCTCGCACTGGCCCGTGGTCATGTTGTAGAAGTGACGCGGGAAGGCGGCCTTGCAGTTGCCAGTCTCCGGCTCAAAGCGGCACTTCTTGGGCACCTCTGCAGTGGGGGGGGGGGGGGGGGGTGGTGGAGACACGGCGGGGAGTTTAAAGTTTTAAACACCGACGTGCAAGGGCAATGACGATGGCGGGGCGTGCAGATGAATGTCGCAGTGGGACTAACTTCTATGGCAAATGTCGTGATGGGTACTTCAAGATTGGATGTTCAGTGCTCGCCCGAGCTGCTTTGGTTTCTGGTGACCAAACGAATACATGATGAGGTCGCACTCATTACGCACAAAGTGCTCACCACAAAGGAACCACGATACCTTGCTGATCTCGTCAAAGAGCATAACCATCGCGAAAACTCTGATCATCATCGCAGCGGATTTTGGCTAACCAAGACGGTCACCGCATCACGTGCTTTCAGATGCAGCCGTCTGGAATGCTCTTTCATCCGATATTAGCAAGCCAATGGACGTATGCACTTTCAAATCTAGTTTGTAAACTAATTTCTTTAGAACTGCTTTTTTGTGTTTAGTGTGTTGTCCTTCCCCCGCACCTCTGATTAACACTGTTGTCTACGTAAGGTGCGAAACAAGTTCAACAAACATAAATAGTGCTGGTGGCAAGCGGGCGTTCTCATCACAACGACGTGCTCAGTGGCTCATCAATTTGTGAATATGTGTTTGTTCAAAATGTGTTGCATACTTCTCAACATGCAACAAACCTGAAATTTGGCATGTGGGTAGCTTGCAGACTATACACCATGCAAAAAGTATAAAAATAGACTTTTATATATTTTTTTTTTGGGGGGGGGGGGCGCAATAATGGATATATTTGCACGGCAAGTGAGCGGTGACGTCACATCTGTGATGTCACCCGCATGCGGCAGCGTTACGCAGTGTGCCTGCTAACGTCACGCATCACCCCCCCCCACCCTCCGCGTAGGCCATGTATTAATCCAAGACAAGAATCCAAGTCTCGGGCGAAGCCGGGTAGTAAAGCTAGTATAAGATATAGTATTCTGACCCCGTGGGCCAAATTCTATGGGTTAGGAAAAAACACAATATCTCGCCCTGGCACGTAGGGCCATTCGGCATGTGTGGCCCTCCAGCACGTGAGGCAACCAGGGGATACGTACGTACTCTATACTCTACATTGAACTTCTTTCACGCCATGCGCAGCCGACCCCGCTAATCGGATTGTGCGGGGGAAGCTCAACAAATTGCCTGCGCGCTCGTTTCCCTCGATAGCCGGCGGCGGTGTTTGTGTGGGCACCTACTCTGCACTGTTTTGCAGGCGATGCGGCACTCCGTTTCTGTCTTGAAGTTGTTGGCGTTGCCGTCGCAGCCGCCAAAGATGAACTTCTGGCAGCGCTGCGTGTAGCGGTTGTAGAAGTAGCGTGGGACGTGGGCCTCGCAGGGCCCAATCTCTCTGTCCATCGTGCAGATGGCGCGTATGGAAAGCTCATCATCGCTCTCGTCGCCTGCAGGGAGAACGGGGAGGACCCAATAACAAAAAACTATTTTGTACGTGCATGTTTACGTTGAACTTCTTTCGAACCATGCATTGCCAACCGTGATAACACAGTTCAACAAAAAAAAATCTGGCCTGGACTTTTGCAGCGGTTTTAGACTAATTTCAGGGTGCTGATTCCAAATCTGATCTCAGATTTGCACTATCACATTTCATTTTTATGCTATCGGCATACCCCATTTTCATTGATTTTACCCGAAATTAACTCTTTCACTTATGATTGCAAGTTGTTGCGAGTCAGTGACTGCTTTAGTGTTAAAATATTTTGCTGTATTTTTAGGATTGTGTGTTTATAATATCATTTTATGTAGATATCCAGATTTATTTAATATATTTCTTCTGCAGTTTTTATTGAAAATGCAATATTTGATATTTCAAAAACCTGATGTGATGTACAAAAACTGATGCCAGATTTGGAATCAGCACCCCAAAATTACCTTTAAACCGTTGGAATACCTTATGCCAGAAAAAGTGTGTTGACCAGTGTAATCGGAGTTAAGGGCCCACTGAGCTGAATACCTCTTGAGACGCGACCTGACTGCCACAAATTATAGCGTAACGAAGTGGCGGCTTATAACGTAGAAGTGCATGGCAGCCGAATGCTCTATAAATGCACGTTGATTCTAAATGTGGAGTGTAAAACCCGGAGGACCCGGAGAAAAATCCACACGACCACGGGGAGAGAAACTGCAAATATACAGCAGGCGTCAGGGTCGGGATCGGGATCGAACTCACGACCTCCTGCATACCAGGTGAGCTAGCTAACATCTCGCCACCGCGGCACCATTCTAACCACTGTGGCACCCCGGGGCTTAACTCCCGTCGTAAAAACGATAGTTTATGCACCGTACTTATTTGTTTCACCAATGTCGTGTTCAATCACAATGCCGCAGGTGACAACAACACGCTCACCCGCCCAGCCACTCAGTCACTCATGCAGGTCAAGACGCTGCTTCTCTTTCTGCTTCTTCCCTCGCAGTGCTCGACTGTGGAATTCCCTCCTTCCACCATCGTCTCTGTTGCTGATATATATTTTAATAATGATTGGCCTTGCTCGATTGAACAAACACGTTAAACAAGTTTTTATTACAATTTTGGCAAGTGCTGTTGGTTGCTGGCCGTTTTAATGTTTTGGGTCAATGCTCAGCCTCTGTGTTGAAAAAATGCGTGCGGTATTCATGGTATTCTTAGAGCTATCGTGAAGGCTCATCCATAAAACACATTCCTGCGGAGGGAGCTGGTAGCAACGTTGGGTTGCTCGATCAATGGCCAGGGTCAATGGCGGCGCGTTGTATTTCGCAAATATGCCCGACTGTGAGGGCGGGCACAAGCCGGCGTGAGTAGGTTAAACGTGGAATTTTATAAGGGCACCACGGGGTGAGCAGCCCCTCCCGACCCAGCCCCACCCCTCCCACCCCCCACCCAGCCCCCCCCACCCAGCCCCTCCCCACCCTCCCCACCCAGCCCCTCCCCACCCTCCCCTCCCCACCCAGCCCCTCCCTGCACGACGGACACGATAATCCCCTGTGGGCTGGTGTAACCAGGAGGTTCCTACCAGTATTACTTCATTGGTCAAGTTCATTGTGGAATGACGCACAAACATGTTTCAACTAATTCGGTAGCAGTGTAAGAACATATTTTCTCTCCATGTGTGTCTTTGAGTTCAACGTATGATAATTTTACTTTTAAAATCATACCCCAGTGAGAGTCGCCGCATTCTCTGGATTATTGCATGCTTGTTTGTGCGACCCTATTTAAATTACAATATTGACACAGAGCACAAGTTTGGGGTGCGTCTTACTCGCTGGTGAATATGTAATGCGGGCGTAAACGGCTTCGCGGATATGACGTCATGGGGGGAGGAGTTAGGTCACGTGGGTGAGAGGGGTGAGGTCTTACGGGAGAGATACCGGAAGAGACGGGAGAGTGTGGGAGACGGAGTTAGAGTGAGGCCACGCAGGGCGGAGGTCGAGGAGTGGCGAGATCGCCACACACACGGGGGAGTAAGACTTGGCACCGTCGGCCAGCGGTGACCAAGCGCGGAGGAACGACGGGCAGCAGTGGAGCTGCAGTAAGAGCAGCGATGGAGCTGCAGTGAGCGCAGCCGGAGGACTGCACAAGGGGTCTGCAGCGGAGCTGCAGAGGTGTGGAGGCTACGGGAGCGAGGGCAGCTACGGAGCTGCCAAGGGGAGAGCTCTGAGCGAGGGCAGTGCGGGAAAAGTGTAAGAACCCTAATAAAGGACGACGGAGACAGAACCAGGATCGAGTCCCTTATTACACTGGTGTCATAAGTGAAACGGCATGTCAAAACAACTCAGAAGAAAGAATATTCCTGTGCGAGCTCGTCACGCCGAGGACGGCGTTGGGGGGAGCCGATGGAGGTCCACAGGTCGCTGCCTTGCCTCCACTGTCGGCGCCATTGACCACGCGGCAAGAAGACGCCATCTTGGGCATGGCAGGAGAAGAACGGCGGGAAGCCGCCATCTTGCGCTCTCCGCGGCGAGAGGCCGCCATCTTGAACACGCGGCGATGCGACGCCATTTTTAATATGCCGCCTGGTGAGTCATCGGAGGAGGACGGTGCAACAAGGAGTCACAGTCGTCATCTCACGACCGTCAAAGAATTCTCCATCGGGGGCGATTGGAGTGCTTTCGCCTGCCGATTTCTGGCGGCGGTACGCTCAGCGAGGTGGACGGACGCTGAGGTGTTGGAGGTTTTACCGACTCTTTTCGATGACGAGTCGGTGAGATTCTTCCGCTCCATCAAGGCGGAGAAGAAGAAAACATTGAGAGGAGTTTTCGACGAGATGGCAGATGCATATGAGCCACCGGATGACGCTCATCGCCGGTTTGTTCAACGTCAGCGAGCACCCGAGGAGTCGCCGGTGGCATACAGGGGTGTGGTATTGGAGTTGGCCATGGCTGCATACCCGGAGACGGAGCCTGACCTGCTCGAACCTCTCATCTTGGGTAAGATGCTCGAGCTGTCCCGGGATTTGGGGATTCCTATGCCCGTGTGTGGCCACGAAAAGCTTACGTCCCGGGTGGCCGCTAAATGTCTTGATGCCCAGTTCAACCTGCGCCGTTGGAAGCAAGTCACGGCGTGGACGGGGGGACCCATCGTCGAGGGAGGTGCCGCGGGTTGGGATCCTAAGAAGGCGGTGTACGTTCCTGACGGGGGGGGCCCGCAGGAGCTGACAACCGCCTCTGCTCAGTGGTCGGCCCGCAGTACGCCGGGGCCGCGATCTGCGCCACCGTCACGGGAGCGTCGGGACGGGTGCCTGCGGCGCGGCGTAATAACATCGACTGCTTCCGCTGCGGCCGTAAAGGCCATTACGCCAGGGACTGCTGGGCTCGCGTCCTGGGTCCGCCCCAGCAGGAGGCCTCGTCAGCGGACGTGCCACGGAAGGATCCTCCAGGACAGGCAAGTCGGTGCGCACCAGACACCCGGCAAGGCTTGACACCTCACTCATCACCGTTGTCGTGCGATCCGGGTGTTGTTAATAACGGGGGGAGGCCTTTGACTGGGCCACGTCGCTCGGTAACGCAGTGGCGTAAATTGGCACGTCGGGTCGTCGCGGCCGCTACTAGCTCGTCCACCGTACCTGGTTCTATACAAGGGGTGGACGTACGTGTGTTAGTGGATTCCGGGGCGTCCGCGACCACTATATCGGATGTCATTTTCCATCTGTTGAACATCCCACCTGAGGCCGTGCGTCCGGTATACGATTCTTGCGTCGCTGCCAACGGGGGTAGCATGGGCATTGTGGGCCAGGTGGACGCTACAATATCTATTGGGGGAGTGTCGGCCTCGGGAAATGTGTTAATTTCGAGGTCCCTCGCGGTTCCTTGCTTATTGGGAACTGACTTCCTGGCCAAGATGCCCATTCTAATTCGAATTAATCAAAACTGCATTGAATTACCGAGTGGCCATAAAATTACGTTTCTACCATCGCCCTGGGGGCGACCTGCTCCGGTCGCTCAGGTGCAGGCGTTGTCCGAGGTATCTGTTGATATTCCACCTGGCTCACAGATGCTTATCCCCTTGCGATTTCGGAAGCCTGTACCTGGTCGTCAGGGTGCAATTGGGATTTTGTTGTCGCCGTCCGCCACTATAACGGGCGGAGCGGCGCTCGTGGGGGCGCAAACTATTGTCCGGCATGACCAGCAGCCGTTTCTGCAGGTTCTTAATGCGAGTTCTGAGAATGTGTGTGTGCCGGCTGGTACGGTTGTGGCCCATGCCACTACGGCGTTTACGGCACAAGATCATCTGGGCAGCCAGATCGTGGTTGGTGGTGTTTCAGGTCCTGGTGCCGCTGATAATCGCTGGATCGCCGAATTGTGTGGGGAAAATTCTTCCCTTTCCGGGGAACAACGTTGTGCGCTTTGTAAATTATTATTGAGTTATTCTGATGTGTTTAGCTCCGACGATTTGGAATTGGGACGCACCTCGTTGCTTTACCATCACATTGACACAGGGGACGCTGCCCCTATTCGGTTGAACTCGCATCGGATGAGTCCGGTGGAGCGAGATCAGGTTCGAGGGGCAGTGGATGACATGTTGGCTGCGGACATAATATCTCCATCTAACAGCCCATGGGGTGCACCTGTTGTTTTGGTTAAAAAGAAGGATGGCAAATTGCGCTTTTGTGTCGACTTTCGTAAGTTGAATAAAGTGTCTGTGGCAGATGCGTACCCCCTGCCGCGTATGGACGACTCCCTCGATGCCTTGTCGGGGGCGAAGTTCTTTTCAACGCTAGATCTCTCTTCGGGATTCTGGCAGATTCCCCTTGACGAACCCTCGCGGGAGAAGACTGCTTTCCGTACGCCGCAGGGGTTATTCCAATTTAACTGCCTTCCGATGGGGCTGAATGCTGCCCCTGCCACATTTCAAAGGTTTATGGAGTTGGTGTTAACGGGGTTGCAATGGGAGACGTGTCTGATATATTTAGATGATATTATCGTCTTCAGCCGCACATTTGATGAGCATTTACTGCGGTTGGAGGCGGTGTTCGCCAGGATGCGTTCCGCAAATTTGAAATTTAAGCTGAAGAAATGTCACCTACTGCAACGGTCCGTGCGCTATTTGGGGCATATCGTAAGTGCTGACGGGGTGGCCACGGATCCGGACAAGACAGCATGCGTCCGTGACTGGCCGACCCCGGCCACGGTGGGGGATGTACGTCGCTTTTTGGGCTTTGCCTCATACTATCGGAGGTTTGTTCTGGATTTCGCGACGATCGCGAGGCCCTTGCACCTCCTTACGGGTAAAGGAAGGAAATTTGCTTGGGGACCGCCGGAAGAGGCGGCGTTTCAGAGCCTGCGTGATCGACTGGCTACGGCACCGACGTTAGATTATCCTGATTTCGATCACCCTTTCATTCTGGATACGGATGCGAGTGACACGGGCATTGGGGCGGTGTTGTCTCAATCAAAAGGTGGTGTGGAACGCGTGGTAGCGTATGGTAGCCGGGTTTTGTCTCCTGCAGAAACTCGCTACTGCGTCACACGCAGGGAACTTTTGGCTATTGTTTTCTTTCTCCGCCAATTTCGACCGTATCTCTACGGTCGTTCGTTTATTGTTCACACGGATCATGCGGCCTTGCAGTATGCTCTTAAGATGGACCAACCATCCGGCCAGTTGGCGCGGTGGCTGGACACGCTGCAAGAATTTTCCTTCCAAATTCACTATCGGAAGGGGGTGCGTCACGCGAATGCGGACGCGCTTTCTAGGTTGCCGCAGCCATCCCCTTGCGCGTGCGCGTCGGGGACGCATAGATGTGCGCCGATTCAGCAACCCCCTCAGCCTGTTGCGTTGGCGGTCGACGTGCCTGAAGCTCCAAAGGAGCCGGGACCGGCTGATGGGATTCTGAATCTTCCAAGGGCTGTGTGGATTCGGGAACAAATGTTGGATGGTTCATTGGTCTCGTTACGGAATCTGACTGCGGAGAAGAGTGGGGGACTGGGTACGGGTGGTATGCCGGAAACCGCTCTCCGCGATGGTCTGCTAATGTGGAGGGAAGGGTTACAGGAATGCTGGCGTCTGGTTGTACCGGCATCCTTGCGGTACGAGTTGATTAGGACTCTGCATGGGGACATGCTTTTACATCTGGGGGTGCAGAAGACCCTATTGACGCTGCAGCGAGACTATTTTTGGCACGGCATGACAACGGATGTCGTCGGTCACGTTCGCACGTGTCCCGATTGTGCCCAGCGGAAACCACCTAAACAACCATATGTGCCGCCCATACAATCTATTCAGGTGTCTAGAGTTAACGAATTGGTGGCGTTGGACATTTTGGGACCCTTCCCACCATCCGCTAAGGGAAATAAATACTTGTTAGTTGGGGTAGAGTACCTCTCCCGCTGGCCGATGGCCTGGCCTTTGCCTGACCAGTCAGCGGCGTCTATCACAGACGCCTTTCTATTCGGGTACGTTATGGACAAGGGGGCGCCGGAGAGGCTCCTCACAGACCAAGGCCGTAATTTTTCTTCTAAATTGTTGGGGGAGGTGTGCGCGGCCCTTGGAACTAAAAAGATACGGACATCTCCCTACCATCCGCAAACGGACGGTATGGTCGAACGGCTAAATCAGACATTGTCCGCCATGTTGTGTCACACCGTGAGTGAAAAACAATCGGATTGGGATTTGCATATCCCTGGGGTACTTTCGGCATACCGAATGACACCGCATGCGGCTACAGGATATTTCCTTATGTATGGTCGCGAGAACGTGCCGCCAATGGATGTGCAGTTGGGAACTGGAGTGAGGGGACCTGCTAAGCCTCTTCCTGATTACATTCGGGATACTGTTTGCCGGGTTACTGAGGCATGGGAGGGGGCCCGCATGGCTACTGCCAAAGCCCAGGCCCGGAACGAGCGGTGTGCTCGACGCTCGAAGGGGGAGTGCCCCTGGAAGGTGGGGGACATGGCCTGGCTCCATTGCCCGCAGGTGCGGCCAGGTACCTCGCCAAAATTACACAAACCATCGCAAGGGCCGGTCCGCCTCATCGAGGTTCCCAACCCACAGTCTGCGCGTGTTCGGTTTGGATCTCGGCGTTGGTTCGTTCACACGTCGCGCTTGAAACCATATGTGGCCCCTCGAGACGATGCGTCATCTCCCGATGTTGCCTTGCCGGGGTCTGTGGCTGCCGACTCATCCTTGCCTGTGCCTGTTGACCTTGCAAGAGCGCCTGTCGTACCTTTTACAGACAAGCCGGCCGTGACATTGCTGGAGACAGGAGACTCTGCTCGGGGTGTGCCTACCACGGTTGCGGGGACTCCGAGCCCCGCCGCCCTTCCGACCCCATCGCAGACACGATCGCAACGCACCCCCGACGCTGGGCCTTCAGGGACACGTGAACGGGACGTTGACGGGCCTCCAATAGTGACAGGAGGACTTCATCCTGTCGCTCCTAAAACCTCGTCACGTTCCCGGTCTGCAGGAGGGCCGCCGCCCGTCCGGGACGGACCGGCGACCCGAACGCGCTCAAAGTCCCTTACATTTCGTTAAATTTTACTGTTGTGTTGTTGTTGTTGTTATATTTATTGTATGTGTAGTGGTGGTATTGACGTGCGCCGACTGTGACAGTGATGGATCACGGGGCGGCGCGGGGTGCGGGGTTGGGCACGCGTTGTGGGCGTGGTGTGGACGCGCGCGCCGGGAGTGACAGATGACGGGGCGGCGCGGCGTGGGTGGTGAGGCACGATGAGATGTGGGAAAAGAGGATCGTAGCCAGCGCCCAGCGATTGGTCGAATAAGTGGGTGCTCGCAGCGACGTCCGCAGGTGGGGTATAAAGGGGGACGCGCGAGAGCACTCGGGGAGAGTTACCCAGTTGAAGACCCGAAGACGGAGCTGAAGACCTAGTGCCCCGAGACCCCTAGTCCCGCCGTCCTTGTGGGGACCGGGGCCCTGTGTGGCTCGGAGGCGAGGCTGTGGGACCCGGGGTCCGACGCCCCCGTGGGTCGGGCTGGGGACCCACAGTCGAGACGGATACCCCGGGCAGGGAGTGTCCCGAGTAGCTCAGTGGCGTTAGTCGCCGAGTAGCTAAGTGGATGTTGGTCATCCGAGTAGCTCAGTGGCGTTAGTCGCCGAGTAGCTAAGTGGGTGTTTGTCACCCGAGATACTAAGTGGATGTTGGTCATCCGAGTAGCTCAGTGGGCGTTAGTCGCCAAGTAGCTAAGTGGGTGTTTGTCACCCGAGATACTAAGTGGGTGTTTGTCACCCGAGATACTAAGTGGGTGTTTGTCACCCGAGATACAAAGTAGGTGTTAGTCACCTGTGAACGAGTTTGATAAAATAAAGAGTGTGTTACCCGTGAAGTCGTCTCCCGCCGAGTTACTACATTACAACTGGCGTCAGAAGTAAACCTGTCTTCAAAAAGTATGGACACGAGGAAGACTACCCGTACCCACGAGCGAGGTCGGGACGACGACGGCGTACCGGGGACACCAACCTCGGGAGGAGAGGACGAGGAGTTGCCGCCGATGCAGCACTTCGCGGTGATGGCCGACGCTCCGCTTGCCTCCGACACCAGCCTCCAAGACGCGCACTCCCAGTTGGCGGAGTTGCTACTCGCCGCCGCCGCTGTCTTGGCCGACATCTCCGTTCCGGCGAGCGGAAAAACGGCTGCGGGGTTGGTGGAGGAAGCGACGTTGGAGGAATCCCGCCAAAAGGCGCTTCGCGCCAAAAGTCTGGAAGTTGCCGCCGTTTTTGGGGGGCCGCCACCGATTGGCGGGAAAGACGGACGCCACGTGGCCGGACACCTCCGCTCAGCGCAGCCCACGTCATCAGCGCGCGCCGGAGCTCTCCATTTTGCGCCTGACAACCGAGCCGACATTTTACACAACTACAGCGGAGCGCGGGAAAATCTCTCCGACGTCGACGACGATCGGGTCCTCCAGCAAAGATTGCCCGCGCTGTCGGCGTTCAAGGCGGATGGGGGCGACTGGGGAGCCTTCCAACGAAGGTTCCTCGCTCATCAGGAGATGTCGGGGTGGTCCGACACCACTGCCCTGCGTGCGTTGCCAGCGATGCTTGACGACGACGCGCTTGCAGCCTTCACATCTGCTGCAAGGTCGTCCCGCTCTACGCTCCAGGCCGCACTACACCTGATGGCGAAGGTGTTCGGGCCGCCCTCCACGTGTCGCCACCAGTTCTACGATCGGCGGAAGGTGGCTGGAGAAACGACGCTCGCCTATCGCACGGCACTACTCGCCTTGGCGGACGCAGCTTTTCCCCGCATGGATAAGGAGGGGAAGGACGCCATGGTGACGGAGCAGCTGCTGGCGTTGGCCCACGAGTTGGGGGTCCCCATCAATGTGGCAGACGAGATGGATATCTGCTCCCTGGCGATCGCCACGAGCATTCACGCGTACGAGGTCCTCAAACGCAAGCCGGGGGTCGTCTGCAAATGGGCGGGGAACGCGGCACTGGCCGCCACAATCGCCGAACCTCAGCCAGCTGCGGATCAGGAGCAGGCCTTCGCTGCATCGCGTCCGGGGGAGTGGAGAACGGGAGGTCGTTCGCCCACACGTTCGCCCCGCAAGCTGGAGCAACCGAAACCTACGACGTCCGTCGTCTGCTACAACTGCGGCCTTCGGGGTCACGTCGCAGCCGGGTGCCGGGCCCCGCGTCAGCGCGCCACAGGACCACGTCGGGACGACGACCAGGGCCACAAGTCATCCCAACAAAACCCGGCAAGTCGCGGCACCTCACACGTTCGGTCCACAAACACGGCACATTCGGGTCGCCGCTTGGCGGTGGGGGGTTCGCGGCTGGGTGGCGGGGGTTCATTTCGGCGAGGGGGGTCCGTACGCGGCCCGCAAACAGTCGAGTGGTCCGAATTGGCCCACAGGATCGTGGCTGCGTCGGCCGGGTCGTCCGTGGTAACGGGGTTCATTGACGGGGTTGAGGTCCGGGTGCTTGTTGACACGGGTGCGTCGGCCACCATCATCTCGGACCTTATTTATAACATTCTTCCCGTCCAAAGTAGACCCCTTCTGCCAGTAGACGTGCCATTTTATGCGGCGAATGGGGGATCCCTGGGGATCATCGGCCAGATTCGGGCGACTATTTGCATTGGTGACATCAAATTGGCGGGCCCTATTTTTGTATCATCATCGCTGGCCGTTCCCTGTTTGCTAGGTACGGACTTTTTGTCCAAAATGCCCATCAAAATTCTTATAGATCAGGCCTGCATAGAGCTTCCGTCAGGTCGGCGGGTTGCGTTCTTGACGGGCCCTACAAAAATGCGCACGGTTTGTGCGACGGTGCAGGCGCTGGCAACTCACACTGTACGGGTGCCCCCGGGATCGCAAATGTTAGTACCCCTTCGGTTCAGGAAGCCACTCGAGGTGGGTGCGGAGGCACAGGGGGTGCTGTTGGGGCCGTCTAACAGGGCCAGAAGGGGCCTCGACTTAGCGGTTGCTCAAACCATGGTGAGAGGGGACAGTGAGCCGTTCGTAATGGTCCTGAATACGGGGTCGCGGCCGGCCGTAATTGCGCAGGGAACGGTGCTGGCTCACGCCGCGCCGCTACCCGTTGAGGAACGGCTCGTGGCTCAAGCAGATTTCACTGTCAAGTCGCATCCTCCAAGTGATGAGGGGACTGAGTGGTTGGACTTGTTGTGTGCCGGTTCTGCTAACTTGTCCGAGGTGCAATTGGGAGCATTGAGGGGTTTGCTACTCGAGTTTGCTGATGTGTTCAGCAAACCTAAGTACGATATCGGCTGCACTGACCTGTTGCGCCACCACATAGCTACAGGGGACGCGGCCCCTATTCGTCAGAATCCCTTCCGGCTCAGCCCAGCCGAGAAGGAACATGTGCAATCGGCGGTTAATGATATGTTGGCGGCCGATATCATTTCGCCCTCTTCTAGTCCGTGGGGTGCTCCTATTGTTCTAGTAAAGAAACAGGACGGGTCCTTGCGGTTTTGTGTCGATTTCCGCCGCTTAAACAAAATCTCGATGGCGGATGCGTATCCGCTCCCCAGGATGGATGAGTCGCTGGATGCCTTGGCGGGAGCACAGTTTTTTTCCACACTCGATCTGCTTTCTGGATTTTGGCAATTGCCACTCGATAACGAGTCTAAACCTAAAACTGCTTTCCGGACACCTGGTGGCCTATTTGAATTCAACCGTTTGCCCATGGGCTTACATTCCGCTCCCGCCACGTTCCAGAGACTCATGGAATTGGTTTTGTCGGGCCTCCAATGGGATACCTGTTTGATTTATCTCGACGATATCATCGTCTTTAGTCGGACTTTCGAGGAGCACCTCCAGCGACTGAGAGCGGTGTTCCTCAGGATGCGTTCCGCTAAGCTTAAATTTAAACCGGCTAAATGTTTTCTGCTTCGGGAATCGGTCAGGTATTTGGGCCATATCGTGAGTCGTTCAGGGATCTCGACGGACCCTGCTAAGACGCATTGCGTCAGCTCATGGCCAACGCCAACCTCGGTCACGGAGGTTCGCAGTTTCATTGGTTTCGCCTCCTATTACCGTCGTTTTGTCAAGCAATTTGCCACCATAGCCAGGCCCCTGCACGCTTTGACGGCTAAGGGTGTGAGGTTTCACTGGGCGGCGGAAGAGGAGGCTGCGTTCTGCTCCCTTCGTGACGCCTTGGTGCAGGCTCCCCCCTTGTGTTACCCCGATTTCACACAACCGTTTTTGCTTGACACAGACGCCAGCAACACGGGTATCGGGGGGGTGCTCTCACAGGTGGTCGGGGGGGTTGAACGGGTGGTCGCCTACGGTAGTAGAGTTCTTTCCCCCGCCGAACAACGCTATTGCGTAACTCGTCGTGAATTGTTAGCGATTGTGTTTTTTACACAGCAATTCAGGCCGTATCTTTACGGCCGTCATTTTACGGTCCGTACGGACCATGCGGCTCTACAATACGCTATGCGCGTGGCACAGCCATCGGGCCAATTGTCCCGATGGTTGGAAGTCCTTCAGGACTACCAATTCACGACGATTTACCGCAAGGGATTGCGACACTCAAATGCGGACGCCTTGTCGCGGTTGCCTCCGTGCACGGACTGCACATGTTTGTTGGGATCGGCGCGGTGCAAACCCCCGGTCGCCGGCACCCCGGGAGTTGCGCTCGCCGCCTCTGACACCCCGGGAGAGGACGCCCCCACGGGGAGGGATTCGCTGTTGTCGTTGCCCCTCGTTGAGTGGGGCCGTCTCCAGATGTCCGACAGCTCCCTACTTACGCTACGTCGGAAAGTTGGCGCTCCCGAGCTAGGGGAGGCGCGGGTCGGTTCCTGGGTGTGCAGACAGGGCCTTTTGATGAAGTGGGACAACATGTCCTGGCGTCTCGTGCTCGTTGTGCCTGTTGCTATGCGGGGTAGGGTTGTTCTGGCAGCTCATGAACGGCTCATGCATCTGGGTTTTCACAAAACGCTCGCCCTAATCCAGCGAGACTATTATTGGCCGGGGATGGGTAACGACGTGGCGAATATTCTTAAGGGATGCGTAGGGTGCGCCAAAAGGAAACCGCCACCATTGGCAGCTAATCCACCGCTGCAATCCATTCAGGTTTCGCGTATAAACGAATTGGTAGCGTTGGACATCTTGGGGCCCTTTCCGGCTACACCAAGGGGAAATAGGTTCCTGCTGGTTGGCGTGGAATACTTCACCCGATGGCCTATGGCATGGCCGCTCGCCAACCAGTCGGCTGCGGCGGTGGCGGACGCCTTTGTCCAGGGTTATGTTTTGGACAAGGGCGCCCCCGAACGCTTGCTGACGGATCAAGGAAAGAATTTTTCGAGCGTTTTGTTGCGCGAGGTGTGCGACCTGTTGGGTACAAAGAAAGTGCGTACTTCCCCCTACCACCCGCAGACTGACGGGATGGTTGAGCGTCTGAACAGGACGATTACGTCTATGTTGTGCCAACAGGTCTGCGACGATCAGGTTGATTGGGACTTACAGGTGCCGGGGGTACTCGCGGCCTATCGAATGGCCCCTCATGCGGCGACGGGGTTTTCCCCATTTTTTCTTATGTATGGGCGGGAGGCCGATCCGGCCATGGACGTCCAACTGGGGATTTCCCAGCCACGTGCAAAATCTAAATTGGCAGACCACATCAAATTTAATATCGCCAAATTGACTGAAGCGCGGGAGGCGGCGAGGTTGAATTCGCGGTCGCGGCAAATTGCGAACGAGAGATTGCATGAGCGGAGGGTGCATACGCATGATTGGAAACCGGGCGATAAGGCCTGGCTGCATTGTCCACATGCACCGTTGGCTACGTCCCCCAAGTTGTTGAGACCTTGGAGGGGACCGGTAGAAATTGTGCGGGTTGCACGACCCCAGAGTATACAGATTAAATGGGGGAAACGCCGTTGGTATGTGCACCCCTCCCGACTGAAGCCCTATGCGGCACCGTGTGACCCCGTTCTGTGCCGTGACGACCGGGCGTGTGATGTGACCGTCGACTCGGGGAGGGAGGTGTCGCAGGCTGATCCTCACGTGTCTCCACCTGACCCGCCCCCAGGTGCCTCGGGCTTGACGGCTGCTGACCGTCGGGAGCCTGAACCCCGGGGCACGCACGGGTCCTCGATGCCTGGCCGATGTCTTCCTGAACCGCCGGCACCACCGGACGTTCAACCGCGTCTGGTGCCGTACGACGGACCGGCAAGGCGGACTCGGGCTAGGGCTCAACAATTTTCATGAAGACGTTTTTTTCTCTACACCGAGCTCGCCCGGTGTTCCCCTCTGCCGGGGTATTGTCCCGTTGTAGGGACGCTCGGAAAGAAGGGGACACCGCACGAGTCGAAAGAAAAAAAAAACATTTTTGTCCATTTATTTTCCTTTCTGCATACACATTGCTATTGTCACTCGCCGGTTTGTATATATTGTTCTATTGTCGCGGTGGCATTGGTTGATGGTTGCGGATGGTAGTGTTCGCGTCGTGTTGTGTTGTTACATTAGTTGTTGTTCTTGTTGTTGTGTTGTGTTACGGGGCACACAGGGCGGTTTGTATATTTTTATAGCAGCCGGGTCGGCTGCGAGCTATGTGGTAGGGGGTGATGTAGTGGTGGTATTGACGTGCGCCGACTGTGACAGTGATGGATCACAGGGCGGCGCGGGGTGCGGGGTTGGGCACGCGTTGTGGGCGTGGTGTGGACGCGCGCGCCGGGAGTGACAGATGACGGGGCGGCGCGGCGTGGGTGGTGAGGCACGATGAGATGTGGGAAAAGAGGATCGTAGCCAGCGCCCAGCGATTGGTCGAATAAGTGGGTGCTCGCAGCGACGTCCGCAGGTGGGGTATAAAGGGGGACGCGCGAGAGCACTCGGGGAGAGTTACCCAGTTGAAGACCCGAAGACGGAGCTGAAGACCTAGTGCCCCGAGACCCCTAGTCCCGCCGTCCTTGTGGGGACCGGGGCCCTGTGTGGCTCGGAGGCGAGGCTGTGGGACCCGGGGTCCGACGCCCCCGTGGGTCGGGCTGGGGACCCACAGTCGAGACGGATACCCCGGGCAGGGAGTGTCCCGAGTAGCTCAGTGGCGTTAGTCGCCGAGTAGCTAAGTGGATGTTGGTCATCCGAGTAGCTCAGTGGCGTTAGTCGCCGAGTAGCTAAGTGGGTGTTTGTCACCCGAGATACTAAGTGGATGTTGGTCATCCGAGTAGCTCAGTGGGCGTTAGTCGCCAAGTAGCTAAGTGGGTGTTTGTCACCCGAGATACTAAGTGGGTGTTTGTCACCCGAGATACTAAGTGGGTGTTTGTCACCCGAGATACAAAGTAGGTGTTAGTCACCTGTGAACGAGTTTGATAAAATAAAGAGTGTGTTACCCGTGAAGTCGTCTCCCGCCGAGTTACTACATTACATATGCTTCGTTGTCCTTAAATGTGTGATGGTTGTGTTCGCTCACATTACTGGTCTCGTTATTGTTCAGCCGAGGTCGGCTGGATTTTCTCTACGGGGGAGGGTGGTGTAATGCGGGCGTAAACGGCTTCGCGGATATGACGTCATGGGGGGAGGAGTTAGGTCACGTGGGTGAGAGGGGTGAGGTCTTAAGGTAGAGATACCGGAAGAGACGGGAGAGTGTGGGAGACGGAGTTAGAGTGAGGCCACGCAGAGCGGAGGTCGAGGAGTGGCGAGATCGCCACACACACGGGGGAGTAAGACTTGGCACCGTCGGCCAGCGGTGACCAAGCGCGGAGGAACGACGGGCAGCAGTGGAGCTGCAGTAAGAGCAGCGATGGAGCTGCAGTGATCGCAGCCGGAGGAATGCACAAGGGGTCTGCAGCGGAGCTGCAGAGGTGTGGAGGCTACGGGAGCGAGGGCAGCTACGGAGCTGCCAGGGAGAGAGCTCTGAGCGAGGGCCGTGCGGGAAAAGTGTAAGAACCCGAATAAAGGACGACGGAGACAGAACCAGGATCGAGTCCCTTATTACAAATATTATAGTAATTTGAAAGATACAATATGTACGTGCATTAGTTTTTGCTAGCCTTGACAAACATTTGGCAAATTGCAACCGTGCATTTTCAATCGAAACAAGAGGTAAAACAAATTTTGTATCAACTTCTCATCTGACAAATGTAATTCATTGTTTTCTCTCCAGACTCAGAGCTTGCGCGCCACGCTTGCAGGGGTTATAATGTTTACCGCTGGATATATTTATGTACACCGACATAATAAATATCGCCGTGCCCTATTTGAAAGCGTGTAATTTAATACTGCTGCTTCATACAAAAAAAAACTCACGATAGCTTTCATGTAATATATTTACAAAAAGAACAAAAACACCATCACAATATAAATGGTGTAACATTGTTATATTCATTAATGAATTAGCTCTGTTATCTGTTTGCATGTAACTATCGCAATATGCGACTGCACGTTGCCTAACGTCACAAATCGCAAATGGCTAATGATGAAGCAAACTCATGCTTCTTTGATTTCACCCTGTCATGCATGTAATATTATTAGAGTAAAAAAACCAACGCCGTTATTATTGTTGTAATGTGATTTTTCGTCAAAGGAACACAGTTAGCGAGTTTATTTCAGTTGACGCGCATTAGAGAGCCGAGAGGCTTCAATGACGAAATCCCCGAAATAGCGTCTTAACGGCTTGCGAACAAAGTTCATTCGCAACATTACACTCGTGTTCATCACGATGGACAGTCAGCTTCCCAGTTTAACACGTAGGCTTTCGCAACCAATATCGTCCATAAGAGGTTTTTGGGGTTAGATCGCGTAAATATATGTGTCGTTAAACCCCGCCACCACCACCCGACACAACCAACTAGTAAGGGTTGTCACGTAATCAAAACGTGTCCAATTCGTCACCCATTTGTCGGCACACATGTATCTATTTATGAGATCCAAACCGCCCCCAAAAAAAACCTCTTACGTGTGAGCTTTCCCACCAGCCGGTGCCAAATCTCACTGCCACAGAGCGTGCTTGCCCGCAGTCACCCGGCCATTCACCGATGTCCCATGGAGAGGAGGGTGGTAGCGTGCGCCGGAGAGAGGGGGGGGGCTCCGACGCATGGCTCACCGTGGCCGAAACGCCAAGAGTTCCCAGCGGCACGCCGCGCGGGACGTGGTGGACGAGGGTTCATTCCGAACACCAGCGCGCCACTTTTAGCGCTTGCGTTCATGCGCAGCCTTGCCCGCATTCACCATTGTCTTAACCGCAGGTCTTAAGATCGGGGAATTCGCAGGGTTAAAGAAGTAATAACTGACGGCCCCTTTATCAATCCATTGCGAGACGAAGGTCTCCCCAATACACGTGTGTCGTGCGGATTCGTTTGACTATGCTGCACCACGGTGTGGTGAGAGTAGCTACCCGTCGGAGGCCGCGAGAAGGGCTGGGTGCAGATGCGGCACTTGTCGTAGTAAAAATAAAAAATATTTATAATACTAATATTACAAATATTACAGAGAATACATAGGGGGAACATAGACATGGAGTAGGGAGAGAGGGGGTATAGAGAGAGGGGGGTAGAGAGAGAGGGGGGTAAAGAGAGAGGGGGGTATAGAGAGAGGGGGGTAGAGAGAGGGGGTAGAGAGAGGGCGTAGAGAGAGGGGGTAGAGAGAGGGGGTAGAGGGAGCAGGTAGAGAGAGAGGGGGGTAGAAAGAGGGGGTAGAGAGAGGGGGGTAGAGAGAGAGGGGGTAGGGAGAGAGGGGGTAGAGAGAGAGAGGGGGTATAGACAGAGGGGGGTATAGAGAGAGGGGGTAGAGAGAGAGAGGGGTAGAGAGAGGGGGTATAGAGAGAGGGGGTAGAGAGAGAGGGGGTAGAGAGAGGGGGTAGAGAGAGCAGGTAGAGAGAGAGGGGGTAGAAAGAGGGGGTAGAGAGAGGGGGGGGGTAGAGAGAGGGGGGGGGTAGAGAGAGAGGGGGGTAGAGAGAGAGGGGGTAGAGAGAGGGGGGTAGAGAGAGGGGGGTAGAGAGAGAGGGGGTAGAGAGAGAGGGGGTAGAGAGAGAGAGGGGGTATAGACAGAGGGGGGTAGAGAGAGAGGGGGTAGAGAGAGGGGTAGAGAGAGGGGGTATAGAGAGAGGGGGTAGAGAGAGAGGGGGTAGAGAGAGGGGGGTAGAGAGAGGGGGTAGAGAGAGATGGGGGTAGAGAGAGAGGGGGTAGAGAGAGGGGGGTAGAGAGAGGGGGGTAGAGAGAGAGGGGGTAGAGAGAGGGGGGGTAGAGAGAGAGGGGGTAGAGAGAGGGGGGTAGAGAGAGGGGGTAGAGAGAGATGGGGGTAGAGAGAGAGGGGGTAGAGAGAGGGGGGTAGAGAGAGGGGGGTAGAGAGAGAGGGGGTAGAGAGAGGGGGGGTAGAGAGAGGGGGGTAGAGAGAGAGAGGGGGTAGAGAGAGAGGGAAGGGGTAAGGAGAGCAGAGCGTGATTTATTTCGTGAAATTTTTCATTAAAAAGGGGGGGGGGGGTTACATAAAGCAAAGCATAAAAAAAACCGAAATGATGAACGAAGCAAAGTGCCGACTACACCGAGCATCTTCTTGTTTCCTCTGATCGTAAAAGGAAAAAAAGAGAGGAGCGGGCTTGGTGAAGCTATGGAGGGGGGGGGGCAGGAGAGGTTCACACATCATTCGCTACTGCCTGTCTTTGCCGTGTGAGGCAGTCGAAATCAGGTCACTCGGTTCGTAGTACAGTGCACCAGCCGCTGCATGAACGCTCCCTCCACTGACTTTATACCCTTGACAAAACCAAGGAAACTTCAACAATGTCGACGTAACCTTCCACGTCTGCATGCTCGTATCTCATAAATAGTTGTCATTGTTTTATAATGTACTTGTACTGGCCCGGATGAGTGGAGGTTTTTTGTTCTTCATTTATTCTTCACGAATGTTTCAGCATTTTTCACGAACAAACGTGTGCGCGGGCGAACGAAAACAATGTTATTGCCATCATCATAATAAAATAATGATAGAGCAACTTTTTCAATAAAACAACAATTTGATAAGGAGTGGCATTTATCCTTCGCTCATGTTTTGCATTTTTCACGAACAAACGTGTGCGTGGACAAACGAAAGCAATATATTGCCATCATCATGATCATCATAATAATGATAGAGCAACTTTTTCCATAAAACAAACATTTGATAAGGAGTGGCATTCATCCTTCGCTCATGTTTTACATTTTTCACATACAAACGTGTTTTACCGTCACCATCATAATAACGATAGACCGACATGCCCTTGGAAGGGTCGAGGGGTGCAAGATAAACTCTTAAGCGCAGCGTGACATTTTAAATAACCTTGTTTTTCTGCTCAGATAGTGACATTGTTTTTCACTGCCGTTTTCCCTCTTAAATCTACACCGTCCGTTTAACAGGTCGCTTTAGCGCACTCTCCACCGTGTACAGCCAACAAATTCAGTTGGACGGTTAACTCAAATGGTTTATAACTACACCATTAAATATTCTTATTTTTAAAACATCACGTAACGTAATTTTAAAGCTTTCGTGACTGCAGGGATTCATATTCTTGGTTCTTTCGGTAAAGCCGCGTAGAAGGGAAATAATAAAATAATATTTATATAAGAAATAAATATTAATATTATTTTATTATTTCCCTTCTACGTGACTTTACCGAAAGAACCAAGAATATTACTTAACGTGTTGTCACGAACTCGGCGCTTTTTATAAGGTCGGTGAATCCGATCACCCTCATGTTTTATTGGCGAAGCTAAAATGTCAAATACATAACTAGGTGGAGTGTGAAACATGGCTAAGGGGCGATTAAACATGCACGTAAGATAACCACCATGCAGCTTTTTGTGGTTGTCCTGGCAAAGGTCTCACACGTGTTTACAGGTTGGGCCCCGTGCTGTTCAGTGTGATGTCCGACGTTATTGCTCCATATGCTGGGAGCTTCTTCAGCAACTGATTGGGCATAGTTACATGTTTTCCCTCGATTATATTAAGGTGCATCACCCTGGCATGCTAAATAAATAATACATCTTTCCCAAATTTGTCCCTCCACAAAAAAGTTAATTTTGTATTTTTCCTGCATCTCATTGGCTGCACGGCCTTCTGGGAATCGCATCTTAACAGCAGCACTGTTCGATACAAGCAAACTCTGGACCAGTTTTGATATTCAGCGTCTCACCAGCAGAGTCATGCTTGCTCGAACCAATGCCGCTGAAACTAGTATAGGCAAAGGACCCCTACAAGAGAGCCATCTCCGGTATCACAACATATGCACACGCGACCAGCTCGTATGCCACACGTGTGACGAAGCTAACGGTGAACTTCGGCCGGTCGACACCAAACATCATCATCAACAGCAGCAAAACGGCGACTACGAAGCTGAGAGAGACCGCGCGCGCGAGCGACTCCGTGAGTTCTTGTAGAAGAAGCTCACGGGACGCGGATTGAAACTTCGGTGCCCGAATAGCCACGCGGTGCAATCCGGAGAAAAAAAAACACACGGGGGAAATACGCCCTTTTTTAATTCACAATGCAGAACTCTAAACCATTGCAAACATTCTCTCTCTTCTCTCCCTCCCTAGAAGCCCCGGTCACGATGTATTTTAGAATGCAAGATGAATTACGCCCACGCACAAAAAAATACACAATTCACCGGGTCCCCGATTGCACGTGAGGTTTTTGAACAATTAATAATGAGACCGGCGGATATTAAAATTGCATTACCTGTAATATAACACACCAGCACATGACCTCCTCATCCCGATAAGTTATGTGTATTTTTAAATCATCACGAGCACAATCGTAAAAAGCAGTGCGTAACTATACTCTTCGGTTATTTCGGCAAAGTCACGTAGGTATAAAATAAAACAAATAAATTAAATCACGACGTTTCAGCAATTGTTTCTTGCTGTGGTTGTCCCACCTGATGACGGACGCTTGTGTTGCGCCCGAAACGTCGTGATTTAATGTATTTTATTTTATACCTACGTGACTTTACCGAAAGAACCAAAGAGTATGGATCCCTGCAGTCACGAAAACTTCAAATCCAGATTCCTTAGAGCCTAGTCTCACATGGGTTGGACCAGAGGAAAACTGTCTCGGGTGTGGACCAATCAACTTCAAGGACAGCTATATATTATCATAGTTATGTTTTTGTTTGCATTATGGCTGCAGGTATTGTGGTCTATGCAAACATGACTTCTTGTAAAAAACTGTCAGTTTTGTTGCCAGCTAGAAGGGTAAAAAAACAATTATCAGTTATAATTGTCTTAAAACTGCATATATTCCCTAATTCACGTGTTCCTATTTCTGTCTCTCAATATAATTCTAAATGTGTATCTCCATGCATCCATACGTAGATTTAAGTTTTTGTAAATGTTTTGTTTGTTACTGATCATGTTACAAAACCACATTTGTGATTCATGTCATCATAATAGCATTGCAAAGTATATGCAGTTATTGGAAAGTGTTTTAATCATTAATATTGGTATATTGCATTCCACGATCTAATTGAGTTTAAATTTCGATTTCTCGACAGACCTGTTTCTTCACCTGAGGACGGCTGCTTGCGTTGTGGCCGAAACGTCGTGAGAATTATTTTATTATGTTTTAGTTTTATTATTTTATTACTTCCCTTCTACGTGACTTTACCGAAAGAACCAAGAGTATGTGGCCGCTTTAAATTTCCACGTGATAAGCTACTTCATTGAACTATCAGACAATTATAACTGTTAAGAAAAATAGCTGTATAACTCAGTGGGCCTTACCTGGTAGAAAAAAAGGATTTTTTTTTCAATATAGGTTTTAGTGTCTACCGTCAGGGCACATATTGGAAGTCATGTGTCGACTGTGCATCTGCTGTGGGATCAGGCGGCGGGTGGAAGATTTAGTTTTAGTTTTTTTTGGAATTAAACTAAACGACAAATTTGAGGAGGGATCCGTAACGCAAACGCGCTCACCTCCACAACCACCGCTCCCCGACACGCACGTACAGAGATACACTTACGGGACGGACACGCGTCCACAAAGAACACGGCACAAAGACTTGGTCGAACCAACTCTAGAGTTGTGCCGCGTGGTTCTTCTTCTTCTTGTTATTCGCCAAGATTGTCCGACGTTTCGCCGCACGAGCTGGGAGTCTCTTTCCATGAACGTCTCCCTATACCGGCCACCTCGCCCCGAACCATTCTTCGGGAGCCGTCTTCATTGATTCGAGTGCTGCAGAAGCTCCCCCGGCAACGTGGAGCGAAACGTCGGAACATCAACACCGAACAGGCGGGTGTACACACACGCCCAAAACCACACGGGGTTGACAAACAGTCGCCAATAACCGCGCTACAAAAACCCATTGTACGCAAGCAAGCAGTAGCAGTACGTTAAAAACTTCACATCACCCCCCCCCTTTCGACTCTCACTCACCCGTGTCTTCTTGCGAGTTGCAGGTGATGGCCGTGTACGCCAGGAGGTAGAAGAACAACGTGGCAGAAGTCATCGTCAACATCGTCGTCTCCTCGATGCCGTCGTCTCACTCACGAGATGTGTTAATGAGCTGAACGAGGATTTCTGTCCGTCGGCTCTGGCTGGATACGTCGGTCGGGTTTCCACCTGTTCCCCCTTTTTATTCTTCTTCTGCTGCCGCTGCTCTGTATAAACTTTCACCGCCCACACCCCCGCCCCCAAAGTACACACACGCGCAACCCACCCAAAACTCACCGCAACAGACACACACATAGAAAACCCCCAGGAAATGATGCTTAGTGAGTAAAAACACACGCAGCTTGTGGGCGTAAACGTCCAACTTTAATGCGCTTAAAGAGTAAGCCAAGAAGATAATGAGTGTATGTGTGTGTCATCACGCTTTATGTATTGCTAAGCACATTCTTTAAAGATAACTAACCCCCCCCCGTCCTCCACCCCACCCACACATCGGAACAACAGCCTCAGTAAGTCTCAAGCCTCATGGGATCTGAGCTCCTGTCAACAACCTGATGATGCTACTCGCGTAGCCCCGCTCTCTGCCCCGATCATAAGTGCAGCACGTGGCCAGTTTAAAAACAAATTACCGGAGACAAAATCCTCCTAATTTTCACAACAACTTCTGGCTGCCACCAGGTCTGTCCAGGGCAAACCGGGACGTTGGTAACCGAACTGTTATTCCACACTCGTATTTACATACGAGCTTCATTTCATCCCGCGGGCTCTATTGATGTGGTCAAATAAATTAATAAATTATTTAACTAATTAGAAAAGAAGCAGCGGGTCCACTGAGATGCACTATCTCATGAACAAGGCTATCGCTCAATTGAAGTTTGGGTTTGTTTTTCTTCGTGGAAGACACATTATGTTACGCACTGAATATCATGGCCTGGATTTAGCGGGGGAAGGGGGGGGACATTTAACCACGGTCCAAGATTCAGATCGGCCCATGAAAAAAGAATACGTCAGTTTTCTTTATTGGCAAATATGTGACTGTTTCGTCATTATTTGAATATGAAGCATACATAAATAAAACGAGTAATTAATTAATTTCTGAGGTTTTTTTTAGGTTTTAATTTCATCCTTCAATTTTCTCCGTGTGACACTGAGGGTTGGGAATTATATAAGTGTCTTTATGTGTATGGAGATGGTGTCTTTTTTCTGCCCTAGTGTCAGGGACATAGATACCAAAAATGTGGCCTCGGTGAACGAGTTATAGGCCGAGCATGGTGAGGGCATCTTGCACGCATAGAATGAACCACCTCAATGAACCCGACACGCACGTACCACGATGCACATAACAACAAACGGGTCTCCCATCTCATCCTAAGCTGCACGAACAGGAGCCGATAGCACACTTGCGTTAGGCTACTGATGTTTAAATTTTCATTCAATTTCAGTTTAAATTATTAGTTATAGCCCTGTGAGCCGTGCGGCTCTTGACTCGGGTGCAACCGCAACAAACAAAAACATGAACAAGGAGCATCTTAAGGTGACTACGAGCAACAGAAAAATTCAGGAAAAAACAGCAAAGTCTTCCAGAATACCACATTCAAAGATAATCGTACCACTTGTATAGCAAAACACTAAACAAATATTAGACCAATTTTGCTTTCAAAATCAGCGTGCAGTGAAATGTTTTGAAAATTAGCAGCCTACTTGCTTTAATCGGTACGGTTGGCAATTACGCTATACATCTGTGTGCAAAGTGGGCGCCTGCGGTCCAGAGCTTAGAACGAGGGTTGGTGGATCACACGGAGACTTGTGAAGTTTCCAAAACCACTGGGCTGCGAAGTGGCCAGGAGACAAAAGTGTTAGTTTAAGCACCTCCGCATCTGATTCTGGATTTTAGGGGTTTTTTCTCGAACCTCGGCCACTCATGAAATGTGCTAACATTAGAAGAGACGACGTTCCACATCACGTGATAGGCCTCGGCAAGGTAAGGTAATTTACCCTTTTTACCGGGTAAAAGGGCAAAGGTAAAGGGTAAAGGTGTCGACATGCCAAAGGGTAAGGTAAAGGGTAGGGTTAAGGTAGCTCGGAAGAATTACCCGGTAGGGTAAAGGTAACGTGGAGTATTACCCGGTAAACACGGTACCTTGTTTACCGCTAAAAGCTCTGTGGCGCAGTCCGTGGCCTCCATTTAATAAGTAATATTAAAATAAACTTTTTTTTAAACACGCTTTTATTAAATGTACGAGTAATGGCAGAACTCCACGACTCCAGGAAGTGGCCCCGAAGCTTGCCATAACGTAAGGGAGCGTGGCCAATTACAGCCAACGTCAGTTGACCGTGGACAATTAGACCCAAGCCGAAACATAACATATCAAAAATAATGTTTAAAAATACATATATTTTTTATGATACAATATAGTATTGTCATCAGTATGACATAAGTATACCAAGTTTGCAGTCGATACCACATTGGGAAGTGAGTTAAAATTGAGTTACAAGATATGAGGATACAACAACGACAACAACAACAGACAGAGTGAGTTCAAAGAAAGCGTGTGAAATTGGAATCGAGAGTATTCTATATGACTAAAGCGCTCTACCTAGTATTGGCCGTTATAAACCTTTTGCATGTGTAGCACCCCAGTAATTACCCTGTAATCGGGAAATTTGTATGGGGTAAGTGTAAAAGGTAGGGTAAAGATAGGCTCGTTGCTTTTTACCTTTTACCTTACCTTACCTGCTAAAGGGTAAAAGGTAGGGTAGAGTTATTGTATTGTGGTAAGGTAAAAGGTATGGTAAAAGTAGGCTCGTTTTTACCTTTTAACTTTTACTCTACCTTGCCGAGGCCTAGCACGTGAGGTTGCGAGATTCGTCACGTGTAATAATCATCGTATCCAGGCACGGAGCATGTGACCTCATGGCCATCCGAAGTAAAGAGGATTACTTGTTTTACGTATTTAATTTCGGTCAAGTAACGTTAGAAGGAGAAGTGAGTTAGGTAAGGGAGGCAAAATAATTGAGGTGTCAGAGGCAGGGGAGTGAAGTGTGGGGAACAAGGGAGTGAGGTGTGGGAGATCGTTGAGTGAGGTGTGGGAGGCTCAGGCAGTCAGGGATCAGGGCTCTGAAATTACAGCCCTCAGATCCGCATGTGGCCCCTGGAATGTTTTATGTGACCACGAGGGAGGCTCGGTGTTACCTCAGCTCTCAGTGGGACTCTGAGCGCAGATGGGGAGACACAGAAAGTTACAATGTAGCTTCAAATGCATCCGAATGACCGAAGTGGGAATTCAATATTCGCACAAAGCGTTAGCACGCTGCCCACTCTGAACCCGGTGGAATGCACAAACTGCACTCTTCCAGAACTTTTTTGCTTGGTAAACTCATATTTATCTGCACGTGTTTTCAATTCTAATTCTCGTTAAAAAAATATAACCTTCGTGGAAACTGCGAACGATCAACTGAAGCTTTCGGCAAACATTCCGAATATGCATAACAATAATTCGGCCTCGTTGTTTTTTGTTTCCGTTAAGAAGTAAAACAAGCAACAACGCTGAACCCAAGTTACAACAGAACCATACTTCACCCGAGTCTGATCGCTTCTTGCCTCCCTAGCAACAAAGCTCCTGCAAAGTATATGTTGAGCAAAGGTTCAACTTACATTGATTATAATGGCCCAGTAAATAAATAAAAAATGTAATCCTTTACCTTCCGTGAATGCAGTCGGTAACAGGGTTCACATTTTCACTCCCAACACGGCGTTCCGGGTATTCCGGCCCGTTTCCACCGCTGCTGAGAACACCACAGTATATATAGAGGACTGCAGAGCTTGGGCATGTTGTGTCTATACCCCTTTTTTTGTTTAATTAATATAAAAAAAATATTCTGCCAACATATATAATATTTTTTAAAATAGAAACGGGGCAACTTGGGAGCGAACAAAGACGAACAAAAACCCGTTTTCCAACTGGCGTACACACCACGCTTCAAAGGCCAGAAAGCATGAAAGAGATGGCAATAAAATGTCATAAATTTCACACAAGAGGAAAAAGGGAGGGGGGAATTGCAAGCGGGGGTTAGGATAACACCCATTCTTTAAAAGCCCTTTTACAATACAAAAAAACCAGGCGCCACGAAGAAATATATAATTATATTATTACCAAAAAATAGCATTGACAACAAGAAAGCACAGACGGGTTTTGAACCATGTTAGTTAAACAAAGTTACCAACTTAGCCATGAAGACTAAGCAAACATTATCTATCCTCACTCCAATTGGAAACCAGACTACAGTCTGCACCAGGGTCGCGATTCATCATTTGTTAATTAAATACTGACATTATTTTCCTTTAAATAATTTCTACGCGGCCGGGCCGAAGCATCAAATAATAATTTTGGCAGTCAGGGTCGCTCCTAAGCCAAACACAAACAAATTCCCCCGGGATATAAGATTAAATTATAACAAGAAGTCAAATAATAAGTACGAATTTAGAGTGGATCTCCTAGGAGAGTTAAGGGCTGAGAAGTCTATCATAATTAACTAAAACGCAACACTCCAGGGGAAGCAAGCAGCTCACAGCCGTCTTTGTCTTTCCGAGAGGAACGACCACGGAGCACACACACAAAGCCAGGAAATGACCCTCATAAAGTTCGTGGCAAGCGGGCAACGGCTCGAGAAAGATAAATAAGTAAACACACGCGCAGGGTGCTCCAATGACGGAGCACAGCCGTCTTTGTCTCCCCGCAGCACGGACAGCAAGATTTTCGCACGCGAGCAAATAACATTTTCCCATAGTGAGATCAAACCACGATGAAATACCGTGAACACGGCTACGACATGCATGGAGTCACTTACAATCAAATCACAATGATACTAAGCAGCCAAATGAGTCGCATTTTAACTTCCAAACCAAAAACAACTTAAGCTGTGTGAGACAAAGGATATAACGCCCAGAGCGAGGGAGGGGATCATTAAGCCCGCTTAACGCGTAGGTTTTCGCGACAAATATTATTCATAATCAAAACGTGTATTATGATTGTGATTGTGTAACCTCGGGGCGAACGCGAATCGTCGGTCTGGTTTAATGGATAACTCATGTGACGCCAGTTCGCAAGGAAGCCCCCGCCCCTCCTTCCAGAATGATTACACAGCTGGTCTTTAAAGCTCCCATAAACACATACGGACGGACACGCACACGACACACACGGACGAAACGCACACGAACAAAGGGAAAGTTATATGACCCGGCCTTTGAACAACTCGGAAAAACTGAGTGGATTTTCCCGATATAAGCCGAGGAAAAATCCATTCAAGACATCTCGTCTCCGGGGCTACGGCCCCCACCAGAGATCTCCAGGGCTACGGCCCCATCTCATCTCAACGCCGACAATGAAGAAGCTCTTCCGTCATCCAGAATGACGATGTTCGCGGGGTAGCGACGTGCATCGACAAGCTGAGGTCTGCACCACCTAAGAAGAATCGCTACCCTGAGTCGCCGAGCTGCGAGTGAAGCTGACGGAGATTCCAGCTATCACTCTCGAGCCAACAAAGACACCCAACGTCCACCCAACAACGAACGAAGCATCGTTCATCGCCAGAGTGACGACCAGCGAACAACCTGTAGAAAGGGCGGAGATCGCCAAGCGTCAACCAAGCGAGCATCGCAAAGGACGAGCAGCAGCGGATGAGCAACAAGAGCCATCGTTCATCTCCAGAGCGCTCCAAGCCAGTGAGCGCGCACAGCCGCGTCGTCCAGAGCCTGAGCCAACACAACCTGAAGTAAGGGCGAGTGCCCGTGTGAAGCGGGCAGCGATCAAGGAGAGAGTGACGACGATATCATCGCGCACCACGACGGCGAGCATCGTGCCGACGCCACTCATCTAGCAGTAGAGAGAGAGAGAGAGAGCACACGAGCAGCACGACTCGGGCGTCACCGAGCGTCGTGCCGACTCGTGGAGGAGCTGCGCGCTATCCGACGACGGAATCATCGCGCACCACGACGGCGGACATCGTGCCAACGCCGCTCAATCGAGCAGTGGAGAAAGGGAGACAGCACGGGCTCGCTGCCGCCACGCCCTCTAAAGAGCTGGTTGTATCTCCGCCACCCCACAAGCTAACGACACAACTTCCGGCTCTAAGAAAAATTTAATTAATTTTACAAAGGGACAACGCACACACAACACGCACACGAATAAGACTTTCAAAAAGTTATCTTTGCGTTTCAAAAAGGGTTGCCATTTCAAGGTGGTGCGTTCAATATCAACTGATCGTGCAAAGCAGTTGTTGCCGTCGAGTTACAGGAATAAGAAATGTTTTAGTCATTTATTTTCGTTAATTGCATAATCTTGCCGATGAATCTACTGACGTATACTTTGCCTTTGCATCTTAGAGGTCATATGTTTGTTTAGAATAAAAATTGCTTAACACCAAGTGTTCGAGTGCTTCTTTCCTAGTCCATGTGTAATAATCCTTCTTGAGACGGCTTCGGAATCAGTCCTTTTTATTTCCACTTCCACAATACACTTTACTCACTCACTCTCCGTTGCTGGCAGACAACGGAGAGAGGACAGACTTCACACTAATTCCCCACCGCGCACGTGGCACCCAGAGCCCCCGTACACGCGTGACCCTGCTCTTGTCGTTTCCCAGTCTGCTCCCGATCGTTCTCTCTCAATCTCTCTTAATCCCTTCGTCACGTGGTCCCCCCAGCCAATCCTCCATGGACAGCCTTGACCATTCTCGATGGTTCCCTGTCACTCCCGGGACCATGCCTCTCATCCGGCTCCCCATTAGCTGGGGCCCGGAATGGCTAGGCCAATCACTCCTGATGACATGACGTGATCACGCCGGGGCCATGCTCCCTATCTCAACCCTTATTGGCTACAAAGCAGGACCGGCAAGCCAATCCCCACGTGAACCCTCTATGGCTGTTATTACATCACCCCCCCCCCCCGGTGAAAAAAATTTAGCCGTCTCGGCTGGGAAAAGGGTGATGAACCAATTCCGAAACATCTTATTAGGGCACCAAGGTGCGTTTAACAATACGAGGGTGAACCGGCGTCCCCGCGCCTAACAACATTTTAAACAGTCACCCATGAAAAATTACGACATACATTAGGGCGCCCCTGCAGCGCAGTAACGACAGGGAATTTAGCGAAACGATCAAACGTTAATGAAACGGAAGAGATTTCGACCGCGTACGCGACGCGGGACCCTCTCCGCTCCCAGCGCATGGTCGCTTTGCTTCCGGATGGACAGGAGGTGGTAGGCTCGAAGAAGAAGTAGGTTGTTGGTGCTTGGTCACGTCCAGGGCGGGCCCCGTTGGAGGGTGAGCAGCGGGGGCTTCCTCAGCCCTCAGAACCTGTTCATCTGTAGGAGGCACAACACAGTCCCCCCTGGGATCAACGGGCGTGTCAAGCGGCGTAGTCGGCCCGGCAGAACCCGGCAGGTCAGCTAGTGGGGATGAAGGACTGACACGCGCGTCAACATAGGGTTTAAGTCGCGAGGAATGAACATACCACCGACGTTTTCCGTACTGAAAGCGGATACTTTGCGAGTTCCGAACATCTACCAGCGTCACAGGCCCCCGCCACGGCCTGTGCAGTTTGGGGGATGTGCCCGCCGGTACCTGGGAGCAGTGGAGCCACGCCAGGTCTCCCACTGACCAAGGCATGCGAGTATGCGATCGACGCGCATACCGTTCGTTCCTTGCCTGAGCACGGGCGTCGCACACCGGGCAGCCTCTCGCGCCTCCGTTACTCGTTCAAGCGAGTCACGCAGGTGGTCAGGCAAGGAGCGGGATGGTCGTTTACTCGGCGTACCCAGTTGCACATCGATGGGTGGAACATTTTCATGGCCATACATCAAACAAGTAAACCCGTAAAAACAAAGTTTTTCACTATAAATCCTTTATATGCGTGGCGGCTAGAGTCTTCTCGTCCTCTGGCTTGAGATGGCTGCCACTTATGGGTCAGATGATTGTCTGCCAGTATTAAGCAATTGGTAATTAAATATTTAATTTGTTTTCCCTAAACAGTGTAAAATTTAGGAAAAAATATTTTCACGAACATTGTCACACACAACGAGTCTGTGTGGAAAATGTCAGCTCGGTTGGATCACGGGAAGTGGGTTAAAAATCGAGCGAAAGATTTGCACGGTCCTAAGCAAGCAAGCGAACTTAATATAAAGGATTTAAAAATATATTCGCCTGTGGAGGACGCGGGGATCGATCCCGCGACCTTTGGCATGGGAAGCGAGGGTGCTACCAACTGCGCTACTCCGCCAGGGCCTGTGGAGGGGTTACGCTCTGGGATCCTACACTGTGACGTTCAGCCAAAGCCATGAATGAGTTATTTTTGAATAAATGTAAAATATATATTTTTTACCTAATAAGGGTAAAATTTTTGAAATTTTTTTCACGAACATTTATTGTCTCGCACAACGAGTCTGTGTGGAAAATGTCAGCTCGATTGGATCACGGGAAGTGGGTTAAAAAACGACCGAAAGATTTGCACGGTCGTAAACAAGAAAGCAAGCACGCAAGCACGCAAGCAAGCGGACTTAATATAAAGGATTTTAAAAAAGGTGAGTATCCCGTGGATGTGTGCGGAACCATGCGGTATGCCGCTAAGACGCCTGGTATGTGCAGGTCCCAATCGGTTTGCTTTTCACTGACCGTGTGACAAAGCATAGCCGAGAGGGTACGGTTGAATCGTTCCACCATACCATCTGTTTGTGGATGGTATGGGGAGGTGTGAACTTTCTTTGTACCTAGCGCGTCACAAACTTCCCTAAGCAATTTAGAGGATAAATTCCGCCCTTGATCTGTGAGCAGCCTCTCAGGTGCCCCCTTGTCCATGACATACCCGTTCAAGAAAGCGTCGGTGATGGACGCTGCCGTTTGGTCGGGCAGAGGCCAGGCCATCGGCCATCGAGAAAAATATTCCACCCCGACCAGAAGGTATTTATTGCCCCTAGCCGACGGGGGAAATGGCCCCAGAATGTCGAGAGCAACTAATTCGTTGATACGGGACACCTCAATGGAACGCAATGGTGGTACATAGTGGTTCCGAGGTGGCTTCCTCTTTGCACAATCATGGCATGAGCGGACAAAGTCATTGATGTCTGCCGTCATACCGGCCCAGAAAAAATCCTTTTGCATCGCGGCCACAGTCTTTTGGACGCCGAGGTGCATCAACTTATCAGCATGCAGAGCACGGAGCAGGTCGTAGCGAAGCGAAGTAGGCACTACCAAGCATGGTCGGTCAGACAACCCGTCGGTACACATAAACAATCCCGACTTACCTCGGAACATCTGCCACTTCCAGCCCGCCAATTGAGATTTCTGTTTCCCTACCAATTTCCGTAGCGGAGACAGTGAGGCATCGGCCTCCTGCTCGCGCAACCAGACCGCGTGCGGCAGCCGTAAGGCATCATCGGTGTCCACCAACACCTGCTGGTCCTCCTCCTTCACTTTCGCCCCTGCGTCGTCCTCATTCGCTATCGCCCCCATAACCGGGCAGGGCGACGTGGGCGGTGCCGCGCAGCAGTGCGTGCCCGTCAGGCAAGTGCACGGAGGAACGAGCGGCAGCCTTGAGAGCGCATCAGCGTTCGCGTGACGGGCCCCCTTTCAGTATGTTATATCGAAGGAAAATTCCTGTAACGATTCCAACCACCGGGCCAATTGGCCTGACGGCTGATCCAATTTGAGGGAATATTGCAAAGCCGCATGATCAGTGCGGACCAGGAATTTCCGTCCATACAGATAAGGCCGGTACAATTGAACAAAATGGACAATTGCCAAAAGTTCCCGCCTTGTCACGCAATAGCGCATTACCGCAGGGGATAGAACCCTGCTGCCGTAAGCCACCACTCTCTCAACCCCGTCCTTGAGTTGCGACAAAACGGCCCCAATGCCGATATCACTAGCATCCGTATCAAGGATGAACGGCTGCGAGAAATCTGGGTAATCTAGCGTAGGCGCCGTGGTGAGGTGGTCCCGAAGTGCCATAAAGGAACTTTTTTGATTTTTGCCAGTTAGAACGTGTAATGGTTTTGCCAACGTCGCAAAGTTCTTAACGAAGCGGCGATAATAGGAAGCGAATCCAATAAACCGCCAAACATCACCCACCGAAGTGGGTGTGGGCCACTCACGTACACATTTCGTTTTCAGAGGGTCAGTGGATACACCGTCCGAACTGACAATATGACCCAGGTAACGGACGGAGTGTTGCAGAAGGTGGCATTTCTTAGGTTTATACTTAAGGTCAGCCGCGCGCATTCTTTGAAAAACTGTCTCAAGGCGTTGGAGGTGTTCCTCGAACGTGCGGCTAAAGACAATTATATCGTCTAGATATATGAGGCACGTTTCCCACTGTAATCCCGCCAATACCAATTCCACGAGCTGCTGAAACGTCGCCGGAGCCGCGTTCAGGCCCATAGGCAACCGATTAAATTCAAAGAAGCCTTGCGGCGTGCGGAATGCCGTTTTGGCTTTAGACTCGTCATCGAGGGGAAGCTGCCAGAAGCCCGATGACAGGTCAAGGGTGGAAACGAATTTAGCACCCGATAAAGCATCCAATGAGTCATCCATCCTCGGTAAGGGGTACGCGTCCGCTACCGAAATTTTGTTCAACCGGCGGAAATCAACGCAAAACCTCATACCACCATCTTTCTTCTTAACCAGAACGACGGAAACGCCCCAAGGGCTGTTGGACGGCGAAATAATATCCGCCGCCAGCAGTTCATCTACTGCCCCGCGCACGTGTTCCCTTTCCGCCGGGCTCATGCGGTGAAGGTGCATACAGACGGGAGGCGCCGCACCGGTGTCAATATGGTGTGACAAAAGCGACGTGCGGCCGAGGTCCAAATCATTTCTGCTGAAAACATCAGCGTACCGTAGTAATAGTGAACGCAAGGCGTTCCTATGTTCATTTCACAAGGAAGAATTCTCTCCGCATAAATCTGCGATCCAGCGTTCTTGTGAACGATCGTGTGGAGGCCCACCCGCGGGCATCCGAGCGCGCGGCGTTTTGTCACAAGAGGCGAAATCGGTAGTGGTGTGAGCCAGCACCGATCCCTCCGGAACAACAACGCGGTCAGGTCCCCCATTCAAGACCTGTATGAAAGATGCCTGACCTGGGCGCACGATCGTTTGTGCCGCCGCCAAAAAAAAAGATTTAGATACCGAATTGGATGGGGATAATAGCACGCCCTTTGCATCCCTTCCCATTTGAAGGGGTTTTCGGTAAAGCAGCGGGATGAGCATTTGCGCTCCGGACGGAACCTCCACCGTAGCAGCAACGACGCAGTAACTGCATTACCTGTAGGCGCATTGGCCAGCAGGGAAGGCAGGAATGCCATCCTACGACCCCCCGGCATTTCCAAACAGTGCTGGTCGACCCGTATTCTCAGCGGCATCCGGCGCAGGAAATCAGTACCCAACAAGCATGGAACAGCTAGCGAGCGAGAAATTAACACAGGTCCTGCGGCGGTAATATTTCCGATAGCGATGCTCACATTTACCTGACCGCAGATACCCATGCTTCCCCCATTGGCGGCAACACACGCATCATTAACCTTGCGTATCCGCGACGCAGGAATGGACAACAAATGAAAAATAACATCTGAAATGATGGTAGCCGATGCGCCAGTGTCCACCAAGATACGGACGTCAACGCCGTCGATGGTACCCCGTACCGTCGACGAGCCCGACGCCGCAGCCACAATCCTGCGAGCCAATTTCTTCCACTGTGTAGCAGAGCGTGTCAATGGAGCAGGAGAAGTAAAATTATCCTTAGGAGTGTAAGAATGAGTGCGAGTGGATGAGTGATGTGACAAGACCTGCCGGGTGTCCGATTTGTGCCGACTCGCCCGAGGTTGTTGCAGCTCCGCAGCAGATGGAGGAGATGGAGGTCCCCTTGGCGGAAGAGGCGACAGCAGAGGTCGGCAGCGGCAGTCACGGGCGAAGTGGCCCCGTCTGCCGCACTTGAAACACGTGGCCGACGTCGGCCGGTGGTCGGACGACCAGGCCCTTGCACGCGGCCGGCCCGTGTAGTCGCCACGCTGGTCGCACAGCCGCCGTCCTGGAATCCTATGCGGGACAGCAGCAGCCAGAATGTCGTCGTCGCCCGAGTTGTCGGAGCAGTGGACAACCAGTCGCGGAGACCACCCCAGAGGTGGCCCGTCGATATCGGGTTTCCCCGTCCACGCCGCCATCTGGTCCCAACGCTTGATATTAAACTTAGCGTCCAGGCAGCGCGCCACCCACCGCAATGAAAGCGGTTCGTGGCCGCACACTGGTAGAGAGATGTTGAGCTCCTGAGACAACTCCAGCATACGGGAAAGGATGAGTGGATCCAAATGATCGGCCGTTGCGTCGGGGTAGGCAGCCATGGCCAGCGCCATCAACGCCCCCCGATAAGCCAACGGCGATTCCTCCGGTGCTCGGCGACGCGACATAAATTTTCTGGTGGCCGATGTCGGTGGGTCATAAAATTCCGCCATCTCTGCGAACGCATCCTGCAGTGTCTTCTTCTTGGACGCCGAGATGGAGCGGAAGACTCCCAGAGACACATCATCGAGCAGTGTAGGTAGCGCTCCCAGCGCTTCTTCCTTCGTCCAGTTCACAGATCTAAAAGCTGACTCGAAGCGCCACGTAAAAGCACTCCAATCGCCCCCGGCGATAAATTCTTTAATTTGTGGAAGGCGATGTCCGCGGTGGCAGGCGCGCGCCACGGGCGTGTCCGACTGCCGTTCCTACTCTCCACTCGTTGCAGGCAAAATGGCGTCCGGCGGCCGCGTGGTGGTAGGCGCACCCAAAATGGCGGCTGACGACTCCGGCGCAGCCACCCCACCCAAGACGACGGCGTCCTCCCGCGTGGCAGGAGCAATGGCGGACTCCGATTCCTTTGCAGGACCCCTTCCCACGGCGTCCAGCAGATCGGCGATCTGGCGACCCACGGCTGGTGAGGACGCCACCGCGGTCACCAGGCTTAGCAGAATGGCGCGCAACGACTCAATCTGCTCCGCCATCAGCCGCCATTCGTCTTTTGTTCCTGCGGCGGTCGCATCCTCCCCCGGTCGACGCTGAGAGGCGTCGAGGAGAGTGTCATCAGCAGGCGGCATAAGGGCTGTAGCTCCCAACAGCTCATCTTCATCTGTCTCGACCTCTTCCTCCGATAGAGGCACGGGCAGGTTCTTTTTTCTGGGGTGTTTAGACATCTTGACGATCGTCCAAACAGTCGCAGAAGCACTTCTGACACCAGTGTAATAATCCTTCCTGAGACGGCTTCGGAATCAGTCCTTTTTATTTCCACTTCCACAATACACTTTACTCACTCACTCTCCGTTGCTGGCAGACAACGGAGAGAGGACAGACTTTACACTAAGTCCCCACCGCGCACGTGGCACCCAGAGCCCCCGTCCGCGCGTGACCCTGCTCTTGTCGGTTCCCAGTCTGCTCCCGATCGTTCTCCCTCACTCTCTCTTAATCCCTTCGTCACGTGGTCCCCCCAGCCAATCCTCCATGGACAGCCTTGACCATTCTCGATGGTTCCCTGTCACTCCCGGGACCACGCCTCTCATCTGGCTCCCCATTAGCTGGGGCCCCGAATGGCTAGGCCAATCACTCCTGATGACATGCCGTGATCACGCCGGGGCCATGCTCCCTATCTCAACCCTTATTGGCTACAAAGCAGGACCAGCAAGCCAATCCCCACGTGAACCCTCTATGGCTGTTATTACACTTAGAATCGACATTACGTGTTGATGGCGTTTGTCTGCTATAAATGTCCATGTAAAAAGCCACATTTTTAGATTGAATTCGTGGCCAGGTCGCTTCTGAAAAAAAGAGCTATATAGCTAAGTGGGTTTTACCTGGTAATATTAAAATATATCACGTAGGCTTACGCGACCAATATTATTAATAATAAAAAATTTGGTTAGATCGCGTTATTTATAAATGTGTCATAACTTTCCACCACCCGACACGGCCAAACAGGAAAAAATGTCACGTTTACAAAAGACAAATAGTTCACTACTTTAGCCCACCTGTGTGTTGAAAAGTAAATCAGCATCATTTACATTTTTGAGTACGACGTTTCGCTGGTAATAACATCCAGCATCATCGGGCAATTTGCCAGAATAGTGAAGCCCTCCACTTGCTCCCAGTCTTAAATAGAGCAGCAGGGTGACATAATCATTTAACCCAATCTGGTGCAGTGATTTGAGGCAGAGAGGGGGAGGGTATTGTAATTATATAATATATTGGTAATCATTCAATTGTTATTAATTAGTATTTGTTTCCCATATAAGGAATTGTAATTGTAATATATATTTTATTTTATAATACTAACTAACTAACACTGTTTTAACCAGTGACATTATTTCCATCCTTTCTAAACTTTGCCGTTACCCCACGCACAATTCCAGTGGATGTGATCATTGCTGAGGTAGAATCAGCGGTAAGACTCCTTCCACATAATGAGGCAGAGATGACTAGACACGAGGTTACCAAAATAATTGAGAATAGCAAAGTACCAAAAGTAAATATTAGCTCGAACGAAGCAAAAGCCTTAAGGGAGCTTCGATTAAATAAAGACATTCAAATCCTGGCAGCTGATAAAGGCCGCACTACTGTAGTGATGGCCCGAGCCGATTATCATAATAAAATTAAAGATTTACTAGACGAAAGTACTTACATTAAAATGAAACGAGATCCAACTAATACTGTAGAACGTAAGACTACTACAATCATTGCAAATTCATTAAACCCTAAGAATGAACCACCTAGACTGTATGGGTTACCAAAGATTCGTAAAATCGGCATCCCATTACGACCCATAGTCAGTACAATTGGCTCCGCCACATATGAATTAGCAAAATATATAACTAAACAAATACAGCCCTACATCGGTAGGACATCTTCATTCATAAAGAAATCAGAACATCTTGTGAATGTGATTAAAGATATCAAACTTAACCCTAATGATATTTTAGTGAGTTTTCATGTGATTTCTCTATTCACAAAGGTTCCAGTGAACGAGTCGCTTAAATTACTTGATACACTAGGAAAGAATACAGGTTTACCAAAAGATATCCCGAAACTATCTGACCATTGCTTAAATAACACTTACTTCTTATGTAGAGGTGATTTCTTTACAAAAGGAAGGAGCCGCAATGGGCTCTCCTTTATCTCCTACTATAGCAAATCTGTACATATAAAACTTTGAAGCAAGAGCACTCGCCTCGAGTACATTAAAACCATCTTTTTGGTTTAGATATGTTGATGACACTTTGGTTGTCTGGCCACATAGTAAAGATACACTTAATGATTTTCTAAATCATCTCAATGCAAAACACCCGGCCATCCAGTTCACCATAGAAATGGAGGTAAATAACACACTCCGGTTCCTAGATATTTTGCTTGGACATGGTCTAAATGGCAAAATAACACACAGCGTTTACCGCAAGCGAACGCACACTGATGCCTATCTGAATGCAGATTTACATCATCACCCAGCTCAAAAATCCTCCTTCATCAAGACACTCATACATCGGGCTAGAACAGTCTCAGATGGTGAAAGTCTAGTGAGAAAGATTAAACATGTTAATGAAGCACTAAGGCAGAATGGCTACAATAATGCTCAATTAACAGAGCACTAAATGCCAAATCACGATCGCAAAGCAACACTGCTGAAAGCGATCAGAGTGTTAAAACAATTAAAATGCCATCTTTCTCATGAGTAACTGACAAATTAGCCCGTGTTTAACAAAAGCAAAACATTAAAGTAAGATTGGGTACAGTACACAAAATAAAAATAAACTAGTATCTTGCACTACAGACGAATTGCCTAAATTACTAACAGAAGGTATATATCGGATTGATTGTTTATGTGACAGATGCTATATTGGTCAGCCTAGACGTAAGATCAGCGTAAGACTAAAAGAACACCAAATAAATATTACATGATTTCAAATACAACTGTTGGCAGTGGCAGAACATGATTGTCAACTCAATTTATTTTGACAACGTTGAAGTGTTGTGTAAAACTAACATAATGATGCATGAAGACAAAAGTTTAAATATTAGTTGATAAAGATTGAAAACAATTAAAAACGATGCTGCTTAAAACATACTTTGAAATAAAAACAGATAAAGATACACATGAGAAAAACAAGTTTATCTTTAAATCAGAATGTTTCTACAAGGTGCGTTTCCGCTCTGGAAATGCGCACAGCCTCACCCTACTCTGTGGGACAAACCATCATTGCTGTCTCCCTCGGTGCTGCTGGGTTTGTATGAATGTGATACAACTTGAGAACTGGTAAAACTTAACAAAGTGCGTGACTGTGTCGCTACACCCACACAGGTGATTACGGCCGTCTTGTGGAACATTCCAGGGCGTGTCTCGTGGCGTTTATACCTCAACTGCAGGAAAAGTCAGTTCATTGCCTTGTTCGTCATTGCTGTATGAGCTGCTCACACAGCGTCTCCAAACCAGTGAACGACTGACTCCGAGGTTAAGCTCTAGATAATGGCGAGCGCGTCTCCCGGCGATGGTGTAGATAGTGAGTTGACCTGCTCCATCTGCCTGGGCACGTTTGACCGCCCCTCTACGCTGAGCTGCGGACACTCGTTCTGCCTCCAGTGCCTGGAAGCCACCTGGAAGCTGGCCGTCTCCTACTCCTGCCCACAGTGTCGAGTGACCTTTCCTCAACGACCCCAGCTGACCAGGAACGTGACGCTCGCCAACCTCATAGATCAGCTGCGAGTGACCGAGACCATGGCTGCTGCTGCTGTTATTTTCTGTGACCACTGCCCAGAAGGCAAGACTCCTGCAGTGAAGACCTGCCTCAAGTGTGAGACGTCCTTCTGCACGGAGCACCTCGCGCCTCACCTCGAAAGGGAGAAGTTTAAGGAGCACGTCCTCGTTCCGCCAGATGTGAACCCCGAACGCAAGTGCAAGAGGCATAACAAAGAGCTCGGGTTCTACTGCAAGCAGGACGCGAGTTTGGTTTGCAGGGACTGCACCATCGCCGAACACAAAGTGCACAATGTCAGCACGCTGGAGCAAGAGCACGAGACGCAGAAGGTGAGGACTTCTGTGAAGTCACTCAAAGGAAAACCACGCAGCGACACGAGTTAATAAAATCTTGAACTGGGCTCACAACAATGTCTTGGAATTAATGGGCGTGGATTGGTTTCTCTCTCCACCGTTGCTTCCCTTTCAGACTTTTCAGTCGGCACAGGTGAAATCGCTGGCCTCGTTTGTGATCGGCAGTTTTTGTTGTATGGTCGGGTGTTTGTGCGTGCCTGTAATCCAGCACTGTAGGGGGGCGGTGAGTGTTGGTGGTGGATTGCACAAATGTCGTGAAACTCCCTTCCCCAGGGTTGGGGTAGTCAAGGTGCCATAACCCTGGTTCGCGTGTGGATTAATCAAAATTTGTTTCCATCTGTATGAGAATTGATTGTCCCCACTGCATCCCCCTAACCCTAAACTTTCTTCGTCTATTGTGTTTTTACCTTTACTTTCCTTTCCCAGATAAAAAATATAATCATTGATTAATGGCGTTTTGCAAACATCCCAATCATCGGGGCCACAGAGGCTGGGAAAATGTTGACGCCAGTTTTGGCTGCCTTCTCGCTTTTCTGTGGTTTCCTCAATGTTCAAAGCCACAGCTTGCAGAGATTAAGTACATGTATGAGGTTGGAACCTGCAATTTATTATCACCTCCTAGCATGGGTCATAATAATGATAATGTTTTGCATTCATTAGGCACCCTTCTTCACAATGTCTCAAGGTGCCATGCGTGAAGAGAACCAAAATAAAACTAGAGAATTGGGTGACGAGCCCGATAGGGACAAAGCAATTTCACAAACGTTGGCTGTTAAAAAGTTAATCGGTTGATGAATCTGCATTGAGTAAAGATACTTAATTCGGTTATCAGATTCACCGAGTCTATATTTATATGTTTAGCATGTGGCGGTGGCATACTATATTGGAGTTTGTCGCAATAATTATTCAATTCCTGCGATTCGCAACCCCGGTCAGAAAATCCGATGGGTTACGTCAAAGTCACTTCTCGTGATGTCGAAGCAGTCGGAACGACGAATGTTATGAGCGGCTTAACACGAAGTTTCACAGTCTGTTGCCGTATAGCAGCACCCAGCCTGATGACGCTCGGCTGTCCATGTTCCAAAGGCAGATTTGACTTGTGCCCTATAGACTTGGTAAGATGGTGCCTCAGTTCGTTTCGGGAATTGTTTTTTGGCGGACGGTGGCATCACGAAGATTACGATTCATGTCACACGTTTCAATGAGAAAGCGACTGCTGAATCTAAGGCAATTTCTGATGGAGAGATTCTGCAGCAGCTCACCCAAGGGCAACTGCTACATCGTCAGAGTGTCTTATGAGGACTGGTGTGCTATGCTACCGCCAATTGGTCCATATGTAAAGATCTTTTTTTTCAGCATAGTGTGGGCAGAGACCATGTATGGGGCTTCTCAGATACCCAGGTTTCTATGTCGACATTAAAGGAGTTGACACAATGGCCGTTGCTGTAGCTTCCATGGGGAAAAGGTTGTTTCACGTAAGGCATCGACCTCTTGACAGGGCGAGAGTCGTCATGGCCCCATGTCCACTAAATGTGCTCGTGTGAGAATGTTTGTCGAAGTTGTCGCTATAATTACAATTAAATATCACGAGGTTTATAATGCTGTGGATTCCGCGTATATTGAAAGCTATTTTTAACACGCAGAGATTGACACTTTTTTTTACAGGGTATTCAAAATTGGCAGCTGCAGCAATGTTAACCATGGAAACGCTACACACGGAACATAAACAAGGGACTTTCCCCAGCAATAGCGCCATTGGGGTATTAACGTCATCAAAATTATATATTTAAAATATATATAGTTTTTTATTGAGGTATGCGCACACAAGTCTGGAATAATGCAAGGGGGTTGGGGTAAGGGTGGCATTTTCCAGCACTTGCAGAAAGTCTAGGAATGGGGATAACAACATTCTCGGTGCCCAACACATGGGCGGCAGGATGGTCAGAGTTCATGAGTTTGTGCTCTTTGATGGGTGGTGAAAGGGGGGGGTTAAGGGAGGTGGGAAAAACAGTAACCAACGTTCTCGGGGTAGATCGGGGTGTAGGGAGGGGGTGACGAAGGGCCACACACACATTACAAATCATATAACATACACGCGGCTTTTGTGAGATGGGGTTACATCCTCTCCTCCATCTTGGGCCCATGCGCTTCATCCCGTCTCCGGGGCGTCTCCACCCCTCTGTCGTTTTAAACTTCCGAGGAAGGTGGGCGGGGGTTCCATCTGGCCTCAATATCCCTTTCTTTCCCTTTAAGCAGGTGGTCGGTACCCGCGTGTGCTGGCGGGGTGTTGCGCCATTGTCTCCGCGTAGGGTAGGTTCATGGTCTTTCCAGTTATCAGATCCAGAATATTTATTTATTTTAGAGTAATCCGATGAGCTTTAAAGCTTTTTTTCACAGATGTTCAGTAGGGGCACGGGGTAAGAACGTTACAACAACAAACACAATACCAAAACACGATAGTAGTGCAAAGTACAGGTAAGGTAAACAAATCACCCAAACACAGACAAATACAACACTAAACCATCCCCATCCTACCAGACAAAGTCCACTGAGGCATTAATTTATTGTTCAGAAGCGACATGGTAACAAATGATAGTGCAACAAAATATATTTTCGTTCTGTCTGCTTGTTTAAACCAGAAAAGCCTTAAATTTTGATTTAAAGTTTGCGTGACTGCAGGGATTAATATTTTTGGTTCTTTCGGTAAAGTCACGTAGAAGGGAAATAATAAAATAAATATATATAAAACAATAAAAATTCTCACGACGTTTCGACTGCAACACAAGCAATCATCATCAGGTGTGAAATCCACAGCAAGAACATTCAAAATTTCTAATTTTCTTGCTGTGAATTCACACCTGATGATGATTGCAACACAAACAATCATCAGGTGTGAAATCCACAGCAAGAAAATTCCAAATTTCAAATTATCTTGCTGTGAATTCACACCTGATGACGATTGCTTGTGTTGCAGTCGACACGTCGTGAGAATTTTATTGTTTGATATGTTTCTTATTTTATTATTTCCCTTCTACGTGACTTTACCGAAAGAACCAGAAAAGCCTTGCTGAGTCTCAGGACTGTCTTAACCAGGAGGATCCTGCCATGATTTGCCATTAGGGGGTGATGATTGCCGGGTGTAAAAAATCCCGATGGAGAACATTTGCAGGACACTTGGCAAATTTGGACTATGACCCACCAGCACACACATTATATCACGAGATCTTTAGTTTAGGGTGGTGTATAGTAACGCAGTGTGTAATTTAATGTTGGGTTTGTCTATGGCAGTGTATAGTATGGGGTATATCCGTGTGATGTAAGAAAAAAGTTTAGCTGGAGGCATATTTTATTTTTTGCGACATATAAGTGTAATGTATGACTTACTGTTAGTAGCTCAGCTTATTGGAGAGTATATTGAGTATATTGATGATATTGATGTGGTGGTTTGGCTGCTGCAGCTTCTTACTATTAAAATTTCCCTCCCTTTATTACTGCTAATCCTACTTCCTCCCTTTACGACTGCTAATCCGACATAATACACGAGCATAATATGACTTTGAGACCCCCCCACCATCTACACATTCCACAAATAGTGACTAATCCCATATCTGCATTTGCAATAAATATGCTAAATTCCTCTGTTGATATGTAAATTCCTTTGTCAAGGCGCTCTCTTCCTCTAACCCAGCTTAAATATACGCTGCCAAGCTTGGTGGTGTTCATTCGGACGCTGTCTTTCCGACAGCCCTGTTCTTCACCTGAGGACGGCTGCTTGCGTTGTGGCCGAAACGTCGTGAGAATTTATTTTATTATGTTTAATTTGTATTATTTTATTATTATTTCCCTTCTACGTGACTTTGCCGAAAGAACCAAGAAGAGGTATCTTTAGTGTCCACTGTGAGTGAAACAGACGGCGCGTAGCATCGTTTAATTTACAGCAGTATTAATCAGGGCAGGCACTGGACTTGAACTGTGAACATCTGCAACGAGGGCAACCATGCTACGGCGAGGCGATGTCACCATCCCGCTGTGGAAGGGGTCTGTGGAGTGGGGTTGAGAGAAGGTAATCAAGGAGCATAAAACGTCATCACGCCAACTCCGGTCATCCTTGCAGTAGTGGCTTTTTGGCTGGCCATCGTTCGAGGACAGTCACTGCATAGCGAGGCGTTTTCGGATGCATTTCTGCGGCCATCTGGAACGCTCTTCCTTCCGATATAGGGAAGCAACTGGAGCCATGCACTTTGAAATCAAAATTAAAAACGAAATTCCTTAAAACTCCTTTTTGCATTTAGTGTGTTGTCATTCCTCTGATTAACACGGTTGTCTACGTATGATGCGAAAGAAGTTCTACATACATCCAGAGTTTGGAGTCTCTACCGGTGACGTATGTATGTTACACTTCTTTCGCACCATAAGTTGCCAACCGTGCTAATCGGAGGTGCAAGAGAAGGACTACAAACTAACATCTCGCCTCCTACAGGATCAAGTCGGAGAGGAGACGCGAGCGGTGGAGGAGAAGAGGAGGGAGGCGGAGGCGTCTGTTGGACGCATGGAGGCCACTCGCAAGGACGTGCAGGTTCTGTGACCCCATAACCTCCACCTTGCGTGAGATCTGTGACTCTCTGTTTAAGGACAACTCCGTAGTTTCAAGTGAACTTCGTATAACAAACTTCCCCTCAACATTAACTAATCTCCTTCACTCGCTAGTTTCCGCTCCGCACTCAAAACTCACTTGTTTTTCCGAGCTCACCACACAACAGAGGTGGGACAAAGTCATTGTTATGCAAGTCCAAGTCGAGTCGCAAGTCATCAAATTCATGACTCGAGTCTGACTCGAGTCCAAGTCACATGACTCGAGTCCACATCTCATAGGTGGGACAAAGTCATTGTTATGCAAGTCCAAGTCGAGTCGCAAGTCATCAAATTCATGACTCGAGTCTGACTCGAGTCCAAGTCACATGACTCGAGTCCACACCTCTGCCACACAACCCCTTATTTTCCACCGCATATCCGCCATCGCGACTTTTCCCTCTTCATTTTCTCATGGCTCTCACTCATTTCCCTTTCATTCAATCCGCTCATCATCACTTACCGTAATACATTTTGTTTTCACCGATTTCACACATCACAGATTTGCCCATTGCTTTCTGTCATCTATTTCAGTAACCTCATCTCCACCATTACATTCATACGTAATATTGTTAATTCTGTGTAAAGTGCCTTGTTTAAGGCGCTATTTAAATTATGTTAAGATAAAGCAATACAGTAGTCCAATGGTTAACGTTTTTAATCCACTCCACGAAAACTACGGTTAACCAAAATAACTGTTAATTGAATTCACTTCTGAGTTGAAAAATACGTAAAAATCACAGAGTTTGCAGGAGAGCTGGTTCCACTGGCTAAACAGAAAACGTACAATTGTAAACAAAGGCAGTTGAGGTCTGAACGCTCATAAATGGTGCGTCGCTGATCGGCTGAGGCATGGTCAGAACCGACTTGCGATCACTCAGATTGGCCTAAATTGGCACCCACGTACATAGAACATAAAAATATCGATAGTCAACATTTTACCGTTAGTCGAAACCATGGGATCCTATGGAAGCCGAAACATTAATCGAAAACTGGTTAACCGATTTCACTGTTAACTGAGGGACTACTGTATTCGTGTCTCGTTCCGGGCTTCCCCCATTTATCAAAAGAATGACGTTACATCTGAATCCACCACCCAATAATGTGGCTACAAAAATGTTTAGTTTAGCAGATTACATTTTTTGTGCATAAACGTCATATTTATTTCAAGGCTCAGATGTACTGTATATCCCTTTTAAAGAACAATTACATGTTACATCAACTCACACCAGTCTATAATACCAATTAATTAATGGGTAGCTATGAATATTTGGGTAACAATGAGGTTGACATTTTTGCTTATAAATGCATTCAGCAATGATAAATGTCCCGCATGTAAATGCCTCACAACGATTCTTTAAAGTGTCATCACCGACGCAATGATCTGTCCAGGACGTTGTTTATCGGTCAAAGGAGAGCAAATTCGCATGTTTTAGAGCTGTAGGAATAGGGAACGATTTAAATCCACGCTTGTCTCAACAGGGATCAATGACTGGTGTGAAGGAGCAAATCAAAATCAGGTGCACCAGCCTGAGAAAGGCACTGGATGAAGACGAGAAGGCGGCTTTACATCGCGCGGAACTGAAGGAGAAGGAGCTGCTGTCCCAGATCGACAAGAACATCGCTCATTACAAGCACGAGATCAGCGAGCTGCAGGCAGCAGCCGCGCGCTTGCGCACTCTGCAGGAGGAGAGGGACTCGCTCACGTTCCTACAGGTAGAGCGCTCGCGAAGCCAGGGCGAGTGCCCCAGTTTGGCAGAGCTCTCGGAAGTAGAGAGACTCCTGGCTCAAAGGTTCACGTATATTAACAAATGTGTGTGTGTGTTCAACTACGGTTGCTGAGCACAGGCCCCCAAGGCGTATTAAAAAGTGGCTTAACACGTATGAGGCTTTTGCGACCAATATCATTCATAATAGAGGTTTTTTTAGGGTTGGATCGCGTAAATATATAAATGTTGTGTCGTTAAAACCCGCCACCACCCGACACAGCCAACTAGTAAGGGTTGTCAGGTTAATAAAACGTGTCAATTCGTCACTAGTAAAGCACACCGGTGTGTTGGAGAGCCAAGCCACAACATTTACAATCTGAGTAACGTCGTGCTCAGATTGGTGAAACGTCGTACTCAGATTGTAAATGTTGTGGCTTGGCTCTCCAACACACCGGTGTGCTGTACTAGTGACAAACTGACACATTCTGTTTACGTGACGACCCTAATTGGTTGGCTGTGTCGGGTGGTGGCTGGTTTTAACGACACATTTATATCTAAACTCGATCTAACCCCAAAAAAACCCCTCTTACGGAAACAACTGGATTGCTGCTGATAGCATTGATAATATGTCAAATTACAACACACGCACAGTTATAGGAATTCTGGATTAGTAAAGGGGGAAATTCAAGGATGAGGAAAGGAAAAAGAGAAATGTGGTGTCCTGCAATACGGTGGGTAAACAGGGTACGGAGGAAAGAGTCATTCCTGCATAATGCGTCCTTGACATTGGAGTCATCAAGACATGAAGTTTATTGAAACGGTGGCTGTGGTTGTAGCAAACTAATTATAATGACACTCCCAGATGAAGGGTTCAGATGATCGGAGCTGGAGAACATAGCTTCACTCTTTAATGAAAGATACGGATTTGTTTGCAATGCAACCGTTGGCTAAAACTTGATATCAATATGCCAGTCATGGGAATCACTTAATTAATTCGAATTATGGAGATAGCATCACACTTACGCTTCTTTCTCTCTATCCCACAGGGGCGTCTGAAGGAGACGTGCAGGTATAGATCATAAATCATCACAGATAACACATGAGGTTGCGCAGTGTGTGGACCGTGGGCTATCTGATGATGTATGTGGTGATGATGCTGTGTGTGCTGACCCTGTGTGTTAGTCATGGGCTGTCCATGGGGGCATGGGTTCTATGTAACGATGCTGTATTTAAAACATCGATTACATGCGGTACTGATATGTGGGGTGATGCTGACCGATTTTCCTAATTGTTGAACACACAGGAAAGATGCTCCGAAGAAAACCCCGCCCCCAACTCCTACTCCACTGGACGCCCCCACGATCCGCTCCCTCGAGAGAGTCATGGGCAAACTCCTGCCCCTCGTCTGTGAGTTTATCACTCTTGCTTCAGTATAGACGGGTGGCCTGTGCTGTGCAAACAGCTGAATCCCAGATACTAGGATCCTGGTTTCAACCTTCAGTTTTAACTCCTATCCAGGATAGTCAATGGCCTGACTGATCAGCATGAAGTACGGTGAAATATTTTACAAGACCCGCATGGCATCAGCAGAACCTTGTCCAGCAGTGTAATTGACAAAGTAATGTACATGTTATGATTTTGACCATTATGTATTAGAATATGTATTACCGAATGCTTTATTACATACTGCGCATGCATTTTAATACACAACAGCTGTTGTTATACTTGTGCTGTAATTACACATGCATTGTTATTATCTTTACTACAGATGGATGTTCGCCGGTTCTGGACCCAAACTCCGTCCACAACAAACTCCAGATTTCTCCAGACCTCAGGACGCTGACAAAAACCAGTGTCTCCCAGCGTCGCCCCGATCACCCGCATCGGTTTGATTGGTATTACCAAGCCCTGTGCTCTGACAGCTTCTCGTCAGGTCAGCACTACTGGGAGGTGGATGTGGGAGGCTCGGAAGTGTGTGCAGTTGGAGTCGCGTACGAGGCGGTCTCGCGGACAGGCAGAGAAGCATCCAGCCTGGGAGGGAACGACTCATCCTGGATTTTATTACGTAAAGACAACAGCTACTCAGTACGCCATAGCGGGGTATTTACCTCACTGCCAGTGAGGGATCCTCCCTGGAGAGTCGGGCTTCATTTGAACTGGGAGGCGGGGCTGCTGTCGTTTTACCGTGCCGAATCCATGGAGCCTTTGTACTCAATTCACCACGCGTTCACTCGGCCTCTTTACCCCGCCCTGTACGTGGGGGGTAAAGATGGTGAGACAGTGACGATTTTGGACATTAACCGTGGGTGCTGAGATCGCTGAGTGTAAACAACACAGAGCAGACACACAGCATATAAAAAATACAAAGACGCAACATAACACGTTATATATTATATAGTAGTGGCGGGTCGTTTATTTTACACCTTGGCCTTGAGTGCTATCCTCCCGCAATTAAACCGCCTTCGAATAACCTCACCATGACACTAGGGCTATAGGCTATTGTTATTCGACATAACCACCCAATATTCACAGTGACAGTAACCTTTATCAAATGGTATAACGTTATTTAGCACGAGGCTCAACACCTATGAGAGTTACAATACACTAATTGCAGAGATATGAATACATGGTGACTGAAACCAACAAGGATGTACCACATTTTGTTTCTTTCAGTAAAGTTACTTAGGTATAATATACCTACGTGACTTTACCGAAAGAACCAAAGAGTATGGATTCCTGCAGTCACTAAAGCTTAAAATCAAGATGTACCACTATTACGCTCTATGACAGGATGCTGCATCACAAATATACATCGCATAGCCCAAATCAATGTCATTACCAAAGAAACAAGAACAAACTCACAAAAACAGTCACATTTTAATCATACGACCACCAAGCAAGCAAAAATTCCGTAAAACACAAATTACATAATCAGGATTCAACAGGCTTAACCACAGAAAAAAATCCAAAGCACTACACCTAAAATATAAACGTCACGAAAGAAAGTTTAAATAAATCTTAGATGATGCTACGTTATGTGCTAGCTAGTTTTACATCAGTTAGCTAACTGGCCCACTGATCACGCCACACGAAAAATGCTAACGTAGGCAGCTAGGCCAGCTAGACGGCTCCGGCGTGTCAAAGAATACGTCCAACATGGCAAACTCGAAATATGATTGGTTAAAGAATATGACAATCAACATCATCGTCCCGATTTGCTTCAATGGCAGAGGGGATTCACTCGACATTCTGAAGGCCTCAGGGTAGATTTTTCACCCGGAGAGGCAGGGACAGCCGCACTGGAAGCAGTGCAACTGAGGGAGAGAGTAGCAATGAAATTACGTTAATAGACTGATGGGAACGAACTTTGTAAAATACATATAGCATTACTGAAAAAATATTAAATAATATTTAAAAAAATTCTGATTCTGACAATCTCTAGGCCAGCAGAGAAGGACTTGCTGGCCCTGACGGCCCGCCTGTGTTATATAGAGTAGCTGTGGTAGAGTTATGGTACAATGATTGTAGTATATTATATCCATATTAGTATCGTTTATATTATCAATTTCAAGTCCAACTTTATTTTGATTAACAATGTGGGAACTCAAGAGATTAGGATGAGTCTCATTTTCAAGAGTGAACTGGGTATTAGTCTGCCAGTAAGGGACGATGATCGTTGTTGCTGTTGCCGTGCATAATCTAAATCTAGTAATTTGCTGTGTAATGTTCGATCTACTGTTGCGAATGACGTCAGGTTATCTTCAATGTCTACTGGGAAGCAAACGGCGCCCAGAAGTAGTGTAGGGGTGTTGCGGGCGAGGAAACGGACAAACACACAGGGGTGTCTACACCCACACACAGGGGTGTCTACATCCACGTCCGCAACGGTTAACCCTGGGGGGCTGTGGGTGGGCGCTGGGATCCCCCATAGCCCCACCCCTCGGGGGAAATTGGTATAAAAGGCGGGGAGCCAGAGGGCTCGGGGTCGAGTATACAAGCTGAACCAGTGAAGACGGAAGACCGGCAGATAGGCCCTGGAGCTCCCCTAGCTCGCTGTCCTTCTCAGGGCCGGGCAGGGCAAGCCAGAGGCGCGGCCCTAAGAGCCTTAGAGCCGAGGTTCTTATAAGAGCCGGTCTGGTCGGCTGGGTGCCGTGATCCGTGCTTAACCAGAGCCGGATCAGACAGCCTCCCCTAGCACTCTTAGCGGAGGACCTGGGAGCAGACCAGCCGGGGATAGTGCTAGGGGTCTTCCCTGTTCAGGACGGGTGAAGGGGCCGTTACCCCTTAAAGTGTTGTATCCTTGCCCAAGTATTGAAATTAACGTTGTGCCTCAACTACGTCGTCCGTGTCACGAGTGAACCCACTACAGTAGTATCATCATCATCATGGCTATATTACCTGCAATAATTATCAGGACGAGCCGTGCTAGCTTTCAACTGCGAACTTTCGCAAACAGGCAGAGAACGCGCCACCCCCGCGAGCCCAGGGGCCGGCAATCTGCGGCTCCGGAGCTGCGTGTGGCCCTTTGTCTGCCTGCATATGGGCAGCCGTTTTTTGAAAGAAAAAAACCTGAAATTATTATACTGGAAAATGAAGTACGCATGGTCCCCGCTTATACGACATAATGAATTCCTAGAAACCCCGTCGCAAATGTTTCATCGTAAATCGGACGCTATTTTCCCAAAGATGCAATTATACTGACTTTATACTATACGTTTCACAGTAGAAACATCACTTGCTGATGTGTGTTTTTTAATCCATTTTATTTGCTATTTTTAACGTGTGTTTAATAGATTAAGTCCACAAACATACCTGAGATCAACAACAGTTTCATGCCAAGTCATATAAATTACAATGGATATCTATTATTGGTTGGGTTATTGACAATTATTGAACATACATTTTGCAAATAACGTATGTACATTCTGGTTTCGTTTCTTTGCTTTAAAAAGGTATGGTGCATGATGTTATTTCGTTTCACTGCATAATCCACCAGACGGCGCTGTGTGCACAAACCTTCCGAGAGGAAATTTCAACAGTGATGGAAATGTTCGTGCGGATTAACAAATTGATGGCAAGTGTTCTCAATCATCGCCAGTTGTTTTCAAGCTTCTTCGAGAAGTTAACAGCCAATATTATGATCTTATCGTGTTTCACAAGGTACAGTGTCTTTCCAAAGGGGTGCAGTCCTGGTGAGAATTGTGTCATGTCGAGGAAATTAGCCAACAAACTAAAAAAATAACCCGTAAAAACAAAGTTTTTCACTATAAATCCTTTATATGCGTGGCGGCTAGAGTCCTCTTGTCCTCTGGCTTGAGATGGCTGCCACCTATGGGTCAGATGATTGTCTGCCAGCATTAAGCAATTGGTAATTAATTATTTAAACATTTTTCCCTAAACAGTGTAAAATTTTGGAAAAATTTTTTCAGGAAAATTAATTGTCACGCACAACGAGTCTGTGTGGAAAATGTCAGCTCGATTGGATCACGGGAAGTGGGTTAAAAAAAGACCGAAAGATTTGCACGGTCGTAAGCAAGCAAGCACGCAAGCACGCAAGCAAGCAAGCAAGCGAACTTACTATAAAGGATTTAAAAAGTGGAGGAAAGGAAATGGGAGTAGGAGGCCATATAGTACTAGTTCTTGTGAATGAATGGCCGGCATGATGGGGGTGCCTGGGGAGATGGGATGGGCTCTGGATACTTACACCACTTCTGTTAACGCATGATGATCGCTGCTCCCGGGAGAAAACAAGAACGACAAAAATTGAACATCGCGTTTTGTGTTATTTTATTTCTGGTTCTGTTCGGTTACGATTTTCCTCCTCTCCATCTGCTCCACTCCATCTTCTTACCCCTCCCCTGCAAATAGCCTGCTCCTGACACTTAACCCTACCGCGGTAGGGCAGCGAGCCCAAACGCACCCTGCCAGACCCTAATTTTGAGGGTGTATCACTTCGGATTTGGTTCACGTTACCTGTTGTTTGCTCTTTGGCCCCCTCTTTGAGGTCTACTTTGTATTATGGGTTCTTGAATAACAATAAAAAAAATATTGTAAGTCTGTCGTTGAACTTATTTTGCACCGTACGTAGCCAACCGTGATAATATGTGGGACACTGTGTATGTACATATGTTTAACTTCTTTCGCACCATATGTAGCTAACCATACTAATCGGTGAGTAGTGAAGACTTTAATATGTTTAATTATAATTGAATGTTATAATAGTTTTTTCAATCTTGATTTGAAGCTTTCGTGACTGCAGGAATATATACTCTTTGGTTCTTTCGGTAAAGTCACGTAGGTAGAAGAAATAATAGATCACGACGTGTCAATCGCAACACGCTCTCTGACATAGACATGCTAATATTCTCATTGGCACGCCTCCGGTGGCTGGGCCGTCTCACATTGACATGCTAATCTCTCACATTTACAGCTTCACATCAATATTTATGTAAAATTCCTTCTATAGCTCCACTCACTTACCCTTGGGTTGGGACCACCAAAAATCCTATATAAACTCTTGTTACAGCAGCTATTTCTTCTACGTGAACAATTCTCTTGCTGTGCTTGTTTCACACCTGATGACGGTTGCTTGTGCTGCGATCGAAACGTCGTGATCTATTATTCGTTCTACCTATGTGACTTTACCAAAAGAACCAAAGAGAATAGGGTTTTCCCCTGCATTAACCGCAATGCTTGTGGTCAGAATGCAAACAAAAAACATAGTGTGATAATATATGCATTGTCCTTGAAACTGGTTGGCCCACACCAGAGACGGTGTGGAGCCCCGTCTCAATTGGTGCTAGACCAGAGGCAGAACCGGCCCTAGACCTTTGGGGGCCCTAAGCAAAATTTGGTTGGAGGCCCCTTTGATGTATGATTTTTTGCACCCACTCGCTAGCAGTGACTCTAGGGGGCCCTCTGCTGGCCACGGGGCCCTTTGCAATTGCAAGGGTCGCTTAGTGGCTGGACCGGCTCTGACCAGAGGGCACTAAAAGGCGTGTGTTAACGAAATTTTATTTATTGACATATTATAACTTGATTCAAATCAATCATTAACATAATCTAACGCAAAGATAATATCAACGTATTAAATATGACAGGGAATGGGTCACTTTTTGATGTCTTGGAGATGAAAAAATGTACAAAAGTCGAAGTGTATTGTTTAAAAAACGAAATAGACAACATATTCATTTTAGACTCGAAGTTTTTGCTGTGGTTGTCTCCGCCTAATGACAGACGCTTGTGTTGCGCCCGAAACGTCGTGTTTTTTTTCTCTTCCTACGTGACTTTACTGAAAGAACCAAGAGTATAAACGAAATGTATTCCATTGCCTATCTTGTTTATTTAAGTCAGAATGTGTGTTGGCACCTGCTGTATACCTGCTGTGGTTGCGTGCAGGTATCTTTGCGTGTGATCCGGGCTCTCAAAATATGTTTGGTCAAAGACAAACAAAAGTATCTTCTCCTTCTTTAAAAGGTTGCCGACCCCTGCGTAATCCTAGGTCACCATCCCATCAGACATAAACACGGACGCGTTGGTTCTTTCAGTAAAGTAACTGGCAGCAGTTACATTGGGGAAACGAAACGACATGTCTCAGACCGTGCCCGTGAACACAAGGCAGATCTATAACACGGTAGGATCAATACCTCTACTGTTGCCGATCATTGTTTTAATGCTGTGGGCTCACACGAAATAGATTTTTCCAAGACGGAGGTACTCTGCAAACCTACCGGCTACCTTCAAAGATTTGTTCATGAAGCCATCCAGATATATCAACACAGACACAACTTCAACCGAGTGAATGGGTACAAAACTGAGCAATCATTGGAAGGACGTTATTAACCAAGTAAACTCTTAACTGACTGTGATGTTTCCATCCTACCTGCCTATGTCAGCTTTTATTTCGACACTCTGTGTGTCTCTCTCTCTATGCCTCTCTCATTCTCACGTCCGTTACATTGCACTCTCTTGCCTTTGGATTGCACTCTCATACTCACAGGCCCTTTGGATTACACCCGTTGGGTTGCACTTCCTCGTCAAGGAGGCCGCTTTCCTTCTTCTTTTCTACAGTTACATGCTAATTTCTCAGATTAACATCATGCTAATCTCTCACATTAACATAGCCACTTCCGTGCCCTCTAATTTCTCACAATAACATAATGCTAATCTGTCACATTAACATAGCCACTTCCGTGCCCTCTAATTTCTAACATTAACATCATGTTAATCTCTCACATTAACATCACTCGCCCGGCCACATCTTTATGACCCTTAGGCTACACCAATTTCAAACCTTTAAAACAGTCTGCCTCAGCGCAGACCATGCTTTCCCACCTGATGACGGACGCTTGTGTTGTGCCCCAAACGTCGTGATTTATTTTATTTTATACTTACGTGACTTTAACGAAAGAACCAAAGAGTATGGATTCCTGCAGTCACAAAAGCTTAAAATCGAGTTTGACACCCTGATAATATATGCATTGTCCTTGAAACGGATTGGTCCACACCAGAGGCGGTGTGGAGCCCCGTCTCAATTGGTGCTGGACGAGAGGACGCCAAAAGGTGTACAGCTCAAAGACAATGCACTATCAAAGTAATGAGGGCTCAGGGTAAGCATCTACATCATTAGACCTCCACATCCCTGGCCCGGTAGTCCTTGGTAGGCGAAGCCCCAGCAGCGTAGTAGACTCGGTAGTGTGGCCGCCCGATGTAGTCGGCAGAGCGGGCCGACAGCCATACAGGGCGTTGAGGTAGCCGCGCCAATGTACCAGGCACGGAGGCCCTGGAGAGACGAGGCGGCAGTGGCATTGTGTCTTGGTGAGAGGGCCGCCCGACGCGGTTGCCGGAAGAGCCGGGCACCAGGCACCAGGGCCCTCCTGGGCAGGCGAGGCCACCGTGGCGTCATTGCCTGGCGAGAGTGCCGCGTGAAGTGTTCGCCGGTGTGGGACGGTGGCCACACAGGGCGTCGAATTTGCCGCGACCGAACACCGGGCACAATGGCCCTGTACAGCCGAGGAGGCAGTGGCGCCCGACACGGACGCTGGAGTCGGTCGACAGCCATGCGGGCCAGCGACGCAGTTGCGCCCACGTACCAGGCACGGAGGCCCTGGATATGCGAGGCCGCGGCGGCGTCGTGGCTCGGTGAGGGAGCAGCCTGACGTGGTCGCGAGAACCGGCCAACACCATTGGTGTAAATGCTTACCCCGAGCTCTCACTCTGATGGTGCATTGTCTTTGAGTTGTGCGCCTTTTGGCGTCATCTGGTCCAACCCATGTGAGACTAGGCTCTAAGGAAAGCTGTCTCGGGTGTGGACCAATCAACTTCAAGGACAGTGCACATTATCAGAGTTATGTTTTTTTTTGCATTATGACTGCAGGTATTGTGGTCTATGCAAACATGACTCTTTGTAAAAAAAGGTGTCAGTTTTGTTGCCAGATAGAAGGGTAAAAAACCAATTATCAGCCGGCCAACAGTTACACAGTGTGGCGGGGCCGCAGTGCCCACCTCGCGAGCATGGGGGCCCTGGTCAAGCAAGACTGCATTGGCTGGGTCACGCAGCCCAAGCAGCTTCTTTTTGGCTGGATAGAGGGGGGCTTAATGGGCGTGGCAGAGGTTTGAGAAAAAACAGATTGATGGGTGAGTGGCTGAGTGAGTGGGTGAGTGAGTGGCATGGGCTGGAAAAGAGATGGAATGATGCGATACACAAGGATGTGGACCTGAGTGGACTTGCCAACAATTGGTACCAGCAGTGTCAGGATCGGCCTCTGTGGAGAAGACTCATGAAGGACGCTGCCACTGGGCAGTTGGAGGCAGTCGCACTGCAACAATAGTGGAGGGAAGAGAAGCAAGGCTCACAATGATGAGCAGAGCGCCGGGCGGCTAAAATGCAGCAAGTTGGCGCAGTAGGGGGCACAGGTGGTGCATCTGCCAGTCATCTCAATCGGTCAACCTTGGCACCTGCAAGGTCTGTCCTATGACTTCCTGCCAGCAGCGGGCTGTCGACACTTCACTTGGCATCAAAGTGCACCTAGCCTGGCACAAGTTTCGTGGTGAAGTCATATAGCTGGTGGTATTAAATGTTCTATATGTTTAAAGTACTATTAGGTTAAGAATAAAGTGCTGTAGGTTTTGTTTTATTAAATTGTCATAATGTAAATCCTTGGGGTCTGTGAGCCAAAGTGATTGACACTGAACCCTATGGGAGTCCCAGTGATTAACGCTGAACCCTATGGGAGTCCCAGTGATTAACACTGAACCCTATGGGAGCCCCAGTGATTGACACTGAACCCTACGGGAGCCCCAGTGATTGACACTGAACCCTATGGGAGCCCCAGTGATTAACACTCAACCCTATGGGAGCCCCAAAAATTGACACTGAACCCTACTGGAGCCCCAGTTATTAACACTGAACCCTATGGGAGCCCCAGTGATTAACACTGAACCTTGTGGGAGCCTCAGTGATTAACACTGAACCCTGTGGGAGTCCCAGCGATTAACACAGAACCCTATGGGAGCCCCAGTGATTAAAACTGAACCCTGTGGGAGTCTCAGAGATTAACACTGAACCCTATGGGAGTCTCAGTGATTAACACAGAACCCTATGGGAGCCCCAGTGATTAAAACTGAACCCTGTGGGAGTCTCAGAGATTAACACTGAACCCTATGGGAGTCTCAGTGATTAACACTGAACCCTGTGGGAGTCTCAGTGATTAACACTGAACCCTGTGGGAGCCCCAGACATTAACACTGAACCCTGTGGGAGTCCCAGCGATTAACACAGAACCCTATGGGAGCCCCAGTGATTAAAACTGAACCCTGTGAGAGTCTCAGAGATTAACACTGAACCCTGTGGGAGTCCCAGTGATTAACACTGAACCCTGTGGGAGTCCCAGCGATTAACACAGAACCCTATGGGAGCCCCAGTGATTAACACTGAACCCTGTGGGAGTCCCAGCGATTAACACAGAACCCTATGGGAGCCCCAGTGATTAAAACTGAACCCTGTGGGAGTCTCAGAGATTAACACTGAACCCTATGGGAGTCTCAGTGATTAACACTGAACCCTGTGGGAACTCCGCATTCATTCATTGAAACCCAAGAACCTCGGCGGAAGCGGAAATTCAATCGCGGGCGAAACCGGAAATGAAATATTTCCGGTGACGTCAGAGTCAACCCGTACAGACGCCGCGGTGAGTGGTGATGGTGCTGGTTGTGGTGGTGATGGTGGTTGTGGTGATGTTTGTGATGGTGGGGGTGATGGTTGTGCTGGTTGTGGTTGTGGTGATGTTTGTTATGGTGGGGGTGATGGTGGTGATGGTGATGGTAGTGGTGCTGGTTGTGATGGTGGTGATGGTGGTGGTTATGGTTGTGATGGTTGTGATGGTGGTGGTTATGGTAGTGATGGTGGTGGTAGTGGTTGTGATGAGGGCGGTGTTGTAGTGGTGAGCGCTACGCTGTTCTACGAACCTGGCGACCCGGGTTCGATTCCCGCTCACGGCCAACACCGCCAGTGACGATTATCTAAACCGGTCCTGCGCCTCCCCTAGGTCGACTCAGCCTCAAATGAGTTACCTGGTGTAGCGTAGTTAACATCGCTAGCATTGAGGGAGACAAAGGCGGTCGGGCGTTGTGCTGGCCACCCACCCCCTCGTGTGCCGTGCCGGCCTTCATAGGCGCTGCTTGCTAATAGCACTTGCCCCTACAGCCTGTTACAGGCAGACACGGGGGGGATGTTGGTCTTTTCATGGTGATTGTGGTGGTTGTGGTGGTTGTGGTGAAGGTGGTGCTGGTTGTGGTGATGATGCTGTTCATGTTGATGCTACTGCTGTTGATGCTACTGCTGCTGCTACTGCTGATGCTACTGATGCTGCTGATGCTGCTGATGCTGCTGATGCTGCTGATGCTGCTGATGCTACTGCTAATGATGCTGATGCTGCACTTGCTGCTGCTGATGCTACTGCTGTTGATGCTGCTGCTGCTGATGCTACTGCTGCTGCTGATGATGCGGATGCTGCACTTGCTACTGATGATGTTGCTGATGCTACTGCTGTTGCGACTGCTGATGCAGCTGCTGTTGCTACTAATGTTGCTACTGCTGCTGATGCTTCTGCTGTTGCTGCTGCTGCTGTTGCTACTGTTGATGCTGCTGATGCTTCTGCTGTTGCTACTGCTTCTCCTGCTGTTGCTGATGATGCTGGTGCTGCTACTGTTGCTGCTGTTGCTACTGCTGATGATGCTGATTCTACTGTTGCAACTGCTGCTGTTGCTACTTGCTTCTATTGCTGGTAATGCTACTGTTGCTGCTATTGCTGCCGCTGCTATAGCCATTGCTACTGCTGATGAATCTGCTGATGTTGCTACTGCTGCTATTGCTACTGTTGCTAATGCTGATGATGTTGCTACTGCTGCTGATGATGCTGTTGCTACTGCTGCTGCTACTACTGCTGATGATGCTGTTGCTACTGCTGATGATGCTGCTGATGATGCTGCTGATGATGCTGCTGATGAATGTTGCTATTGCTGCTATTGTTGCTGCTGGTATTGCTGTTGCTACTGCTGCTGTTGCTACGGCTGATGATGCTACTGCTGATGTTGCTGCTGATGATGATGCTGCTGCTGCTGATGCTGCTGCTGATGATGCTGCTGCTGATGATGCTGCTGCTGCTGATGATGCTGCTGATGATGCTACTGCTGATGCTGCTGCTACTGATGATGCTGCTGATGATGCTGCTGATGATTCTGCTATTGCTGCAATTGTTGCTGCTGGTATTGCTGTTGCTACTGCTGATGATACTGCTGCTACTGCTGTTGCTACGGCTGATGATGCTACTGCTGATGATGCTGCTGATGTTGCTACTGCTGATGATGCTGCTGCTGATGATGCTGCTACTGCCGATGTTACTGCTGATGATGCTGCTGCTGGTGCTGCTGCTGATGATGCTGCTGATGATGATGCTGCTGCTGATGATGCTGCTGATGATGCTGATTATGCTGATTATGCTGCTGATGATTATACTGCTGATGATGATACTGCTGATGATGCTGCTGCTGGTGATGATGCTGCTGATGATGCTGCTGTTGATGATGCTACTGCTGATGATGATGCTGCTGATGATGATGCTACTGCTGATTATGCTAATGCTGATGATGCTAATGCTGATGATGCTGTTGCTACTGCTGATGCTACTGCTGCTGATGCTACTGCTGATGATGGTGCTATTGCTGCTATTGTTGCTGCTGGTATTGCTGTTGCTACTTCTGATGTTGCTACTGCTGATGATGCTGATGATGCTGCTACGGCTGATGATGCTACTGCTGATGATGCTACTGCTGATGATGCTGTTGCTACTGTTGATGCTACTGCTGCTGATGATGGTGCTGATGATGCTGCTACGGCTGATGATGCTACTGCTGATGTTGCTACTGCTGATGCTACTGCTGCTGATGATGGTGCTGATGATGCTGCTACGGCTGATGATGCTACTGCTGATGCTACTACTGCTGATGATGCTACTGCTGATGATGCTACTGCTGATGATGCAACTGCCGATGATGCTGCTGCCGATGATGCTGGTGCTACTGCTGTTGCTACTGCAGGTGCTGATGATGTTGCTGCTTTCGCTATCACTACCACTGCTGTTGCTGCTGCCGCCGCTGATGATGCTGACGATGCTGACGATGTTGACCCCAGCAGCAGCAGCAGCAACCTTACACTCCACCAAAGGCACCCGTCCGCCTTTGTTCTAGACATCACGACGAGAGCCGTCGCGTGACCCCTGTGCTACGGGCGGGCGGGGGGGAGGCACGGACGGACCGACGACAGACGGATCGGCTCGGCATGTGGTCCCAGAAAGGGGCTTCAGATGACGGAATCGCAGCAGGAGCGGGCCCCATTGAGGGCAGGATCGGTCCCGAGGAAGAGGAGGAGGTTGAGGAGGAGGAGAAAGGGGAGCAGAGCGAGGACGTGAGGTGAGGTTTGAAACTCGGCGTAGGCCACGGTCGGTCTCGAGACTTCGCTTCGTCAGCCGGCGAGACTCCCATCGAGATGAGCACCTCTGTTACAATGTTACAGAGAGATCCACAGAGCTACATACAGTGAGGGAAAAAAAAATTTGATCCCCTGCTGATTTTGTACGTTTGCCCACTGACAAAGAAATTATCAGTCTATAATTTCAATGGTAGGTTTATTTGAACAGTGAGAGACAGAATAACAACAACAACATCCATAAAAACGCATGTCAAAAATGCTATAAATTGATTTGCATTTTAATGAGGGAAATAAGTATTTGGCCCCCTCTCAATCAGAAAGATTTCTGGCTCCCAGGTGTCTTTTATACAGGTAACGAGCTGAGATTAGGAGCACACTCTTAAAGGGAGTGCTCCTTATCTCAGCTCGTTTCCCTCATTAAAATGCAAATCAATTCATAACATTTTTGACATGCGTTTTTCTGGATTTTGTTGTTGTTATTCTGTCTCTCACTGTTCAAATAAACCTACCATTAAAATTATAGACTGATAATTTCTTTGTCAGCGGGCAAACGTACAAAATCAGCAGGGGATCAAATACTTTTAACCCTCACTGTAGAGATACACAGAGATACATAGAGACACATAGAGATACACAGAGATACATAGGGAACTATAGTGTTGCAAAGTGACCCACAGACTCACATAGAGATCTAGAGACTCACACACAGAGACCCAAAGAACTAAAACTAAATTAGAATTTATTTTTTATTTTTCCAGCTAAGGCCCACTGAGCTATGTTAGAAGCAAACTGGCTATCACGAATGATAGCTCCACATAGCGGCTTACCATCATGTGGAAGTTTATGGCAGCAGCTAAATACTGCCAACACGTGTTTTTAAATGTTGAGGGAAATAGCGGAGGAGCCCAGAGACAAATCCACGCGACCACGGGGAGAGAGAGAGAGACACGCAAACTTCAAATATACAGCAGCAGCAGGCGTCTGGGTCGCGATCGAACCCACTGCCTCCTGCACACCAGCCGAGGTAGTTAACGTCTCGCCACGCCGCAAACTCCGAATATACAGCAGCAGGCGTGGTCAGGGGTCGGCATCGAACACACGATCTCCTGCGTACCTGGCAAGGTAGTTAACATCTCGCCGCCGCGGTGCTAATGCCTCGACCACTAAGAGACAGAGAGACACTTAAACTCCAAATATACAGCAGGCGTCATGGTCAGTATTGAACCCACGACCTTCTGCGTACCACAGAGGTCACAAACGGGTTTTGATTCCTTACCTGTACCCGGCCGCACCAGGGTCGCAAACGGGTGCCCGTACCCGGCCGTACCCGTACCCTACCCATACCCAGCCGGGTACGGGTAGGGTACGGGTATCGGGTACCCGATTGCGAACTCTGGGATGAAGCCATGTTGCAGGCGCGGGTGGGTTGATTCTAGGAACTTGAATTGTACGAAGAGACAAGACGTTGGGAAATGAGTGACAAACAGTTACTCACCAGTGACTCACGGCCTACCCGTACCCGGCCGCACCAGGGTCGCAAACGGGTACCCGTACCCGTACCCGGCCGGGTACGGGTAGCCGGGTATCGGGTAGGGTACGGGTATCGGGTACCCGGTTGCGACCTTCTGCGTACCAGCAGAGGTAGTTTACATCTCGCCACATAAACAGCAGGCGTCATGGTCGGGATCGAACCCACGACCTTCTGCATACCAGGAGAGGTAGTTAACATCTCCTAGCCTACTGTGGTCACCCTTCATTTATCGTTGCAGCAGCAGCGGCGGCGGCGACGACGCCACCACTTTGGCACTGCCTCCGCCTCCTGCGTCACCGCTGGTGGCCGGAGGTCTGAGCAACAGCAATGGCGAAAGGATGGAGGAGGAGGGGGAGGAGGAGGGGTTGGAGGTGAGCGGCGAGGGCGCTACCCAGTGGTGGTGTCGGGAGGAAGCCGACGCTGAGCCCTGGAGAAGCTCTGAGCCTACCGGAAACTCGGAGGAGGAGCGGGGGGAGGTGGTGGTGGAGGAGGAGGAGGAGGACCCCGACTTTGTGCCGCGAGGGGAAAAGCGAGGGGTGGCGAGGAGGGGGAGGAGGAAGAGCGGTGGGAGGCGCGGTGGAGTCGCGGGCAGGAGAGAAGGTGGAGGAGTCGGAAGGGTGAGTGGGTGAGTGGATGGGGTGAGTGGGTGGGTGAGTGGGTGAGTGGATGGGTGAGTGGGTGGGTGGGTGCGTGGGTGGGTGGGTGAGTGGATGGGTGAGTGGGTGGGTGGGTGGGTGAGTGGGTGGGTGGGTGAGTGGGTGGGTGGGTGGGTGGGTGGGTGGGTGAGTGGGTGGGTGGGTGGGTGGGTGGGTGAGTGGGTGGGTGGGTGGGTGAGTGGGTGGGTGGGTGGGTGGGTGGGTGGGTGAGTGGGTGGGTGGGTGGGTGGGTGAGTGGGTGGGTGGGTGAGTGGGTGGGTGGGTGAGTGGGTGGGTGGGTGGGTGGGTGAGTGGATGGGTGGGTGGGTGAGTAAATGGGTGGGTGGGTGAGTGGATGGGTGAGTGGGTGGGTGGGTGGGTGGGTGGGTGAGTGGATGGGTGAGTGGATGGGTGAGTGTGTGGGTGAGTGGGTGGGTGGGTGGGTGAGTGGGTGGGTGGGTGAATAAGTGGGTGGGTGGGTGAGTAAATGGGTGGGTGGGTGAGTGGGTGGGTGGGTGGGTGAGTGGGTGATGTATTGTAGAACATGGTGACGTATTGTATTGTGTAGTGATGCAGTGTATAGTGTAGGGAGTGTATGATGTATTATAGTGTATAGAAGTGTATAGTGTACAGTGTATAGTAGTGTACAGGATAGTGTAGTGTTTAATGTATATAGTGTTGTGCATAGTAGTGTACAGTATAGTGTAGTGTATAGTGTACGGTGTAGTGTATAGTAGTGTACAGTGTAGTGTATAGTGTAGTGTGTAGTGTATGGTCTAGTGTAGTGTTTAATGTAGTGTACAGTGTGTAGTGTATAGTGTAGTGTATAGTGTAGTGTACAGTGTAGTGTGTAGTGTACAGTGTATAGTGTAGTGTACAGTGTGTAGTGTACAGTGTGTAGTGTATAGTGTAGTGTGTAATGTACAGTGTGTAGTGTGTAGTGTACAGTGTGTAGTGTATAGTGTAGTGTATAGTGTAGTGTACAGTGTGTAGTGTATAGTGTAGTGTACAGTGTGTAGTGTACAGTGTGTAGTGTATAGTGTAGTGTACAGTGTGTAGTGTAGTGTGTAGTGTACAGTGTGTAGTGTACAGTGTGTAGTGTACAGTGTAGTGTATAGTGTAGTGTATAGTGTAGTGTCTAGTGTAGTATATGCTAATGCGTGTACCCCGTATGTGTGGGCGCGTGCGGAGGAAGAGCGCAGCCACCGCTGAGCGCAGTCACTGCTGCCACCTCTGTGACCGGATCTTCGGCTCCGTCACGCTTCTACGCAACCACATCAACACCCACACCGGTACAGATACATGCAAAGATACATACACGTATGCACGTACACGTACATCCAGATAGACACACATATACATGCAGATACAGAAATATACAGGAACATACAGATACATGCACACATACAAAAATAAAATGACAAAGATCCCCAGTGTAGCCTGTTACAGGCTGTAGGGGCAAGTTCCGTTAGCGATCAGCACCTATGAAGGTCTACACTGTGGCACACGAGAGGGTGGGTGGCCAGCACCACGCCCGGCCGCCATTGTCTCCCCATTGGCAAAGTTTAAACCTCGCATAAGGTATGCATTTGAGTCTGAGTCGACCTAGGGGAGGCCAAAGACCGGTTCAAATAATAATCGTCACTGGTGTTGGCCGTAAGCAGGAATCGAACTCAGGAAGGCGGGTTCGTAGCGCAGCGTAGCGCTAACCGCTGAAACCACCACTTCCACCAGATACATACATACACATACAGTACATACACGCGTATACATACACCTCTGATTAGCGCGGTTGTCTATGTACGGTGCGAAAGAAGTTCAACATACACAGTGGTGGACGGCTGTCGTTGTTGTTGTGTGTGTGTGTGTGTGCTTATATGCGACACCATGTCTGTGTGTTTGCGACACGTGTGTGTGTATGTAAATGTGACACCGTGTGTGTGTGTGCATGTGACACCGTGTGTGTGTGCATGTGACACCGTGAGCGTGTGTGACATTGCGTGTGTGTGTGTTTGAGACACCCCTTGAGCATGTGTATGCAACTCCGTGTGTCTGTGTGTGACACGGTGTGTCTGTGTGTGACACGGTGTGTCTGTGTGTGACACCGTGTGTCTGTGTGTATGTATGTAAATGTGACACTGTGTGTGTATTGGACACTGTATGTGTGTGTGACACCGTGTGTGTGTGTGTGTGTGACACTGCATGTGTGTGTGTGACACTGTGTGTGTGACACTGTCTGTGTATAAATAACGCGATCTAAACCCAAAAACGTTGATTATGAATAATATTGGTCGCGAAAGCCTACGTGTTAAACTGTGTGTGTGTGTGTGTGACACTGTATGTGTGTGACACTGCATGTGTGTGTGTATGCGACACTGTGTGTGTAAATGTGACACTGTGTGTGCGTGACACTGCATGTGTGTGTGTGACACTGCATGTGTGTGTGTGTGTGACAATGCATGTGTGTGTGTGTGTGACACTGCATGTGTGTGTGTATGCGACACTGTATGCATGCGTGTACGCGCAGGCACGAAGCCGCACCAGTGCTCCGAGTGTGCGATGGCGTTTGTAACCAAGGGCGAGTTGGTGCGGCACGGCCGCTACGTCCACACAGGGGAGAAGCCCTTCAAGTGCTCCGCGTGCGAGTACACCAGCGTCGAGGTGCCTCCATCCCCCTCCACCTCCTCCCTCCCTCTGTCTCCCTCCTCCCAGCGTTTCCTTCCTGTATCTCCCCCCTTCTCCCCCCTCTACTCCTCCACATGTCTCCCTCCATCCTCCTCCTCTTCCTCCCATGACTTCACAATGCAACCAACGGCTTGAGATGCGTGGGCACCGAGGTCATGGTGACCCCCAATGCCGCACACGCACCTGACCCTGCTTGGCCTCCCACCGAGCTAGATTGGGGTCAACCATAGTGGCTAGGAGATGCCGACCCCTGACGATGCCTACTGTACATTTGGAGTTTGCGATGTGGCGAGATGTTAGCTACCTTGCCCATAGTATAGAGGAGGTCGTGGGTTTGATCTCGACCCGTGACGATGCCTGCTGCAGTATATTTGGAGTCTGCGTCTCTTTCTCCCTGTGATGAGATGTTAACTACCTCGCCTGGTGTTCAGGAGGTCGTGGGTTCGATTCCGAATCTGACGATTCCAGCTGCTGTATATTTGGAGTCTGCGTCTCTCTCTCTCTCTCCCCGTGGTGGTCGCTGCGTGGATATTTCTCCCGGTCCTCTGGTTTTTACATGCTTTTTCTTAACTCACTCTGTCTGTTGTTGTCGTTGTATCCTCAAATCTTGTCACTCAATTTTAACCCACTTCCCAATGTGGTATCGACTGCAAACTTGATATACTTATGTCATACTGATGACAAGACTATATTCTATCATAAAAAAAAATTACATTAATTTTTTACATGTTATGTTTCGGCTTGGGTCTAATTGTCCACGCTCAACTGACGTTGGCTGTAAATCACCACGGTCCCTTACGTTATGCCAAGCTTTGCGGCCACTTCCTGGAGTCGTGGAGTTCTGCCATTACTCATACGGTACATTTCATTAAAGTGTGTTTTTTAAAAAGTATTTTTAAATATTACTTATTTGTCATACTTTGATACTGGCAAAAAGGGCCCATGATATCGCTGCTTGTCCAGAGATATAAACGCTCTCATAGTGGCATGGTCGTTGTGCCGTTTGCCTTTTGGCGTTCTCTGGTCTGACACTGGTCGTGAGACAAGGCCACACAGAATGCTGCTGTCTGGTGTAGGCCAATACGATTAAAAAACGCCATATATTATCAGAGCATGTTTTGTTTGCATGCTCACAACAATTCCTGTGTGTGGTCAATGCAGTACTTTATTCCTTGCATAGGGTATCTATTTGGTGTTTGACCATCTTCACACAACTCCTGTTTTATTGCCAGAACGGGTAAAACAAGCTAATTCTTATTTATCATACTTTGTTTCTGTAAAAAAAGGTATCTGCCATTACTCGTAGGTACATTTCATTAAAGCGTGTTTTTAAAAAAGTTTTTTTACTTTTTACCTCCACGTTTAGAATCTGACGTCTATACATGTGTAGAGGTGGTACGTACCGGGGTGTAGCAAGCCATTACGTTGCAGTGTCTACATGACGGTCCGTGCGTGGGGTGGCTACATCGACGTCCGCATACAGCCCCGCGCCTCGGGGGGCAGTTGGGTATATAGGGCGGTGCGCGAGAGAGCTCGGGGAGTCATTGGAGCAGAAGAGCCAGTGAAGAAGGAAGACGGAGCAAGCTAGGTAGGACCCTGGGACCCCTAGCCCCGCCGCCCTTGTCAGGGCCGGGACTCTGTGTGGCTCTGTGCTGAGATCCTGGGAACCCCCGGCCCGACGTCCTTATCAGGGCCGGGTCCGATGGGCCAGTGGTTGGGACCCGTACCCTGGCTAGGTCGGATCAGATAGCCTCCTCTAGGAAATACATAGCCGGAGGACCTGAGAGCGAAGCCGGTGTCAGGCACGCGTAGCCGTAGGCTGTGTTCCTAGGCTGTATAGCTGACTTACTGTAGTGTGTTATAAATAAATACGTGTTGCCTCCGTCAACCGTCTCCTGCACCATTTACACCGTTACACATGTTGAGAGTATTTGACTGCTGCTAGAAACTTCCGCGTGATAAACAGCCGCCCTGTTGAGCTGCTATCATTCGCGATGGACAGGTCGCTTCTAAAAAAAAGCTACGTAGCAGCTCAGTGGACCTTACCTGGGTAAAAGAAAAATATATTTTAGCCTATTGGTCTCTGCGTATCTCTATGGGTCTTTATGTATCTCTATTGATCTCTATTTATCATGGATCTCTATGTATCTCTATAGGTCTCTCTGTATCTGTATGGGTCTCTATGTATCTCTGGATATCTATGTATCTCTATGGGTCTCTATGTGTATCTCTATGCATTTAGAGTATTTTGGCTGCTATCGTTTGTGATGGCCTGGTCGCTTCTAAAAAAAAAGCTACACAGCAGCTCAGTGGGGTCGCCTTACACCTGGTAATAATACAAAATAGTTGCGTCGTTCTAGTTTTAAAAAATTGTAGTGCGGCGTGTAAACGTTAGGTTGGGCTTGGTGCTGGCCACCCACTCCCCGCGTTGTCCTGTGTTGCTCACTAATAGCACTTGCTCCAAGATTCCAATTAGGCCATAGGGTGCAATATTTGTCTTTGTTACCTGTGTTGAGGATTTCCCACGGACGCACTCGGAGACGGAGGTAAGTTATGGGCTTTCGCCAAGGGTTTATTAAAGACTTCACAATACACACCAGGGTACACAACTCCCAGGGGCTAGGGGTCCTACTCTGAGTCCTGGTTCCTTGCCGGCTAGCTCCGGTCTCTCTCTCTCTCGTGTCGGATCATGGACTCTGCCGACTCCACCAACCGGAGAGAGAGCACCTCTCCCGGCTACCACCGGCTTCTCCCCAGACTCACTACTCGATCCCTCTCTACCGCTGGTTCCCTCTTCACCCTGCTTACTCTACCCGTTCCCGCAGTGACCCCGCTTACGTCACGGGGTCTCCCTTAAGTACCCTAGGAGACGTGACGTCATCGCACTGAACGGCACACATGACATCACGTCCCCATTTTACTCCTCTACACCTGTGTGTACTGATATTCACCTGTAGTACATGTGTGTGTGTACTTGTGTGTATCTGTAGTATGTGTCTGTGTAGCTGTGTGTATCCGTGTAACTGTAGTATGTCCAGATTTAAAGCTTTCGTGACTGCAGGGATTCATTTTCTTGGTTCTTTCGGTAAAGTCACGTAGAAGGGAAATAATAAAATAATATTAATATAAAACAATACAAATTCTCACGACGTTTCGACTGCAACACAAGCAATCATCATCAGGTGTGAAATCCACAGAAATATGTTTTTTTCAAATTTTTCAAATTTTCTTTCTGTGGATTTCACACCTGATGATGATTGCTTGTGTTGCAGTCGAAACGTCGTGAGAATTTTGATTGTTTTATATTTATATTATTTTATTATTTCCCTTCTACGTGACTTTACCGAAAGAACCAAGAATATGTAGTATGTCCGTGTAGTATGTACCTGTACGGACGTGAAGGTGGGCGGGGATGGAAGTGGGAGGCTGAGAGAGCTGGGGATGTGCGGGGGGGGGGATGCAATAACAACGCCACTGCAGCAACAGAGCCAATGAAGCCAACAATGCCTGACCCATGTCTACCCGTTTATGGTCCCCCCCCACACCCGCACCCACACAGGTGAGCATGATGAAGCGCCACATGCGGTCGCACACTGGCGAGCGTCCGTTCCAGTGTAGCATGTGCAGCTACGCCAGCAAAGACGCCTACAGACTCAAGCGGCACATGAGGACGCACTCCGGTACGCCGTCGGAACGCGATCTCCCGCAGACCCGACTGAAGGAGAATGTTGTAACGTAAACCACCGTTATTTCGGTATTCGATCGTTCATAATTGGGGGACAATTCTACACGGCTGCCGTTTTAGGCGCACGTACACAGTGGATTGGTAATTTGCCAATCTACCGTGTATAATTTGCCACAAGCGACGTCGTTCGACACCTGCGAAACGACGACTCGGTCTGGTGAGCGTGGCGAGCGGAGCGAGCAGGGCCAGCATGGTGAGCGTGGTGAGTGGGGTGAGCGTGGTGAGTGGGGTGAGCGTGGTGGGTGGGGTGAGCGTGGTGAGTGGGGTGAGCGTGGTGAGTGGGGGTGAGCGTGGCGAGTGGGGGTGAGCGTGGCGAGTGGGGGTGAGCGTGGCAAGCCTGACAAGCGTCGGTGCAGATCCCCGTCACTTTGGACTTTACTACCTCGTTTGTGTGCACTCTGTGCAAGAAAACCCTCTGAGCAATGTCGTCTCCACCTACATCAAGGTGTAATGGAAAGGCGCCGAAGTATAAAGGAAATCCCTTCATGTCTCTGAGACAAATCAAAAGTTTAGGATAGAATTGACGCAGGCTGTGTGTGTGTGGTGTGTGAATGCGCGTTGTGCATGAGCGGTGGCGTAGCGGTTCGCGGCTATGCCGCGCTACGAACCCGGCAACCCGAGTTCGTTTCCCGGCTCACGGCCAACACCGCCGGTGACGATTATCTGAACTTGTCCTGGGCCTCACCTAGGTCGACTCAGCCTCAAATTGATGCGGTGTGTAGTAAACATCGCCACTGGGGAGACAAAGGCAGCCGGGCGGGCATATGGCTGGCCACCCACCCCCTCGTGTACAGATCTGGCCTTCATAGGTGCTACTCGCTAACAGCATTTGCCCCTACAGTCTGTTAAGGCTATACGGGGGATCTTTGTCTTTGGAGCATGAAGAGTTTGGAAAACAAATTAGGATTTTTTTTTTCATTTTTTTATCGGGGCAGGAGCCACTGGAGATCAACCATCGTTACATAATTCAAAATCTTCTTGGTTCTTTCGGTAAAGTCGTCACGTAGAAGGGAAATAATAAAATAATAAAAATAAAACAATAAAATACAATTCTCACGACGTTTCGGCCACAACGCAAGTAGCCGTCCTCAGGTGAAGAACAGGTCTGTCGGAAAGACAGCGTCTGAATGGGCACGTCGTGAGAATTATTTTATTATGTTTTATTTTTATTATTTCCCTTCTACGTGACTTTACCGAAAGAACCAAGAAGATGAATCCCTGCAGTCACGAAAGGTTTAAATCAAAATTCAAAATATTGCATGATTCGGCAACGCCAGAGCCCCACATGCGTCGAATTAACAAGGGTTTACTGTCGTTTTAATTGAGTATATTTGTAACCGATTTATTTACCCTTCATAGACTTTGCACTCCTGTCGTGTTTGTGGTATATTGTGTTTGTTTGTTGTTGTTGTTGTAACGTTCTGACCCCGTGCCCTTACCGGACATTTGAAAGAGCTTTGTGGCTCATCGGATTTCCTCCCGCAGGATAAATAAATAATGAATTTCGATTTAAAGCTTTCATGACTGCAGGGATTCATCTTCTTGGTTCTTTCGGTAAAGTCGTCACATAGAAGGGAAATAATAAAATTATAAAAATAAAACATAATAAAATAATTCTCACGACGTTTCGGCCACAACGCAAGCAGCCGTCCTCAGGTGAAGAACAGGTCTGTCGGAAAGACAGCGTCTGAATGGGCACGTCGTGAGAATTATTTTATTATGTTTTATTTTTATTATTTCCCTTCTACGTAACTTTACCGAAAGAACCAAGAAGATAAATAAATAATATTCTGATCCTCACGTCGTCACCTTCCAAGCTCATCACTCATTTCCCCGCATGTTACATTCATAAACTACTCAACTGATTGTATTTATTTTGTATGTTATTAGGTGTAAGTCCCCACTGCGCCACGACTGTCAAGCTCTTTTTTAGACGAGCGGACTGGCCCATCACCACAGTGATAGCAGGTCATCCAAGTGGCTGATGTCATCATTATCATCATGTGGAACTTGAGAAAAATAATCTACTTCTCTCTCTTTCTCCATCTCCTCTCTCCGTCTCTCTCCGCCTGTCTCTGTCTAATCTTAATTTTGGAGCTTTCGTGACTGCAGGAATCATTCTTTGTTTCTTTCGGTTAAGTCACGTCTAAAGATAAAATAATAAATTAAAATAATAGTATATTACGACGTTTCGATTGCAACACAAGCAATCATCATCAGGCATAAAAGAAATAGAGAAAAGGATAAGCTACGGGGAAGTTTTAAGCTTATCCTTTTCTCTCTCTGGCTATGTGTTCTCTCTGCCTGTGTCTTCTCTTTGGAATTGTCACACTTAAAATTCTAACTTAGCAATCTTTGAAATACGTAATCAACCAGGCTATGCGTTAATTGTGTGTTAACCGACTCTCTGTGTTGTATTACATCACATTTCAATATTTTGCGAGGTTATTTAATTTTAGTGTGCCTTTCTCCTAATTTTCAAGCTTGTGTGCCGTGCCACGTCGTCATCTTACTCGCGCAGCAGCAACACGTTGCCGTACACTCATTGATATGCTAATTTTCTCTGCCCCCTCCCTCTCTCCGTCCCCGCCCCCCTCTCTATATTTAAGGGACCGTCACAGAAACGACCCCTCTCTTTGTGCCGATGTGATGTCTGTCTGCTTGTATGTCTGTCTATAGTTTTCTAGTTAGATTTTTGTTGCTCCTATGTGATGTCTGTCTGCTTGTATGTCTGTCTATAGTTTTCTAGTTAGATTTTTGTTGCTATTTCTTTTATGCCTGATGATTGCTTGTGTTGCAATCGAAACGTCGTAATATACTATTACTTTAATTTATTATTTCATCTTTAGACCTGTCTCTGTCTGTTTCTGTGTCTCTCTGTATCTGTCTCTTCGTGTCCCTGTCGTTGTGTGTGTCCCTCTATTTCTGTGCCTGTCTCTCACCGTCTCCCTCTGTCTCTGCGTCTCTGCGTGTGTCTCTTTCTCTGTGTCTCTCTGTCCATCTCTCCCTCTCTCTCTGTGTCTTTCTGTCTCTCTGTCTTTCTCTCTGTCTGTCTCTCTCACCTTCTTTGTCTCTCTCTCCGTCTCTCTGTCTCTCTATCTCTGTCTCTCTGTGTTTCTCTGTCTGACTCTCTGTCTCTCTTTCTCTGTGTCTGTCTCTCTCTCTGTGTCTCCATCTCTGTGTCTCTGTCATTTTGTCTCTCTGTCTGTCTCTCTCACCTCTGTCTCTCCCTGTCTCTCCGTCTTTGTCTTACTGTCTGACTCTCTCTCTGTCTCTCTCTCTGTCTCTCTCTTTGTCTGTTTCTCTCTCCGTCTCTCTGTCTCTGTGTCTCTCTCTGTGTCTCTCTGTCTGTCTTTCCATCTCACCCTATATCTATGTCTTTGTGTCTCTCCTTCTATCTCTCTGTCTCACCCTGTCTATGTGTCTCTCTCTTTGTCTCTCTCACTCTCTCTTTGTCTGTTTCTCTCTCCGTCTCTCTGTCTTTGTGTGTCTCTCTCTATCTTTCTGTCTGTCTTTCCATCTCACCCTATATCTATATCTCTGTGTCTCTCCTTCTGTCTCTCTGTCTCACCCTGTCCCTGTGTCTCTCTCTGTGTCTCTCTCTGTGTCTCTGTGTCTCCAGGAGAGAAGCCGTACGAGTGCCCGGTGTGCCGGGCGCGGTTCACCCAGAAGAGCTCCATGAAATCCCACGTGCAGCAGAAGCACACGGAGGAGGGGGCCGCTCCACGCTTCCCCTGCCCGCACTGCGACGCTGTCACAGCACGCAAGAGTGACCTGGGTATGAGGTGGGGGGTGGGGGAGGGATGGGGGGGCTTGTTGAGGGGGGGGGCTAGTGGGAGCTAGGGGGAGAGGGGTGGGGTTACGGAGGGGCTCATCACTGATGCAGCCACTCAGTTGCTCACCCCGCTCGTTCATCAACCCACCCACTCACTCACACACCCACTCACAAACTCACCCACCCACTCACCCACCCACTCACCCAAGCACCCAGTCATCCACCCAATCACCCAAGCACCCACTGACCCACCCAGTCACTCACCCACCCACTCACTCCACCACTCACTCATCCACTCACCAACTCACCCACTCACCCACTCACAGACCCAGCCACCCTCCTACTCACCCAATCACTTACCCACCCATCCACCCACTCGCACACCAACACACTCACCAACCCATCCATCAACCCACCCACGAACCCATTTACTTAGCCACCCACTCACTCATCCACTCACTCACCCACTCACCAACTCACCCACCCACCCACTCATTCACTCACCCACCCACCTACCCAACCACTTACCCACCCACCCACTCACCCACCCATCCACCCACCCACTCACTCCACTCACTCACTCACTCGGAGTTACCTGTTGGCTCAACACTGCTCCTCCTTTGTGTGCCCCCCTCCCCCTCTCTAACCCCCATGCCCCCCCCCACCCCCCACCCCCAGGCGTGCATCTGCGCAAGCAGCATGCGCTGGTGCGTCGTGGCCTGCGCTGCCGCTACTGCGCAGCCACCTTCCACGAGCACTTTGCCCTCATGCAGCACCAGCGCTGCCACCACCACGAGAAGCACTTCAAGTGCGACCGCTGCCAGTACGCCTGCACGCAGGTACACAAACAGATACATACACACACATACATACACACAGGTACATACACATACACACAGGTACATACACACAGGTACACACACACACATGTACATACACACAGGTACATACATACATATACACACAGGTACACACACAGGTACATATATACACAAACATACACACACACATACATACACACACACATACATATACACACACACATATACACAGACACAGATACATACACACAGGTACATACACACACAGATACATACACATGGATACATACACACAGGTACATACACACACACAGACACACACACAGACACACACACATATACACACACAGATACATACACACACAGAAACACACACATATACACACAGAGATACATACACACACATATACATACATACACACATACAACAACAACAACAACCGCCATTCGCCACTAAGTGGCGGTGACGTCACCACGACGCTTGTGCCAGGCCATGTGCACCTTGAGGCCACGTGAAGTGTCGAACGCCCGCTGGCAGGAGGTCACGGAGCAGACCCAGGTGCCACGGGTCGACTGACCGAGATGACCGAGATGACTGGCTGATGCACCACCTGTGCCCCCTACTGTACCAACTTGCTGTGCTTTAGCCACCCGGCGCTCCGCTCCTTGTTGTGAGCGTCGCTCCTCCGCCCTCCGTTGTTGTTGGAGGGCGACTGCCTCCAACTGCCCAGTAGCGTCCTTCACGAGCCTCCTCCACAGAGGCCGATCTTGACACCGCTGGTACCAGTCATCGGCAAGTCCACTCAGCTCCACGTCCTCCTGTACCACATCACTCCATCTCTTCTCTAGCCCGTGCCGCGCCCGTTTAGCCCCCTCGATCCGGCCGAACAAAAGCTGTTTAGGCATGCGGTGGCTGGGCATGCGGGCTACATGACCCAGCCAACGCAGCCTTGCCTGCCGGAGGAGCTCACTGATGGGACTTTGCCCAGATCTTTCAAGGACTTGTGAGCTCCTCACACAATCCAGCCTGGTTAAACCCAGGATGGATCGTAGGCAGGCCAGCCTAAATGTTTCCAACCGGCGAAGATGCTCCACTAGGGGGGTCCACGTTTCGCAAGCGTAGAGAAGGGAGGGAATGACCGTGGCCGAGAAGACCTGAAGCTTCGTGCGGAGCGACAGACCAGGTAGCTTCCACACAGCGTTACGCAACCGATGAAAAGATATTGCCGCTCGACTGATTCGGAGTGAGACCTCTGCTGATAAACTGGAGCAGGTCATAAGCACACTGCCCAGGTATGGGAAACTCTCCACTCTCTCCACAACTGCCCCATCACCAATTGGGAGTTGTGGGGGTGGAGTGTCCGATGGTACAAAATACCCAGGCAGGTGCTTAGTTTTGGTTGGGCTGATGGTAAGGTATGTGTGTGTGTTTTGGCATACACACATACATACACATACACACAGATACACAGATACACACACACAGGTACACACATACATACACACACATACATACACACACACAGATCCATACACGCAGGTACACACAGGTACATACACACACAGGTACATACACAGATACATACACATACACACACAGGTACACACACAGGTAACAACAACAACCGTCATTCGCCACTAAGTGGTGGTGACGTCACCACGACGCTTGTGCCAGGCCATGTGCACCTTGAGGCCACGTGAAGTGTCGAACGCCTGCTGGCAGGAGGTCACGGGGCAGACCCAGGTGCCACGGGTCGACTGACTGAGATGACACACAGATACATACACATACACAGGTACATACACACAGGTACACATCCACAGGTACACACAAGCAGAAATGCAAATACAAATACATACACACATTGGCAGTACGCCTGCAAACAGGTACAAGCATGCACTCATACATACAGACAGACAAATACATACGCACACAACAATGAAATAGACAAAGATTCCCTGTATAGCCTGAACAGACTTTTGGTGCAAGTGCTGTTCGCGAGCACCGATGAAGGCCGACACAGCACGCGAGGGGGTGGGTGGCTAGCACCATGCCCGGCCGCCTTTGTCTCCCAAGTGGCGATATTTATGCACCGACCCAGGTACTCATTTCAGGCTGAGTGAACCTAGGGGAGGCCCGGGACTGGTTCAAATAATCGTCACTGGCATTGGCCGTGAGTGGGAATCGAACTCGGGTCGCCGGGTTTGTAGCGCAGCGCGCTGACACCTACACTACCACTCCCCACACAGGTACACACACATACTCACAGGTACGGACTGTACACACTACAGGTGGTATATGCTACTTGCTTCCCAACAGCCTTTGTCGGCCACATTGGGAGAACTTTTTTTCCGTGTTTGACCTTTGCGTGCGTGTGTGTGTGTTTTATTATTTTAAATATGTGCCTCTCTGTGTCGGCCAGGAGCGACACATGATAGCTCACAAGCGATCTCACACGGCCGGGAAGCCGTTCGACTCGGCCCAACTCCCCATAGACGACAAGGAGGAGGGGAGGCGGGAGGAGGAGGAGGACGAGGCTGAGGAGGTGGTGAAGGTCAAAGTAGAGGTGGAAGAGCAGAGTCAGGAGGAGGTGGAAGATTCTGAACCACCCTCTGCGAAGCGACGGCCCACCCCGCCGTCCAAAGCCAGACGAGGCCGACCAGCAAAGTCCAAACAGTAACCAGGCGAGACCTTGGGTGGGTGAGTTAGTGAACGGCTTTGTGACGTGAGGTGGGGGTAGGTGGGTGAGCTTGTGAGTGGGTGGGTGAGCTTGTGAGTGAGTTAGTGGGTGACTACTGGGTCAGTGGGTGTTTAATGAGCGGGTTGGGTGATTGAGTGAGTTAGTGGGTGACTATTTGATCAGTTGGTGGTTAATGAGTGGGTGAGTGAGTGAGTTAGTGGGTGACTATTTGGTCAGTGGGTGGGTTAATGAGCGGCTTGGGTGAGTGAGTTAGTGGGTGACTATTTGGTCAGTGGGTGGGTTGATGAGTGGGTGAGTGAGTGAGTTAGTGGGTGACTACTGGGTCAGTGGGTGGGTTAATGAGCGGCTTGGGTGAGTGAGTTAGTGGGTGACTATCTGGTCAGTGGGTGGGTCAATGAGTGAATGGGTGAGTGAGTTAGTGGGTGACTACTGGGTCAGTGGGTGGGTTAATGAGCGATTTGGGTGAGCTGGATTCATGAATCCCCATCCTCCTTCTGGTGACCGTGTTCTGCTGTTGACAGCAGCACATCTGGAAGAACGCTGCCGCTGCAGCTGTGCAACCAGAGTGGAACGACGCAGACGTCCAGAATGAACTGAACTAAAAAGTATTAAAACTTTTTTTTTATTTTACCAGGCGCGAGGCCTCACTGAGCTGCTGTGTAGTTGCTCTTTTTTTAGTAGACGTGACCTGGCTATCACAAATGATGACAGCTCAACAGAGTGGCTGTTTATCATCATCATCATCACGTGGACATTTTTTAGCAGCAGCCAAATAACTCTATAAACGCGTAGAGACGTTGACTCTGAAAAGTGGAGGGGAAAAGAAACCGGTGGACCCCCTGGAGAAAAATCTACGCGACCACCACGGAGAAGGGGAGAGAGCGCGAGAAACACCGCCAACTCCAAATATACAGCAACAGGCGTCGGGGTAGGGACTGAAACCCACGGCCTCCTGTGCACCAGGCAAGGTAGTCAACATCTCCGAGCCCACCGTCGCGCTCACCCTCGGGACCTGGACATCCAAGGGCACCTCCTGGCTCTTTGACATTCCACCTCACCTCCTCCGCGGGGATGCCGGTCGGCGGGAAACATCGACCTCGTCGGAGCGTCGACAGGCTGCTTGTGCTGCTGTGGTCATGCAACTCCTCCGAGCCTGTGGACCTTTGTCGTTATATAAACCTCTGTGGGTTTGCGCTCCTTCGACGGAGGAGGAATAGCAAAACTGCACAAACTCTCCTAAAAACGCTGAATCGGCACGGTTGGGGCGACGTACGGTGTGAAAGAAGTTCAACACACTGTTCACGCATACACAGAGACCCACATACCCAGACCCATACAGACACCCAGACCCATAGAGACCCACAGATTAGCACGGTTGGGCTATGTACGGTGTGAAAGAAGTTCAACATACTGTACACACACAGCCACTCACACCCATAGAGACCCACAGATTACTACGGTTGGGGCCACGTACGGTGTGAAAGAAGTTCGATGTACATGTATCATAGCTAGCAGACCTCGACATTGCACTCAGTTTCCGAACATATTGCTGCCATACGCAAGAATAGAATCATGAGTAAGTGAATGCATTAGGTGTGTAAGCTAATAAACGAGTGAATGGGTATTTGGGTGAGCTCCTGGACGAGCGAGTTGAGTGAATGGGGGAAGGGGAGTGAGTTGGTTGAGGGGATGAGTGGATGGGTGGTTCATAAAATTAGCGAGTGGGTCCTTGACAGCATACCGATAGAAGAGGGGTCATCAGTATCCATAATCGAGCTTTTTTTGGGTAAGATCGTGTTAAGTATAAATGTGTCGTTAAACCCGCCACCACCCGACACAGCCAATTAGTAAGGTTTGTCACGTAAACAAAACGTGGCAATTTGTGACATGTTTTCTTTATGTGACAAACCTTCATTATTTGCCTTTGTCGGGTTTAATTATATATTTACGCGATCTAACCCAAAACACCTCGATGATGCATACTATTGGTCGCGAAAGGCTTCCGTGTTGAACCAAACTTTTTTGATTTTCATCAGGTAAGGCCCACTGAGATACTGTATGTAAAAGCGCTTTTTTAGAAGCAACCTGGCAATCGCAAATTATAATAGCTCAATCAAGTGGCTTATCATCACGTGGGCATTTATAGCAGAACACATCTATCATGCAATACTGTTGGTCGCGAAAGCCCTACTATTACTACATACCTGTCAACCCCTTATCAGTGCCCTACCTTATCACAGACCAATTCAGACCTTATTGGTCACCCCGTGCACTTAGAAATCTCAACGTTCATCCTACAAGGGAGAAACACAGACATTTTTTGTTACCTGTATTGAAATGACACTATACCGTATGGACCTGAAAACTCAATTTTCCTGTGCAAGAAGAATACGGGGTAAACCGTATGGTTTGACGGGTATGCCAATCAGTTTCTAAGACGATACATATCCAGTACAGTTGTCCCTGGGTTAACAGTGACATCGGTCAATTTTTTTTTCCCGTTAATGTTTCACCAATTGGACCCCCATGGGTTTCGACTCGCGTTAACATCGCTGACTAACGGTATGCGTGGATTAGGTTATGCACGCGGTGGCGATAATTTCAGCCAATCCGAGTGCTCATAAGTGGAGTTGAGCCATGCCATCGACCAATGGCGCCGCACCATTTATGAGCGGTTTCGACCTCGACTGGGCTTTGTTTACATTGCACGCTGTCTGTTTTGGCCAGTGGAAAACGGCTCTGTTCTTGCAGGCTCCGTGATATTTTTGTTACTAATTTTCCAACTTATATAAGTTAATTCTGTCGACAGTCATTTCGATTTACAGTCGTTTTAGTAGTACGGATTAAAACAAAACGTTAAACCGAGGGACCACTGTAATCTCTTGCCAACCCGCGAATTTACCAACCACGAGATTTGAGTATTACGCAATCTTGACTTATGTGTATGCGTGTGTAATGAAGGATTGCAAAGGCGACACTTTTTGGATATGTTTTATTGTCCTTAACAGCAACAACGTGTCCACTACCAGCCAACACCACTCCCTTACTTCCCTCCTCGCTCTCATCCTCCTCTCTCCCCCAGAGGTCGCAAACGGGTTTTGATTCCTTACCCGTACCCGGCCGCACCAGGGTCGCAAATGGGTACCCGGCCAGGTACGGGTACCCGTTCCCTACCCGTACCCTACCCGAAATGAGTGACAAACGGTTACTCACCAGTGACTCACGGCCTACTCGTACCCGTACCCGGCCGCACCAGGGTCGCAAACGGGTACCCATACCCGGCCGGGTACGGGTATCGGGTAGGGTACGGGTATCGGGTACCCGGTTGCGACCTCTGCTCTCCTCCTCTCCAATACCTGACCAAGCCTCTTCTAAACAATTCCTATGCTCCCCTTCTAAGAGTCCCCAACGGAATTCACCCCTTTGCGCCTCTTTCAAATATTCCCACCTCCCTCTTTCAAACCTTCCAACCAATCGCCATCTAGCAATCCGCGTCCGAGCTGTCATGCAGTGGAGCCACCTCGTGGCGGTTGTGGTGTTCGTGATATCCATGCCCAACCAAGCCGCTATCCCAGTGATATACCTGTCAACCCCTTATCAGTGCCTGCCTTATGGCAGAGCAATTCAGACCTTATTGGTCACCCCGTGCCCTTATAAATCTCAGCATTCATCCGACAAAGTCCCATCACAAGAGAGAAACACGAACGAATAGACAATCACCACTACTACACTCACCACTAGTACATCTGTAATGGATTCAACTGAGTCGTAGACTTGGAGGCAACACATCTATTCAATTCCAAAACACGGGGTTACTTTCCCCTTAACAGAATATCAACCTATGGTGGTGACCACCAGGCTAACTACACTAGTTACCAGGGACGTGCGGTCAGGGGAGGCAGCTATCACATCTGCCTCACTGAGGGGAACGTGTCCAACACCCCCCCCTCAGTGAGGCCACGCCCCCCTCAGTGTGTGAATCTGGCTCTGACACGAGCCAGTGCCTCCCCAGCCATTGACCTCACCGCACGTCACTGCTGTGTGATGACGTAACTGCTACTACGGACCGGGACCAACGACTTCGGCCCAGGTCCTCGTGTTGGAGACTCGTTGAACGGAGAACGTCGATGAAGGTTTTCTTCCAGGATGAACAACAACCCCGGTCCCTGTCGGGACCCGGCTTGTGGCGTGGCCGGCTCCGCCCTTGGCCACGTCTACCTTTTAGAATCCTCGGAAAGAACCTGGGTCCCAATCACCTGACCACCACCCTAGCCCCTTCTTGGGGCCCCTTTGTAGACTTAACTGGTCACGTGTCCTCCCGGGTCAACCAGAGTGCCATGGCCTCACATAACCTCATCCCTCGGCCGGCACCCACACACCATGTCCTGTAGGGTCGGCACTGCACGTAAAGCGTGGTGCCATCTAGCGCTATTATTCAGCGCTCACCGGGCCCCTCTAGGACCGGCACTTCACCCAGAGTGTTGACATCCAGCGATGTCACTCCACACCCACCAATTCAAACCTCCAGGGTCACCCTGTGCCCTTTATACATCTCAACGTTCATCAAACAAAGCGCCATCACAAGGGAGAAACACAAACAAATAGATACTCAACACTACTAGTACACTCGCCACTAGTACACTCACCACTACACTCACCACTACATACCTGTGAACCCCTTATCAATGCCCTACCTTATTACAAACCAATTCAGACCTTATTGGTCACCCCCGTTCCCTTTTAAATCTCAATGTTCATCCTGCAAAGTCCCATCACTAGGGAGAAACACAAAAAATAGACAAACGTGTTTTTTTCCCTCGTATTGAAACGGCTGTACGCCGTATGGCCCTGAAAACTAAATTTCCCTGTACAAGAATACGGGGTAAACCGTTTGGGTTGACAGCTATGCGTGACGTCGTTGCAAATTCCCTCGGGGCCGTGGCGATGCCAATCAGCTGCACCGTCTGCTTTGTTGCACGGTACTGTAGAGTGCGCATTCATTGTGTCCCCCTTAACCATGGACCAGTAGCGAGTGGCGAAGGAGTGCGTGAGTGATTTGCGTCTGTGGCCTGGAGGAGGGGAGGGTGGGCTCAGCCCCTCCTCTCTTTGGGTCCCTCACCTTGGGTCTGTAAGGGTCTCTAGGTATGTTTCTCACGGATCTCTGTGGGTCCTACCAGTCTCTATCTACGTGTCTCTTCGTCTCTGTGTGTCTCTCTGGGTATCTATGGGTCTATCAGTCTACGTGAGTCTCTATGAGTCCCTTTGAGTGTCTCAGTCTCTCGGTCTATGCGTCTCTGTGGGTCTCTATGAGTGGATCTCTATGGGTATATATGGGTCTTCTTTCGTACGGCCGCAGATGGAGATGACGGAGACAACGACGACGATTTCACATTCAGGTGGTCAAGGCAGCAGTCAACCGCGCCAGGAGGAAGGAGAGTAGTGACTCATCATCAACATCATCACATGGGGCCTTTTTGTCAGTATCAAATGATACTGGCAAAAAGGTCCCATTTTGGAGCTGCTCACCCCGAGCTATAAATGCTCTGCCTTGTGCTGTTCACCTTTCGGCGTTCTCTGGTCTGATACTGGTAATGAGACTTGACTCTGAAGAAGGCTGTCTCTGGTGTAGGCCAATCAGTTTCAAAGACAATGTATTATCAGAACATGTTTGTTTGCATGTTCACCACAAGTACCGTGTGTGGCTAATGCAGTCACTTGATTCCTTGCAAACGTTTTCTATTTTGTGTTTGAACATCTTAACACCTGTTTTATTGCCAGAAAGGGTAAAACCTATTGTTATTTTTTCACACATCATCATCATCGCTGTGATGTCGCCGTATTTATGGTATGAATTTTCACGGATCTTTGTGAGTCTCATTGCGTCGTTATATGTTGTTACCGTCTCTGTTCTGAATGATCACAGTCACACGACTACCACGGGAGAAGTTTTAATTTTCCATTTGTGCATCAGGATATCATGGTTAATGCAGTGGATGCAGTTCATGGATGGACTGCGAGCAGCTTCGTGGAAGATCAAACCCCAGGTGATCTGCGTTGGGTCTTTCACAACCAGTGTGTTTGTGAGTTATTTTGAACTACATTTGGTGAGTGCTGGTGTCGTGAGAGTGGTGAGGTGTCTGGTGACTGGTCAGAATCAGAATATGTATTTGTACTGCAGGCAGTGCCGGATGAAGCTAGTGCGGGGCCTGTATCATGTGTTTTAGAGGGGCCATAAATAAATAAACATGAATCTTTTAACATCACATTTACTTGCATAGTAAAGAAATTGTATTTTTTCATTTGCTATACAGCCAGATAATACGAAAAATCGCTAACCATAAACACCCAGTCGTTAATACAATTTGAAGGCAGTATGGTACTATAGTAATAGAGCAAGTGCAGAATCACTGAACCGGAATTGATAGCTTTGAAGCATTTAGCGCGGGGCCCTTGAAAGTGTGGGGCCCGTAGCATTTGCTACTTTTGCTACTGGGATCATCCGGCACTGACTGCAGGAGTGAATCCGATGAGCTGTGCAGCTCTTTATTTCACAGATCTCCAGTAGGGGGCGCGAGTTTAAAACATTACAACAACAAACACAATACACAAAAACAGAAGTGCAAAGTAAAGGAAAGATAAGCAAATTACTACGAACTTGAAAATAAAATCAAAGCATCATCACCAAGACCAACACCACCACCACAATCATCACCCCTACCTTCATCGTCACCGCTACCTTCACTATCATCATCAACATACCACCACCACAGATGTTCTCATGGCTAACGCACGCGCACAGAATCATAATATGTTTTACTGGAGGAATCCGATGAGCAAAAAGCTTTTTCACAGGTGTCTAGTAGGGGCCACGGGGTCATGACGTTACAACAACAAACACCACAATACACAAATACGATCGGAGTGAAAAGTATAGTTAAGGTAAGCAAATCACTACAAACATACACATACTATTTACAAAATTGGACCTTTTTGCCAGTATCAAACTATGGAAAACTAAGAATAGTTTTTACCCATTCTGGCAATAAAACTAGTTGTGTTCAGATGTTCAAACACCAAATGGAAACCTTTTGTAAGGAATCAAGTGACTGCATTAACCAAACACGGTACTTGTGGGGAACATGCAAACGAACGTGGCTCTGATAATAGTGTAATGCATTGTCTTTGAAACTAACTTTTAATGGAAGCCAGCACCGAAGTAAGTATGGAGGCAGATGAAGGGATATCGGACTCAATGCAAGTAAATTTGAGTGACGTCCGCATAGCAATGAAACTTTAGGCCAAGATTTCGGAGCAAATGACCCAGTCGGACAATATAAACACAAAAGAGAAGAGGGCCAGGAACTGAACCCTGAGGAACCCCAAATGAAACAGGGCTGGGAGCAGATTTCAAATCTCCCATGGATATGAACTGTTCCCGATTAGCGAGATAAGATCTGAACCAATGGAGAGCAGGTCCTTAACCCCCCATGATACTTTCCAAGCGATCACTTAAGATGTCACGATCGATGGTGTCAAAGGCTGAACTCAGATCCAGCAAAGCGAGAATACTGGGTGAGCCAGAGTCAGCAGCGATCAAAATGCCGTTCACCACTTTAACCAGAGCTGTGTTGTGTCCGGCCCTGAACTCAGACTGGAATCGATCCAGCAAATCATTAAAAGGACAAATGGTGGTTCAGCTGCAAGGCAACCAGGCCTTCGGGGACATTGGATAGGAAGGGGAGATTGGAGATTGGGCGATAATTATTTGGAACCTCAATCAAGGCCATTCTTTTTCAGAAGAGGGGTAACAGCTGCAAATTTGAAGGTGGAAGGAACAATACCAGAGCTGACAGATTGATAAAAAAAATGTTGGTTACAAATAGGCCGAGTAAATGGACATTTACTTGAATTAATTTGGTAGAGAAGGAATCGAGGGAACAAAAGGTGGTTCGGGACCAAGCAACCATAACAGAAATGGCTGATGGAGGCAACCTTGGACAATTCCAATAATGGAGTCCCCATGAATGGCGGGGACATTTTTTGAATATGGGCCGGGTAAGCATACGAATTAAGACGGAGTTGGATGTTGTAAGTTTGAACCTTATGACGGGACCCAGGGGTCCAGAATAAACGGAAGTCAATCGTAATTAATTTATTTTTGGCGACTCCGTCCCACTGCGCACATGAACGCCGCGACCCACCTGGCGCGGATCATTGTTGTCATTTCGTCCAAGCGCAGCGAGAACGAATGCGCAGAAGAAACACAACTTTTAAACTTTGATTAGCGCATCATGTAGAGCTCGTCGAGAGGAAAAGATTGCCGCATCGTTCACCTTCAGACATAAAATTACGTTGCAACGCAGTTTATGCGAGAGCCAGGGGCTTATGGGACCCCGGGGTCCCGCCATATCATTTATTTAAGAAACATTTTCAGACATGTTTCGCATTCATCTTTGACTTGGGAAGAGGACAGCTGAGATGGCGACTTTAACATCCGATTAATTATAGCAAAAAGTGCTCTGGAAGTTATTAACATTGTTCGCAATAAAACATTTTAGAAGAAACAAGCACTAGCCTGGTATAAGGCATCCCTGTAAGTTGACTGATGATGTTTAACAATCTGTAACATGGACTGTAAGACTGGATTTCTTCCAAGTCCGATATAATTTTTGAACGGTTGCCTTTAAGGAGTGAAAAACGTCACGAAACCTAGGCGCAGATTGATCAGTAGAGATTCCCTTGCATTTAAGTGGGGCCAATATATCAAGGATGGATCTGAGATAATCATTGTAAACCTTCATGTCATCTAAAGGTAATTAACCAACGTCACTGAGAGGATTTTGTTCTATTGCATTTGAAAAGAAAGCTGGGGTGATATTCTTGATTGGATGAAACACGATTCGCCTCCTGAAGAGATTAGGTGGAGGCAATGCCACAGTGAAAAGTGCATCCAGATGATCAGAAAGGCGAGGATCAACAGGCTGCATATCTAAAACGCCAATCCCATAGGAAATTAGAAGGTCGAGGTTGTGACCATGGCTGAGTGGGTATATTCACAAAGTGGATGAGACCAAATAAATCAAGTAGAGCCAAGATGTCCCCAGACAAGGAGCAATTATGGGAATCGACACGGATATTGACGTCACCCAGAATAAGCATCCTTGTCATAGGTTGGGAACAGCACTGTGATGAGCTCGGCAAACTCGTGAAGGAGCAGAGTGGTTGACTTTGGAGGACGATATCCCGGTGCCAGAAGTACTGCACGGACACTTCTCCACTCAAAAACAAAACACTCAAACGCTTGGCAAGGAGGGATTGGTCACAGGCCACAGATTGGCAGACTTGCGGTAAATCATTGCCACACCACTTCCCCTGCGAGTTGTGCGTGGTTTCTCGAAATAGGTGTACTCAGAGGGGGAAGTCTGGTTTAACAAGAGGGTCATGTTGATGAAGCCAGGTCTCAAGTCAGGAACAGCAAGTCGAGGTACTGATCAATAATGAAATTCAACAAAGCCTCATTGTTCAAATAACGCAGGTTGCAAAGCGCGAACTTGACTGGCTTAATGCCTCTGTCAGTCAAACATCGGATGATAATGGCATAGTGATAGACACCAAGGGGCGCATCAGGTAGTTCAGATTAACTCTAGAGCACCTGGCAAGTGGGCTGCGAGTGTGAGATATCATCACAGAGATTGGATTGTACAATTTGGTGGCAGGGGCCCGACAATGACCTGAGCCACGGTAAATGTACGGTGAGCGATGAGTAATCCCAATAGAACGAGAGAGGGGCTGAGAGGGAGCATTATGGACGTGAGCTGTGGTGCATTGACGGCTGAGGAGGGCCATGGCAGAGTACGAGATGATTGCGTAAAATCCCACGAAGATGCAGTTCGCCGAGGCGGGGCGATACCACTGGCCTACAGCCAGAATGCTTCCGAAATAAATGCAGTCCAGCTTTACTAGTCCTGGGTCACTGAGAATGAAAATTATGTTTAGAATTGTCAATTGGCTCCAGTTTTCGAGATATGCAACTGGGTCAGTATATACGACCCTTGAACATTCACGCTGAATATCTACGCTGCAGGCTCCGACAAGCAGGTCCGGCTGTGGGAACTGTGTAGGCCAGGGCCAGTGTTGAACGCTGGTGAGCGGGGCGGGTGGCAGGCGATCGTGAAGCAGGCCACAGGTCGCTCTGTCGCAGAGAAGCAGCCAGACGCAGTGGAACGCCCGATGGCTGCTCTGGGCCTTGGCGATCCGACAACGCAAAGCCACCACCACCACGGACCAAAGGCGGGATGGCATACCAGCCGGTATTGTCAGGTTGTAGTGATGTTATTCCCAAGCGTCCCAGCACGACAGAGAGGCAAGGCGCCACACAGGGGGCACAAAAGGCCTGACAAACCACCCGTGGCTCCGGTGGATAGCGTCGGATGGTGAGGCAGCATACCGGTCAGCACCGGGTTTGCGGATGTCACCCAAAGACCCAACCGACGACGGAGGGCCACAGCCGCGGCACGACGGCCAGCTGCAGTAAGCGCCACCTCGTCGTGAACGCGGCGGCCAGCGACGAGGGCACCGCCACTGCACCACGGTAGCCAATGCAGGAAGCTAAGACGACGATGCCGTACTTCGTATGCTGGGTCACACCAGTCGATTCTGTAGACACTGCAGTGGCAGATTTTTTTTAATGCAAAAAAAAAGAATTCTGCCCAATCGTGGTGGCAGTTGTTATGGAAGCACATTTATTGTGGCAAGGGGGCGGGGGGGTAAAGCAGGTGATGATAGTGACAGTGGCGGTCAGTAGTGTTGGTATCTGTGTGTAAGTGTTTGTGTAAAAGTGCATGGGCAAATGTGACAATGTATGTTTTAGTTGCGTGAGTAAAAGTCTAAATATCTATGTTATGGTGTATGGATATCTGAGTGCATTTATGTACATATGTGTATGTTCATGTAGTATAAGCCTATATGTGCGTTTGTTTGTGTAAATATGTGTGTGTAGGAATGTGGGCTATGCATGTGTAGTGTGTTAAATTGATGCGTACACTTGATTTTGGTGGCAACACGTTTATTTACTAATCCCAACAGGGTAACTCTCTACTTAACCGGATAATGACTTAGGGTGGTAACCACCATGGTTGACTATCTACACACTGGATGGGATAACTACTAAATCGGACCAGGACAGCCAACACGCTACCTAGTCCACGTGCGCGAAGACCCGATACCGAGGACCCAGGATCGAAGACGGCGGATTTCTTCCCAGAGATGAACAGACACGATCACCCTCGGGACTCTGCTTTTATCCGCTGCGGTATGACCACGCCCCTTTTCCAGATCCTTCTCGAAGATTCAGGACCCACATCACGTGTCCCTCTCACCTCCTCTCTGGCCCTCGTTACCACCTCCATCCGGTCACGTGCCCCCTCGGGTTCACCCAGACTGTTATCTCCTCACCCGATCTCTCTCACACTGCCACCGGGACTATGCCCTCTATCGAGCCCTTCCATGGCATACTCACTCTGGTGCTAGAGAGAGGCTCCGCACAGACATTACCACTCTTCACTCGATACTGTCGCTACACTATAGTGCCTTCATTTATGTCACTACACATGCGTATATTACAAAGTAAGAATATATTTGTACACTGTATGTGTGTTTATTCGTGTGTATGTAAATGCAAAATGTGTGTACGTGTGTCAGTATTTATGTGCATATAAAAACATAAATACTGTATGTTTCAGAATGTGTGCGAATGTATAGTAAAGTTTATGGGAATTGTGTATATGTGTAATTGTGTTTGTTTTTGTCTGTACACAGTATAATACAGCACTGCAGATACGTATATGTGTGAATGAAAAAAGCAAGTGAAAATATGTGTTAGTCTGAAGATTTGTACGTATGTGAAAATATATTATGATGAAAATGTGTGTATTTACACGTGGGTGTGTATGGGTCTGATTTGTCTGTTGATCTCTGTATGTATGTATACTGAACTTCTTTTGCACCGTACGCAGCCAACCCTGCTAATCTGTGAGTCTCTATGGGTCTCTATTAGTCTGGATGTCTGTTGATCTCTGTGTACATACGTGTGTTGAACTTCGTTCGCACCGTACGTAGCCAACCCTGCTAATCTGTGGGTCTCTATGGGTATGGGTTGTCTGGGTGTCTCTGTGTACTGTACCTATGTGTGTTGAACTTCTTTCACACTGTACGTATCTAACGTGCTAATCTATGGGTCTCTATGGGTAAGGGTTGTTTGTGGGTCTCTGTGTGTAAGTATGTTGAAGTTCTTTCACACCGTACGTAGCCAACCATGCTAATCCAAGGTGCGAAGTTGGACAATAAACAAAAAAGAAAAAGTAGTTCTAAAGAAATTGGTTTGTTAATCTATATTTAAAAGTCAATATCTCCCGGTGGCTTCGAATAATATGTAAAAATAAAGAACTTACATCTCAAAAACCTGTAGGGCACTTCCCGACGAGGTAGAAATCCAAAATCTGCTGCACATTTAGCTTTGGAACACAACAGGAACAAAACATCTTAAAATCCTGACATTTTTCATTTTAGGTGCCCCATGAACACGATTGTGAATGGTGTCATTCAGAAACCATTCAAACGTTAGAAGGCAAGCGAAATTTAATCTAGAACCACTTTTATACATTTTATTTTTATGTTGTTCAAACATAATTTTAAAACGGTAACACATCAGAAAACTTCCCCTCGCAAAGTATTAAGTTCGTTAATTTTGTTCTTTCTAATGAAGAACGGAATATTTAAATTGAGTGGTTTCCAATGGGCACGTATTTAAATGTAAGAAGTTGAATCATGTTGTCAACAATTTTCGTGTTTTTTGCGGAAAAATACTAATTCTTGGAATAGTTGTTAGTGGCCTGATCGTAGATAAAATAAAAAAAATAACTTTAGGTTAATTATTATATTAATTGAAAAATTTGCCTGGCGAAGACAGCCTTCATGAACAAATAATAACCATGCTATTTCGAGGTGCGGAAATAAAATATGATAATATATGATCTGGGAGTTCAGGATTGGCTCAAGAAATCCTGGCTGCTGATGAGAGCTAATGTCGAAACCGTCTAATCAATGCCGCTCATAAGATGCCCTCCCAGATGGGGTTGAGAGTCAAAATTCCGTAATTTTTTTTACGTGGGCAGGCCGGATATTCGAATGTGAAGGGTGGCGGAAATCGTCTGCCTGCCTAATTTGTAATACTCCCCGTAACGACCCGAACCACTACAGTGTGTGAGTGTTATCAGTCGCGCACACACAGCGCAATATTTTCCGTCACCGCAAGAAAGGAAGTGAATCGAGTCTGGTGGTGAAACCATAAAAACGCACAGTGTTTGGTGCCATTTTCAAAATTAAACGAAAAAAAACCCTATTATCATTCCTTATCGGCCATGGTCAATCTACTGCTTGATGAAATGCCTCCTCAAAGCCACCACCGCATTACCGAAAACTCTATGGTGGCTAGGATATGTTAACTCCCTCGCCTGCTATACAGGAGGTCGTGGGTTCAATCCCGACCCTGACGATGCCTGCTGCTGCTGTATATTTGGAGTTTGCGTCTCTCTCTCTCATCATCATCACGGTGGCTAGGAGATGTTAACTACCTCGCCTGGTATACAGGAGGATCGTGGGTTCGATCCCGACCCCTGTATATTTGGAGTTTGCATGTCTCTTCCTCATCATCATCACGGTGGCTGGGAGATGTTAACTACCTCGCCTGGTATGCAGGAGGACGTAGCGGTGTCTCTCTGCCCATGGTAGCGTGGATTTTTCTCCAGGTCCTCCGTTTTTTTTCTCTCCACATTTAGAATCGACGTCACGCGTTTGGAATATTTGGCTGCTTGAAATCTCCACTCGATAGCCGGCACTTCATTGAGCTGCCATCGTTTGTGATTGCCAGGTCTCTTCTGAAAAAAGAGCTACACAGTAGCTCAGTGGGGCCTTCCACCTGGTCAAATAAAAAATAATATTTAAAATATATTTTTTTTAAACACGCTATAATGAAATGATTCGTATGAGTATTGGCAGAACTCCACGACTCCAGGAAGTGGCCCGAAGCTTGCCATAACGTAAGGGACCGTGTTGATTTACAGCCAACGTCAGTTGAGCGTGGACAATTAGACCCAAGCCGAAACATAAGATATACAAAAGTTTGTTTTAAAATATATATATTTTTAATGATAGAATATAGTATTGTCATCAGTATGACATACGTATACCAAGTTTGCAGCCGATACGACATTGGGAAGTGGGTAAAATTGAGTTACAAGATTTGAGGATACAACAGACAGAGTGAGTTAAATAAAAGCGTGTGAATAAAAAAGTGTCGTTTTAGTGTGGGTCTCTGTTGGTTACTGTGAGTGTCCGTGGGTCTCTATGGTTCTATATAGGTCTCTGCGGGCCTCTTATGAGTCTGTAGAATCAACGTCACGCGTGGGAGGACTGGTGTCACTTGACGAAAGGGGGGACTCAAGGATAACTCTAGATGTCTGCAACATTTTTTTCTTTATTAAAATCCCACAGTTGCAATCGGTGGCAAAACCATTCATAGCAGCCCTGCTTTTGCAGTCTAAAGTTGGATTCATTAAAAACGGTTGAATATTCAAAAACAACGTCTTCTATTGTGGCCTAAAATTGCGTCGTCATCGACAGTTGAACATTCAAAAGCGGTGTTCCGGTCTGGGTGTTAAAAAATAAAACACAATAAAAGATCCATTTTATTTACACTTAATGCGCACCGTAACATTTTGTAAACGACACGTGCAATCATTAATAGAGGTCTGTTTGGTTTAGATCGCGTATAATATAAATGTGTCGTTAAACCCGCCACCACCCGACACAGCCAATCAGTAAGGTTTGTCACGTAAACAAAACGTGCCAATTCGTTACTAGTACAGCGCTAACCGATTGTGTTGGAGAGTAAACCCACTACAACATTTACGGTTCCAATAGCGTGACTTTTCGCCGGTAAATCACAACAACAACTACCAACATTGTCAGGCCACAACCACGCCACAGAGATCTGGAGAAATCCTCATCCTGTTTCGTTCTTAAACGAGAACAAACTGGCACCACGTGCAAGTTTGTTCTCGTTTTCACGATGACTGTGTGGGTGTCTCCAACTTTCTGAATGAAAAGTTAATTACAGAACCATAAAGCCACAACTTTCGTGCTTTTCAACCTCTTTGGACATGGTTAGCTTCCCAGAAACTTTACACAATCAAGAAGTATGTATGTGTGAGTAGTGTGTGTGAGAGTGTTGTTTGTTTAAAAAATATATACTTTTCAGTTAAACATCTCAAGTCTATCAAATGCATCATCGGGTGTCCGTTTATCATAATTTCAGTTTTATTTGCTATTTAATTTTACTCAATATAGAGCCACTGCGATTATAAGACTCTGTGTGTACATTACAAAGCCGATATGTGCAGCGAGGCTGACGTGATGCTTTCTCTCAGAACAGAACAAGTTTGCTATTAGCCTCTGCTGTGTAGGCAGCAACCCGGGTGGTGGGCAGAGGGCAAACAGGCAATGTCAGAACATGGGTGCTATTAGCTTGCACACTACTGCCACTTTACCCCTGTACGACATGGTGCTAGACAAGGTTGTCCAGAGTGAGATCCTCCTAGTTGAAATCCAGGTCTCGTACGCCATCACATAGATAAACTTCCAGGTAGCGCACAGGTCCTCTGCTCAAAGAGAACTCCTTAGCTGCGGCTGGAAGATCACTTGTATACCAGACCCTGCACACATATTCCAGTTCAGCTGTGCAGAGGAAGCTGAAGAGTAAATATCTTGGCAGGCACGCAACTTGCTTACGTCTGTCATGTGTCGGATAATTAGGACTTTTTCATCTGCATGAGCAGACAGAGTTATTTTCATGTCTGGCTCCTTAAGGACTAGCCCTGGAAGCCTTCTCCTTAGCAGGTACGGAAGAGGTTCCAGGACAACTGAATATTTGCTGCCGTGACAGGGGATAGCCTTGCCTAATCCCTCTGCTGAAATAAATGGGTGCACGTAGAGACCCGTTCACCTTTCTAAGACACTCTGCACTACTGTAAAGCAATGCAATGTGCTGAAGGAAGTTTCCTTTCAGTCCAAATGCACTCAAAGTAGCCAGGAGATATGTATGGTCTACACTATCAAAAGCCTTTTCATGATTTGGGAGACAGGACTGCTAGTGGGATCTTTAAGCATCTGGACAAGATGATAAGGTCTGGATGATTATTGATGATTAGGTATCTTACGATGAATATATTGTCTTGGATTGCGCATCCTGGAACAGTGCGTGACTGGTCCCTGTGAATGATGTGTGCTAGAACGACTTTGAGCCTATGCGATAGCACTCTTGCTAGAATCTCATAGTCAGTACATAGCAAAGACACGGGGTGCCAGTTCCTCAGGTGCCGCAGATCACCATTTTTTGGTATGAGGCAAAGTACTGCTCTCCTGCAGGATTTTGGCATATCGCCTTTGTCCAGTGCTTTGGTTAGCACTTGCAGATATTCATCCTTAAGGAACTCCCAGAAACTGCTGTAATACTCCATCGTAAGGCCATCGAGTCTAGGTGATTTATTTCAACCCAGTCCTTCAAGGGCCTCTTCTTCTTCTTCTTCCAGTGTCTTGTTCATGGAGGTCCGGGTTATTGGGGCTTAATTTCGGCTGTGTGTGGCGGGATATATAAACTTTTAGGTTGAGGTGTAGATTTGTGCAGTAGTTTCAGGCTGCCGCGCCCGCCGCAATAAGTTAAAATGTAACGTTGTAAGCCTAATTTTGGCGCCCCTTTACCTTGGCGCCCGGGGACGACATATGTACCCCCCTGCCCCCCCCCCCCTAGCTACGCCTCTGGAACCGATCTTAGTAGAATTCCCTCGTCTCTCCGCTCAGGCTTTGCCCAATAATCAGCTGACCACCTCTATTGTACAGGCACGGTATGTGCTTCGACTGGCCCCTCCTCTTTTCAATGCTGGCAAAGAATTTGAGGCCTACATCAGCCTCCTTGAGAAAGCTGGACTTTCGATTGAACGTAAGCCCCTTCAGCTTTGTGCAGATGGACTTTTCGAAGTAACTCGTTTGCTTCCTCATAATTGTTTATTGCAGCAACATGGCCTGGGCTAAGTTCAGCCGTAAGTTCTAGGACCTCCCTGTCCAGTGCAGCAATATTGGACTTGGCTTCTCTGGACCTCCATTTTGAGTAGCATTGGCATAGAAGCTATAGTTTACCCTGCTTGCTTGCCCATCGCCACGTAAATAACCTCTTGTTGTAACAGCTGTCTCGCTGGTTCAGCAGTTCCACTGCTGGATATTTTTTTCTGCCTGAGGACGACCGCTTGTGTTGCGATTGAAACGTCGTGATATAGAATTTTTATTTTATTTATTTTTCTATCTATATGACCTTACCGAAATAACCAAAGAGTGTGGAGGGAAACTGGAGGATCCAGATAAAAATCCACGCGACCATGGGGAGAGAGAGAACACGCACACTCCAAATATACAGCAGGAATCAGGGTCGGAAACCGACCCACGGCCTCCTGCATACCAGGCGAGGGAGTTAACATTTCCTAGCCATGGTCATAGCTCAAAAACAAAGTGAATTATCATCATCACGTGGGAAATGTATAGCAGCCAAGTCCGTTGGAACTTGCTGGGGGTGGGTTGGGTAACTTCCTTGTTCCCCATTTATTTATTTTTAAAACGAGCTGCTTGCACTGCGTTGTGGCTTGGCCTTGAATTCGAGCGCTGCTGCTGCTACTACTGCTGTCGCTTACCTGCGTCTGTATCGAGACCGAACCCACACTGTGTCAACCCGTACGGTTTACCCCGTATTCTTATACAGGGAAATTGAGTTTGCAGGTCCATACGGCATACAGCCGTTTCAATACGGGCAAACGAAAATATTTGTCTGTTTGCTCGAGTTTCTCCCTTGTGACGGGACCTCGTGGGATGAACGTTGCGATTTATAAGGGGCACGGGGTGACCATTAAGGTCTGAATTGGTCTATAGAAAGGTAGGGCACTGATAGGGTACCTGAACCTGCAACCCGAGCAGAATAGACAACAATGTCGTCCTTGACGTCTTTCCTCTCTGGTCAAAAAGACCTCCTGCCCACCTTCGAAACGCTCATCACGGGCGTGCTCATACCCATCATGTCTAGCCTGACGGGTGTCTACTTTAACATGCTCGCCTTCCGCTGCCCCTGCGCCCCGGCCGAGAATGTCGAGTATGGCTGGAAAGCTCTGTTCATCCCTTTCGCCATCATCCTCATGGTGTCTTTCGCCATCCAGCTGAGGTCAATCGCGGTGGCGAACAGATCTCTGTGCCGCGACTCCGTGTGCCCCCACATGTGCCTCTTCCCGTTCACGGCGTTCATGAAGCACGGGGCTTTCATCGTTGCATCGCTCGCTTGGATCGTCATTGCCTACTTCCACGGCAGTGTGCCGATCTGCATCGAGGTCATGAGCCTGGACTGGCGCCACCGCTTCTCGGTGCTCGCCCCGAGCCTCTCGCGCATGAGCGAGGAGGAGAGACGCGGGGTGCTTGCCATGGTGCCCTGCGCGAATCAGGATCCTCTGCAAGGACTCGTCCCCAACGGCACCAGCAAGGAGGTGCAGTTGGTTATCGTCAACTACCTCCACGCGACCGCTCAGGTACACACTTTGGTAGGGGGGGGGGGGTCGATCTATCGCCAGTCGTTGCTTCGTGCTCTTTGAGCAAAGCACACAGAAAGGCGATGAGTGGGAATGCGACGTGTGAATCGCTACGGTTGGTTTGTCGGTGCGATGATCGTGTGTGTTGTTCGCGGTGACTAGGAGGTGTTAACTACCTCGCCTGCTACACAAGAGTGCGTGGGTTCGATCCTGATTCCTGATACTGTTTATTTGGATCTTCTTGGTTATTTCGGTAAAGGCACGTAGAAGGGAAGTAATACAATAACAAAAATAAAACATTATAAAACACAACGCAAGCAGCCGTCATCAGGTGACATGTTCTTCACCTGAGGACGGCTGCTTGCGTTGTGGCCTAAACGTCGTGAGAATTATTTTATTATGTTTTATTTTTATTATTTTATTACTTCCCTTCTACGTGACTTTACCGAAAGAACCAAGGAGATGAATCCCTGCAGTCACGAAAGCTTTAAATCGAAATCTTTATTTGGAGTTAGCGGATCTCTCTCCCTGTGGTCGCGTGGATTTTTCTCCAGGACCTCTGGTTTTCCCCTCCACATTAAGAATCGACGTCATGCGTTTAGAGTATTTAGGTACTGCATTAAATTTCCACACGATGATCAGCCGCTTCGTTAAGCTATCATTTGTGATAGCCAGGTCGCTTCTGATAAAGAGCCGTGCAGCTCAGATTAGTGACAATCATCATCATGTCGTATTACTCTGGAGACCAGGAGATTCGATGATAATCAATGTTCATCGACAGAGTGGGTCGCGTAAAAAGCTGCTGTCATCCTCCTCCACTACAGCCATACGAAAGGAGATGTAGAAGGAGATCACGTCGCGAAATTTTAAATCGTATCTTGTCGTGAAAGTTTACACGACGGGGGAAATGTACCTTCCATTGCTTTCGCCCCACATCGGTGGCGTTCAAGGCCTGTGCTGTTAAAATTTAAAACATTTTCCTCGTCGCGTTATTAATTTGTATTTTATTTTACCAGGCGTCAAACTCCACTGAGATGTGTAGCTCTTTTTACACGCTTTTATTTAACTCACTCTGTCTGTTGTTGTATCCTAAAATCGTGTTACTCAATTTTAACCCACTTTCCAATGTGGTATCAACTGCAAACTTGGTATACTTACGTCACAGTGATGACAATGCTATATTCTATCATGAAAAATAATATATTTGTAACATTTTTTTTTATATGTTATGTTTCGGCTTGGGTCTAATTGTCCATGGTCAACTGACATTGGCTGTAAATCACCACGGTCCCTAACGTTATGGCAAGCTTCGGGGCCACTTCCTGGAGTCGTGGAGTTCTTCCATTACGAGTACATTTCATAAAAGCGTGTTTGAAAAAAAGTTTTTTTTAAACATTACTTATTAAGAAGCAACCTGGTCATCACAGATGGTAGCTCAACGACGTGTCTGATATCATCATAGTGTGGATATTTTTTGCAGCAGCAGCCAAATAATCTAAGCGTGTGTGACATTGATTCCAAATGTGGAGAGAAAAACTGGAGGATAACATCTCGCCACTGCGGCGCGCCAGTTTGTGGTTTGCGGCTTTTTCAATTAAAATAAAAACGCAGCCTGGTTGCGCACTGGAACAACAACAGCAACAGTGTCCCGAATATAAACTATGAACTCTAACTATAATAATTTTACCAGGTAAGGGCCCAATGAGCTACTACATAGCTCTCTTTCAGAAGCGACCTAGCCATGATAGCTCAAAGAAGCTGCTTATCATCACGTGAACATTTATAGCAGCAGCCGAATATTTTAAACGCGTGACGCTGATTCCAAATGTGGAGGGAAAAACCGGGAGGACCCAGAGAAAATCCATGCGACCATGGGGAGAGAGACACCGCAAACTCCAAATATGCAACAGGCATCAGGGTCGGGATCGAATCCAGAACCTCCAGTATACCAGGCGAGGTTTGTTAACATCTCATAGCAACCGCGGGAGTATGAGGACCATTAATGAGATTTAAAGTTACAAATGAAATGTGGTTTGAATTATTCTTATTAAGAGTGCAATGACGCCGACATACAGTGTACTCGGAGCCTTTTATTTGACACAGCACCAACACTAGGCCCGGCATCTTGTTTGGCTCTTAAAGCTCGGTACGCTACCCTCCCCTTGTGCTTCTCCCCTTTAAATACTTTTCGAGCCCACGTCTCTAGAAGCTTCCCTCACTCCACTCCTTTTGCCGAGTCTTCGCCCTTCTCCCTCAATGGTTGCCAACCGTCACCTTAGCGCTCAACCTCCGCTTGATCCTCTCCTCCAATCCCTTTAAACCTTCGCCTCCCGACCAATCCCTGTGGAGGCCTGTCTGCACCAATGGGAAGCCATTGGCTGCTTCTTTGCTGTCTGTCTGCCCAAACGTTTGCTTCCGTTGAGTGGTCTGTTGCCTCGGTTATTACGATAGTGTATATATAATGCAAAAAAAAGGTTGCACATAGAAGAAGACCTGATGCAGGCAGTGATGAGAAGGAAATTGGCACTAATGTTGACACCATATGTAGGATGGACAACAATAGGAAAATTAAAAGTGTTGTTAAAAATATATATGGAAGAAACCAGATAGAGAGGGAAAGAATATGGAGGGAAGACCTCACAGAGATATGGCTTGATGACGACATCGCAAGAGATTGGTGCCAGAATGATGGGGCCACTGCTAGAGCAGAGTGACACTACAAGACAGAGAGAGGAAAGTGGAAACACCAAATGACGAAATGTGTAGTGGTCACACACTACTACTACTATGGGACATCTGCCCATGGATCGTGATGATGATACACTACACTATTATATACTACACTACTAAACACTACACTATTATACACTACACTACTAAACACTACACTATTTTGCACGACACTACTAAACACTACACTATTATGCACGACACTACTAAACACTGCACTATTATGCACTACTTTACTATACACTACACTATTAGAAACTACACTACTATACACTACACTACTATACACCACTATACACAGCACACATATACATTAAACTACTATACACTACACTACTATACACTGCACTATACATGCCACTAATATACACCGTACCACTATACACTCCACGACGATGATGTGGCACTACCTGAGCAGAGTGGCACTATAAGACTAAGAAAAGAAAGCGGAAACATAAAATGACGGAACGTGCAGCGGTTACCTACTCCTACGGGTTATCCGCCCCATGGATCGTGATGATGATATAATGTTGTCCGTCTCTGAATTGTAATTCTTAAATGTGTTTTTTTAATGTTAAGTCAAAATGCTGCTGTCTCCAGTTGCCTGGGTGAAGAGTAAGCAACGTTTTGGTCAATCCTAGCCAACTGGCTCAAACACGTAGTACACTAACACAGTGATAAATATAGGTACATAGAGACTAATAAAGGCTCATAAAGATACACATTGACTATGGGTCCGGGTGGCTGTGGGTCGCAGTGTATGTATTATTTCACACCGTACGTATCGAACCGTGCCAATATGTGGGTCTCTGGGCCCCTATGGGTTTATGGGTGTTTATATGTGTCTATGTGGATCTCCATGGGTTTGGGTGTCTGTGGGTCTCTATATATGTATCTATGTTGACCTTTAGCACTGTACATAACCAACCGTGCTAATCTGTGGGTATCTGTAGGACTCTATGGGTGTCTCTGTGGGTGTCTATGGGTCTGGGTGTCTGAGTCCTTATGTAAGTATGTTGAAATTATGTCGCACTGTACATAGCCAATAATGCTAATCTGTGGGCCTCTGTAGGTCTTTATGGATGTCTCTATGGGTCTGGGTGCCTGTACGTCTCCGTGTATGTACGTATGTTGAAATTCTTTTGCAATGTATGAATATGACTGTGCTAATATGTGGGTCTCTGAAGGTCTTTATGGTTATGGGTGTCTGCGGGTCTCTGTGTATGCGTAATGGGTTCAATTCAGATGCACACTGGAACTTTGGGAGGCAACACTATTTATTAACACAACGGGTAACTCTTAACATGACACATAGGGTGGTGACCACCGACCTATCCTCGCTAACACCCCCTATCACTCGCTAACACTGACACTCTCATACGACTAGCGTGGCCAAGCCAGGAGGGCTCCTGGTTGGCCACGCTGACTTGAGGCTTGACTCTACTTTTTCATGATGGCGTCTTAACGAGGCATCTTTATCCCGGACCCGAGCAGCCCCGCATCAGGTGCGGAGCCCACTTATATTCGCCTCGGCGTGCCCGGGCCACGCCCACCTTCTCGAATCCTCGAGAAGGTTCAGCCCCTAGCCACGCGACCCTCAAGGTCCCCCTGGGGTCCCCGGCCCCCACCTTTATCCGGTCACGTGTCCGGCCGGGTTCACACAGAGTGCCATGGCCTGACACAACCTCCGTGGCACTGACGACAGCCTCCCGGCTCCCCGACCCACCGTGACGTCATTCCAATATACCTGACGTAGTGACGTCATGTGTGTATAGGCTCACACAGTCGTAACGCTACAAGTCACTGCATATGTATGTTGAAATTATTTCGTACCATATGAAGCCAACCGTGCTAATCTGTGAATCTCTGTAGGTCTTTACTGGTGTCTCTATGAGTATCTCTATGGATCTGGGTGTTTGTGGGTCTCTGTGTATGCATGTTGAACGTCTTACTCCACCGTACATAGCCAACTGTGCTAATCAGAGTACAACCAAGTTGGTTCATTTTGCTTTTTTTTATGTCTGTTTTTGTTTCTGTCTCAGGACACGGCATGGCTATTTTTGCTAGCCATGACAGTCGACATACTCCTCATGCTCTCCGTTCAGAAGCTCATCTTCAAGAATATCGCTCAGGTTCAGGACAAATACGTGCAGTGTGAGGAGCAGTTAATCAGAGAGAAGACGGAGGAGCTGCAGCCCTCTCCACATCTGGGCAAGTCGATGCCGGGGCAACCACCCCAGCCGAGGGATGTAGAGGAGACTGAAATGGCACAGCTTCTGTGCAGCGGCAACGAGAGACAAAAACAGGACAAGCAAGGGAACCAACAGATGGTTTAAATCCGGACAGTAATGTTGTGGTGGATGTGAGCAATGCCATGAAGGGAAGGCCAATTCCAAGTGGCTATACCGCTCATGGTGACTGTAGCCACTGCAGAGGTAAAATGGGGTCTCTAGATGGGTGTAGGGGGCTGGTGACCCCTCCAGCTTCAATTCAACTACCACAAAACTACTTGCAAAATATCGAACTAAGCTGGTACAGGAAACCCCGGCGGGACAGCCGTCTATGACAACTCCCACCACTCCTCACCTTCTCATCAACCAGAGGTGAGGAGAGGTGGTGGCTGCTTACCCCGTCACCGAAGATGAACATCAATGGAGGGATTAGGCAAGACCGATGAGCAAGATGCCTTCTATGATCACCTGCTACAGGTGCTAACTAAAGTGGCCCCTCGAGATAGAGCAATCCTGTTGGGTGACTGTAATGCCCGAGTTGGTAATGATGCTGGCACATGGGCTGGAGTGATTGGAAGATATGAGTCAAAATATGTAAATAACAACAGTAGAAGGCTGCTCGACTTCTGTGTAGCCCATTGGATTGTAATTACCAACCACACTGTTCTGGCATTGGCGCATCCACACAACATAATGGATGGATGTCGGGTCCAAACAAGAACATCTGCTGGACTATATAGTAACGGAACAGTGGATGCAGGCACATGTCCTTGACACCAGTACCTACCGTGAAGCTGATCTGCTGCCCACTGACCATCGGCTTATCATCTGTAAGATGCGCATTTCAATCTTCCATTCAAACCCACAATGGCGTGATCTCAGCTAGCTGATGACAGTGGCAAGCACGAATTTCATCATTGCAGCTGGGATTGGCATCGTCCCCCCACCTCCTTCTGATTCCAAGGGGGAATGGGTGAGGTTTAGGACTGTGGCTCATGCAGCTACAATGGCTGCTTTGGGTACAAGGTCCAAACCTCCCCAAAGACCCTGGCTGATGGAGGAGGTGTTCTGGCTGGCTGGAAAAAAGTGACAGGCCCAATCCCACCGTCTATGGCATCCCATGTCGAAGATTGAGGAGGCTTCCCGCAGCCTTCACTCGGAGGATTGGAGAGCCATGTGGTGCTTCAAGGATGAGTGGTGGTGGCGAGTTGCAGAGGAGATGGAGTCTGCCTCACTAGCCCACGATCATAAATCACTCCTTAACTCCAGCCAAAAAGTTACTTGCATCGCCACACCTATCACCATCCTTAGGGGAAGGAAAGGTGATCCGATCTCCGACCCCTCGGAACAGGTTTTCAAATTTGCTTAGCATTTTTGTGAGGTCTTGTGGGAGGGGAATTCCCTCAGCCTGGAAAACATCATGGGACAAAGTGGGGATTACCCTATTCATATTGTTGGCTCTTTCGGTAAAGCCACGTAGATAGAAAATAACATAAAAATAAAAAATGATAAAGTAAAATCAAATAAATAATACAATTTATAAACTGAAAATAATAAAAGCAAAAAACCCACGACGTTTCGATCGCAACACAAGCGGTCTTCATCAGGCGGAGAGAAAAGAGGTGGCAAGCCTCTAAATGCAACTGGTTATAAGGGCTTTCTAAGTGAGCAAAGCTGTGTGGTGTAAACAGCATGGGCAGGGCAGCCAGCGCAAATGTATGAGACAATGGGGGGAGGAAGGGGGCAGAGACAGGGGGAGATAGAAGGGGGGTAGAGATAGGGAGAGAGAGGGGATACAAGTAGAGCGTTAGACAATGGGGGGAAAGTGACGGGCAGAGATGATCTCTCAAGCGAATGCTGTGGGGGGTTAGCGTGTGTGTGCAGACTGCCCTATATGACATAATAACAGGCTGGATCACAACAACACTAATTGTTAAAACAACACTCCTACAACATCAGAGTGCAGTGCCACATTAAATACGCACTACAATGACAATAGTTTAAAGCGATTTGTAGCATGTTTTATTTTCAAAATGGAAATATGGTTTGGACGGGGTGAAGAGCTGTGTGACGTCATATTTGAGCGGGGTCTGACTTTTTGTGACGCTGTGTGACAGGGGGGGGTCAAAAATCGTCCAAAATCGCGTGACGTCATTTATGGACGGCCCCCAAGAAGAATCTCAGCTTGCATGTATCACACATCAAAACAGACGAAGTGTGTATTGTCGCATTACCGTGAGATGTTTGTCTTTTTTATTTTAATCATGTGGTCATGAGATTTGATCAGTGATGCTTATCTAACCATTCGGTAGGCATTTATGAGCACGCATTCCGTACGAATATTGCCATTTTTTTTATTTTTGCCTATCGGTTTATTTTAATCAAGTGATAGTGAGATTCGATTATGAAAGCTTTTCTAACCATTCGGTACGCAATTTATGAAGACGTATACTTGCACGAACAATTGTTTTGAGGCGTTAGCCTGGTTGTTTTATTTTAAATGGCCTAATCTTGTGATACGATCATTGATGCTTTGTAATAATTTAGTATAGATTTATGCATGGGTACTGTTGTTCTATTCTGATAATTGATTTTGGCTGTCAATGTATGTTGTAAATTAAAGTTTATTAGATCAAGAAGGGTCCGAGTGCTTCTTTCTTAACTCATGCATAATATCTCTCAATTGCGAGAACTGTATCCTGCGGTGAGATTTGAATTCTGAGATCTGACATAGTTACACACATGATGAAGCGAGAATCAGTAAATGTTAAAACAATAATCATTGATATTATCACCATTGATAATACAGACCCCTAGACAACGTGAGAGTTAATGATATTCGCTCCTAATAATTTGCATACTAATTAATCATTACTATACATTTTTCATCAGCATAATTATGCATTTACAGCATACATTTTTAATGACACTTCATGAACATGTATTGTAATGACATTTAATATTTTGTATTACGTTTGATTACATTAACATTACACAGTTAACAATTTACGTAATTTCACTTTCATTTATTTTTAAATCACACTATATACCACCCTACCGAAGGATTGTAACCTTATCGTGGTGGTGGGGTTTGTGTGTTCCAATGACCCTCAGAGCGATGTCGCCTGGAGTATTTTACACCTGGTAGGGTCTCCCTTGGTAAACAAATCTGAGGGGACATTGCAGACAAATAACGGTGCAAAGAAAAGCCCCTCATGAATAGTTCGGAAATATAAAAATCAGAGAGCCTTGCCCGGACAAGGTATACTGGAGCCAGCCCTGTGTGTGGTGTTCGCCTGCAAGTGCCTGGTGGCCGGGTGACCCCCCCATAACCCGGTCGGGCCCAGCCCGAATTGGCTACGTGGCACCGTCCTGTGGGCCCACAATCCGCAGGATGATGGGTGAGGGGTGGGTGTTTTATGGCAATATGGCAGGGAGGGAGATGGTCTCAGACGGACTGGACCTTGGTAATGAACACTCGCTATTGGGATGTGGATTGGCACGTCGCTTGGGGGGAATGAGCTGGATCTGGTGGAGGAGGTGGAAAGGTACCGACTCGACATAGTCGGCCTCACTTCCACACACAGCATTGGCACCGGAAACAAACTTCTCGATCGGGGGTGGTCTCTCTCCTATTCCGGAGTAACCCCCTGGTGAAAATCCCCGGGCGGGTGTGGGGATACTCACAAGCCCCCGGCTGGGTGCTGTTCAGTTGGAGTTTGTCCCAGTGGATGAGAGGGTCGCCTCAATGAGACTTCGAGTCTCAGAACGGAAAATTCTGACTGTTGTTTGTGCTTAAGCACCAAACAGCAGTTCAGAGTATTTGGCCTTTTTGGAGATGGTGGATGCAGTGCTCGACAAAGTGCCGCCTACAGACTCCATAATCTTACTGGGCGACTTCAATGCTCACCTGGGAAACGTTGGAGATACCTGGAAAGGCGTGATTGGCAGAAATGCCCCCCCTGATATTAACCTTAACGGTAAGATGTTATTAGAATTTTGCGCGAGTCATGGAACGTCAAGAACAAACACGATTTTCGAACAAAAGAATTCTCATTAGTGTACTTGGTACTAGAGCACCTTGGGCTGAAAGTCGATGATGGACATTATAGTTGTATCATCGGACCTAAGGCCATATGTTCTGGACACTCTGGTTAAGAGAGGAGCAGAGCTGTCAACTGATCACCACCTGGTGGTAAGTTATGTCTGACACTTGGGGCACCGAACAGATAGATTTGAAAGACCCAAACGAATATTGCGGGTTTTCTGGGAACATCCAGCTCTGAGAAAACTTTTCCTACACTTCAGGGGAGGTTATGGACAATTAGTCTGAGTGGACTATGTTCAGGACTTCTATTGTCGATGCGGCCTGGATGCAGTTGGCATCTGTCATGGTGGCAAACCTAGACCCGCTGTTGGAAACCAGTGGTGAGGGAAGCTGTCAAATTAAAGAAGGAGGCTTTCCAAGCTATGCTCGGAAAAGGTCTACGGACTCAATTGAGAGGTACCGGCTTGCCAAGAGGTTTGTAGCGGTAGCATTCACTGAAGTGAAACCCCAGGCATGGGAGGAGTTTGAAGAAGCCATGGAGAAAGACTACAGGGCACCCTCAAACCATCTGACGGGACGTGGCGTAGGGTGTTTTCAGTCAGGGTGGGATAACATCGAACTCAATTAAGGAGATAGTGGAAAGGTGGAAGGAACACTTTGAGGAGCTCCTCAATCCGGTGTAAGTACATTCCTCTCAGGAGGCACCCCTAGAAATAGTTGGGGGTTTCGGAATTATCAAATCTCATGAAGTCACTGCGGAGGTCGAGGGCCTTCAGAGCGGCAAAGCTGCTGTGGTGGACGAGATTCGCCCAGAGTTTTTGAAAGTTCTGAAAGTGTAGGGGTGTCGTGGTTAACATGCCTTTTTAATGTTGCATGGAAGGGGGGGTACAGTTCCTCTGAATTGGCAAACTGGGGTCATGCTCCACATTTTTAAGAAATGGGACCAGAGGGTGTGTTCCAACTACAGAGGGATCACACTTCTCAGCGTTCCAGGTAAAGCCTATGCCAGAGTGCTGCAGAAGAGGCTGCGCTTGGTGGTTGAGCCTCAGATTCAGGATGAACAATGCGGATTCCGCCAAGGTTATTGGAACAATAGACCAGCTCTTTTCTCTCTCACAGATATTTGAGGGGTTATGAGAGTATGCTTCTCCTGTCTACCTCTGCTTCGTAGACTTGGAGAAGGCACATGACAGTGTTCTCTGGAATGTCTTGTGGGAGGTGCTGCTGGAGTATGATGTATGGGTGCCGCTTTTATGTGCTGTCCGGTCCCTCTATTCTCGGAGTGAGAGCTGTGTCCGTATTCTTGGTGTTAAATCAAAGTCGTTCGCTGTGGGTGTTGTACTCCGCCAAGGGTGCGTCTTGTCTCCACTCCCATTTGTGATTTCCATGGACAGGATATCAAGGCACAGTCAAGGTATTGAGAGTATTTGCCAGTAAAAAATATTTTAATTGGTTTTTTACCCTTCTATCTGGCAACAAAACTGACAAAAATGAGGTTCCAATGGTGTAAATGCTTACCCCGAGCTCTCATACTCTGATGGTGCATTATCTTTGAGTTGTGCGTCTTTTGGCATCATCTGGTCCAACCCATGTGAGACTAGACTCTAAGGAAAGCTGTCTCGGGTGTGGACCAATCAACTTCAAGGACAGTGCATACATTATCAGAGTTATGTTTTTTGTTTGCATTATGACTGCAGGTATTGTGGTCTATGCAAACATGACTCCTTGTAAAAAAGGTGTCAGTTTTGTTGCCAGATAGAAGGGTAAAAAAACAATTATCACTCACACACCTTTAAATAAAACGGCACCTTTAGCCTGCTTTGGGCAACATTCACAAGCAACCGGACTCCAGGTGAAGCTCTACCCAGCGCGTTGTGGGCCACCACCGACCTGATACCGTCCGCCAAAGCAGAGGAAGTGAGCCAGGCGAGGCCCCTGCTGGCTCGTTCCCACCATAGGGTGGCGCTAGAAACAGCCTCCACCTCTCCCCTCCCCTTCTGCTGAAGTTCGTTTGAGTGCCTTTTCTCCCCACCTGGCGTCTAAGCCTGAAGTTTCGCCGTTTGCTTGGACTGCTCCTGTTCCCTGCCGGCTGGCGCTCGACAGCAGAGATGCTTGTGGCTGGCGGGGTCTTCCTCCATTCACCCTGCACCTCTATAATGTGGTGGTCCCTATTTGTAGGAAGAAGAGATGCCTCGCTCAAATGTGATTGATGCCTTGATATAATTTGGTCTTCCATACGTTACAAACACAATAGCACGGCTTGCTGCACGCCTTTATATTTTCAATTACTCTCTGGACATGGTTCTATCTCTTCTCACTTTTTGCCAGAATCTTATTTTCCCCAACCCCTTTACCCTATAGAGGGGGGCCGCAACCTCACAATTTTATTTTCCCTTGTGAGTTAATTGTGCTATGTAACACAGATATATATGGATATATAGAGACACATGAATAGATACACTCAGATACATAGAGACCCATACAAATGTAGTGGGTTAAAATCAGGCGCACACTGGAACTTTGGAGACAACACTATTTATTAGGTAACATAACAATTAACACTTAACATAACGACTTAAGGTGGTAGCCACCTTTCCTATCTTAACTAACACACGGGGATACTACATCACTGGACCAGGACAGCCCAACACGCTGCCTGGTCCACTAGCGGAGACCGGAGAGCTTCATCCCAGAGATGACCCAGCGGCATAGCAGAACAGCACAGAACAGCCCAGCTCTCTGTCTCCACCCCACTTATAACCAATCGGCGTGGCCGGCTCCGTCCCAGGCCACGCCCCCCTTCCCGATCCTTCGGGAAGGCCCGACGCCAATCACGTCACTTCCCTGGTGCCCCTGGCCCCCCTTTATCCGGTCACGTGTCTTGTTGGGTTCACCCAGAGTGGCACAGTCCTGTACATTTCCACGTGATGATATCTGCCACTTTCGACACCTGCCTATAGCCCCCATACCGAGCCAATACAATAGTGTCGTTCTACTACACTACACAAATACATAGAGATACATACAATAATAGACACCTATACAGACACATGTAGATCCATAGAGACACATATATATAGAGAAAGCTATCCAGATACATATAGATACATCGAGACAGAAATAATTAAAGACACATACAGATACATATATTCATAATACAGATGTTTGGGTTAGATCGCTTCAGTATAACTGTGTCACAACCCTCCACCACCCGACACAGACAATAAGGTTTGTCACGTAAACAAAACGTGCCAATTACTAACTACTTTAGCCCACCGGTGTGTTAGAGAGTAAATCGATAACATTTACAATGTGAGAAAGACGTTTTGCTGGTAATTGCATGCAGCATCATCGGGCAATTTGCCAGAACAGTGAAGCAATCCACCTGCTTCCGGTCTTAAATCGAACAAGATTACTTCATCACTGTGAGCCAATCAGGTGCGGAGGGCAGAGGGGGGATTATTTTAAATATATAAAAATAGATTGCTAAACACAGTTGATTTGCTTGTGAGGCCTTTACAAGGAATACAATTTTAAGGTGTTTAAATTAACAATAGTGTATTATTCCAGGCCACACTAAGCCTGTAGCTGTCAGAGTGGTTAAAGCGAGTTGTATTTCTCTCGATTTCAATAGATCCTCGAATTAGTCACAGCCAGTAATTATTAGTTTTACACAACACTTCAACATGATCAAAATCAATTGCATGTCCTTGTTGGCAAGCATGTTCTGCAACTATCGACAGTTGTATCTGTGAGTATTTAATTTTTATTTTGTGTTCTTTTTAGGCTTACGCTAATGTTACTTCCCTTTTGTCCAATGAAGCATTTACCACACGGTCAATTAATCAGATACACACCTTCTGTTGATAACTTTGGCAATTCATCTTTAGTACAAGATACTAGTTTTAGAATGTTGTGTACGGTGCTAAATCTTACTTTGATTCTTTTGTTTTTCCAAAACGCTAGCCAGTTTGTGAGCTACTCCAGAAATGTATGGAGTCGAGACGTTGGAGGGAAGGGACGAGCTACGTAATGAAGAACCAAGTCTGGGCCTAGTATAGACTGTGTTTTTAATCAAAAGACCCCGAACATACCATAGTCTGTGTCATCATACACAGAGATACATAGATACCCGTTAATATACATATAGCCCCATACAGATACTTAGATATACATACAGACCCATACAGACACATAGAGCAGTATCGGTCCAGCTCCCGACAGAGGAGTGGCAGCCTCTCCTCCGCAGTGAACGTGCGAACATTCCACGTGGCCAGTCGCAGTCGCTGTTTCTGGAGGAACCCCGAGGGTACGGATTCAGTCTCCTGGCTGCGCTAAATGAGGTTTGGCCAGTAGACGTCATAGACGCCGGTCACCCCGTGGCATCCTGCATAAGCTTAGTTAGATTTTTTTCAACGCGTGGTTTCGTGGTAATTCAATTGAAGGAGGCGGGGTGGGGGCCACCAGCCACTCGCACCCGTCTAGAGCTCCCCATTGGCTGCTGTGGTGGCTACGAGCGCCATGAGGGAAATGGCCAATTTTGGGATTGGCCTTCCCTCTATGGCATTGCTCACCACAGCGTTACAATCCGGCACCACGGAACAGGTCGGGTGTTTTTTTCTTCCGGGCAACACCACCATCACCATTACTACCACCAAAAAAATCACCACTATTATCATCATCATCAGTTTTCATCACCATTATAACCATCACTACCACCATCACCATTACTACCACCAACAACATCACCACTACTATCATCATCACCATTATAACCATTACTACCACCATCACCATTACGACCATTAACATCATCACCACTACCATCATCACCACCAACATCATCTTCTTCATCACCATGATAACCATCACCACCATCATCGTCACCATCACCAGCACCACCACCATCACGATCACCACCATTACCACCACCAATACCATTTCTATGACGATCGTCATCATCACCATCACCGCGACAGCTTGGTGGATTGGCCGCTGGCTGCAGTAAGCGGCTGTGTACACGAGGGGGAGACTGGCCTCCGTCGATTATACTGTGTAACAAAAAAAAATTGTGCCTGGGTAGTAAGTATCATTTCCTAATTGCTTATGCCTCAAAACTACAGAAAATGTCTATTATTCCAAACAAACTTCGCTTTTGTGACCAGGACACAAAAGGAAAGTTAATTATCCACTCCATTAATAACACTGTGTAATAATTTTGCTTTTGTTCCTCGGTAGTAAGTGTTATTTCCTAATTGCTTATTTTGAAATGTACCTATTTTCAATGAGAAAACGGGTGAATTTGTGTCTTTTCGTTCACATAAAGTCCTGGTCACAAAAGCAAAGTTTGTGGGGAATATCAATTTTCTATACTTTCTAGGCATAATGAATTTAAAAATAACACTTAGTACCCATGAACAAAAATTGTGTAACATAGTGGTATAACTAAACTCTCTTTTCCTTTACCAGACGTAAGGCCCAATGAGCTATGTGGATCTTTTTCAGAAGCAACATCTGGCTATCACAAATGATAACTCAACGAAGTGGCTTATCATCAAGTGTAAGTGCATAGAGATAAATGTAGATAGGCTATATAGATACAGATGGAGACCCATATATACACATAGAGACTTATAGATACATATATAGACCCGTGGAGATACGGAGAGACTCATAGACTAAACTATTTTTTTTTGTTTTAGCAGTTAAAGTTCACTGAGCTATGTAGCTCTTTTTCAGAATCGAACTGGCCACAACAAATGACAGCAGCTCAACGGAAGTGGCTGATATCATCATCACGTAGAAATGTATAGCAGCAGCCAAATCACTCTAAACGCGTGATGTTGCTTCGAATAGTGGAGGGGAAAAATCGGATGACCTGGAGAAAATTTTCACGCGACCACGGGGAGAGGGAGAGACGCAAACTCCAAATATACAGCAGCAGGCATTTTAAGAGTCGGGATCGGGATCGAACCCACGACCACTGGCATACCAGGCGAGGTAGTTAACATCTCATAAGACACCGGTGCGCCCATACACGCAAAACTCTCCCAGCCTGTTTATATATGCCGGTAACAGAATACACAATAATAATATTGCATCTCCCCAACACATCCGTCTCTAAACAAGCGCCTGTGACCTAGTGACGCTGTATCCCTTCATCTGCATGCGATTATCATCTGCGGCACGGTGGCTATGAGATGTTAACTACCTCGCCTGGTATACAGGACATTGTGGGTTCGATCCGGATCCCGACCCTGGCAGTGCCTGCTGTACAGGGTGCTTCAAACAAATGTTAACACTTCAGAGAATTTGCAACAATACCACTAAAAATGTGCCTCCAGGCTCTAGAGACCACCAGGAGAAGATTACAGGCGTATCGCTGACAATGATGGTGAACAAGTGGAGACTCTTTGAAGCTATTAACATTATATGTGTTAGCATGTTATCCGTTCCTTTTCCATTAAGAACGATAGTCCCATATAAGTGTTAAAACATTTTTTAAGCACTCTTCAGTGCCGGTCTTCATAGGTGCTTCTCGCCACAAACAGCACTCACCCCAACCGTCTCTTACGGCTATAGGGAGATCTACGTACGTGTCTAGGTGCATTTCTAGTTATTAAATTAGCCACGTCCCGATTAATCAATACGTGTGGGCCGTACGCTAATTTGGTATACACGAATGTTTTCCATTCGGCAAACATTCACATCAATAGGATAGGTAGTGGGTGTGTGGTTGAGTGTGTGGGTGAGTGTGTAGGGGCGTAATGGGGTTGTGGGTTGTCCTGGGATCCCCCGGGGCCCCTCCCCTCGGTTGGGAGGTGTATAAAAGGCAGACCTCTTTACAGGCTCGGGACCAGATGAAGACAGAAGTAGAAGACCAGCTAGATAGGACCCTGAGACCCCTAGCCCCGCTGCCCTTGTCAGGGCTGGGACTCTGTGCGGCACAGTGGTGAGACCCTGGGAACCCCCGGCCTGACGTCCTTGTAAGGGCCGGGTCCAGTTGGTCAGTGGTCGGAATTCGCACCCTGGCTAGGGCCAGTTAGAATAGCCTCCCCCTAGGCACCCATAGCCGGAGGAGGGAAATGGCCAATTTTGGGATTGGCCTTCCCTCTATGGCATTGCTCACCACAGCGTTACAATCCGGCACCACGGAACAGGTCGGGTTTTTTTTTCTTCCGGGCAACACCACCATCACCATTACTACCACCAAAAAAATCACCACTATTATCATCATCATCAGTTTTCATCACCATTATAACCATCACTACCACCATCACCATTACTACCACCAACAACATCACCACTACTATCATCATCACCATTATAACCATTACTACCACCATCACCATTACGACCATTAACATCATCACCACTACCATCATCACCACCAACATCATCTTCTTCATCACCATGATAACCATCACCACCATCATCGTCACCATCACCAGCACCACCACCATCACGATCACCACCATTACCACCACCAATACCATTTCTATGACGATCGTCATCATCACCATCACCGCGACAGCTTGGTGGATTGGCCGCTGGCTGCAGTAAGCGGCTGTGTACACGAGGGGGAGACTGGCCTCCGTCGATTATACTGTGTAACAAAAACAAATTGTGCCTGGGTAGTAAGTATCATTTCCTAATTGCTTATGCCTCAAAACTACAGAAAATGTCTATTATTCCAAACAAACTTCGCTTTTGTGACCAGGACACAAAAGGAAAGTTAATTATCCACTCCATTAATAACACTGTGTAATAATTTTGCTTTTGTTCCTCGGTAGTAAGTGTTATTTCCTAATTGCTTATTTTGAAATGTACCTATTTTCAATGAGAAAACGGGTGAATTTGTGTCTTTTCGTTCACATAAAGTCCTGGTCACAAAAGCAAAGTTTGTGGGGAATATCAATTTTCTATACTTTCTAGGCATAATGAATTTAAAAATAACACTTAGTACCCATGAACAAAAATTGTGTAACATAGTGGTATAACTAAACTCTCTTTTCCTTTACCAGACGTAAGGCCCAATGAGCTATGTGGATCTTTTTCAGAAGCAACATCTGGCTATCACAAATGATAACTCAACGAAGTGGCTTATCATCAAGTGTAAGTGCATAGAGATAAATGTAGATAGGCTATATAGATACAGATGGAGACCCATATATACACATAGAGACTTATAGATACATATATAGACCCGTGGAGATACGGAGAGACTCATAGACTAAACTATTTTTTTTTGTTTTAGCAGTTAAAGTTCACTGAGCTATGTAGCTCTTTTTCAGAATCGAACTGGCCACAACAAATGACAGCAGCTCAACGGAAGTGGCTGATATCATCATCACGTGGAAATGTATAGCAGCAGGCAAATCACTCTAAACGCGTGATGTTGCTTCGAATAGTGGAGGAGAAAAATCGGGTGACCTGGAGAAAATGTTCACGCGACCACGGGGAGAGAGAGGGAGAGACGCAAACTCCAAATATACAGCAGCAGGCATTTTAAGAGTCGGGATCGGGATCGAACCCACGACCACTGGTATACCAAGTGAGGTAGTTAACATCTCACAAGACACCGGTGCGCCCATACACGCAAAACTCTCCCAACCTGCATGTTTATATATGTCGGTAACAGAATAGACAATAATAATAATGCATCTCCCCAAAACATCCGTCTCTAAACAAGCGCATGTGACAAGTGACGCTGTATCCCTTCATCTGCATGCGATTATCATCTGCGCCACGGTGGCTATGAGATGTTAACTACCTCGCCTGGTATACAGGACAGCGTGGGTTCGATCCGGAACCCGACCCTGGCAGTACCTGCTGTACAGGGTGCTTCAAAAAAATGTTAACACTTCAGAGAATTTGCAACAATACCACGAAAAATGTGCCTTCAGGCTCTAGAGACCACCTGGAGAAGATTACAGGCGTATCGCTGACAATTATGGTGAACAAGTGGAGACTCTTTGAAGCTATTCACATTATATGTGTTAGCATGTTATCCGTTCCATTTTCACTAAGAACGATAGTCCCATATAAGTGTTAAAACATTTTTGATGCACTCTTCAGTGCCGGTCTTCATAGGTGCTTCTCGCCACAAACAGCACTCGCCCCACCGTCTGTTAAGGCTGTACGGGAGATCTACGTACGTGTCTAGGGGCATTTCTAGTTATTAAATTAGCCACGTCCCGATTAATCAATACGTGTGGGCCGTGTGCTAATTTGGTATACACGGCCCATTGAGTAGCGTCCATCCGACAAACATTCACATCGATAGGATAGGCAGTGGGTGTGTGGTTGAGTGTGTGGGTGAGTGTATGTGGGTCGACCGTAGTTTTGGCCACTTGTGGTGCCACGACCGTGGAGCAACTCCGAAAGTGCCGCAATTCCCTCCCGGCCCCTGCACTAATCACACAGCCGCACGAAGCGCACCATGTCGGGGGATTACCTGGCACATCGGGTTTTAATCCAATGGACCCCTCGAAAGAAAGTCCCACAGTTTCCCAGTGCCAGGAGATTGGCCAACCCTCGCAGGGCAGGTTACATTGCGATGCCCCTAAAATTGGTTTAAAATTGTATGGGCACCGAAAGAAAAGGTTCCCTGGGCCAACCGCAATGAAGTGCAACACGAGGGGGAGAATGGAGGAAGGAACCCTGGACAAGGGACAATGGAGAGGGGCGGGCCGCCCTGCCCACCGGTAACAGAGGCGGGGTAATCACGAGTAAGTGCATGATTCGCTGCACGGCGCGACATCCCGCCTGGGCTTTTGAAGTTTAGAGAATACAGGTAGGAGCCCTGGGACGATAAGTTCAGTTGTCTTCAACCTCCGGGCCGTCAAGACCCACTCCTTGCCGTCCTGCCTCCTCGAGCCACCCGCAGCATTCATGTGATGCCAGCGAGTGCTGCTACGAGGCAGTGATAGGTGAGGTTTTTGATCGTCCTTCTCCCTCCGACTCTCTCCGCGTCCGTGGGATGTCGCGAGTCGGGCTTCGAGGTACGTGGTAGGACGTTTGTGTAACTGGTTTCGTAGGCAGAGTTAGGCCCGGCTCTCCTCGCGAAATATTCCTCACTCCAGGTAGTGTGTATTTGCGCCGTTAATAAACTTTAGTTCAGAGTATCGGTGCAGTGTGATATCTGTGTGTGTGAATATAATCTCGGCGTGGTGTCTGCGATTTGTGTGTGGTGCAACTGCATGGGGAGACGATGTGCACGAGAGAGCGAGCGCAGGGCTGCAACGTCGGTGTGGTGTTGGTAATTTGAGCGTCTGTGTGTGAGGGAGGCGCGCGTGTATTAAAACATACACGGCCGCCGGCGCTCGCGCGCGTTTACACAGCATTTTTACGCATCGACGATAGCATTAACGGCGAGGCGCGTGCACAATTTCGTGCAGCCCTTTAACGTTAGCCTTGGTGTCCCGCGGATTAGAGCTTAACCACCCGGGGGGTACGCGTGCATATTCATACTGCCGCCGTTTCTTTTTGGTTAACGGTAGCCTTTGTGCGGAGCAAGCACCTGCAGGGGCGCGATGGGGGGAGGGGTAAAATTAAAACCGCTCGCCAACGCTCGCACGTGGTTATGCGCGCGTTTGTGCGAAATAAGCGCCTGCAGGGGCGCGCGCGTGCACGCCTCTGCGTTCGCTTTTGTGGTGATTTACGTGGGCGTGTAGCGAGATAATCCCGGGCGGTGGTGAGCCAGCCGATTAGCGATGTCCCTCAGAGAGGGTGCTGGCGCGGGGGGGGGGGGGATATCACCCGATCGGCAGGGGGAGGGGGAGTGGAGGGGGTGGACGTCGCGACCCGCCCGTTCACAGGGAGCGGAGAGGCGGGGGTCGGCCCCCACACACCCACCCCCTCGTGTGCCGTACCGGCCTTCATAGGTGCTCGCTAACAGCACTTGCCCCTACAGTCTGTTGCAGACTATACGGGGGATCTTTGTCTTTGCATGTGGGTGAGTGTGTGTGGGTGAGTGCTGGCCACCCACCCCCTCGTGTGTCGTGCCGGCCTTCATAGGTGCTCGCTAACAGCACTTGCCCCTACTGTCTGTTACAGGCTATACGGGGGATCTTTGTCTTTGCATGTGGGTGAGTGTGTGGTTGAGTGTGTGTGGGTGAGTGCTGGCCACCCACCCCCTCGTGTGCCGTTGCGGTCTTCATAGGTGCTGCTCGCGGACAACATTTGGCCCAACAGTCTGTTAAAGGCTATACTGGTGTAATGTGAGGATATATCCGGCTCACTGACGTATCACAACTCGTCATGATGATTGGCTCATGCCGGTCCTGGTCCATAGCCAATGGGGGGAAGCCTAGGGGCGTGGCCCTGACGCAATGGAAAGGTGACAGCTGTAAGTAGAGGATTGGTTCTGCTGGCTTTGGACACAGCCAATGGGGAGATGAGTCAGGAGCGTGGTCCCGGGAGCCTACGAGGGAGTCTGGAAGATTCCATAGAGGCTAATCATGATTGGTGGAAACGTACCACTTGACCCGGGTATTAAATAGGGGTGGAGGCTCCAAGTTGCCACGTGGCTGCGCATCTCTCTCTCTCTATCCCTCTCACGCTGCCGGTCAGCAGCGTGAAGGAGAGCTGTAATGAAAAGTGAATAAAAGACCGGATTCCAGAAGTCGCCTCAATGACCTTTATTACACTGGGGATCTTTGTCTTTGTTTACGATGGTGTAGCGGTTGTCGTGCTGCGCTACGAACCCGGCGATCCGAGTTCGATTCCCGCTCACGGCAGACAACACCAGTGATGGATTACCTGAATCGGTCCTGGGCCTCCCCTGGGTCGACTCGGCCTCAAATGAGTTACCTGGTGTGGTGTGTAGTAAACATCGCCACTAAGGAGACAATGGCGGCCGGGCGTGGTGCTGGCCACCTACCCCCTCGTGTGCCACAGTGCCGGTAGCCTTCATAGGTGCTGCTGCTGCGTATGCATGTTGACTTTATTTCGCACCGTATGTAGCCAAGCGTGCTAATCGGAGGTGCTCCTCTCTAACAGCACTTGCCCCAACAGTCTGTTGAAACTATACGGGGCAGATTTGTCTTGGCGTTGGGAAGAACCACCACGTGGCACTTTAAATTGTTTATTTCAATCGGGAAGGGCGGTGGAAAATATTCGCCGAGGCCTCTTGGGTTTCAGGAATGCGAGCGGAGGTTTGAGAGCATTACAGAATGCAGCCTGTCTGTATGTTGAACTTCTTACGTAGCCGAGCGTGCTAATGAGTGCGTCTCTGTAGGTCTCCATGAGTGTCTGTGGGAGCCCCTGTAGGTCTTTATGGGTCTGGGTGTCTATGGGTCTCTGTGGGTCCCTCTATTTCTAGATATCTGTGGCTCTCTATGTATATAATGAATGATGAACTTCTTTTGCACCGTTCGTAGCTAACTGTTCTAATCTGTAGGTCTCTGTGGCACTCTGTTTGTCTGTGGGTCTCTGTGTACGTATGTTGAACTTCTTTCGCACCGATCGTAGCCAACCGTGCTAATCTGTGGGTCTCTGTAGGTGTCTTAGGGCGTTTCTGTGTCTCTGTTGTTCTCTATGGGTCTGGGTGTCTGTGGGTCTCTGTGTGTGTTAAACTTATTTCGCTCCTTACAGAGCCAACCGCGCTAATCAGATGGCAATAAACTAAACACAACAAGAAGAAGCAGTTTTAAAAAAACGAGTTGTTAGTCGAGATAATTTACAACTGCGTAGCTGGCCTGTGATCGACAGCAAGTGCTGTGGGAGGCAGCAGCAGCAGCGAATGTTGGTGGATCACGCAGAGATGGGGTGTGGAAGTCACTCCCTTTTCTACCCCGTGTGTGGGCGTCGAAGTCGGAGCCGTAAACCCTGGCTCTAGCCAAAAGAAGGTGGTGGTTGTACGGCAAAGTGTGTGGAGAAATCCCCATCTGTGCCATCTTATGCCATTCAAAGTGTGTGGACTAATCCCCATCTGTGCCATCTCGCACCATTCAAAGTGTGTGGACAAATCCTCATCTGTGCCATCTTACGCCATTCAAAGTGTGTGGACTAATCTCCATCTGTGCCATGTTACTCCCTTCAAAGTGTGTGGACTAATCCCCATCTGTGCCATCTCACTCTCTTCAAAATGTGTGGACTATTCCCCATCTGCGCCATCTCATTCCCTTCCAAGTGTGTGGACTAATATCCATCTGTCCCATCTCACTCCCTTCAAATTGTGTGGACTAATCCCCATCTGTGCCATCTTACTCCCTTCAAAGTGTGTGGACTAATCCCCATCTGCGCCATCTTACTCCCTTCAAAGTGTGTGGACTAATCCCCATCTGCGCCATCTCTCTCCCTTCAAAGTGTGTGGACTAAACTATAAAATGTTTTTTTTATTTTATCAGGTAAAGGCTCACTGAGCTATATACTGTAGCTCTTTTTCAGAAACAACCTGTCCACAAATGATTGCAGTTCAGCGAAGTGGCTGATAGCAGTCAAATCACGCTAAACGCGTGGTGATGTTGCTTCTAAATGTGGAGGGGAAAACCCGGAGGGCCCGAGAAACATCCACGCAGTGACCACTACGGGGGAGAGAGAAAGAAAGACGCAGACTCCAAATACAAAGCAGAAGGTGTAGTCAGGGTCGGGATTGAACCCACGACCCCCTTTATACCAGTCGAGATAGTCAATATCGCCTAGCCACCGTGATGATGATGAGAGAGAGATACAGACTCCAAATATACAGCAGCAGCAGGCATGAGCAGGGTTGGGATTGAACCCACGTCCTCTTGCATACCAGGCGTGGGAGATAACATCTCGCCATCTGGATGAGGCCCTTTCAAGGGCTCACAAGCATAGAGAAGGGAGGGGAGAGAGTGTTTAATGTCTCTATGGATCTGGGTGTCTGTGGGTCTGTGTGTGTGTATGTTAAAGTTGTTTCGCACCGTACGTAGCCAAACCGTGCTACCACACAGCAGCGGCAACCATCAAATACAAAGATCCACCCCTTTAGCAAACTGTTGGAGAAAGTAATCTTAGCGAGTAGCAGCACCACGCCCGGTCGCCTTTGTCTCTCTCGTGGTGATTTTTACACCGCGCACCAGGTACGCATTTGAGGCTGAGTCGACCTAGGTGAGGCCCAGGACCGGTTCAAATAATCGTCATCGGTGCTGTTGGCCGTGAGCGGGAACCGAGCTCGGGTCGCCGGATTCATAGCACAGCGTAGCGCTAACCGCTACACCAGACCTACACCCACATACCTAGATACACTCATATATGGTCAAACACATGTTTAACATTACCAAACACAGATATACATCCCCCGTATGGCCTACGCAGGCTGTTGGGGCAAGTGTTGTTAGCGAGTAGCACCTATGAGGTCGGTGGTATGACCACACCCTGCCGTCTTTGTCTTCCCAGTGATGTTGTTTATCCACACGGATCAGGGTACTTCGTTCAGGATGAGGTAACCTGGAAGAGACCCAGAACCGATCTTTTATGTCACTGATGTGTGCTATGGTTACTGTGGCTTGTACAGCACTCACCACTGCGCCACCACTCCCCACCCATATGCACTCACCAACTCATCCACCCACTCACCCACTCACTAACTCACTCAACTACTCACCAACTCACACTCTCAGGCACGCCCACTCACTCCCCCACCCACACACTCACCCACCCACACACCCACTAACCCACTCTCCAACTCTCTCTCTCACCAGCCCACCAACCAACTCACACACACATTCACCCACCCACTCATTCACTTGCCCATTAACTCAACCACCAACTCACACATCCACCCACTCATTCACTCGCCCATACAATCACTTCCCAACTCCCTCACCCACTCACTCACTCACACACTCACCCACCAACCCACATACTTACTCACCAACTCACTCACCCACCAACTCACTCACTTACACCTCCCCACTTACTTAACCAATCACCCACTCACTCACCCAACCACTAACCAACTCACACAAACACTCACCCACTCACTCACCAACCAATTCACTCACTCTCCCACCCACTCATTCACTCGCCCATTCACTCACCTACCAATTCACTCACCCACTCACTCACTCCCACACTCACCCACCCACCCACGTACTCACTCATTCACTCACTCGCCCACCAACTCACTCACCCACTCACTCACTACCCACCCACACACCCACACATTCACCCATCCACCCATTCACTTGCTCACTCACCCATTAACTTACTCCCCCACCCACTCATTCACTTGCTCACTCACCCACCCACTAACCCACTCACACACATACACTCACCCACTCACTAACCCACTCACTCACCCACCCACTAACCCACTCACACACTCACCCACCGACTAACCTACTCACCCACCCATTAACCCACTCACTCACCCACCCACTAACCCACTCACACACACACTCACCCACCCACTAACTCACTCACTCACCACCCACTAACCAACTCACACACTCACTCCCCCACCCACCCACTTTCTCTGCTCGCGAGCCACATGTACACGTCTCCTTACAAAGCAACAACTTCCTGCACATTTACCCTCCCCAGCCCAGCCCGACCCGACTCGCATTCCATTCTCTCCCCCGTCTCTCCTTCCCCCCACCACCATCTCCCCCTCCCCACCACCTCGTCTCTCACCCCTCCCCGCCTCCTCCATCTCCACCCACCGCGTCTCCCTACCTCCTCAAACGCCTCATCTCCCTGGGGTGCTCACGCCACGCTGGCGAGGAGATGTTAACTACCTCGCCTGGCATACAGGAATCAGGGAGGGCGATCCTGGATGCGACGGGTGATGTTTGTTCCTGCGGAACTCGTTGGCTGCAACCGTTCCTGCGATGTCGAGGTCTTGCAAGACAGTTTCGAGTCCCAGGATAACGCCAACGACGCCATGGGTTTGCGTCCACACCCGTTTGTTTAGCGAGGGCTGGCCACAGTGGCTCGGATATGTTAGCTACCTCGCCCGGTATACAGGAGGTCCGTGGGTTAGATCCCCGATCTGCTGTAAAATGTGAGGGTTTGTGTTGTGGCTAGGAGATGTTGACCACCTCGCCAGGTATACAGAGGGTCGTGGCATCGATCCCGACCCTGACGCTTTGCTGAATGTATTTAGAGTCTGCGTCTCTCTACCCGTGACGGTCACTTCGTGGATATTTTTTTTCTCCTCCTCCACATTTAGAACCGACATCATCACGCGTTTCGAGGGTATTCTGACTGCTGCTACGATTTTCACGCGATAAGCCACTTTCGTCGAGTTGCGATGATTTGTGATGGATGGCCAGGTCGCTTTTGAAAAAGAAGCTACGAAGCTAAACTTGAGCTAAACTTTGTTGAGCTCAAGTTTAGTTAATTTCATTTATCTCCCCCTTAGATGCGCACCTCCGCTTAGCGAGGTTGGCTACACACGGACCCATAGACACGCAGACCCATAGAGACCCACAAATTTGCACGGGTGGCTACGTACGGTGCGAAAGAAGTGCAACACGCACGCTTGATCTCCCCTTTCATCTCCTCAATCTCGCACCTCTTCCATCTCCTCCCATTCCCCCCCTCCCTCTCCTGGTTCATGACACAGTATGTTGTACGATCAGTTTACTGATAGTATGACGATGATGATGAAGATTATGGTGATCATGGTGATCACCACGCTGATGATCACAGTCATCGTGGTGATGATGGCCGCGTTTGGGTCTCTCCTCCCCTAATTCGCCACTCCCCTCATCCTCCTCACCACTCGTCCTCACCACTCATCTTCGCTCTCCTCACCACTCCTCCTTCCTTCTCCACCGCCCTCCTCCCCCTCCTCACCACTCATCTCCCCTCTCCCCTTACTCCTAATCCCTCCTCCCTCCTCACCACGCGTCTCCCCCCTGACCCACCTCCCTTCGCTCTCCTTCTCCCTCTCCCCTCCTTCCCCTCCCTCCCTCCTATCCCCAGCGTCTTCCTTTATGAGTCTGCGTCTCTCCCCGTTACTCGCATATTGAGACCCCGGGAGCTGAAACGAACGTGGGAACGAATTTCTTACGCCTGGTAAGAGATTTACAATCGCACACACACACGCACGGATACTTACAGATGCATTCACAGTGCATGCACACTGCTACACATACAGATACATACACAGAACATACACAGTACATAGACACTGATGCACGCACACTTACACATGGATACATATAGATACATACACATACACACGGATACATACACAGTACATACACACATTTTAACACGTAGGCTTTCGCGACCAATATAATCCATAATAACATTTTTGTACGTGATCTAACCCCCCAAAACACTATATTGTACACGGATACATACATACAAATAGACAAAGACCCCCCGTGTAGCCTTAACATACTGTTGGGGAAAGTGCTGTTAGCGAGCACCTATGAAGGCCGGAACGGCACGCGAGGGGGTGGGTGGCCAGCACCAGGCAGGTCCGCCTTTGTCTCCCCAGTGGTGATGTTTTTGTGCACCGCACCAGGTAACTAATTTGAAGCTGAGTCGACCTAGGGGAGGTCCAAGACCGGTTCAGATAATCGTCACTGGTGGTGTTGGCCGTGAGTGGGAATCGAACTCGGGTCGCCGGGTTAGTAGGAAAAAATAACGGCGAAGCCCTCGCTCGAGTGAAGTCTGAGCTATTGGGGCAGTGCGGAGCGGTGGCGCAGTGGTTAGCGCAGTGGCACAAACCTCACTTAGACAGGGAGAGAGAGACACACACAGATAGAGACAGAGAGCGAGATACAGAGATAGAGACAGAGAGACAAAGAGTCACACACAAAGAGAGAGAGAGAGGCACAAAAAAAAAGAGAGATAAAAACAGAGCGAGAAACACAGAGAGAGAGACACACAGACACAGAGAGAGAGACACAGCGACTTTTTTACTTTTTAACAACTTTTATTGCTGCCAGCAGCAACAGCACTGGATGCGATTCCGATATGAAATACACAAAGTCACCAGCAAACAAATAAACAAACGCTATAAATCCAGGCGCTGTGGCGCTGAATGCACCGCGCATAACACGAAATAAAAGTCACGTGGTGGTGGTGGTCATCGCACACGCCACGGTGACGAGCGAGCGCTTCAGAAGGTGAACACGAGGGTGCCGTCCACGCTGGTACAGAGGGCTTTTCCGGCTCCCCAGCGTTCAAAGAACACACGCACAGGCGAAGTTGGCGAGGTCATGGCGCTTGTTAGCCAGGTAAGGCACCCCATATACGAAGCTGCTGTTGTAGAAGGGTACCCCCAGTTTCCTGAAGATGTAGCGGCACCACGGTGGCTAGAAGATGTTAACTACTTCGCCCGGTATACAGGAGGGATCGTGGGTTCGATCCCGACCTTGACGATGCCTGCTGCTGTATATTTTGAGTCTGCATCTCTCTCTCTCCGTGTGGTCGCGTGGATTTCTCTCCGGGACCTCCGGTTTTGCTCCCTCTGCATTTATAATCGGCATCACCACGCACTTCGAGTGATTTGTCCGCTGCTATATATGTCCACGCGATGATGATGATGATGAGATCTGCCACTTGGTTAAGCTGCTATCACTTGTGATGGCCAGGTCGCTTCGTAAAAAAGAGGCACGACAGAGCTGAGTGGGGCCATACACCTGGTAACAATTGTTTTTTATTTAAAGCTTTCGTGACTGCAGGGATTCATATTCTTGGTTCTTTCAGTAAAGTCATCACGTAGAAGGTAAATAATAAAATAATACAAATATAAAACAATAAAAATTCTCACGACGTTTCGACTGCAACACAAGCAATCATCATCAGGTGTGAAATCCACAGCAAGAAAATGTAAAAAAACGTCGTGAGAATTTTTATTGTTTTATATTTTTATTATTTTAATATTTCTCTTCTACGTGACTTTACCGAAAGAACCAAGGATATATATTTGTTTTTATTCGTTTATTACGAGAGGTTATTTTTTTTCAGCGCCGACAGCAAAGGTTAGGGCTTCACATTCGGAGATTGGGAAGAAATTAAATTGCCGGTAAGGGGGCAATCTTTAATGTCGTACGGCTGCTGATGTAGATGGCAGAGCCACATTGTCACATTCGGGTGGTCAAGGCAGCAGATAACCGTGATCAGGAGCAAGCGGAGTGAATAACCGTGATGCCTTCATCAGTCTCTGGGTCTATGCGTTTCTATTGGTCTCTATGAGTCTACGGATCTCTATGTGTCTCTGAGTCTGGGGTGTACATGAGTCTTTGGGTCTGAGTCTCCATAGATTTCTGTGAGTCTCTCTGGGTGCTTACGAGTCTCTTTGGGGTATCTATGAGTCACTATGGGTCTCTGAGTTTCTGTGAGTCTGTGAGTCTCTATGAGTCTTCTGAGACTCTTTGAGTCTCTATGGGTCTCTGGATCTCTATGGGTCTCTATGAGTCTCTTCTTCCTATCGTATGGTTGATATAGATGGCAGAAACAGCAACTACAATTTCACATTCAGGTGGTCAAGACAGCAGACAACTACGTCAGGAGCAGTAGTAGTGAATCCTCATCATAATCGCTGTGATGTCTCCTGCTTTGTATTTGTGGATCGGGGAATTGCGTTGCTACACCTCGTACTACAATCTCTCGTTCGTGATGACCACAGTCGCACCACTACTGCCCCAGAGTTGTTTAATGTTCTATTTGTGCATCGGGGTATCATCCACACCATCACTTGCTGCTGCTACTGCTGCTGCCATGCTTTATGCTGGTATGAAAATTATGCCGGTTTAGACGTGTACCATGAGCATCTTGGTGGAAGATCAGAACCTCCAGGTGTCAGGGATGTTTCACAACAAGATGGTGTTTGTGTGTGCCCACTACCTAAGTGGAAGAATGGAGGCGCATCTTTATAGATGACCCAATGATGGTCAGTGGACAGATCAGCTTACCGGGAGGATCTGGTATCATGGACATGGACCCCGCATCCACTCTTTCGTTCGGCTATGTAGTCCATCAGATGTTGGTGCTTGGATCCGGTGTGTATCCATGATGTTGTGTGGTATGCGCCGATGCCGGAACACGGTGGTTACATAAAGACCCACAGACTCGCACAGAGACGCACAGACTCACGCAGAGACCCACAGACTCACACAGAGACCCACCGGCTCACGCAGAGACCTACAGACTCACAAAAGAACTCGCAGACTCACAGAGAAACCCACAGACTCAGACAGAGACCCAAAGACTCACACAGAGACCCACCCACTCACAAAGAGACTCCCAGACTCACATATACACCCACAGACTCAGAGACCCACAGACTCAGAGACCCACAAATTCACACCGAGAACCGCAGACTCATCAAGGACACGCCCCTCGCAGCCGCCAAATGCTGCCGTTGCAGCTGCATGAGCCACAGTCCTAAACCTCGTCCATTTCTCCTCTGCATCAGAAGGAGGGAGCACGATGATAACCCCAGCTGCAAGCGATGTTGAAATGTCTGCTTGCAACTATCCTCAGCTAGCTGAAACCAGGCCCCTTTGGGTTTGAATAGGGTCCTAGATGGACACCCACCACGGAGTAGATTAATTGTAGGCGTATCTTAGAGATGACAAGTCGATGGTCAGTGAGCAGATCAGCTCCACAGGAAGTCCTGGTGTCAAGGACATGGGCCCATATCAGTTGGTCCGTAATTATATAGTCTAGCAGATGTCCTTGCTTGGAACCAGCGTGCATCTGTAACGTAGTAACTCGGCGGGAGACGACTTCACGGGTAACACACTCTTTATTTTATCAAACTTGGTTACAGGTGACTAACACCTACTTTGTATCTCGGGTGACAAACACCCACTTAGCTACTTGGCGACTAACGCCCACTGAGCTACTCGGATGACCAACATCCACTTAGTACTCGGGTGACGAACACCCACTTAGCTACTTGGCGACTAACGCCCACTGAGCTACTCGGATGACCAACATCCACTTAGCTACTCGGCGACTAACGCCACTGGGCTACTCGGATGACCAACATCCACTTAGTACTCGGGTGACAAACACCCACTTAGCTACTTGGCGACTAACGCCACTGGGCTACTCGGATGACCAACATCCACTTAGCTACTCGGCGACTAACGCCACTGAGCTACTCGGATGACCAACATCCACTTAGCTACTCGGCGACTAACGCCACTGACTAAGTCTTCAGCTCCGTCTTCGGGTCTTCAACTGGGTAACTCTCCCCGAGTGCTCTCGCGCGTCCCCCTTTATACCCCACCTGCGGACGTCGCTGCGAGCACCCACTTATTCGACCAATCGCCGGGCGCTGGCTACGATCCTCTTTTCCCACATCTCATCGTGCCTCACCACTCACTCCGCGCCGCCCCGTGATCCATCACTGTCACAGTCGGCGCACGTCAATACCACCACTACATCACCCCCTACCACATAGCTCGCAGCCGCCCCGGCTGCTACAAAAATATACAAACCCTCCCTGTGTGCCCCGTAACACAACACAACAACAAGAACAACAACTAAGCTAACAACACAACACGACGCGAACACCACCATCTGCAACCCTCAACCAATGCCACCGCGACAATAGAACAATATATACAAACCGGCGAGTGACAATAGCAATGCGTATACAAAAAAAAATAAATGGAAATTTTTTTTTTTTCTTTCGACTCGTGCAGTGTCCCCTTTTCTTCCGAGCGTCCCTACAACGGGACATTACCCCGGCAGAGGGGAACACCGGGCGAGCTCGGTGTAGAGCACAAAAAAACCGTCCTCATGAAAATTGTTGAGACCTAGCCCGAGTCCGCCTTGCCGGTCCATCGTACGGCACCAGACGCGGTTGAACGTCCGGTGGTGCCGGCGGTTCAGGAAGACATCGGCCAGGCATCGAGGACTAGTGCGTGCCCCGGGGTTCAGGCTCTCGACGGTCAGCAGCCGTCAAGCCCGAGGCACCTGGGGGTGGGTCAGGTGGAGACACGTGAGGATCAGCCTGCGACACCTCCCTCCCCGAGTCGACGGTCACATCACACGCCCGGTCGTCACGGCACAGAACGGGGTCACACGGTGCCGCATAGGGCTTCAGTCGGGAGGGGTGCACATACCAACGGCGTTTCCCCCATTTAATCTGTATACTCTGGGGCCGTGCAACCCGCACAATTTCCACCGGTCCCCTCCAAGGTCTCAACAACTTGGGGGACGTAGCCAACGGTGCATGTGGACAATGCAGCCAGGCCTTATCGCCTGGTTTCCAATCATGCGTATGCACCCTCCGCTCATGCAATTTCTCGTTTGCAATTTGCCGCGACCGCGAATTCAACCTTGCCCCCTCCCGCGCTTCAGTCAATTTGGCGATATTAAATTTGATGTGGTCTGCCAATTTAGATTTTGCACGTGGCTGGGAAATCCCCAGTTGGACGTCCATGGCCGGATCGGCCTCCCGCCCATACATAAGAAAAAATGGGGAAAACCCTGTCGCCGCATGAGGGGCCATTCGATAGGCCGCGAGTACCCCCGGCACCTGTAAGTCCCAATCAACCTGATCGTCGCAGACCTGTTGGCACAACATAGACGTAATCGTTCTGTTCAGACGCTCAACCATCCCGTCAGTCTGCGGGTGGTAGGGGGAAGTACGCACTTTCTTTGTACCCAACAGGTCGCACACCTCGCGCAACAAAACGCTCGAAAAATTCTTCCCTTGATCCGTCAGCAAGCGTTCGGGGGCGCCCTTGTCCAACACATAACCCTGGACAAAGGCGTCCGCCACCGCCGCAGCCGACTGGTTGGCGAGCGGCCATGCCATAGGCCATCGGGTGAAGTATTCCACGCCAACCAGCAGGAACCTATTTCCCCTTGGTGTAACCGGAAAGGGCCCCAAGATGTCCAACGCTACCAATTCGTTTATACGCGAAACCTGAATGGATTGCAGCGGTGGATTAGCTGCCAATGGTGGCGGTTTCCTTTTGGCGCACCCTACGCATCCCTTAAGAATATTCGCCACGTCGTTACCCATCCCCGGCCAATAATAGTCTCGCTGGATTAGGGCGAGCGTTTTGTGAAAACCCAGATGCATGAGCCGTTCATGAGCTGCCAGAACAACCCTACCCCGCATAGCAACAGGCACAACGAGCACGTGACGCCGGGACATGTTGTCCCACCTCATCAACAGGCCCTGTCTGCACACCCAGGAACCGACCCGCGCCTCCCCTTGTTCGGGAGCGCCAACTTTCCGACGCAGCGTAAGTAGGGAGCTGTCGGACATCTGGAGGCGGCCCCACTCAATGAGGGGCAACGACAACAGCGAATCCCTCCCCGTGGGGGCGTCCTCTCCCGGGGTGTCAGTGGCGGCGAGCGCAACTCCCGGGGTGCCGGCGACCGGGGGTTTGCACCGCGCTGATCCCAACAAACATGTGCAGTCCGTGCACGGCGGCAACCGCGACAAGGCGTCCGCGTTTGAGTGCCGCAACCCCTTGCGGTAAATCGTCGTGAATTGGTAGTCTTGAAGGACCTCCAACCATCGGGACAATTGGCCCGATGGCTGCGCCACGCGCATAGCGTATTGTAGAGCCGCATGGTCCGTCCGGACCGTAAAATGACGGCCGTAAAGATACGGCCTGAATTGCTGTGTAAAAAACACAATGGCTAACAATTCACGACGAGTTACGCAATAGCGTTGTTCTGCGGGGGAAAGAACCCTACTACCGTAGGCGACCACCCGTTCAACCCCCCCGACCAACTGTGAGAGCACCCCCCCGATACCCGTATTGCTGGCGTCCGTGTCAAGCAAAAACGGTTGTGTGAAATCGGGGTAACACAAGGGGGGAGCCTGCACCAAAGCGTCACGGAGGGAGCAGAACGCATCCTCCTCCTCTGCCCCCCAGTGAAACCTCACACCCTTAGCCGTCAAAGCGTGCAGGGGCTTGGCTATGGTGGCAAATTGCTTGACAAAACGACGGTAATAGGAGGCAAAACCAATGAAACTACGAACCTCCGTGACCGAGGTTGGCGTTGGCCATGAGCTGACGCAATGCGTCTTAGCAGGGTCCGTCGAGATCCCTGAACGACTCACGATATGGCCCAAATACCTGACCGATTCCCGAAGCAGAAAACATTTAGCCGGTTTAAATTTTAGCTTAGCGGAACGCATCCTGAGGAACACCGCTCTCAGTCGCTGGAGGTGCTCCTCGAAAGTCCGACTAAAGACGATAATATCGTCAAGATAAATCAAACAGGTATCCCATTGGAGGCCCGACAAAACCAATTCCATGAGTCTCTGGAACGTGGCGGGAGCGGAATGTAAGCCCATGGGCAAACGGTTGAATTCAAAAAGGCCCCCAGGTGTCCGGAAAGCAGTTTTAGGTTTAGACTCGTTATCGAGTGGCAATTGCCAAAATCCAGAAAGCAGATCGAGTGTGGAAAAAAACTGCGCTCCCGCCAAGGCATCCAGCGACTCATCCATCCTGGGGAGCGGATACGCATCCGCCATCGAGATTTTGTTTAAGCGGCGGAAATCGACACAAAACCGCAAGGACCCGTCCTGTTTCTTTACTAGGACAATAGGAGCACCCCACGGACTAGAAGAGGGCGAAATGATATCGGCCGCCAACATATCATTAACCGCCGATTGCACATGTTCCTTCTCGGCCGGGCTGAGCCGGAAGGGATTCTGACGAATAGGGGCCGCATCCCCTGTAGCTATGTGGTGGCGCAACAGGTCAGTGCAGCCGATATCGTACTTATGTTTGCTGAACACATCAGCAAACTCGATGAGCAAACCCCTCAATGCTCCCAATTGCACCCCGGACAAGTTAGCAGAACTCGCACACAGCGAGTCCAACCACTCAGTCCCCTCATCACTTTGAGGATGCGACTCGACAGTAAAATCTGCTTGAGCCACGAGCCGTTCCTCAACGGGCAGCGGCGCGGCGTGAGCCAGCACCGTTCCCTGCGCAATTACGGCCGGCCGCGACCCCGTATTCAGGACCATTACGAACGGCTCACTGTCCCCTCTCACCACGGTTTGAGCAACCGCTAAGTCGAGGCCCTTACTGGCTCTGTTTGACGGCCCCAACAGCACCCCCTGTGCCTCCGCACCCACCTCGAGTGGCTTCCTGAACCGAAGGGGTACTAACATTTGCGATCCCGGGGGTACCCGTACAGTGTGAGTCGCCAGCGCCTGCACCGTCGCACAAACCGTGCACACTTTGATAGGGCTCGACAAGAAGGCAACCCGCCGACCTGACGGAAGCTCTATGCAGGCCTGATCAATAAGAATTTTGATGGGCATTTTTGACAAAAAGTCCGTACCTAGCAAACAGGGAACGGCCAGCGATGATGATACAAAAATAGGGCCCGCTAATTTAATGTCCCCAATGCAAATAGTCGCCCGAATCTGGCCGATGATCCCCAGGGATCCCCCATTCGCCGCATAAAATGGCACGTCTACTGGCAGAAGGGGTCTACTTTGGACGGGAAGAATGTTATAAATAAGGTCCGAGATGATGGTGGCCGACGCACCCGTGTCAACAAGCACCCGGACCTCAACCCCGTCAATGAACCCCGTTACCACGGACGACCCGGCTGACGCAGCCACGATCCTGTGGGCCAATTCGGACCACTCGACTGCTTGCGGGCCGCGTACGGACCCCCCTCGCCGAATTGAACCCCCGGCACCCAGCCGCGAACCCCCCACCGCGAAGCGGCGACCCGAATGTGCCGTGTTTGTGGACCGAACGTGTGAGGTGCCGCGACTTGCCGGGTTTTGTTGGGATGACTTGTGGCCCTGGTCGTCGTCCCGACGTGGTCCTGCGGCGCGCGGACGCGGGGCCCGGCACCCGGCTGCGACGTGACCCCGAAGGCCGCAGTTGTAGCAGACGACGGACGTCGTAGGTTTCGGTTGCTCCAGCTTGCGGGGCGAACGTGTGGGCGAACGACCTCCCGTTCTCCACTCCCCCGGACACGATGCAGCGAAGCCCCGCTCCTGCACCGCAGCTGGCTGAGGTTCGGCGATCGTGGCGGCCAGTGCCGCATTCCCCGGCCATTTGCAGACGACCCCCGGCTTGCGTTTGAGGACCTCGTACGCGTGAATGCTCGTGGCGATCGCCAGGGAGCAGATCTCCATCTCGTCTGCCACGTTGATGGGGACCCCCAACTCGTGGGCCAACACCAGCAGCTGCTCCGTCACCATGGCGTCCTTCCCCTCCTTATCCATGCGGGGAAAAGCCGCGTCCGCCAAGGCGAGCAGTGCCGTGCGGTAGGCTAGCGTCGTTTCCCCAGCCACCTTCCGCCGATCGTAGAACTGGTGGCGGCACGTGGAGGGCGGCTCGAACACCTTCGCCATCAGGTGTAGTGCGGCCTGGAGCGTAGAGCGGGACGACCTTGCAGCAGATGTGAAGGCTGCAAGCGCGTCGTCGTCAAGCATCGCTGGCAACGCACGCAGGGCAGTGGTGTCGGACCACCCCGACATCTCCTGATGAGCGAGGAACCTTCGTTGGAAGGCTCCCCAGTCGCCCCCATCCGCCTTGAACGCCGACAGCGCGGGCAATCTTTGCTGGAGGACCCGATCGTCGTCGACGTCGGAGAGATTTTCCCGCGCTCCGCTGGAGTTGTGTAAAATGTCGGCTCGGTTGTCAGGCGCAAAATGGAGGGCTCCGGCGCGCGCCGATGACGTGGGCTGCGCTGCGCGGAGGTGTCCGGCCACGTGGCGTCCGTCTTTCCCGCCAATCGGTGGCGGCCCCCCAAAAACGGCGGCAACTTCCAGACTTTTGGCGCGAAGCGCCCTTTGGCGGGAATCCTCCACCGTCGCTTCCTCCACGACCCCCGCAGCCGTTTTTCCGCTCGCCGGAACGGAGATGTCGGCCAAGACAGCGGCGGCGGCGAGTAGCAACTCCGCCAACCGGGCGTGCGCGTCCTGGAGGCCGGTGTCGGAGGCAAGCGGAGCGTCGGCCATCACCGCGAAGTGCTGCATCGGCGGCAACTCCTCGTCCTCTACTCCCGAGGTCGGTGTCCCCGGTACGCCGTCGTCATCCCGACCTCGCTCGTGGGTACGGGTAGTCTTCCTTGTGTCCATACTTCTTGAAGACAGGTTTACTTCTGACGCCAGTTGTAACGTAGTAACTCGGCGGGAGACGACTTCACGGGTAACACACTCTTTATTTTATCAAACTTGGTTACAGGTGACTAACACCTACTTTGTATCTCGGGTGACAAACACCCACTTAGCTACTTGGCGACTAACGCCCACTGAGCTACTCGGATGACCAACATCCACTTAGTACTCGGGTGACGAACACCCACTTAGCTACTTGGCGACTAACGCCCACTGAGCTACTCGGATGACCAACATCCACTTAGCTACTCGGCGACTAACGCCACTGGGCTACTCGGATGACCAACATCCACTTAGTACTCGGGTGACAAACACCCACTTAGCTACTTGGCGACTAACGCCACTGGGCTACTCGGATGACCAACATCCACTTAGCTACTCGGCGACTAACGCCACTGAGCTACTCGGATGACCAACATCCACTTAGCTACTCGGCGACTAACGCCACTGACTAAGTCTTCAGCTCCGTCTTCGGGTCTTCAACTGGGTAACTCTCCCCGAGTGCTCTCGCGCGTCCCCCTTTATACCCCACCTGCGGACGTCGCTGCGAGCACCCACTTATTCGACCAATCGCCGGGCGCTGGCTACGATCCTCTTTTCCCACATCTCATCGTGCCTCACCACTCACTCCGCGCCGCCCCGTGATCCATCACTGTCACAGTCGGCGCACGTCAATACCACCACTACACATCCATGATGTGTGGATGCGCGAATGCCAGAACAGCGTGTTCATAATTACAAGCCCATGGACTGCACATAAGTCTAGCAGCCTCCTTCCATTATTATTTGGCTGATCTGGCCCATGCCTTCCATAACTCCAACCCTGGTGTCTGCGTCATAATCCAATCGGGCATTAAAATCACACACAGAGACCCACAGACACGTAGACCCATAGAGACCCGCAGAGACCGACATTTTAGCACGGTTTGGCTACGCACGGTGCCAACGAAATTCAAGGTACATGCATACAAATGTGTGGGATCATCATGTAATCCAAGAGGCTAATCGTGAATGTGACGTGTGTTTGGTTTTTGCCGGATTAATTTGGTGCACTAATTGCTGCAATGCAGGTCTTGCAATACAGATCTGGCAGTCCACCAGCATTGGTACAAGCAAAGGCGGCTGGCTCTGCTGCAAATGAACACTGAATGTCGAAACCTGACCCTTGCCTATAAACATCTGGGCAGTTCACCAGCCTCTGTTCAAGCAGAGCCCGGCTCTGCTTGCTGATGAGACACTGACTGTGAAACCCACTCCTTGCAATTGAGATTCATCGTCTCTATTGAGTGACATCCATTGAGATTGACTTTCTCTTCATTGACTGAATATACCTTGGAATTCACCAAAGCGAGAGACACCCAGACCCAGGGCTCAAACCGTGACGACCAGAATGTCAGTGGTTCCTGGCTCAACTCGATGATATATCAGCCACTAAATACCTCGTTGAGAAGCTATCATTTGGCATTGGGTGCCACAGTGGATAGGAGATGTTATCTGCTGCCTCGCCTGATATACAGGAGGTAGTGGGTTCGATCCCGACCCTGACGCCTGCTGCTGCTGCTGTATATTAAAATCTGAACTATAAACTACACGATTTTCATGTTAGCCAGGAACAGGCCAACTCCGTGTGGATTTTTCTCCGGATCCTCCGCTTTTTTCTCCTCCACATTTAGAATGAACGTCACGCGTTTATGGTAATTTGGACTGCTGCTATAAAATCTTCCACACGGTGATGATGGTATCAGACACTTGGTTGTGATGCAATTATTTGTGATGGCCAGGTCGCTTGTCTGAAAAGAATGAGCGACACAGCGGCTCAGTGGGGCCTTACCCTGGTAAATTGTAAACAATGTAAAGTTGTAGTTTTATTTATTTAATTGCTTAAGTGATGTACTTGCCTTTCCTATAGTTTGACTCCTATCAGTGTTTTCTTTTTGGCGCCACGCGACCACCACGGGGAGAGAGAGAAAGGCACCGCAAACTCCAAATATACAGCAGCAGCAGCAGGCGTCAGGGTCGAGATCAAATCCACGACCTCCTGTACACCAGGCGAGGAAGTTAACATTTCCTAGCCACCCACTCACTCATTCACTCACCCACTCACTCAAACACCGTCTAACACTCACCCACTCACTCAACCACCCAAAGACAAAGATCCCCCGTGTAGCCTTAACAGACTGTAGGGGCAAGTGCTGTTAGCGAGCACCTATGAAGGCCGACACGGCACAAGAAGGGTGGGTGGCCAGCACCACGCCCGGCCGCCTTTGTCTCCCTAGCGGCATTGTTTAATACGCACCGCTCCACCAGGTACTCATTTGAGGCTGAGTCGACCTAGGGGAGGAGGCCCAGCACGGGTTCAGATAATTGCTATCACTGAGAATCGAATTCAGATACTCGGTGTTAAGAGACTTATTATTTTTTTTAACACAGAGCTCTCCACTGAGATTGCTTCTAACAGTTACTCAACCACAGTGGCTCAAGACTGAAACCCAGCCCAGGACATTTCATCATCAAACAAAATCGTATATTTTAAAAAAAAACGTCGTTTGGGTGCAATTAAAAGTTACGTGAATACAACTTTCGCTATTTTTTTCGTGTTAATAATTTTTTCAACTCTCACGTCGGATGAGTCGACAGGGACCCGCTCTGTGTGCGAGTCCGCGTGGGGAGCGGTGGCGCAGCGGTTAGCGCTCCACAGCGCTACGGACACTGCTCACCCGAGTTCCATTCCCGCTCTCGGCCACCAACACCGGTAGTGACGATTATCTGAACCGGTCCTGGGTCTACCCCTCGGTCGACTCGGCCTCAAATGTGTTTACCTGTTGGTTGAGGTGTGCAGTGAACATCGCCACTGGGGAGACAAAGGCGGCCGACCGTAGTGCTGGCCACCGACCCCATAGTGTGCTGTTCCGGCTTTCATAGGCGCTGCTACTCGCTCCTAACAGCTTCTTGCCACAACAGGATGGTTGAGGCTTAACGGGGGCGTTTAGTCTTTCTTTTGTGTATGTGAGTGTGAATTTATGGATTTAAGGGTGCCTGTGTGAGTCTGTGGGTCTTTGCACGTGTCTGTTAGTCTCTATGTAAGTATGTAGGACTCTGTGCGAGTTTGTGGCTATTTGTGCGAATCTGTGGGTCTTTTTTGCGAGTTTGTGGCTCTCTGTGCGAGTCCGTGGGTCTCTGTGTTAGTTTGTGGGTCTCTGTGCGAGTCTCTGGGTTTCTGTCCGAGTCTTTATGTCCCTGTGTGAGTCTGTGGGTGTCTGCGTGAGTCTGTGGGTATGTGTGTGAGTCTGTGTGTCTCTGTGTGAGTCTGTGGCTGGTCTGTGTGAGTCTGTATGTCTCTGTGTGAGTCTGTGGGTCTCTGTGCCAGTCTGTGGATATTTGGGTTTTTGGATCTTCTGTGGATGTGTCAGTTAACTCGCCAGTTTTCACTTGACGAATAATTTCCCCTCTCTTTCATGAAACGCCGAAAAAATGTAAGAAACGTGTTTTCAACCAAAGCGAGTAGGAAAAAAATAAATATCGCGTGGATTATGCAACGCGGGTTTTTTTCTCGAATGGTGGTTCGGAGACGTTAACGCCCTCGCTTGGTATGCAGGAGGTCGTGGGTTCGATCCCGATCGTTACGTTGCCTGCTGCTGTATATTTGGAGTCTGCGTCTCTCTCATCATAATCACGGTGGCTAGGAGATGTTAACTACCTCGCCTGGTATGTAGGAGGTCGTGGGTTCGATCCCGATCCCGACCCTGACGCATGCCTGCTGCTGCCGTATATTTGGAGTTTTGCGTCTTTTTCTGTCTCCGTGGTCACGTGGATTTTTCTCCGGATCCTCCGGTTTTTCTCTCCACATTTGGCTGCTGCTCTACATTTCCACGTGATGATGATGATGTCATCCACTTCGTTGAGCAGCTGATATAATTTGTGATGCCCATGGTCGCTTCTGAAAGAGAGCTCCGTAGCTCTGTGGGGCCTTACCTGGTGAAATAAAAAAATATATTAAAAAATACTTATTTTTTAAAACACGCTTTTATGAAATGTACGAGTAATGGCAGAACTCCACGACTCCAGGAAGTGGCCGCAAAGCTTGCCATAACGTAAGGGGCCGTGGTGATTTACAGCCAGCGTCAGTTGAGCGTGGACAGTTAGACCAAAGCCGAAACATAACATATAAAAAATGATGAAAAATATTTTTTTGATTTTTGAAAATAGAATTTGGTATTGTCATCAGTATGACATAAGTATACCAAGTTTGCAGTCGATACCACATTGGGAAGTGGGATAAAATCGAGTTACAAGATTTGAGGATACGACAACAACAACAACAACAACAGACAGAGTGAGTTAAATAAAAGCGCGTAATAAAATCGTTTTATTTCATAGTTTCTTGTTTAGTTTAATAAACCCTGGGGAGTGGGCCCGCCGCTTTTTTCTCAGACAGACAGAAACACCTCCTCCGTCAGCCAAGGAAGTGTCTGGGGAGGTCTGGACCGCGTACACAAATGCAGCCAAAAGCAGCTGCATGAGTCACAGTCCTGGACCTCACTCATTTCGCCTCGACATTAGGAAGAGGGGGGAGAGTGCGAGGGGCGGACGATGCCAACCCCAGCTGCAAGCGATGGTTACAAATTCTCGCTTACAACTTTGGTCAGCAAAAACCGAGGAGACCATGCTGTCATGAGTTTCAATGGGGGTCTTAGATCAGTGGTGGTTCTCAAACGGGGGGGGGGGGGGGGGGTACGCGAACCACTGTGGGGTTCGTGGGTGATTTATAAATGTGTGAAATTATATTATACATGAAAGTCATGACTTACTACACTAATATACACTACACTACATACTACACTACTTACTACACTATACACTACATACTACACTATTTTATACTACACTATACACCACTACTATACACTACACTATACACTACACTATACACTACACTACTTTATACTACACTATACACTACGATACATTACGCTATAATAATCAATAATTTACACTTATAAATCGCGTTTCACTCAGAGTTCGCAAGGCGCTGCACACAACTAAAAGCAAGCCAGTAAATAACTCACGCAATCTAGATTTGAAGTTTTCGTGACTGCAGGGATCCATACTCTTTGGTTATTTCGGTAAAGTCACGTAGGTATAAAAATTTTTTTAATTATATCACGACGTTTCGATCGCAACACAAGCAATCATCATCAGGTGGGAAAACCACAGCAAGAATATTGTTTTGCTGAATAATAATATAAGCACGCAGGCTCATTATTTGACCACGGATACAAATACCCAACCCACCACACACACAATCCAAAAACACATAACGACATTAACAAGTAAAAAAGGCATTTAAGAAAACAACTATCTTAAGGTGGGATTTAAATCATTTAGAGACTCGGCAGATCGAATATCGAACAGGGAGAGTGAATTCCACAGCTTGGGGGCCTCACAGGAAGAGGCTCTCCCGGGTCACCCGCTAAACGGAGGTGCGACCTCGGCTCAGACAATAGTAGCCCACACCCAGCCGACTGAAGAACTCACGTTGGGACATACGGGTGAAGGTCGTCACAGATGGGGGAGGCATTGTTGAGGGTCTTGTAAGTGAGAAGAAGGAACTTGAACTCCACTCGGAACCTGACCGGTAACCAATTTAGAGATTCAAGTACGGGGTAATGTGGCTCAGCAATTTGTTGCTCGAGCAATAACTCTGGAAGCTGCAGTCTGCACGTGCTGGAGGCGGTTTAACAACTTGAGAGGGATGCCAGCTAATAATGAAGTGCAAAAGTCGATGCGTGTAAACACAAGCACGTGAACCAGCTTCTTAAGGTCCGATAAAGAGAGAATGGGGTGCAATCTGGATATATTTCTGAGGTGAAAGAAGACAGCCTTGATGACTTTGAATGTTAGTGAGGGATCAAGGATAACACTGTCTGAGCAGCACCGACATTGTGGCCATGAATTACCGCACTGACCGAGCCAGCCTTAGGCAATTTATGACAGAGCCCAACAGCAGCGTTTAACTTTAAACTGAAGAAAGTTAGACTGCATCCAAGCCTTAATGGTCACAAGAGAAGAGAGCACACTAGATGCCGCTGCTGCATTGAGGGAGGATTCACCATTAGTGTAATGTTAAGTGTCACCAGCGTAACAACGAAACAAAGTCCAAGTTGATGTATGATATGGCCAAGCGGGGCCAAGTATATGCAGAATAAAAGTTGGCCAAGGACTGAACCCTGGAGGACACTGCAAGGAACAGAACATGTGTCTGAAGTTATCCCTCCCAGGCTGTCAAACTGTTTATGCTCAGATAGATAGGAAATAAACCAGTGCAAAACAGTGCCAGACAGCCCCATACAGCCTTCCAAACGCACGAGCAAAATGCAATGATCACTGGTGTCAAAGGCAGCACTCAGGCCCAAAAGGACAATAATGCTAGGCCGTCCTGCATCAGCAGCAACCAGCAAGTCATTGACAACCCTAACCAGAGCCGTTTCCGTGCTGTGGTTGGACTTAAAACCGGACTGAAAAGGATCAAAACTATCATTTACAAGCAAACAATGCTTAAGCTGTAAAGCTACTGAAAGCTCAAGGATCCTGGTGAGATCTATCAGGTAGGAAATTGGACGATAATTACTGAGGAGTTCTTCATCGAGGCCAGCTTTCTTGAGTACCAGAATGACCGCGGCACATTTAAAAAGAGAAGGGACTGTACCAGATTAGAGTGAGTTCTTTATGAACATTGTTAATAAAGACTGCAAGAGATGGAAAATGTGCATGAATACATTTAGAAGTAAAAGTATCAAGAGGAAAATAGGTTCGTTTGGAACTCGCAATCAATAAAGCAACATCTGATTGTGTGAGCTCGGAGAATACAGATTAATCAGATATCAGCAGTGGTGCTTGAACAGTGGGCAGATTGGTAGGAAGAGGAAGATTTAATGGAAAGGGGAATTGTGTTGATTTTGTTTCAAAAAAGTATTGAAGGAATTGGTCAGCATTTGCTTTTATACAATAGTATGAGACTCGCATGATGACTGAAGGAGGCTATGAAAGGTAGAACAAATTATTCTAGGGTTATTCCAGGCATTCGCTAGAATATCAGAAAGATAGCTGATGCTAACATGGTCGAGTGCCTTTTTTTCAATTGTAAGGTGGTGCTTTAAGATTTGCGAGTGCATGGTAAGATCAGATTTTCTCCAAGATCGCTCTGCCTCGTGGACAGTTGCCTTCAGTGCATGAAACTCGTCGTTATACCAGGGTGAAGATTTCACTACCGAGATCCAGCGTGATTTCAGCGGAGACACAAGGTCCAATATACTGGTGAATATGAGAATAGTTTTGCCCTTTCTGGCACTAAAACAGGTGTTAAGATCTTCTTGGTACTTTCGGTAAAGTCACGTAGAAGGGAAGTAATAAAATAATAAAAATAAAACATAATAAAATAATTCTCACGACGTTTCGGCCACAACGCAAGCAGCCGTCCTCAGGTGAAGACCAGGTCTGTCGGGGAGACAGCGTCTGAATGAAACAACCACCACGCTTGGAACGTATATTTAAGCTGGATTGGAAGGGGGGAAGGGCGCCTTGACAAAAAAATTGCATATCAACAGGAATTTAGCATATTTATGGAAAATGCAGGTATGTGATTAGTACTACTTGTGAAATGCGTAGGAGGTTTGGCGGGGGGTTTCAAAGTCATATTATGCCCGTGCATTATGCAGGATTAGCAGCATCAATAGGAAGGGATAGGGGTAGCATTATACACTACTGCAGTAGAACACAGCACCGTAGCACGAGAAGGTTTAGCTACAGCCAAGGCGAGCCGGACGCAAGCTGCGGCGGGCCGAACGCGTACACAAAGGTGAACCAGGCACACGCCACAGCCGGGCAGGTCACGAGCCGGGGCAGGGCAGGTGCAAGGGGGGGAACACAGCAGCACCGCCGCAGGCAGAGGCGAGCAAGGTCCCCCCCGTGCCTGAACAGGTCCAGGACCAAGGAGCCAACGGAATGGGGATATCTGTGAGTTGCAAGAGTCCAGACTGCCCGAGGCAGCAGCAGCAAGGGAAGGGCCACGGCAGAGGAGAGACTTTCACCACTAAACATACTAAACATATCACGGATAATTGAAAACGAACACCAATCGCATGTGGTATTAATAAAAACATGAAAACGATCAAAGTTAAAAACGAGATACACAAAGCAGCAGAGCAAGAGCAGCAAAGCGTCTGCCACTACGATACACGACACTATACACTACACTACTATACACTATTATACACTATTATACAATACACTAAACAATACACTATTATACACTACACTACTATACGCTACACTATACACTACACTACTCTACACTATACACTACATACTACATTACTATACATGATTATACACTACACTACACTACTATACGCCATTATACACTACACTATACACTACACGATTATGCAATGCACTACTATACACTACACTGCACACTACACTATACACTATTATACAATTGACTACACTATACACTACACTCTACACACTATACACAACACACTCTACACTACACTGTACACTATACTATACACTACACTATTATACAATATACTACACTATACACTATTATACAATACACTACCCTATGCACTACCCTACAGCAGTGGTTCTCAACCGGTGGTACGCGGACCCCTGGGTGATACACGTGGCAATATCCCACGGAGTGTACGTACGTGAGGTGATTTATAAACGCGTGTGAAATTATATCATAAGTTGTGAGTCATTGGTGAATAATTCCGTTGTGTGTATGATGTATCTGCCAGTCTAAAATAACTACGATCAAAATTTAAATCTGTACGCTGAGCGAGAACGATATATCAAAGATACCTTTCTAAACTCATCAATCGTCAAACAATGTTGCGAGCTTCCTAGAGTAGAAGCAGCGGGGCCGTACAAATAATTACATCACACGAAGAGCGGCACCGTTCAATTCTGTTTTTTTGCATTTGCTTGCAGTTACTTAGCCAAGTTAGGATATAACCTCACGTAACAAAAGGACAATTTGTTTAAAATATCGAGGTTCATTATTCGTAACATTTATTTCTCTGGACCATGCTTGAGGGCTATCCAGGTAACGGGGGGTAATGGCTTGGTTGAGACAACATCCAACAAGGAGGGGGCAACATAGCAGCCAACACGAGGGTGAGAACCGCTGGTCTACAGTGTCGATGTGAAGGTGATTTAATTCTCAGATGAGCGTTGAGGCTTCGGTAAAGTAAAACAAAAAACTTGCGTGAAAATTAAGAATAGGTTGTATTACCCTTTCTGGCTATCCAACAGGTGGTGTGTTAAGGTGTTGCAACACCAAAATAGAGCCATAATAGAGGTTTTTGGGTTAGATGGCGTAAATATAAATGTGTCGTTATACCCGCCCACCACCCGACACAGCAAATTAGTAAGGTTTGTCACGTTAACAAAACCTGCCAATTCGTTACTAGTACAGCACACCGGTGTGTTGGAAAGTAAACCCACGACAACATATACAATTCGAGTACGACGTTTCGCCAGTAATTACAACAAGCATCATCAGGTGGCCAACTCTGGCTGTCCATAGGCTCACATAAACCCACAAACTCAGCCAGGTACCCAAAGACTCACACAGACACCCACCGACTCACACAGAGACCCACAGACTCACACAGACACCCACAGACTCAAACAGAGACCCACAGAATCACACAGACACCCACCGACTCACATAGAGACCCACAGACTCACACAGACACCCACAGATTCACACAGACACCCACGAACTCACACAGACACCCACAGACTCACACAGAGACATACAATATCACACAGACTCACACAGAGACCAACATACTCACACAGAGACATACAGATTCACACAGACTCACACAGATTCACACAGACACCCACGAACTCACACAGACACCCACAGACTCACACAGAGACCCACAGACTCACACAGAGACAGACAGATTCACACAGACACCCACAGACTCACACAGACACCCACCGACTCACACAGAGACAGACAGATTCACACAGACTCACACAGACACCTACAGACTCACACAGACACCCACAGACTCACACAGAGACCCACAGACTCACACATATAACCACAGGCTGATATGCGCGGGAGACTTCCCCTGCTACGTAACTGACCCAGTTTATTAAGTTACTTTTTTTGCATACTCAACAAACTCCATAATATATTAAAATACGTATTTATAAATATATTATTTGCACATCTCGCTGTTGATTCTGGCCAGGCTTTCGAATCCATCATTTTTTTTATTATTACTTTTATTATTATTACGACTTCACTCGGGGAGGAAAATTCCATTTGCGAGTGGAAGAGAAAAAAAAACACAAAAAAAGGAATTCGCCAACTCTGAACGTGGCGAGTATCAGAGCCAGAACGGCGAAGCCGTCGTTCGAGTGAAGTCGAAATTGTTGGGGCAGTGGGGAGCGGTGGCGCAGTGGTTAGCGCAGTGGCACGAACCTCACTTAGACAGGGAGAGAGACACAGAGAGAGAGACGCAGAAAGAGACACAGAGATAGGGACCGAGCAATAGACAGAGAGAGAGACTTTTGACTTTTAAACAACTTTTATTGCCGCCAGCAGCAACAGCAATGGAGGCAATTTCGATATGAAATACACAAAGTCACCGGCAAACAAATGAAAATAAACGCTACAAATCGACGCGCTGTGGCGCTTTAAGCACCGCGCACAACACGAAAGAAAAGTCACGTGGTTGTGGTGGTCATCGCGCACGCCACGTTGACGAGCGAGCGCTTCAAAAGGTGAACACGAGGGTGCCGTCCACGCTGGTACAGAGGGCTTGTCCGGCCCCCCAGCGTTCGAGGAAGACGTGCACATCACCGGCATATGTGTGGTACGCGTGCTCCAGCCGGAGCCGCGCCTTGAGCGGGCCCCTGGACACTGGAAGTACAGAGCAGCCGTCAGTGTCAGCTCAACAAAGCGGCTCATCGCATGGGAATGGAAAGCAACCAAGTCGCTCTGAACGCGTGATGTTCATTCTAAATGTGTAGGGGGAAAAACCGGGAGGACCCGGAGACAAATCCACGTGGCCACCACGGGGAGGAAAATAATAATAATTTTACAAATTTTACATAGAAAACATAGGGGGAACATAGACATGGAGTAGGAAGAGAGGAGGTAGAGAGAGATGGGGGGCAGAGAGGGGGGTAGAGAGAGAGGGGAGGGGAAAAGAGAGCAGAGCGTGAAATCTTTTGTGAAATCTTTCATTTTAAAAGGGGGGGGGTTACATAAATCAAAGCATAAAAAACAACTAAATGATGAACGAAGCAAAGTTCCAACTACACCGAGCATCTTCTTGTTTCCTCTGATCGTAAATAAAAAATAAAGAGACGGAGAGAGACGGAGAGAGACGCAAATTCCATTTACACGGCAGCAGGCATGCGTCAGGGTCGAACCCATGCCCTCCCGTATAACAGGCGAGGTAGTAAACATCTCCTAGCCACCGCGGCGCCCTAACATCAGCGCTGGTGGAAGACAAAGGCGGCCGGGCCGGGCGTGGTTTTGACCACACCCACTAACCCACTGGCGAACAGCACTTGCCCCGACAAGCCTTGTTGAAGGCTATACGGGGATCTTTTTTTTTGCCTGTGCGTGGTTTGTAGGGTGGGTGTTGTGTGATGTAACCAAGCGTACGAGGAGGAGGTTGGCTGTGTGTGTTGTATGAGAGGGCCTTTGTGTGGGGGGAGCGGTGGCGCAGCGGTTAGCGCTGCGAACCCCCATCGGCTACGAGCCGAGATCGAGTCCCGATCACGGCCACCAACGCCAGTGATGGCGATTATGTGGACTAGGCCTGGGCCTCCCCTAGGTCGACTTAGACTCAAATACGTGCCTGGTGGTGCGTGATGTGTAGCAAACATCGCCACTGGGGAGACAAAGGCGGCCTGGCGTGGTGCTGGCCACCCACCCACTCGTGTGCCACAGTGCCGTCCTTCATAGGTGCTGCTACTCGCTACAAACAGCCACTTGCCCAAACAGTCAGTTGAAGGCTACACGGGAGAGCTTTGTCTTTGTGTCTGCTTGGACTCATTCCCACGACTGAGACTTGGCAGAAACGCAGTCTCACACAGTGAGGCTGCAGGATGTGGTGGTGATGGTTGTGATGATGATTGTGGTGATGATGATGGTGATGATGCTGCTGACATGGCGATGATGCTGATGATTCCGTTATAGCCCAAACCTGCATCCTATTGCATTCACAACTGATGTCGTCCCGTCTCCCCGTACCGTCTCGCACCTAGGTTGACTCAGTGACAAATCAGAATGAAGCTGTGGATCTTCCTCTGCATGGGGCTCGTCGGGACAGCTCTGGCCTTGCCCGTGAGTAACTCGGTTAAACTCCTGGCCTGTGTGTTCATGAGAGTCTGTGGTCTCCGTGTGAGTTTGTGTGTCTGTGTGACTCTGTGGGCAGTGCTGAGTCTATGGGCAGTGTTGAGTCTATGGTGTTCGTGTTGAGTCTATGGGCAGTGTTGAGTCTATGGTGCAGTTTTGAGTCTGTGGGCAGTGTTGGGTGTAAGTGCTGAATTACAATTCCAGCCAGCCCTGATGTTGAACTCTGCCCTGGACGTGTGACAGGAGAGTTACCTGGAGAGTGCTTTGGAAGCCGATGGCGAGGTCGTTGAGGAATTGCCAGTAAGTATCAACTAATTAGCATAATACACGCATACATTAGCATAATGAATCCATACATTATAATCAATGCGATCGATTTTCAGCTTGGTTTCATGTATGGATTGGTGACGCTCACCCACTCAGTCACCCACCCAACCACTCACATAGTCACTGACCCAGTTACTCACGCATCCACCCAGTCACGCAATCACTCACTCATGCACCCAACCACTCACTCACCTGTTCACTCACCCACCCAACCACTCACACAGTCACTCACCGAGTCACTCACCCAATCACTCACTCATTCACGCAGTCACGCAATCACTCATTCACCCACCCGCTCACTCACCCGCGTACCCACCCACCCACTCACATACCCACTCACCCACCCACTCACACACTCATCCACCCACTCACCCACTCATTCACTGACCTACTCACTCAATGCGACCCATGAACATATTTCGTTTTTGGGCCCCACCCACCACCAATACTTTCAAGCCAACGAATGGCAATGCTGGCTTTATGACTAAATAACATAATTCATGATTGCCCCCCATCCATCCCGCCCGCTCTCAGATGGAAGGAGGCAATCCCGTGGAGGAGGAGGTGGAGTTTGAAGATGAGTCGTGGGCGGAGGGGAAGGAGGAGACCGGAGATGGTAGGGAGTCACATATCGGAGATGTTAACTACCTCACCTGGTCTACAGGAGGTCGTGAGTTCGAACCTGGAACCTGATGATGCCTGCTGCTGTATATTGAGAGTCTGCATCTCTCTTTCTCTCTCCCCGTTATGGTCACTGCGTGGATTTTTGTCCGGGTCCTATTTCCCCCCCCCCCGCCCCCCTCCACATTTAGAATCAACAGCACGCATTTAGAGTGATTTGCATAACCAGGCGAGGTAGTTAATAACATATCCTAGCCACCGGGGCAAGTTGTTGACGGATACGAAATTGTGCACATTTCTTGAATTAATGATAATCCCCACCCCCCTGTTTGTCGTGGTGCTAATGGTGTGGTCCGAATTCTCGCCCCCACAGACGCCTCTGGGCCGTGCGGGTCGTACCACTGCAAGGAGGGGAAGGTGTGCGAGGTGGACGAAACCAACCAGCCCCTGTGCATCTGCCAAGACCCCTCGACGTGCCCCAAGGTTATCAACGATTTTGAGAAGGTTCGTGTCAGTCGGGTTCACGGTGGCCGTGTGGGTGGGTGGGGTTCACGATGGCCGTGTGGGTGGGTGGGTTCACAATGGCCGTGTGGGTGGGTGGGTTCACGATGGCCGTGTCGGTGAGTGGGTTCGCGATGGCCGTGTGGGTGGTTGGGGTTCACGATGGCCGTGTGGGTGGGTGGGGTTCACGATGACCATGTGGGTGGGGTTCAGGATGACCATGTGGGTGGGTGGGTTCACGATGGCCGTGTTGGTAAGTGGGTTCACGATGGCCGTGTCAGTGGGTGGGATTCACAATGGCCATGTCGGTGGGTGGGGTTCACGATGGCTGTGTCGGTGAGTGGATTCACGATGGCCGTGTGGGTGGGTGGAGTTCACAATGGCCGTGTCGGTGGGTGGAGATCACAATCGCCGTGTTGGTGGGTGGGTTCACGACGGCCATGTTGGTGGGTGGGGTTCACGATGGCCATGTGGGTAGATGGGTTCACAATGGCCGTGTCGGTGGGGTTCACGATAGCCGTGTCTGGTAGGTGAGTTCACGATGGCCATGTCAGTGAGGTGCACGATGGCCATTACGGTGCAGAGACAAAGGCGGCCGGGCGGGCGTGGTGCCGGCCACCCATCAACCCCCAATTGTGTGCCACAGTGCCCCACGGGGCCTTCACAGGCAGTGCCGTTGCTCGCCGTTAACAGCACTGGCACCGGCAGGTCTTGGCTGAGGCTACACGTGGGGCACCCTTTATCTGCTGCGCGCGCGCAGGTGTGCGGCACCGACAACATCACCTACGGAAGCAGCTGCCACTTCCACGCTCACAAGTGCTCCCTGGAGGGCACCAAGAAGGGACGCAAACTGCACCTCGACTACCTGGGGCCCTGCAAGGGTAAGGACGGCGACAGGAGCAGCTTCTTCGGCATCATCAGCAGCATCGGCAGCTTCAGCAGCAGCAGTATCAGCAAAATCGTCAGCATCATCAGCATCATCGTCATCATCATCAGCATCATCGTCATCATCAGCAGCAGCTTCAGCAGCAGTAGCTGAAACAGCAGCATCAGTATCAGCAAAATAGTCAGCATCATGATCAGCATCAGCAGCAGCATCATCATGTGTTTGTAGTCCTTCCCCAACACCTCCGATTAGCATGGTTGGCTACATAGGGTGCGAACGAAGTTCAACATGCATACAATGCGACCCACAGACACCCAGATTCATAGAGATCCACAGAGACCCACAGAAACACCCAGAGACCTACAGAGATCCACAAATTTCCACGTTTGGCTACTTACGGTGTGAAAAAAGTTAAAAATACATCATCAGCTTCAGCAGCAGCATCATTATCATCATCAGCATCAGAAGCATCATCATCGCGTGTTTAGTTTGTTGTCCTTCCCCAGAACCTCCGATTAGCACGGCTGCCTATGTACGGTGTGACAACAGTTCAAAATACAAACATCATCACCTGCAGAATCATCAGCAGTATCAATATCATCAGCAGGATCAGCAGCATCAGCAGCATCAGCAGCATCATCATCATCATCAGCGTAGCATGTTTCGTTTGTTGTCCTTCCCCCGCACCTCCGATTAGAACGAGTTGTGTGAAGGAAGTTCAACATTGTGCACACATACAAAGCGACCCACAGACATCCAGACCCATAGAGACCCATAGAAGACCCACAGATACACAATATGTAGAGACCTACAGAGATCCACAAATTACCACGATTCACTACGTACGGTGTTACAAAAGAAGTTCAACATTGTACGCACATACACAGAATCCTCACGGCTTCGTACTCGTTGCATTTTGGATTGAGACGAAACATCTAAGTTTGGTCAACATGCTCACAGAGTACTTGCCCTTAAAGTCTGTCAAAGCCTACACGGGGCACCTTTGCATTTGGGTGAGTGTATGTGTGTATATCTGTACGTAGTGAGGAGCGGTAGTGTAGTGGTTAGCACGGTTATTGTGCTGCACTACGGACCTGGCGACCCGGGTTCGATTCCCGCTCACGGTAAACACCAGTGACGATTATCTGAACCGGTCCTGGGCCTCCCCTAGGTCGACTCAGCCTCAAATGTGTACCTGGTGTGGTGTGTAAACATCGCCACTAGGGAGACAAAGGCGGTCGGGCGTGGTGCTGGCCACCCACCCCCTCGTGTACCGTTCCGGCCTTCATAGGTGCTCGCTAACAGCACTTGCCCCTACAGTCTGTTAAGGCTATACGGGGGATCTTTATATCTGTACGTGCAACTGGCAAGACAAATGTGTCCGGGCGTGGTGTTGGCCACCCACCCCCTCGTCTGCCTTGCCGGCCTTCCTAGATGCTGCTCGCTAACAGCACTTGCCCCAACAGTCTGTTAAGGCAACATGGGAGATCTTTGTTTGTCTTTGTTGGCATGTGTGGGGGGTGAGTGAGCGGGTGGGTGAGTGGATGATGTATTTGCCTGCCTCAAATATTGAAAGAAGTAGAAACCCTCTGTGAGTGGCTGGCTGATGTTCCATTTGTTGAGGAAGTACAGGCGGCGATCCAGAGTCTGAGACCAGTAAAAGCATCTGGCAGAGATGATCTCCCAAGCAAAATGCTGATGGAGGGTGGTGATTGTGAGCAGAGTGCACTACACGACATCATAACAACAGTCTGGACCACTGGATGGGTTCCGCAGGATTTGAAGGATGCCCTGGTGGTCCCCCTCTTTAAGAAGGGGGACCACATAGATTGTTACAACTACAGGGGCATCTCACTCCTCAGTGTGCCGGGAAAGGTCCTGGCAAGGATTATTCAACATCGCTTTGCTAGGCACGCTGAGGAGAGGCTTGTGTAGCCTCAATGTGGTTTGAGGAAAGGGCGGTCCTGCACAGATGCCATATTTTCTGTCTGTCTGTTACAGCAGAGGTGTAGGGAATTCCAACAGGGCCTACATCTCTGCTTTATTGACCTGGTCAAGGCCTATGATACCATCAGTAGGCCTGAGCGCTGGGTTGTTCTTCGTGTTTTCGGAGTCCCTGACTCTGCTCACAATCATTAAGGACCTTCATGATGGTGACCAGGTCTGGGTAAAACTACGTGGCTGGGATTCGGAGCCATTCTCTGTTCACCTTGGGATGCGACAGGGCTGTCCTCTGGCTCCCACATTATTCAACATCTATTTCGACTACGTCGTTCGTGAAGCCTTTGATGCCTGTACCGGAGGAATTTCCATCTGGTACAGATACAATTGGAGGCTGATCGATGCCCGGGTGCGGTAAAGGAATGGCTCCCTATTAGTCAACCAAGTTACGTATGCCGATGATCTGGTGAATGCTGCTCACTCACAGGAGGAGTTGGAGGCGCTGCTGCTGAACCTGGAGTGTGCCACTAAGAGTTGGGGCCTTACCATCAGCCCCACCAAAACTAAGCACCTGCCTATACCATTAGTTACTCCACCCCCACAACTCCCAACCGGTGATTGGGTAGTTGTGGAGAGAGTGGAGGGTTTTCCATACCTGGGCAGTGTACTCATGACCGGCTCCAGTTTGACAGCAGCAGAGGTCTCAATCCGAATCAGTCAAGTGGCATTATCTTTTCATCGGCCTTGTAACGCTGTGTGGAAGCTACCTGGTCTGTCACTCGACACGAGGCTTTGGGTCTTCTCGGCCAAGGCCATGCCCTCCCTTCTCTATGCTTGCGAAATGTGGACCCCGCTCATGGAACATCTTCGCTGGTTAGAAACATATGGGCTGGCCTGCCTACAAACTATACTGGGTGTATCCAGGCTGGATTGTGTGAGGAGCTCAGAAATCCTTGAAGTATATGGAAAGAGTCCCATCGGTAAGCTACTCCGACAGGCAAGGCTGAGTTGGCTTGGTCATGTAGCCCACATTACCACCCACCACATGCCTAAATGGATTTTGTTCGGCTGGATACAGAGGGCTAAACGGACGGGGCACGGGCTAGAGAAGAGAAGGAGTGATGTGGTACAAGAGGACGTGGAGCTGAGTGGACGTGCCGATAACTGGTACCAGCGGTGTCAGGATCGACCTCTGTGGAGAAGGAGGCTCGTGATGGACGCTGCTACTGGGCAGTTGGAGGTAGTCGCCCTCCAGAAATAACGGACGGCACAGGAGCGACGCTCACAACAACGAAACTAGGAGGCACAGGTGGTGCATCGGCCAGTGATCTCAGTCAGTCGACCCGTGGCACCTGCAGGGTCTGCCCCGTGACCTCCTGCCAGCGGGCATTCGACACTTTGCGTGGCCTCAACGTGCACGTAGCCTGGCACAAGCGCCGTGGTGACATCACCACCACTAAGTGTCGAATGGCGGTGGCTGTTGTTGTTGTTGTGTGGGGGTGAATGAGTGGGTGGGTGACCGCGTGATGTATCTGTCTGTGTGTCTGTCTGTGTCTGTGCGTGGGGAGCGGTAGTGTAGCGGTTAGCGCGCTGCGCTATGAACCTGGCGACCCGGGTTCGATTCCCGCTCACGGCTAACACCAGTGACGATTATCTGAACCGGTCCGGGGCCTCCCCTAGGTCGACTCAGCCTTAAATGAGTACCTGGTGCGGTGTGTAAACATCGCCACTGGGGAGACAAAGGCGGTCGGGCGTGGTGCTGGCCACCCACCCCCTCGTGTACCGTTCCGGCCTTCATAGGTGCTCGCTAACAGCACTTGCCCCTACAGTCTGTTAAGGCTATACGGGGGATCTTTGTCTTTTGTCTGTGCGTACAGAGATCACCCCTTGTGATGATGCGGAGCTGTCCGAGTTCCCACTGCGCATGCGCGACTGGCTCAAGAACGTCCTCGTGCAGACCTACAACAACAACCCCTCCCAGCTCACCGACAAGCAGCAGAGCCGGGTACTGTATAGTGTAGTGTATAGTGGTGTATTTTATAGTAGTGTAATGTATAATGTAGTATACAGAATAGTGTGTAGTGTATAGTAGTGTAGTGTATAGTAGTGTATAATGTAGTGTACAGAGTTGTGTATAGTGTAGTGTATAGTAGTGTAGTGTATAGTGTAGTGTATAGTAGTGTATAATGTAGTGTACAGAGTCGTGTATAGTGTAGTGTATAGTAGTGTAGTGTATAGTAGTGTAGTGTATGGTCGTGTAGTATATAGCAGTGTATAGTGGTGTCGTCTATAGTAGTGTAATGTATAATGTAGTATACAGAGTAGTGAATAGTGTAGTGTATAGTAGTGTATAGTGTTATATATAGTAGTGTATAGTGGTGTAGTGTATAGTAGTGTAGTGTATAATGTAGTGTATATTGTAGTTTATAGTAGTGTAGTGTATAGTAGTGCAGTTTACAGTAGTATAGTGTACAGTAGTGTATTATATAGTAGTGTATAGTATAATATATTAGTGTATAATGTACTGTATAGTAGTGTATAGTATTGTAGTGTATAGTAGTGTAGTGTATAGTAGTGTAGTGTATAGTGTAGTGTATAGTAGCGTGGTGTACAGTGTAGTGTATAGTAGTGTAGTGTATATTGTAGTGTATAGTAGTGTAGTGTATATTATAGTGTATTGTAGTGTAATGTATAGTATTGTAGTGTATAGTAGTGTATAGTATAATATATTAGTGTATAATGTACTGTATAGTAGTGTATAGTATTGTAGTGTATAGTAGTGTAGTGTATATTATAGTGTATTGTAGTGTAATGTATAGTATTGTAGTGTATAGTAGTGTATAGTATAATATATTAGTGTATAATGTACTGTATAGTAGTGTATAGTATTGTAGTGTATAGTAGTGTAGTGTATATTATAGTGTATTGTAGTGTAATGTATAGTATTGTAGTGTATAGTAGTGTATAGTATAATATATTAGTGTATAATGTACTGTATAGTAGTGTATAGTATTGTAGTGTATAGTAGTGTAGTGTATATTATAGTGTATTGTAGTGTAATGTATAGTATTGTAGTGTATAGTAGTGTATAGTATAATATATTAGTGTATAATGTACTGTATAGTAGTGTATAGTATTGTTGTGTATAGTAGTGTAGTGTATATTATAGTGTATTGTAGTGTAATGTATAGTATTGTAGTGTATAGTAGTGCAGTTTACAGTAGTATAGTATACAGTAGTGTATTATATAGTAGTGTATAGTATAATATATTAGTGTATAATGTACTGTATAGTAGTGTATAGTATTGTAGTGTATAGTAGTGTAGTGTATAGTAGTGTAGTGTATAGTGTAGTGTATAGTAGCGTGGTGTATAGTGTAGTGTATAGTAGTGTAGTGTATAGTAGTGTAGTGTATATTGTAGTGTATAGTAGTGTAGTGTATATTATAGTGTATTGTAGTGTAATGTATAGTATTGTAGTGTATAGTATAATATATTAGTGTATAATGTACTGTATAGTAGTGTATAGTATTGTAGTGTATAGTAGTGTAGTGTATATTATAGTGTATTGTAGTGTAATGTATAGTATTGTAGTGTATAGTAGTGTATAGTATAATATATTAGTGTATAATGTACTGTATAGTAGTGTATAGTATTGTAGTGTATAGTGGTGTAATGTATCGTAGTGTAGTGTATAGTAGTGTAGTGTATAGTGTAGTGTATAGTATTGTAGTGTATAGTATTGTAGTGTATAGTAGTGTAGTGTATAGTAGTGTAGTGTATAGTGTAGTGTATAGTAGCGTGGTGTATAGTGTAGTGTATAGTATTGTACTGTATAGTAGTGTATAGTATTGTAGTGTATAGTAGTGTAGTGTATAGTAGTGTATAGTATTGTTGTGTATAGTGGTGTAGTGTATAGTAGTGTATAGTATTGTTGTGTATAGTAGCGTGGTGTATAGTGTAGTGTATAGTATTGTACTGTATAGTAGTGTATAGTATTGTAGTGTATAGTAGTGTAGTGTATAGTAGTGTATAGTATTGTTGTGTATAGTGGTGTAGTGTATAGTAGTGTAGTGTATACTAGTGTATAGTATTGTAGTGTATAGTAGTGTAGTGTATAGTATTGTAGTGTATAGTATAGTAGTGTATAGTATAATATATTAGTGTATAATGTACTGTATAGTAGTGTATAGTATTGTAGTGTATAGTAGTGTAGTGTATAGTGTAGTGTATGGTAGTGTATAGTATTGTACTGTATAGTAGTGTATAGTATTGTAGTGTATAGTAGTGTAGTGTATATTATAGTGTATTGTAGTGTAATGTATAGTATTGTAGTGTATAGTGTAGTGTATAGTAGTGTATAGTAGTGTATAGTATTGTAGTGTATAGTGTAGTGTATAGTAGTGTATAGTGTACTGTATAGTAGTGTATAGTATTGTAGTGTAGTGTATAGTGTAGTGTATAGTGTAGTGTATAGTAGCGTGGTGTATAGTGTAGTGTATAGTGGTGTAATGTATCGTAGTGTAGTGTAGCTGGTGCAGACCTACAGCAGCAGCCGCTCCCAGCTCTTGCGAACAATCCGCTAACAAGGCTCCTGCGACGTTGGAGGAACCACCAACTCACTTGGCCGTCTATGACGTCTCTCTCTCTGTCTGTCTCTCCGTCTCTGACTCCCATCTCTCGTCGCGTCGGTGAGCAGGTGAAGAAGATGGTCGAGAACGAGAAGCGTCTTGAGTCCGGAGACCACTCGGTGGAGATCCTGCGGCGGGACTTCGTGAAGAACTACAAGATGTTTGTCTACCCCGTGCACTGGCAGTTCGCTCAGCTCGACAGCACTCTGGGAGACCAGTGAGTGTGTGTGTGAGTGCGTGTGAGGGTGAGTGTGAGTGAGTGGATGAGTGTGTGTGTGTGTAAGTGGGTGAGTGTGTGAGTGCGCATGAGTGGGTGAGTGTGTGAGTGAGTGTGTGTGTGAGTGAGTGTGTGTGTGAGTGGGTGAGTGTATGAGGGTGAGTGTGTGAGTGTATGTGCGAGTGTGAGTGAATGCGTGAGTGTGTGAGTGTGTTTGTGAGTGGGTGAGTGTGTAAGAGTGAGTGAGTGTTAGTGTCTGAGTGGGTGAGTGTGTTTGAGTGAGTGTGAATGAGTGGGTGTGTGATGCATCGGCCACTCATCTCAGTCAGTCGACCCGGGGCACCTGGGTCTGCCCTGTGACCTCCTGCCAGCGGGCGTTCGACACTTCACGTGGCCTCAACGTCCACATAGCCTGGCACAAGTGCCGTGGTGATGTCACCGCCACTTAGTGGCGAATGGCGGTTGTTGTTGTTGTTGATGTACACTCGTGTGTGAGTGTGTAAATCGCCTTCATAGGTGCTCGCTAACAGCACCTGCCCCTACAGTATGTTAAGGCTATACGGGGGATCTTTGTATTTGTCTTTGTAAATCACCACCACCACTATCATCACCACTATCACCACCACCATCACAACCTTCATCACCACCACTACCATATCACTACCATCATTATCACCATCACCACCACACGACGAGCACCACCACCTGCGCCCACTGACTCTCCGCTGACTCTCCACACCCTCAGGTACCTCTCCCACTCGGAGCTGGCCCCACTGAGGGCCCCGCTGGTACCCATGGAGCACTGCACCACGCGCTTCTTCCTGTCGTGCGACGCCGACTCGGACGCCTACGTCTCCCTCTCGGAGTGGGCTGCGTGCTTCGGAGTCAAGCCCGGTACGGTGGCGGCAGCGGTGGTGGTGGCCGCGGGTGATGGTGGTGGTGTCGATAGTGGTGGTAGTGGTGATGGTGGTGGTGGCGATGCTGGTGGTAGTGATGGTGGTGGCGATGGTGGTGGTGGTAGTGGTGATGGTGGTGGTGGTGGTGATAGTGGTAGTGGTGATGGTGGTGGTGGCGATGGTCATGGTGGGGGTGGCAGTGGTGGTGGCGATGGTGGGCATGGTGGTGGCAGTGGTGGTGGTGGTGGTAGTGGTGATGATGGTGGTGGCGATGGTGTTGGTGATGATGATAGTCCATCTGCTACAGCAGGGGTGTAGGGAATTCCAACAGGAATTACATCTCTACTTTATTGACCTGGTCAAGGCCTATGAAATCATCAGTAGGCCTGGGCTCTGGGTTGTTCTTCGTGTATTCGGAGTCCCTGACCCTCTGCTCACGATAATTAAGGACCATCATGATGGTGAGCCTGCCCGGGTAAAACTACGTGGCTGGGAGTCGGAGCCATTCCCTGTTCACCTTGGAGTGCAACAGGGATATTCTCTGGTTCCCACATAATTTAATATATTTTTCGACTACGTAGTTCGTGAAGCCTTCGATGGCTGTACCGGAGGAATCTCCATCTCATACAGATATAATGGGAGGCTGATCGATGCCCAGGTGTGGTCCAGGGATGGCTCCCTATTGGTCAACCATGTTATGTATGCCGATGATCTCGTAATTGCTGCTCACTCTGAGGAGGAGTTACAGGCGCTGCTGGTAGACCTGGAGCGTGCCACTAAGAGGTGGGGTCTTACCATTAGCCCCTCCAAAACTAAGCACCTGCCTGGGTATGTTGTATCATTAAAGACTACACTCCCTCAACTCTCCATTGGTAGGGTTGTTGTGGAGAGAGTGGAGAGTTTCTATATGTGAGCAGTGTGCTCATGACCAGCTCCGGTTTGACAACAGAGGTCTCACTCCGTATCAGTCGAGTGGCTGCATAACGCTTTTTGGAAGCTGCCTGATCTGTCGCTCCACACGAAGCACAGGTCTTCTCAGCCACAGTCATGCCCTCCCTTCTCTACGCTTGCAAAACGTGGACCTCCTAATGGAACATCTTCGTAAGTTAGAAACATTCAAGCTGGCCTGCCTACGATCCATCCTGGATTTAACCAGGCTGGATTGTGTGAGGAGCTCATAAATCCTGGTAATATCTGGACAAAGTCCTATCGGTGAGTTCCTGCAGCAGGCAATTCTGCGTTGGCCGGGTCATGTAGCCCGCATTCCCAGCCACCACCTGCCTAAACAACTTTTGTTTGGCCGGATAGAGGGGGGCTCATTGGGCGTGGCACAAACTAGAGAGGAGTTGGAGTGATGGTGTACAGGAGGATGTGGAGCTGAGTGGACTTGCCAATGACTGGTACCAGCAATGTCAAGATCGGCCTCTGTGGAGGAGGCTCGTAAAGGACGCTATTGGGCAGTTGGAGGCAGTCGCCCTCCAACAACAATGGAGGACAGAGGAGCGATGCTCACAACAACGAGCGGAGTGCTGGTTGGCTAAAGTATAGCAAGTTGGCACAGTAGGAGGCACAGGTGGTGCATCAGCCAGTCTTCTCAGTCAGTGAGCCCATGGCACCTGGGTCTGTCCCATAACTTCCTACCAGCGGGCGTTCGACACTTCATGTGGCCTTAAAGTGTACATAGCCTGGTATAAGCGGCGTGGTAACGTCACTGCCACTTGTTGTTGTTGTTGATGGCCGTGATGGAGGAAGGACGTTACTGGGAGATTGGAGGCAGCCACCCATCCGAGCTACAACAGTGCCCTGAATAACACTGATTGCCACATCTGCTATGACTAATGCCTCCATTTGTCTGTCTCCCCGTACCCGCCGTCTGTACAGAGGACGTGAGCGAAGACCTGCTGATGTAGAAGGAGACAAGAGAAGAGAGATATATAACATCCATTGCAAGACGCACTCACACGCACGCATGCACACATGCATACATTGACATGTACTTGTATACAACCTTGTAACTATTTTAACACAAAGACACACACGCACCCTAACTATTGACATGTACTACATACGTACATATACACGGGCGCGCACTCACTCATGCACTCATTCACACACTTACTCACATGCTCCCTCACTCATTCACACACGCGCTCACTCACACACTCACTCACACACTTACTCGCACGCTCACACACACTCACTCACATTCTCACTCACTCATTCACACACTCACTCACACGCTCACTCACACACTTACTCACTCGCTCACTCACACACACACGCGCGCGCACTTTCCTGCCAAGGAAAACCCTCTGTAGGTGGCTTAAGGACCAATAAATACTTTCCTCCAAAAGTCCACGGTGCAAATGAGCGGACAGGGAGGAAGTCTCCCTCGGCGTTTATCAGGGCAAGTGGCTTCTTGTGAGGAGCTCCAGACCCCATGGTGCTATTTCTGAGGGATGTGTCCATTCACAACCCATCGGTTCGGCGTGCTGCAGTGGAGTGAATCTGTGGGATTCTACGGTGGGGTGAATCTGCAGACTCCTGGGCGGAATGAATCCGCAGTGGAGTGAATCTGGAGTGGGGTGAATCTGCAGAATTCACAATGGATTGAATCTGGAGTGTAGTGAATCTGCAGAATTCACAGTGGACTGAATCTAGAGTGGGGTGAATCTGCAGAATTCACAGTGGACTGAATCTGGAGTGGGGTGAATCTGCTGAATTCACAGTGGACTGAATCTGCAGGACTCGCAGTGGAGTGAATCTTCAGAATACACACACTCGCACGGCAGTCGTTCCTCGTGTCGAGACGTCTTCCTCTCTCTGGGTGTCTCTGGCTCCTCATCAGCTGGGCAGAGTCTAGCTCAAACCCCGGGGTGCGTTCTCCCTTCACCCCTCTCAATCTCTTGTCCTCTTCCCCTCGGTCTCTCCTCCGGTCTCTCCCTCCTGGCTTCGTCTCTTCGCCGTGCGCCGTTCTGTTGCCGACTTTTTATCTCAAATACACACAAACGGGAGATCGTGGTGGTCGTGATTTTGTGTGTCTCGTCTTTTTGTTTTGTGTGTCTCATGTGTGTCTTTAGTGTGTGTGTGTGTCTTCAGTGAGTGTCTTTAGTGTGTGTCTTTAGTGTGTGTGTGTCTTTAGTGTGTGTCTTTAGTGTGTGTCTTTAGTGTGTGTGTCTTTAGTGTGTGTGTCTTTAGTGTGTGTGTCTTTAGTGTGTGTGTCTTTAGTGAGTGTGTGTGTCTTTAGTGTGTGTATCTTTAGTGTTTGTGTCTTTAGTGTTTGTGTTGAGTGTGTGTGTCTTTAGTGTGTGTCTTTAGTGTGTGTGTTTAGTGTGTGTGTCTTTAGTGAGTGTGTGTGTCTTTAGTGTGTGTATCTTTAGTGTTTGTGTCTTTAGTGTTTGTGTTGAGTGTGTGTGTCTTTAGTGTGTGTCTTTAGTGTGTGTCTTTCGTGTGTGTGTCTTTAGTGAATGTGTCTTTAGTGTGTGTGTCTTTAGTGAGTGTGTGTGTCTTTAGTGTGAGTGTTATGGTAGGCCACGAGCCTAGACAAAGCCCTCTCTGATCGTCGTCCCTCAGATGCCCACAGCGTCCGTGCGACACCGAGAGTGCGTCTGTGAGGTGAGTAATAGAGTGGGGG